>NC_138354.1:25717021-26385771 GCF_046562875.1 Panthera onca
AATACACTGAATGCTACAATAAAAATTCATTATATTAATTTTGGCACATTTGTTTACTTATTTCCTTATGAAGGTGGAGTGCTTAGGCAACTAGTATTCATACTTCTTAATTGCAGCACTTACAATAAGTAAAAACCCATTTATCAATTTGTTCTGGGTTTCAATGTGTGGATGACAATTGAGTTGAGTACATTGCTTAATTGGCAGACAAGATCACATTCAGAACATCTGGGGTACATTTGTAAACATACCAGCAGGATTTAACTCCTAAAAATTTCATCTGGTCTATGTATTTAAAGTAAGGTAAAATTGCCATTCTTTAAACAGTTATGAATAGAGGCCTAAAATAGGTTTATTTTTATTTATAGTTTTAGATATGAAATATAGACCTGATATATAAATTGAACAGAGGTTAAAAGCTAAATTGATCTGCATTAAAAGGTTAGCAAATCATGTTCAAATACAGACCAGCTGTTCTAGACCTACTGCCCAACTATCATCCTTAGAACTCCTTTCACTGAAATTTTGAGTTTACTCTTCTCTTTCTTAGAGCCTGTATTTTTTGTCTGGTTGTGACAGTAACAATTTCAGAAACAGTGCATATCAAGTAACCTTGCTGAGTGCTCGTGTGTTTGAAAATGTTTTTATCTGGCCTTTGTTCTTGATAATAGTTTAACTGGATATATAATTGAAGATTCAAAATAACTCTGATCTTTAAGACATGGTTTTATTGTATTCTACCATTAAAGCATTGTTCATAAGAAAAAGAAAAGAGAGAAGTATACAATAATACAGACCTTCCTAAAAAGGAAGAAAAGCATCAAATACACAACATATCCCTACACCTAAAGGAGCTGGAAAAAGAACAGCAAATAAAGCCCAAACAGAAGAAGAAGGGAAATAATAAAGATTAGGGCAGATGTCAAGGATATCGAAATAAAAAAAATCAGTAGAACAGATCAACAAAACGAGGAGCTTGTTCTTTGAAAGAATTAACAACATTCATAAACCCCTAGCCAGCTTGATCAAAAAGAAAAAGGGAAGGACCCAAATCAATAAAATCATGAATGAAAGAGGAGAAATCACAACCAACACTGCAGAGATACAAACAATAATAGAGAAATTATATGCCAACAAATTGAGCCATCTGGAAGAAATGGACAAATTTCTAGAAACATATAAACTACCAAAAATGAAACAAGAGGAAACAGAATATGTGAACAGAGCCAAAACCACTAAATAAATGGAATGAGTAATCAAAAATCTCCCAACAACCAAGAGTCCAGGGCCAGGTGGCTTTCCAGGGGAATTCTACCAAAAATTTAAGAAGAGTTAACACCTACTCTCTTTTTAAAGTTTTTATTTAATTTGATTTTTTTTAATTTACATCCAAGTTAGTTAACATATATAGTTAACACCTATTCTTTTGAAGCTCTCCCAAAAATAGAAATGGAAGGAACACTTACAAACTCATTCTATGAGGCCAGGATTGCCTTGAGTCCAAAACTGGACAAAGACCACACTAAAACGGAGACCTACAGAGCAGTTTCCCTGATGAAACTGGATGCAGAATTTCTCAACAATGAATTAGCAAACTGAGTCCAAAAATACATAAAAATAATTATGAGGGGCACCTGGGTGGCTCAGTTGTTTAAGCGTCTGACTTTGGCTTAGTTCATGATCTTCTGGTCTGTGAGTTCGAGCTCCATGTCAGACTCTGTGCTGACAGCTGACACTCTCAAGCCAGCTTACAATTCTGTGTCTCCCTCTCTTTCTCTACCCTCCCCCTCTTGCATTCTCTCACTCTTTCAAAAATAAACATTAAATACATATATATAAACTATATATATATATAAATATATATATATAAACTATATATATATTAGTATATATATATCATATATACTAATATATATATACATATATATATGTATATATGATATATATATATATATATATATATATATATATATACACATATACATATATATATATATATATATATAAACTATTCACCACAATGAAGTCACATTGGTTCCTGGGATGCAAGGCTGTTTCCATATCTGTAAATCAATTCATGTGATACATCACATTAATAAAAGAAAGGATAAAACCACATGATCCTCTCGATAGTTGCAGGAAAAGCATTTGACAAAATACAGCATCCTTTCTTGATTAAAAAAAAAACACATCAAGATAGGAGGGATAGAAGGATCATGCCACAACATCATAATGTCCACATATGAAAGTCCCACAGCTAATATCATCTTCAATGGGGAAAACATGAGACCTTCCTCCAGAGATAAAAAACATGACAGGGATGTCCACGCTCACCACTGTTATTCCACATACTGTTGAAAGTCCTAACCTAAGCAGTCAGAAAACAAAAAGCAAAAAAAGGCATCCAAATCGGCAAGGAGGAAGTCAAACTTTCACACTTGGTAGACTAGAAACTCGCATGGAAAACCCAAAAGGCACCACCAGAATACTTCTAGAACTGATACAGGAATTCAGGAAAGTCTCAGGTTATATAAAATCAATGTATAGAAATTGGTTGCATTTCTATGCACCGATGATGAAGGAGGAAAAAGAAAAATCAAGGAATCGATCCCATTTACAATTGCAGTGAAAACCATAAAATATATAGGGATAAACCTAACCAAAGAGGTCAAAGATCAATACACTAAGAATAATAGAAAGCTTATGAAAGAAATTAAAGAAGACACAAAGAAATGGAAAAACTTGAGATTATAGGTAGGAAGATGGCAGCGTAGGAGAACTCTGGCCTCACCTCGTCCTGCTGATCACATGGATTCCACCCACATCTGCCTAAATAACCTAGAAAACCGCCAGAAGACTAGCAGAAGGGACTCTCTGGAGCCAAGTGTAGACAAGAGGCCCACGGAAGAGGGTAGGAAGGGTGGAGAGGCAGCGCGTGCTACACGGACAAGCAGGAGGGAGCCTGGGAGGTGGAGGGGCAGACTGCCCTGCAAGACAGAGCCCCTGAAGTCTGGCTTGCAAAAGCAGAGGGGCTGGACTGCGTGAGTTCTGACAGCCAGTGGGACTTAACATGTGGAACGTTAAAGGTCAACAGGTCTGCTCTCAGAGAGCAGGGAGGGTGGAAGGGCACCGGGAGGGAGAGTTGCTGAGCCTTGGAGGACAGAGTTCAGCCTGGTGGGGAACAAAGGCACTGGCAAACTCCATATCCCTTTCCCATCCCCCAGCCGAAATCCCAAAGGGAACCAGTTCCCATCACCAAACTTGCTTCCACTGTGCAAACACCCAACGCTGTACTTCTGTGGATCCATCCGTCTGATGGGTCTGCCTCCATCCCGGTATTACAGGGCCCTTACCGCAGGGGACCACCTATGGCAAAGTGAGCTAAGCCTGGCTCTCCCACCCCTGTGCACCTTGCGGATCCACCCCGGCTAATACGCCAGATCCCATCAAAGCAGCACCACAAGCCTGGCGGTGTGCAAGTAGCCCAGACAGGGGCCACACCACTCCACAGTGAGTCCCGCTCCTGGGAGAAGGGAAGATAAGGTACACACCAGTCTGACTGTGGCCCCATTGGTGGGCTGGGGACAGACATCAGGTCTGACTGCGGTCCTGCCCACCAACACAAGTTACACCAGACAGCACAGGGGAAGTGCCCTGCAGTTCCACGCCACCCCAGGGACTATCCAAAATGACGAAGCAGAAGAATTCTCCTCAAAAGAAACTCCAGGAAGTAGCGACAGCTAACGAATTGATCAAAAAAGATTTAAGCAATAAAACGGAACAAGAATTTAGAAGAATAGTCATAAAATTAATCGCTGGACTTGAAAAAAGCATAGAGGACAGCAGAGAATCTATTGCTACAGAGATCAAGGGACTAAGCAATAGTCAGGGGGAGCCAAAAAATACTATAAATGAGGTGCAAAATAAAATGGAGGTGACCACAGCTCGGATTGAAGAGGCAGAGGAGAGAATAGGTGAATGAGAAGATAAAATTATGGAAAAAGAGGAGCTGAGAAAAAGAGAGATAAAAAAATCCAGGAGTAGGAGGGCAGAATTAGAGAACTAAGTGATGCAATCAAATGGAACAACATCCGTATAATAGGAGTTCCAGAAGAGGAAGAGAGAGAGAAAGGGGCTGAAGGTGTACTTAAACAAATCACAGCTGAGAACTTCCCTAATCTGGGGAAGGAAAAAGGCATTGAAATCCAAGAGGCACAGACAACTCCCTTCAGACGTAACTTGAATCAATCTTTTGCACGATGTATCATAGTGAAACTGGCAAAATACAAGGATGAAGAGAAAATTCTGAAAGCAGCTAGGGATAAACAGGCCCTAACATGTAAAGGGAGACCCATAAGACTGGTGGCAGACCTATCTACTGAAACTTGGCAGGCCAGAAAGGAATGCCAGGAAATATTCAATGTGATGAACAGAAAAAAAATATGCAGCTGAGAATCCTTTATCCAGCAAGTCTGTCATTCAGAATAGAAGGAGAGATAAAGGTATTCCCAAACAAACAAAAACTGAAGGAATTCGTCACCACTAACCAGCCCTACATGAGATCCTAAGGGGGATTCTGTGAGTGAAATGTTGCAAGGACCACAAAGTACCAGAGACCTCACTACAAGCATGAAACCTACAGACATCATAATGACTCTAAATACCTATCTTTCAATAATAACACCAAATGTAAATGGACTAAATGCTCCAACCAAAAGACATAGGGTATCAGCATGGATAAGAAAACAAAACCCATCTATTTGCTGTCCACAAGAGACTCATTTTAGACCTGAGGACACCTTCAGATTGAAAGTGAGGGGATGGAGAACTATCTATCATGCTAGTCAAAAGAAGTCAAAAGAAAGCTGGAGTCGCCATACTTGTATCAGACAAACTAGACTTTAAATTAAAGGCTGTAACAAGAGATGAAGAAGGGCATTATATAATAATTAAAGGGTATACCCACAGGAGGAGCTAACAATTACAAATGTCTATGTGCCGAATATAAGAACCCCCAAATATATAAAACAATCACAAACATAAGCCACCTTATTGATAAGAATGTGGTAATTGCAGGGGACTTTAATACTCCACTTGCAACAATGGATCGATCATCTAGACACAGGATCAATAAAGAAACAAGGGCCCTGAATGATACATTGGATCAGATGGACTTGACAGATAGATTTAGAACTCTGCATCCCAAAGCAACAGAATATACTTTCTTCTCGAGTGCACATGGAACATTTTCCAAGAGAGATCGCATACTGCGTCACAAGACAGCCCTTCATAAGTATAAAGAACTGATATCATACCATCCACACTTTCAGATCACAATGCTATGAAGCCTGAAATCAACCACAGGAAAAAGTCTGGAAAACCTCCAAAAGCATGGAGGTTAAAGAACACTCTACTAAAGAATCAATGGGTCAACCAGGCAATTAGAGAAGAAATTAAAAAATATATGGAAACAAATGAAAATACAACAACCCAAACGCTTTGGGATGCAGCGAAGACAGTCCTGAGAGGAAAATACATTGCAATCCAGGCCTATCTCAAGAAACAAGCAAAATCCCAAATACAAAATCTAATGCCACACCTAAAGGAAATAGAAGCAGAACAGCAAAGACACATCAAACCCAGCAGAAGAAGAGAAATAATAACTTTCAGAGCAGAAATAAACAACATATAATCTAAAATAAACTGTAGAGCAGATCAATGAAACCAAGAGTTGGCGTTTTGAAATATAAACAAAATTGATAGGCCTCTAGCCAGGCTTTTCAAAAAGAAAAGGGAGATGACCCAAATAGATAAAATCATGAATGAAAATGGAATTATTACAACCAATCCCTCAGAAATACAAGCAATTATCAGGGAATACTACGAAAAATTATATGCCAACAAACTGGGCAACCTGAAAGAAATGGACAAATTCCTAAGCACCCACACACTTCCAAAACTCAAACAGGAAGAAATAGAAAACTTGAACAGACCCCCAAGCAGCAAAGAAATTGAATCAGTTATCAAAAATCTCCCAACAAATAAGAGTCCAGGACCAGATGGCTTCCCAGGGGAATTCTACCAGACATTTAAAGCACAGATAATACCTATCCTTCTCAAGCTGTTCCAAAAAAAAAGAAAGGGAAGGAAAACTTCCAGACTCATTCTATGAAGCCAGCATTACTTTGATTCCTAAACCAGACAGAGACCCAGTAAAAAAAGAGAACTACAGGCCAATATCCCTGATGAATATGGATGCAGAAATTCTCAACAAGATACTGGCAAATCGAATTCAACAGCATATGAAAAGAATTATTCACCATGATCAAGTGGGATTCATTCCTGGGCTGCAGGGCTCGTTGAACATTCACAAATCAATCAATGTGATACATCACATTAATAAAAGAAAAGAACGATGTAATCCTGTCAATTGATGCAGAAAAGCATTTGACAAAATTCAGCATCCTTTCTTAATAAAAACCCTTGAGAAAGTCGGGATAGAAGGAACATACTTAAACATCATAAAAATCATTTATGAAAAGGCCACAGCTAATATCTTCCTCAATGGGGAAAAACTGAGAGCTTTCCCCCTGAGATGAGGAACACGACAAGGATGTCCATTCTCACCACGGTGTTTAACATAGCGTTGGAAGTTCTAGCATCAGCAATCAGATGACAAAAGGAAAGCAAAGGCATCAAAACTGGCAAACATGAAGAAGTCAAGCTTTCTTTCACTTTTGCAGATGACATGATATTATACATGGAAAACCCTATAGACTCCACCAAAAGTCTGCTAGAACTGATACATGAATTCAGCAAAGTCACAGGATATAAAATTAACATACAGAAATCAGTTGCATTCTTATACACTAATAATGAAGCAACAGAAAGAGAAATAAAGAAACTGATCCCGTTCACAATTGCACCAAGTAGCATAAAATACCTAGGAATAAACCTAACCAAAGATGTAAAAGATCTGTATGCTGAAAACTACAGAAAGCTTAGGAAGGAAACTGAAGAAGATATAAAGAAATGGAAAAACATTCTGTGCTCATGGGTTGGAAGAATAAATATTGTCAAAATGTCAATACTACCCAAAGCCATCTACACATTCAAGGCAATCCCAATCAAAATTACACCAGCATTCTTCTCGAAGCTAGAACAAGTAATCCTAAAATTTGTATGGAACCACAAAAGACCCCGAATAGCCAAAGTAATATTGAAGAAGAAGACCAAAGCGGGAGGCATCACAATCCCAGACTTTAGCCTCTACTACAAAGCTGTCATCATCAAGACAGCATGGTATTGGCACAAAAACAGACACATAGACCAATGGAATAGAATAGAAACCCCAGAATTAGACCCACAAAAGTATGGCCAACTAACCTTTGACAAAGCAGAAATGAATATCCAATGGAAAAAAGACAGTCTCTTTAACAAATGGTGCTAGGAGAACTGGACAGCAACATGTAATGCAGAAGGATGAAACTAGACCATTTTCTTACACCATTCATAAAAATAAACTCAAAATGGACAAAGGACCTGAATGTGAGACAGGAAACCATCAAAACCCTAGAGGAAAAAGCAGGAAAAAACCTCTCTGACCTCAGCCGCAGCAGTTTCTTACTTGACACATCCCCAACGGCAAGGGAATTAAAAGCAAAAATGAACTACTGGGACCTCATGAAGATAAAAAGCTTCTGCACTGCAAAGGAAACAATCAACAAAACTAAAAGGCAACTGACGGAATGGGAAAAGATATTTGCAAATGACATATTGGACAATGGGCTAGTATCCAAAATCTATAAGGAGCTCACCAAACTCCACACCTGAAAAACAAATAATCCAGTGAAGGAATGAGCAGAAAACATGAATAGACACTTCTCTAAAGAAGACATCCCGATGGCCAACAGGCACATGAAAAGATGCTCAACGTCGCTCCTTATCGGGGAAATACAAATTAAAACCACACTGAGATACCACCTCACTCCAGTCATAGTGGCTAAAATGAACAAATCAGGAGACTATAGACGCTGGTGAGGATGTGGAGAAATGGGAACCCTCTTGCACTGTTGGTGGGAAAGCAAACTGGTGCAGCCACTCTGGAAAACAGTGTGGAGGTTCCTCAAAAAATTAAAAATAGATCTACCCTATGACCCAGCAATAGCACTGCTAGGAATTCACCCAAGGGATGCAGGAGTGCTGATGTATAGGGGCACTTGTACCCCAATGTTTATAGCAGCACTTTCAACAATAGCCAAATGATGGAAAGAGCTTAAATGTCCATCAACTGACAAATGGATAAAGAAATTGTGGTTTATACACACAACGGAGTACTACGTGGCAATGATACAGAATGAAATATGGCCTTTTGTAGCAACATGGATGGAACTGGAGAGTGTTATGCTAAGTGAAATAAGTCATACAGAGAAAGACAGATAGCATACTTTTTCACTCTTATGTGGATCCTGAGAAACTTAACAGAAGACCATGGGGGAGGGGAAGAAAACAAAAAGGTTAGAGAGGGAGGGAGCCAAACCATAAGAGACTCTTAAAAACTGAGAATAAACTGAGGGTTGATGAGGGGTGGGAGGGAGGAGAGGGTGGGTGATGGGTATTGAGGAGGGTACCTGTTGGGATGAGCACAGGGTGTTGTATGGAAACCAATTTGACAATAAATTTCATATTAAAAAAAAAGAAATGGAAAAACTTTTAATGCTCATGGAATAGAAAGGCAAATATTGTTAAAATGTCAATACTACTCACAGCAAGCTACACATTCAATGCAATCACTATCAAAATAACACCAGAATTCTTCACAGAGCTAGAACTACAATCCTAAAATTTGTATGTATTGCAAAGACCCCGAATAGCCAAAGGAATGTTGAAAAAGAAAAACAAACTTGGAAATATCACAATTCTGGACTTTTTGGTCTATTACAGAGCTGTAATCATCAAGATAGTATGGTACTGTCACAAAAACAGACACACAGATCAATGGAACAGAATAGAGAACCCAGAAATGGACCTTCAAACATATGGACAACTGTTGGGAATAAGCTTTGAAACACCCTGGGCTTACACCAATGGTTTAACAAGGCATAAAGAATTACAAAGCCATAGGATGCTCACACCCAAGTTTGGGTAAACAAGATTAGGTAAATAAGTATGGGGAAGGCAGAGCCGAAGCCCCAATATAGAGAGGGCAGGGCAAAGGCCCCAGTATAGAACATAGGTACATAAAATAAATAAGATTAGGTGTTCAGGGCAGAAGCGCCCCCCCACCCCCAAAGTTACACTATAGCAGAAAACTGCTTTCACAGGAAGAAAGGTCTAAATTAGGTAAAAAGGTAACTGGGGTTATAGACCACTGCTCTGTGGGTGATGCTGCCGAGATGGGAGCTGATTAACAAAAGAAAAGGTGCCTAGTTAACCCTGAGGTTATTTTCTCTGTTTCATCCCCTAGGCTAGCTAAGATAAACAGAGGTGGTGCCTCACATCTGCTGTCAACAATAATCCACCCGGCTGCCTGGGCCAGGATTTTGTTTTCTATTAACCCCAACCCCTAATCCCGAATATCTTCAAGACCCCCTTTCCCTCACGCCCATGAGTTAATGTTCACAGTTTCATTGTCTCTTTGTGCATGTCCATCACCATGTTTATAAGCCGTCTGATCCTAATAAAAACAGGGCAAGGACCCTTATTCGGGGCTCTTGTCTTTTCCTGGACATTAGCCATCTTCTGCATTTTAATCCTGCATCTGCTTTCTTGCTGGCCAAGAGAGAACTTTAGACAGATCTATGACAGACAACTAATCTTTGACAAAGGAGGAAATAATATTCAATGGAAAAAGAGTCTCTTCAGCAAATTGAACTGGGAAAACTGGACAGCCACAAGGAGAAGAAGGAACCTGGACCATGTTCTTACACCATACACAAAAGTAAACTCAACATGGATAAAAGATCTAAATGTAAGACAGGAAACCATTAAAATCCTAGAGGAGAAAATAGGCAACAACCTCTTTGACCCCTGCCACAGCAACTCCTTACTTGACATGTCTCCAGAAGCAAGGGAAATAAAGGCAAAAATGAACTCTTGGGACCTCATCAAGATAAAAAACTTCAGCACAGCACAGAACACAACCAGCAAAACTCAAAGGCAACCAACAGAATAAGAGAAGATATGTGCAAATGACATATCAAAGGTTAGTATCCCAATAAAGAACTTATCAAACTCAACACCCAAAACCAAATAATCCCATGAAGAAATGGGAAAAAGACGAGAATAGGTACTTTTCCAAAAAAGACATCCAAGTGGCTGACACATGAAAAGATGCCCAACCTCACTCATCATCAGTGAAATACAAATCAAAACCACAATGAGATACCCCTCACACCTCTAAGAATGGCTAAGATTAACAACTCAGGAAACAATAGATATTGGCAAGAATGCAGAGAAAGGGAACCCTTTTGGACTGCTGGTGGGAATGAGAATTGGCGCAGCCACTCTGGAAAATTGAAGGAGATTCATTAAAAATTTTAAAAAATAAATTAAACTAAAAATGGAACTACCCTATGACCCAGCAATTGCACTACTAGGTATTTATCCAAAGGATACACAAATGCTGACTCACGGGGGCATATGCATTCCAATGTTTATAGTAGTATTATCAACAATAGCTAAGTTATGCAAAGAGCCCAAATGACCAGCAACTGATCAATGGATAAAGAAGATGTGGTATGTGTATATACAAAAGAATATTACTCCACAATCAAAAAGAATGAAATCTTGCCATTTGCAACAATGTGGATGGCAATAGACTGTATTACGCTAAGTGAAAGAAGTCAGAGAAAGGCAAATATACGATTGCTCTCACCTGTGGAATTTAAGAAACAAAACTGACAAACATAGTGGAAGGGAAGCAAAAATAAGACACAAACAGAGAGTCAAACGAGAAGAGACTCTTCAATACAGAGAACAAACTGAGGGTTGCTGAGGTTTATTGAATAGGGTGATGGGCTACATGCGTGCTGGGCATTAGGGAGGGCACTTGGAATGAGCATTGGGTATTTTATGTAATTGACAGATCACTAAATTCTACTCCTGAAACAGTGTTACATTATATGTTAAGTAACTTGATTTAAATTTAAAAAAATATATATTTAAAATAAATAAATAAATGTAATAACATATAAAAGAAGAGAATATTTAAATGGGACTCTTTGAGTGGAAAGGAAAGACCAAAAGTGATACAGCTAAGAAAGGATCAGAGAAAACATCAAGAAAAAGTGGTAAAACAAATGATAAAATGGTACTAAATATATACCTATCAATAATTACTCTGAACGTAAATGGACAAATGCTCCAATCAAAAGACATCAGATAGGGTGTCAGAATGGACCAAAAAAGAAAAAAAGAAACAAACAAACACATACCTATCTATATGATGTCTATAGAGGCTTATTTTGGACCTAAAGTCACCTGCAGATTTAAAGTGAGGGCATAAAGAAACATTTATCATGCCAATAATGTCATAGAAAAGCCAGTAGCAATATTTCATTCAGACAAAACAGACTTTCAACTCAAGACTGTACTTTTGTACGATTTGGGTAAATACCTAAAAGTGAAATTGCATGCACCCCAATGTTTATAGCAGCATTATCAACAAGAGCCAAACTATGGATAGAGCCCAAATATCCAACAACTGATGAAGGTATAAAGAAGTTGTGGTGTGTGTGCGCGCATGTGTGTGTATGCACATGCACACACACACGTGCACACAATGGAATATTACTCAGCCATCAAAAAGAATGAAATCTTGCCATTTGCAATGATGTGGATGGAGCTAGAATTCATCATGCTATGCAAAATAAGTCAATCAGAGAAAGACAAATAAATGATTTCACTTGTGGAATTTAAGAAACAAAAAAGATGGAAACATGGGAAGGGGGCAGGAAAAGAGCAGAGTGGAAAACAAACCACAAGAGACTCTTAATTATGGAGAACAACTTGAGGGTTGATGGAGGGAGATGGGTATCAAGGAGAGCACTTGTTGTGAGGAGCACTAGGCGTTGTATGTAAGTGATGAATCACTGAATTCTACTCCTGAAACCAATATTGCACCATATGTCAACTAAAACTTAAATTAAAAAAATAAGTAAAACACTAGCAAGAGATGAAGATGGACACTATCTCATAATAAAGGGGACAATCAAACAATAAGAGCCAACAATTGTAAACTTTATGCAACCAACATGCAAGCACCAAATATATAAAACAATTGACAACAAACATAAAGGAACTCATTTATAATAACCTAATAGTAGGGGACCTTAACACCCTACTCATATCAATGGACAGATCCTCTAAACCAAAAATCAACAAGGAAACAATGGCTTTGAATGACGCACTGGACCAGACCAACTGAACACATATATTCAGAACACTCCATACTAAAATCGCAGAATACACATTTTTTTCAAGTGCACATGGGACAGTCTCCAGAATCGATCACATACTAGGTCACAAATCAGGCCTCAACAAGTACACAAAGACGAGCTCAGACCAAGCATGTTTTGTGACCCAAAGCTAGGAAACTTGAAGTCAACAACTAACTAACTAACTAACTAACTAACTAACTAACTAAAGGGGTTGCCTGGGTGGATCAGTCAATTCAGTGTCCGACTTCAACTCAGGTCATGATCTCACGGTTCATGAGTGCAAGCCCTGCATAGGGCTCTGTGCTGACAGCACACACCCTGGAGCCTACTTTGGTTTCTGTGTCTCCCTCTCTCTCTGCCCCTTCTCTGCTCACGCTGTCTCTCTCATGTCTCTCAAAAATGAATAAACGTTAAAAAAATTTTTTTAAAGACCACAAATAATGGGGGTTAAACAACATGCTACTAACAAGAATAGGTCAACCAAGACCTCAATCAGAAAACACATTGAAACAAATGAAAATGAAAATGCAGTGGTACAAATCTTTGAAATGCAGCAAAAGCAGTCCTAAGAGGAAAGTATAGAGCAATAAAAGCCTACCTTGAAAATAAAAATCTCAAATAATCCAAACTTATAACTAAAGGAATGAGAAAAAAGAACAATCCAAGCCTAAAGACAGCAGAAGGAAGGAAATAATAAAGATTAAAACAGAAATAAGTGAAATAGAAACTAAAAAAACAAAAAAACAAAAACAAAAACAAAAACAAAAACACTAGACCAGATCAATGAAGCCAGGAGCTGGTTCTTTGAAAACATTAATAAAATTGATAACCTCATAGCCAGACTTATCAAAAAGAAGAAAGGACTCAAAGAAATAAAATCACAAATAAGGGAGGAGAAATAACAACTGAGACCACAGAAATACAGTTAGAAGAGAATATTATGAAAAACTATATGCAAAAAATTTGGACATTCTGAGAGAAATGGAGAGATTCCTAGAAACACATGAACTACCAAAACTGAAATAGGAAGATACAGAAAATCTTAAAGTAGAAAGAAATTGAATCAGTAATAAGAAATATCTCTCCCAACACAAGAGTTCAGGGCCAGATGGATTCACTGATGAATTCTACCAAACATTTAAGGAAGAGGTAATATTCTCAAACTATTCCAAAAAATAGAAAAGTTAGGAAAACTTACAAATTCATGCTATGAGGCCTGCATACCCTGATACCAAAACAAATAAAGACTCCACTAAAAAAGAAAACTGCAGGGGCGCCTGGGTGGCTCAGCTGGTTGAGTGTCCAACTCTTAATTTCGGGATGGTCATTATCTTGCGGTTCATGCATTTGGGCCCCACACTGGACCCTGTGCTCACAGTGCAGAGCCTACTCAGGATTCTCACTCTCTATCTCTGCCCCTCCCTCACTTTTGTGTTCTCTCTCTCTCTCTCTCTCTCTCTCTCTCTCTCTCTAAGGAAATAAACAATTAAAAATATGTTTAAAAAATGTTTTTAAGAAAACTACAGGCCAATACCCTGATGAACATGTATGCAGAAATTCTCATTAAAAAAACTTCAAGTTAAATTCAACAATACATTAATAGCATCATTCACCAAAATCAAGTGGGATATATTCCTGGACTGCAAGGGTGGTTCCACATTCACAGACCAATCAACGTGATGCACCTCATTAATAGAAGTAAGAATAAGAACCATATGATGCCGTCAACAGATGCAGTAAAAGCACCTGACAAAATGTCACATCCATTCATAAAAACCCTCAGCAAAGTAGACTGAGACTCAACATACCTGCACATAATAAAGTCTATCTATGAAAAACCCACAGCTAATGTCAGCTTCAATGGGGAAAAACTGAAAGCTTTTCCTCTAAGGTCAGCAACAAGTCAGGGATGTCCCCTCTTACCACTGTTATTCCACACAGTACTGGAAGTCCTAGCCATAGCAATCAGACAACAAAAAGAAATAAAATGCATCCAAATCGGCAAGGAAGAAGTAGAACTTTCGCTATATGTAGATGACATGATGCTCTATACAAAAAACATGAAAGACTCCCATAAAAACTGAACTGATATACGAATTCAGCAAGGGACAATATACAAAAATCAATGTACAGAAATCTATTACATTTCTATAGACCAATCATGAGCTAACAGAAAGAGAAATTAAGGAATCTATCCCATTGACAAGTGCATCAAATACCATAAGAAACTAGGAATAAACCTAACCATATCAAATACCATAAGATACTAGGAATAAACCTAACCATAGAGGTGAAAGACCAGTACTCTAAAGGCTATGAAACACTGATGAAAGAAATGGAAGATGATACAGAGAAATGGAAATACATTCCATGTTCATGGATGGGAAGAAAAAATACTGTTAAAATGTCTACACTACCCAAAACAATCTACACATTTAATGAAATCCCTAGCAAACTAACAAAACATTTGTCACAGAACTAGAACAAATAATCCCCAAATTTGTATGGAACTACACAAGACCCCAAATAGCCAAAACAAACTTGAAGAAGAAAAGCAAAGCTGGTGGCATCACAATTCCAGACTTTAGGTTATATTACGAAGCTGTACAGATCAGAATAGTATGGTACTGGCGAAAACAAAACAAAGCAAAACAAAACAGACACATAGATCAATAGAATGGAAACCTAGAAATGAACTTACACCTGTATGGTCAATTAATCCTCAATAAAGCAGGAAATAATATTCAATGGAAAAAAAGATAGTCTTGGGGCACATGGGTGGCTCACTCACTGAAGCGTCTGATTGTGGATTCAGCTCAGGTCATGATCTCAGGGTTCTTGAGTTTGAACCCTGTGTCATGCTCTGTGCTGGCAGGGCAGAGCCTGCTTGGGATTCTCTCTCTCCATTTCTCTCCCCCGCTCCTCTGCATGTTCTGTCTCTCTCTCTCAAAAATAAATAAAGAAACTTTAAAAAAGTCTCCTCAACATATGGTTTTGGAAAAACTAGACAGCAACCTGCAAAAACAAAACAAAACAAAACAAAAACAACAATGGACCGCTTTCTTACAACATACACAAAAATAAATCCAACATGGATAAAGACCTACGTGTGAAACCTGAAACCATAAAAATCCCGGAGGATAACACAGGCAGTATCTTATTTGACATTGACTGTACAAAATTCTTTGTAGATATATCTCCTGAGGTGAGGTAAACACAAGCAAAAATAATGGGACTTCATAAAAATTAAAAGCTTCTGTCACCAAGGAAACAATCAACAAAACTAAAATGCAACCTACAGAATGATAATTGCAAAACATCTGATAAAGGGTTAGTATCCAAAATATATAAAGTTATACACCACCCAAAAAATGAGAAATCCAATTAAAAACGGGCAGAAGACATGAATAGCCATTTTCCCAAAGAAGACATACAGACAGCCTAGAGACACATGAAAAGATGCTCAACAACACTGATCTTCAGGGAAATACAACTCAAAAGTACAATCTGTCAGAATGACATCCGTCAGAATGACTAAAATCAATGAATGATGAAACAACAGGTGTTGCCAAGGAAGTGGGAAAAGAGGAACCCTCTTGCACTGTTGGCAGGAATGCAAACTAGTGCAGCCACTCTGGAAAACATTATGGAGATTCCTCCAAAAAGTGAAAATGAAAAGTGAAACTACCTTACCATCCAGCAGTTTCACTAAGAGGTATTTACACAAAGAATACAAAAATAATACTTCAAAGGGGTACATGCACCCTGATGTTTATAAGAATATTTTCTACAACAGCCACACTATGGAAACTGCCCATGTATCCATCAACTGATGAATAAATTGAGATGTAGTATATGGAATGGAATATTATTCAGCCGTAAAAAATGAAATCTTGTCATTTGCAACAAGGTGGATGGAACGAGGGAATGTTATGCTGGGTAAAATAAACCTGTCAGAGAAAGACAAATACCACGATTTCACTAACACATGGAAATGAAACAAAACAAAGGGGGAAAAAGGAGACAGTGACAGACTCTCAACTAGGAAACAAACTGAGGGTTTCCACAGTGGGGTGGGGGATGGGTGAGACAGGTGATGGGGATTAAGAAGTGCACTTGGGATGAGCACTAGGTGATGTGTGGGAAGTGTTGCTCTATATTGGACACCTGAAACTAATACTACACTGCATCTTTACTAACTGGAACTTAAATTGAAAAATAACGTAAGGTTTATTATACCTAGCTACCAGGTTTTCTCTAGTTTCCAATTACTTCACCATGTTGGGAAAATAACCATTACATTTTTAAAAAGCACATATGATGTGGGGGACAGTTTGTGCCCTTACCTCGGTCTCTGGTTCCAGCAGGACGTGGAAAGTGGGTCCCAGCTCATTCTTCTAGAAGGTCCTGAGACTGAGCATTTCACGTATTCACATCCCAACTGAATGCAGCTTCCCTTTCTTCTGAATTTGTCAGGATTTCTCCCCGGAAACAAGCCTGAACCTGGAACAAACCATCCACTGCATCTATGCTGTTGTGGGGCCCCTCAATCCGCGGATCCTTTAGTAAAATGCGTCTTGTTCAAATACCGTCAGGGAAAGTGAGGAAGGAAACATGAGAACAGCCCAGAAAATGCAAGAGACTGTGCTGCTCACCAACCAGTGCGCCCAGGGAAGCCACCCAGCGCCCCCTCCTCAGCACTCAGCGCAACAAGGCAGCTTCTCTCTGGCGACTCAGGAGATGCCAAGTTGCTGCATAGCTACCAAGGTCTCCCCTGGGGCGGGCGGTGGAACCTGCTGGAAACGCAGCTCTGAGTCTCTGTCCTGAGGCAGCAGCAGAGGCCCTCAGTCCTCTGGAGGCAACCAAAGCCTTTGCTTTTCTAAGGGGACCCTGGATCAGAAAAGCCCCTAGCGCGCCCTAGTCCGGCCCCTCCGGATTTGTGGTGCTCGCGCGCCCTCTGCTGGTCATCCTAGGGATTCCTGCAATTCTCAAGGCCATGGCCACTCAGCTGGAGGCACTGAAGGTGCTCTGGGCAGCTGAGCCTGTTCAGCTTGGGAAGGGTCTTAGTGACAGGGCCTCGGACACAAAGAAATCTTTTCCTTCTCCTTTCTTGTGAGTGAAGAATGAAACTGAATTTATTAATGTAATGACATCATTTCTAATGCTTTAAGCAATGATCACAGAAAAATACACTACTAATTTACATATGCTGAACAACAGGTAATTAATTGTGTTTACCACCAAAATACTTAGGTTAGATAAAAAAATTTATACCTTTGAGAGAGAGATACCGGCTTCCCGCTATGGAATGAACAAGTCATACAGATACAAGGGACAGACTATGGAACATAGTCAAACCTGTAATAATAGTGTTGCATGCTTTCACATGATAGATAGCTACACTTGTGGTTAAGTACAACATAATTTATAGACATATGGAATCACTAGGATGTATGCCTAAAACTAATACAACAAATGTGTAATATTGTAATATTTCAATGTGAAATATTCAAATGTGAAATTGTAATATTTCAATTAAAAATTGATATCCTTAGCATCACACTCTTATGTGGATCCTGAGAAACATAACAGAAACCCATGGGGGAGGGGAAGGAAAAAAAAAAAAAAAAAAAGAGGTTAGAGTGGGAGAGAGCCAAAGCATAAGAGACTGTTAAAAACTGAGAACAAATTGAGGGTTGATGGGGGGTGGGAGGAAGGGCAGGGTGGGAGGGAGGGCAGGGTGGGTGATGGGTATTGAGGAGGGCACCTTTTGGGATGAGCACTGGGTGTTGTATGGAAACCAATTTGACAGTAAATTTCATATATTAAAAAATAAAATATATATATATATATATAAAGTAAAAAAAAATAAAAAAAAATAAAAATTGATATCCTTTATACTGTTTTTAATTTCTCCCGCTTTGCCATTAAAAAGTCATTCCTGGGGTGCCTGGATGGCTTAGTCAGTTAGTATGTGACTTCAGTTCGGGTCATGATCTTGCAGTCAATGAGTTCGAGCCCCATATCAGGCTCTGTGCTGACAGCTCAGAGCCTGGAGCCTGCCTCAGATTCTGTGTCTCCCTCTCTCTCCACCCTCCACTGCTTAAGATTTGTCTCTCTCAGGGTGCCTGGGTGGCTCAGTTGAGTGCCCAACTTCAGCTCAGGTCATGATCTCAAGGTTTGTGGGTTTGAACCCTGCATCGGGCTCTGTGCTAACAGCTCAGAGCCTGGAGCCTGCTTCGGATTCTGTGTCTCCTTCTCTCTCTGTACCCTCCCCCACTTGTGCTCTATCTCTCTGTCTCTCAAAAATAAATAAATGTAAAAAAATATTTTTTAAAAAAAGATGTCTCTCTCTTAAAAATAAATAATATTAAAAAAATTTTTAAATCATTCCTAATTTAGAATATGTGAAATTCCATTTATACCAGATTCTCTAACATCACCATCTTGATGTTGACAGCTTATCTTAAAAGTCACTAATAATATCTTTAACGACACATACGTGACAAGGTCAGAATGCAACTTACAGGGAGCTGTACATCTGTTATGAATTTACTGCATGTATCCTGGCTAATATTTTCAAAGAAGTGTGCTTTAGGGATGCAGATGAATGAAATAATGTCCATCAGTCAATTTCCTATAGGACCATTATGCCTTTAATTACTAATTGCCATCTCTTCATAATGAAAAGAAAGCTGCGAGAAGAAAATGTCTTGTAATTTGATGTAAGAGGAGACTATGGTGTTTAAAAGGGTTCACTTACTATTTGGCATCCTCAGACAGGAGAATAGCAACCCACTATCTTGACGCACATTTCAATTTCCAGAGGGAGAATATGGACCTTATTGTCAAATACTTTTTATCCACATCAGCAGTCCACCTCTGCCAGGTCCAGGCTGCAGGACCTGGGGGCAGCACAATGCTTGATGCCTGGGTTCAGAACATGAGGAAGGCCAGCTGGTGTGGGGGGAATGCAGCAGGGCCTGGGGCAGTGAGGGAGATGGCTCAGGGTCACCTCCCTACAGGGCAGGCTTGAGTTTACCTGTCAAAGAGCAGCACACTTTCCCTCAAGACATCCCTCTCCATGAAAGAATCTGAGGCTGAGCCCCACAATTTCAGGAGAAATGACGCATACCCATCATTTCAAATGCAATGGCCTCTGCAGAACTTGGCCCCAGGGAAGTTGGAGTTTTGGACTCATAGAACTCTGATGCCCATGATACCACTCTTTTCTGCCCCAACACTCACAGCCACCTAATACATCCCCTCTTCCCTAGCCCATGTCACCCGTCCAAATACCTGGACCAGCTCCCTGCTTTCCTCCTTGCAATTCCTTTGTCTGTTCTCTTCTAAGCCTGTCTCTCTGTTTCTTCCTTTCACTTTCTAGGACTAGCCCAATTCCCCCCATCACTCATTCAGTGTCTCTCTCCCTGGCTAACTCTGTCTCCACCTCTCACCAGGCCCTCAGGCTATCAGCTCTGTGCATGCAGCCCTGTCCAGGAACACAGGTCACTCCTGTCTCTCCCTCTGTCATGTTTTGTCCCAGGCTCTGATCACAATGGAGGAGAATCCCCTGTACAGCGGCTACTCATGTTGGCATTTGCTGTAGCAATGCTGGCAGCATGTGGACAGTCAGACATTAACCCTTGGTGGCCCAGCCATGACCCAAAAGCTGCTGGATGGCTGGCTGCTTCCCTAAACTGGGAGCAGAAAGGGCCTTACAGGGTTCAGGGTCCCTGGGGGTAAAGTGGAATGGACTGGCAGATGTAGAAGGAGCCATATGCTTACACCCAACTCTCCTGGGTGCTGTGGAAGGAACCAATCTCATACCATTGACCTCTGCCCTGCCCATCCCTCAATAAGGAAACAGGGGGAGGTTTATGGGACATCATGTGACTCACTTGAAAACTGCTGCCATTTGCTCCCTTGGAGGCCACCTGGATTGGTGCTATTGGGGGAAGCTGGTAAGGTGGACAAGGGCACAAGAGCTGGATTAATACAGGGCCTCCTTGCTGCTCTCCTGAATCCATTCCTCAATATCAGAATAGACCCTTGTCTGGAGACAGATACCTGCCCTGGTTATCAACACAAACCCCATAAACTAGCAGGCGCTATGTGCTCATGAGTATCTATATACAAAATTAACAGCTACCACCAGAGCTCCCTATAGGATGTGTCCAACTCCTCAGATGGAACTATGGGTCCCTTCTAGGCAATACAACCCCAAAGGATGATCTATCTTCTTCCACCAATACTATACATTCTACGGGGACCCCAGAGTGTACACTTGATGGAAGAATGAGTGTCAATCTTCTGGGAAGCAGACACTGACACAAAGACACAACTGTGACAAGTGTATTATGGGACACTAGGAAGGACACCGGAGGGGACAGGGTGGACAAGGAAAACATTCAGACCAAGGGGCAGATCAGACACCATCTCTAAATATATAGTCACCACAGCTGGTTTGTAATGGTTCAGTGTCCTCTTCAAATTTCAAACTGTCCTCTGTCAAAGATATTTTGAGTTATTGCAATGGGATCTTCTGTTCATTTTGTCTTCTACAATACATCTGTGGCCTTGGATGAACACTTAATTGTGTGTCTGCATCTGTGTGTCTATCTGTAATGGAAGAGGAGTGTCTTCAGATCATAAATACAGATCCCTGAATGTACACAGTCTCATACTTTTCTCTTCCTTCTTTGTAAAGTAGGACCTGAATTTTAAGAGAAAAAACACAGGGGTCTTTGCCATATCATTTGAAACAGGGACTGCCAATCTCCCAGCCTCAGTCACTATACCCTTAGTTTAAGGAAACTGAATGAACGTCTTTAGATGACCTTCTGTGTGCAGATACATTCATTTACACACTGAGAAAGGTGAGTGCCCACTCATCCCATGTATTTTACAAATTCCTTATGTGCTTATAATCTCTTCATCACACTGATCTCAGACCAACGTGGTCCCTGCTTCTCAGATAACAAAGCTGAGGCTCTGAGATGGCCCCACTGAAAGCTGGTATTAAGGCTGAGGCAGCAGGAACACAGGCAGGCCTCAGGATATTGTGAGGGAAGTTTCGGAGATGCAAACCTTCAGGCAGGGTGGTGACAGCAGATGCAGTGGTGTGGTGATAGGAGTCCAGCAGGGGCTGTGCTTGGTCAACCCTGAATTGCGCGCTAAGAGTCTGACTCAGCCTAAAGGCCAAGGAAGCCACAGAGCTGATCTACAGCCTTTCTTCACATTTAGTCTCACAGAGGCACGCAAACATAGGCAGACAAGCATCCCATAAGAACCAAGTTAAACTACAAACCTCCAGGGCATTCTTTCACACATATCCAGAACCTTCAGAAAACCAAGGGAAACAACAGTCTTTATTTAGATAATGAACTAGGTGCACTTTGGCCACAATGACATTTGAGAGATGATAACTACATGAACTGTACTTGAACCCATGCAGCAGCTCTGCAGACCTCACGCTGCCCTCATGTTCCCTGCCCAGCCTGTGGGCCCCACCAGAAATGGCCTCCAATTCCCTCTCACTGAGTTCAACACCGTCCCCCCTGCATCATCTCAGCTCTTCCTTCTCGTCCACAGCCTCCAATTCATACCCATGAAATTCATGTCTCCGGCTCTTGTACTTGAAGACCCATTACTGGAGCTTCCACTATTGTAGCTCAGAAGCTCCATGTGATTTAATGCATGGGACTCTCTCCCTGTTATGACACCTGAAGCCCCTGATGGTAGGGGTGTGCCTCATCTCTCACAGAGCCAGGAACATGGACTCCATACAAGGCACATCTGCAGAACTGATATGTCTGCTTTTTTATAAAAAGACTCTTTCCTTCTCCTCAAGAGACACCTGCAGCCCAGCTCAGTCAGGGAAAATGACACAGCCCAACATAGGTATGTCCCGAGAAACTTGAGGAATCTTAACAGTGTCCTCAGCCAGCCCTATCCTTGCATTGCAAAGCCTGTGAGGCCATCTCTACCCCTTCTCAAAGACTCAACAAGACAGAAGCTGAACACGTTGAACAAGTCAACTCTACTGTTCAGATCATCTAACAAATAGTCGAGGTGGAGGTGGAGAGTCCTGTCCCAGAGAACACCAGGGGGCTAGAGGTGGCTCATAGAGCCCATGAATGGTGATAAAGGGGGGACTGTGGGGAAGGGCCTGCAGGGTGGTCCTGGTAAATGAGGAGGTCCTCTTGCATCCATAGAGACCTACAGAACAGAAGGCACTGGTATATTGGTATGATAGACAGAAGCAGAACGCCCACAGGAGCTGAAACCCAATGAAGCAGATGTCAGCACCTGGCTCCTTGTTCATTCACAGGTTTTAGGAGAACAGAGCATCAGTACCAGAAAACTCTACCTTCATATGAGGTCCCACCTACAGCTTGAAGGTACCAGATGCCATGAGGAGAAACTATGGTCACCACACATCACTGCCCATGTTTACAAATGCAGAAAGCCAAGGCATCCTATTCTAGAAGATTGATGCTAGTCTAATAAAGGAGCATATTCCATAGAGGCAGGCATCTATGTCCAGGATCCCTACGGTGTCCTCTTCCACCACATCTGCAGACTTTTTATCTGCACATTGAGAACAGACAGAACATGAAGGAATGAAAAGCCCAGCACCACAGAGATTCAGAGTCACCCCAGGGTCAAAGCTCAGCCTGCCAGCCCATGCCTGTCCTTGCTCTGTTTCCGCCCCTGCCAAAGGCATCTTCTCTGCAAGGCCACCGAGACCTCTGAGGAGATGGGGATTTATGGAGTCCTGCAGGGGGACTGGAAATGTGTTTTCCAAGAGGAACACGTTACCTGTACACACTCATTGGACTCAGGTATGTTTATCTTGATTCACAGGTAATTCTGATTTTAAGTACAATATGAGTTGCAGAGCTATTTTGTCCCATTGTACAAGGGAGGTGGAAATTCTACATGAAAGAAATAACAGAAACATGTCTCGATTTCAGGTGTAAAACTCCCATAAGGTATCATGAGACAAAGTACCAGTCACAACAGCTCCCGGGATACAAGAGAACCTGCTCATAGAAACACAACTGAAGGACTCTGTGAGGTACTGGCCCTGCAGGTAATCACCGATTCTCTCCCTTCATGACTGCAGTTCCGACATACATTTTCGAGTACATGTGCCGCTTCTGATAATTCAGTGTTTCCACCTACTGGACAACTGGAGAAATTCTCTATCGCACATTGACCAACACAGAAGGACCAGTAATGAATTCTGAAATTTACCTAAGAACAGTCAGCACTGCACAAAGCACACAATACAAAGTTGGAAAGAGTTTTCATCTTTTCCAGTCACGAGGCTCATAGCAGACATTCTGAACAAGTTCATCACCTACACTGAAACAGGAAAAAATGAAAATAGTAACAATAATCCCACGTAAAGAAGGTGCGGAAGGAGTCAGCCACGCCAGAAGACTTGCGTGTGGAGTGAAGTGTCATCCTCCTCAAGTTACTTCCACAAACACAAAGTGAGAGCCACGTGGCCCTCAGCCTCCACGCACCTGTGGCTTCCAGAGGCACCAGCTAACATGATGATCTTAAACTGGAGAAGCCTGGAGGCTTGTGAGGAAGAAGTAAATAAAATAGTAAAGATACCATAGGACATAGAAAACCAGACCAGGCCAGATAAAAGTTTCCAGAAATCATTACAACTGAAAAGGGCAACAGATTTCACTTTGTCTTTCTCTGGATCCTTGGTAGAGACACAACTGATGTTCCCCTTGGGAGCTGCACCACACCCTGGGTCTCATAAAGGCTGGAGGTGGATGGAGGTTGATTCTGACTTGCACAGACTTCGTGGAAGGAAAACAAACCGTCCGCAACATGTTTCATTATATTCAACTCTTTCCAACTCTCGGGTCCCTTACCAGGGGCAGAGGGTTTTTCAGGTGACTCGGGTGACCCTTGAGGACAAGAGGGAGATCTGACCCTGTCCCTTGAGGTCGGTTCCACAGGGCCCTGGTTCAGGTGTTTTTATAACTAATCCAGCAGCTGTGAACAGCTCAGGTCTCAACTAGCTAGAAATAAAGTTAGGGGTGTGTCTCATCCCTCAGAGAGCCCAGCGCATGGTCTCTGTACAAGCCACATTGTAAGGAGTGCTATGTCTGTCAGCCTGTATAAGGCCTCTTTCCTTCTCTATAAGAGACACAGGCTGCCCAGCTCACTATGTAGAAATGACAGCCCATTTCATACATGTCTTGAGAAACTTGAAGAATGTTACAATGTCCTCAGTCAGGCTGACCTGAAAGCCCTGTGGTGACATCACTGCATCTTCTCCAGACACTCAACAAGAAAAAAGATGAAACGTGTTTTATAAGTCAACTCATAGTGTTCAGATCATCTTACCAGATGGTGCAGGTGGAGGTGGAGGTGGAGGTGGAGGTGGAGGTGGAGGTGGAGGTGGAGGTGGAGGTGGAGAGTGAGATCCAAGAGGCCACCAGGGTGGAGAAGGTGGTTGTGGCCCAGAGCCCATGATGGTGATAAAGGACAACCCATGGGGTATGGAATGGAGGGCCCTTCTGGGAAAGGAGGAAATATTCTTGTAGCCACATTGACCTTGCTTGACAGAAATTAAATTTCTGAGATGTGTTTAGGGTAAAAGGTCAAAAATCCAACACCAACACAACACTAACATAGCTGAACCCCAATGAAGCAGGAACAATACTTGTCTCCTTCTCCTCCATCTGGTTTCAACAGGGCAGTATCAGTGCCACAAAACCCCACCCTTCCCATTGGGCCTCACCGAGAGCTTCTAGGAGTTTGAGGAGACAAGGCACTACATTGCTGGCAGCGTGCATAGTACTCGCTGTGTCTGCAAATGTAGGGAAGGAAGTGGCCGGTCCTAGAGGATCAGAGAGAGAATTCCAGACTACTAAAGAAAGTCTGTTCCACATTCCCAGGCATCTATTTCCAGGACTACTCTCCACTCAGCCCTTCACCACCTCAACAGCTCCGTCTTGGCATAATAAGAGCCGAAATAATGAGGAAGAATTATGGTTTCATATCATTCATTTACATCTTTAATCCATTTCAAGTTAATTCTTGTGAGTGGTTTAGCATAAGGTTCTAAGCTTTATTCTTATACATGTAAATATCCAATTTTCCCAGCACCAGTTATTCAAGACACCTCTTTTCTCCACTGTGTAATCTTGACTCCCTTGTCAAATACTACTTGACCGTGTTTGCATGGGTTTAGTTTGGGCTCTCAATTTCTGTTCCATTGTCCTGTGTTTGTGCTTACGCCAGTGACATAACTGATTAATGTTATGATGCAGCTTGAAATCAAGAAGTGTGATCTTCCTGTTTTGTTCTTTCTTGCTTTGGGTACTTGGGGTGTTTTTGTCGTTCCAAATACATTTTAGGATATGTTTCTCTAATTGTGTAAACATTGCACTGGAGTCTTGGTAGAGATTGCATCGAATCTCTAGATGGCTTTGGATAGTATGGACATTTTATCCATATTAACTCCTCCAAAAGATGAACATGGGATCGCTTTTCACTGACTTGTGTGTTCTTCCATTTCTTTCATCAAAATTGAATTTCTTCCATTTCTCCACACACGTTTTATAGTTTTCTGTAGAGAGATCTTTCACTTCCTAGGCTAAATTTATTCCTATATATTTTATTGTTTTTTGATGCTATTTAAAATGTTGTTGTTTACTTCTTTTTAGATAATTTGGTGTTAGTGTATAGGAATGCTACAGAATTTAGTATGGCAATGTTCTAGTTTGCAACTTTACTGAATTTCTTGCTTTTTATTTCATTCTTTTACCTTATTTTAAAAAATCATTTTATCTGGGAATGCTGACACACTATGTTACATTAGTTTCGAGTGTACAACGTAGTGATTGGACAAGTGTATACATTCTGATATGCTAACACAGATGTAGCTATCATCTGTCACCATACATGGCTATTCCAGTACCATTCACTATGTTCCCTATGCTGTATCTTCTACCTGTGATTTGTTCATTCCATAACCAGAAGCCTGCATCACCCAATCCCCTTCACATATCTAGGGCATATGTGCCTGATCTTAGAGGAAAATCTTTCACCATTTCACTGTTGAGTATGATGTTAGCTGTGGGCTTCTCATACATGGACTTTCTTATGTTGAGATAGGTTTCTTCTACACTGAATTTTTAAAGAGTTTTCTTTTTAGCACAAATGGATACCAAATTTTCTCAAATCTTTTTTCTCTGTCTATTGACATGGTCATATGAGTTTTCTTTTTAATTTTTAAAATTTATTTATTTTTGGTTTAAATTTTTACACTATTTAGTATTTATTTTTTCAAGCTTTTATTTAAATTCTAGTTGGTTAACATACAGTGTCATATTAGTTTCAGTATAGAATTTAGTGATTCATCACTTACATACAACACCCAGTGTTCCTCACTAGTGCCCTCCTTAGCCCATCCATCCATTTAACCCATTCCCCTGCCGCCTCCCTTCTAGTAACCCTCAGTTTGCTATTTATAGTTAAGAGTCTGGTTTCTGGTTGATTTTTCTTTCATTCAATTATGTGAGGTGTCACATGTATTGATTTGCATATTCGGAAACATCCTTCCTTTACAGGGAAAAAAACCCTTCATCACAGTAAATGATCCTTTTAATGTGCTGCTGAATTTGATTTGTCTGTATATTATTGAGAATTTTTCATCTATATTCATCACAGGGATACTGGCCTATAGTTTTCTGTTCAGGTAGCATCCTTTTCTGGCTTCCTAACATGGTAATTCCCAGTTTCATGAAATGGGTTTGGTGGTGTTCATTCTTCTTTAATTGGTAAGAGGACTGCTGTTAGATTCTTCTACAAACGTTCGGTCAAATTCACCAGTGAATCCACCTGGGCTTTTCTTCACTGGGAGATTTCTGATTGATGATTCAA
The DNA here is from genome assembly GCF_046562875.1 of Panthera onca. Taxonomy (NCBI): domain Eukaryota; kingdom Metazoa; phylum Chordata; class Mammalia; order Carnivora; family Felidae; genus Panthera; species Panthera onca. The sequence continues at coordinate 25,744,387 of NC_138354.1, forward strand.
TTTACTTGTATTGGTTATCTTCTTGTATTGGTACAGTCTTCCATTAATTGGTCTGTTCAGACCTTCTATTTCTTCCTGATTCAGTCTTCGTAGGTTGTGTGTTTCTAAGAACCTATCCATTTCTTCTAGGTAGTCGGTTTACTGCCATATAATTTCACCACAGTTGCCTCTTTGTCTCCTTTAATATTTCTGTGGTATCAGATGTAATGTCTTCTCTTTCATTTATAATTTTTTTGATTTGGGTCCTCTCTCTGTTTTAGCATAGTCTATATACAGTCTTGTCAATTTTGTTTAACTTTTCAGAAAACCCACTGTTGGTTTTCTTCATATTTTCTATTGATTTCATGGTCTGTTTCATTTGTTTCCACTTTCATATGTATTACTTTCTCCATTGTGAGAACAATGGACTTAGATTGTTGTGTGTTTTTTTTCTAGTTCTTTGAAGTTAATGTTAGGTTGTTTGTTTGAGCCCCAAATCTCTCCTCCACACATGAAAATCCAGTGACTCATCAGAGAACCTTCAATAGGTCTTTCCTGTCCTATCTCTGATTGTCAGAACTCTGAGAAAAAGAACCAGAAAACTTATTTGAAGACCTAATAGATGAAAACTTTCCTAATGCAGGGAAGGAAACAGATCCAGAAGCAGGAGGCACAAAGAACCCCCAATACATTCAATAGAAGCAGATCCACACCAGGTCATATCGTAATTAAAAAGCAAAATGTAGTGAAAAAGGACAATTTTAACAGCAGGAAAACAAAAGATGACAGCTACCTACAAGGGAAACACCATAAGGTTATCACTGGATTTTTTCAGAAGAAACTTTTAAATCAGAAGTGAGTAGCATGGTATCTTAACGGTGCTGAATGGAAAACTTCTGCAGCCAAGGAGATTCGTCTATCCAGCGCACTATCATTCAGATGGAAGGAGAGATCAAGAGTTTCCCAAATAAAAACTAAGGGAATTCACAACCAACAAACCACCCCTGCAAGAAATGTTAAAGGGGACTCTTTGAGTGGAAAATAAACACCTAAAATGACAGTATTAAAGTGTGAAACACAAAAGCAATAAAAATGAGAATTTCTGCAAAAAAATCAGTCAAGATATTCACGATATAAAAGGCTGTGTAATATGATACACAGGGATATGATATCTACAACACAGGGAGGAGAGCAGTAAGAACTGCTTCAAACTTAACCATCAACTTAATACAGACTTTTATACACAGAAGTGGTTATATACAAACCTATATACCACAAATCAAATACCACTAATACATATGCAGAAAATAAAGAGAAAAAATTCCAAATGCACTAATAAAGAAACCCTGCAAACCATCAAAGAGAGAAAGAGAACAAAGGATCAGAAAGATTCAGAAACAACCAAAATCAAGTACTAAAATGACAGCAAGTACATATCTATCAATTACTTTGAATGCAAACAGACTAAATGCTCAAATCAAAGGCACTTGGTGACATAGAGGGGCATCTGGTTGGCCCAATTGCTTGAGACTTCGACTCTTGATTTTGGCTCAGGCTACGATCCCAGGATCATGGGACTGAGCCCCCATGTTGGGCTCTGCACTGAGCATGGAACCTGCTTAAGATTCATTGTCATTGTCATTGTCATTGCCATTCTCTCTCTCTCTCTCTCTCTCACTCTCTCTCTCCTCCCCACTCCTCTGCCTTCCCATGCCTGTGCTTTCTCTCTTAATAATAAAAGGCACTGAGTGGTAGAATGAATAAACATATAGGACCCATCTATCTTTTACCTACAAGAGACAAATTATAGAACCAAAGATACCTACAAATAGAAAGCAATGGGATGGAGAAACATTTACCATGCAAATGGGTATCAAAAGAAAACTGCAGCAGCAATACCTATATCAGACAAAACAGATTGAAAAATAAAACCGTAACAAAAGACAAAGAAGGACATTATAATGATAAAAGGTACAATCCAACAAAAAGAACAATTGCAAACATATATGCACTCAATGTAGGGGCATCCAAATACATAAAACAGTCAAAAACATAGTAGGGCACTTTAACACCCCAATTACATCAATGGAGAGATCATTCAATCAGAAAATCAACAAGTAAGTAGTGACTTTGAATGATACACTGGACCAAATGGACTTAACAGATATATTTAGGACATTCCATCCTAAAACAGCACAATACACATTCTTTTCAGGTGTACATGGAACATTCCCCACACTAGATAAAATATGTCATAAAACAAGCCAAAACCATACCATGTTCTTTTCATACCACAATGCCATGCAAGTATAAGTTTACAAAAAGAAAAAAAAATCTGGAGAAAGCACAAAAACATGGAAGTTAAATAACATGCTCCTAAACAATCAATGGGTCAACCAAGAAATCAAAGAAGAAATCCAAAAGGACATGGAAACAAATGAAAATGAAAACACAACAATCCAAACTTTTGTAAAGCAGCAAAAGTGTTTCTAACAGGGAAATTTACAGCAATACAGGTCTGCCTCAGGAAAAAAACAAAAACAAAAACAAAAACAAAACTCAAGTATACTACCTAATCTTATAACAATAAAAGCTAGACAAAGGACAACAAACAAAACCCCCAAACAGCAGAATGAAGAAAATGATTAAAAGCGGAGGAGAAATAAATGATATAGAAATTAAAAACACGGTAGAATAAAATAAATGAAATTAGGAGCTGCTTCCATGAAAAGATCAATAAAATTGATAACCCTAGCCAGACTAATCAGAAAAGGAAAAAGAAAGGACTCATATAAATAACCATCACAGAGAAGAACAACCAACACCATGAAATACAAACAATTTTAAGAGAATATTGTGAAAAACTATATGCCAACAAACTGGACAAACTGGAATATATGGATCAATTCCTAGAAACATGAAACCTACCAAAACTGAAGCAGGATGAAATCGAAAATGTGAACAGATTATTTGCTAGCAAGGAGACCGACTCAGTAATCAAAAAACACTTAACAGACAACAGACCAGGACTGGAGGACTTCACAGGCAGATTCTATCAAACATCTAAAGAAAAGTTGATGCTTATACTTGTCAAACTACGCCAGAAAACAGAACAGGAAGGAAAATACCCAAATTCATTCTATGAGACCAGCTTTACCCTGTTCCAAAACCAGGTATAAAGACACCATGAAAAAACAAAACTACAGGCCCATATTGTTCATGCACACAGATGCAAAAGTCCTCAACCAAGATTTAGCAAACACAATCCAACAACACATTTGAAAAATCGTCCATCAGCATCAAGTGGGATAACTTCCAGAATGCAAGGGTAGTTTTATATTAAAAAAATCAATCAAACTGCTATGGCACAGTAATAAGTGAAAGGATAAAATACATATCATTTCTACAGACACAGAAAAATTATTTGATAAAGTACAACACCCATTCATTATTAAAACTCTGTAAAAGCAGGTTTAGAGGGAACATACCTCAGCTTAATATAGTCTACCTATGTAAACCCACAGCAGACATCGTACTCAGTGGAGAAAACTGAGAACTTTCCTCCAAGGTCAGTAACAAGACAATGAGGTCCACTTTCACTGCTTGTATTCACCAGAGTACTGGCAGTCCTATCTAAAGCACCTAGCCAACAAAAAGAAATAAGAAGGAATACACACTGGGAAGGAAGAAGTACAATCTCACCACATGCAGATGACGTGATACTCTATATAGAAAATTCACAAGAGTCCACAAAAAAAACTACCAGAAATGATACCTGAATTGAGTAACGTCACAAGACAGAAAATCAATGTGCAGAAATCAGTAGCATTTGTATAAAATAATAATAAAACACTAAAGGGTATTAAGGAAACAATCCCAATTACATTTAAACAATACAATAATAAGATACTTAGGAATAAACCTAAGCAAATAAGTGCAACACCTTTACTCTGACCACTGTGAAACACTAATGAGAGAAAATGAAGACAACATAAATAAATGGAAAGGCATTCCATGCTCATGCACAGAAAGAGGCAGGGGCGCCTGGGTGGCTCAGTCGGTTAAGCTTTCAACTTCAGCTCAGGTCATGATCTCACGTGTGTGGGTTTGAGGTCCACGTTGGGCTCTGTGCTGACAGATCAGAGCCTGGAGCCTGCTTGGGATTCTGTGTCTTCCTCTCTCTCTGCCCCTCCCCCACTCACGCTCTGTCACTGTCTCTCAAAAATAAATAAAACGTTACAAAAATTTTTAAAAGTTGGGGGCACCTGGCTGGCTCTGTTGGTTAAGTGTCCGACTTCAGCTCGGGTCATGATCTCACAGTTCCTGCATTCGAGCCCCACAACAGGTCATGTGCTGACAGCTCAGAGCCTGGAGCCTGCTTGGGATTCTGTCTCCATCTCTTTCGGCCCCTCCCCAACTCACGCTCTGTCTCTCTCTCAAAAATAAACAAACATTAAAAAATGTTTTAAGTCAATAAATAAATAAGCAAGAACCAATACTTTTGAAATATCTACACTACCCAAAGGAATCTACGGATTTCATGCAATCTCTATCACAGTACCCACAGCATTTTTCACACAACTAAAACAAAAATCCTAAATATATATGGAACCAGCAAAGATCCCAAATTACCAAAGAAGCTTTGAAAAACAAAAGCAAAGCTGGAGGGATCACAATTCAAGACTTCAAGTTCTAGTGCGAAGTAGTAGGCAGTAAAACAGTATGGTCCTGGCACAAAAATAAACACATATGTTGAGGGAACAGAATAAATTATCCAGAAATAAACCTATAATTTTATGTTCAATTCATCTTCAACAAAGCAGGAAGGAATATCCAATGGGAAAACTCAGGCTCTTCAACAAATGGTGCTGGAAAAACTGGTCAGCTATAAGCAAAAGAATAACATTGTACCACTTTCTTACACTATACAGAAAAATAAATTCAAATGGATTAAGGACCTAATGTGAGACATGAATCCAGAAAAATCCCAGAACAGAGAACAGGAAGTAATGTCTCTGGTAACTACCATCGCAACACTTTTCTAGATATGTCCCCTGAAGCAAGGGATATAAAAGCAAAAATAAACTATTGGAACTACACCAAAATAAAAAGCTTCTGCATAGCAAAAGAAACAATCAATAAAAACTAAAAGGAAGCCTACTGAATGGGAGAAGATATTTGCAAACGACATATCCAAAAAAGGGTTAGTATCCCAAATATACAAAGAATGCAAATAAACCCACACAAAAATATCCAATTAAAAAGTGAGCAGAAGAAATGAACAGATCTCTCTCTAAAGAAGATACAGAGATGGCCAATAGACACATGACAGCAGAAGACGTCAATGAAACAAGAAGCTCATAGTTTGAAAGAATAAACAAAATTGATGCACCTTTAGCCAGACTCATCCCCCTTCCCCTCAAAAGAGGACTCAACTAAAAGCAGAAATGAAAGAGGATAAATCATGACAGACATCACAGAAATATAAAGGATAACAGAATTTCATGAAAAATTATATGCCAACAAAATGGACAACCTAGAAGAAATGCATCAATTTCTAGAAACATCACATCTAAAAGTGAACCTGAAAGAAATAGAAAATTTGAACAGACTGATGAATAGCAATCCAATTCAACCAGTAATCAACAAACTCCCAAAAAACAAAAGGCCAGGATCAGATGGCTTCAGAGCTGAATCCTTTCAACCATTTAAAGAGTTAATACCTATTCTTAAAATATTCCAAACTATGACAGTGGAAGGCAAGTTTCCAAATTCATTCTATGATGCCATCATTACCCTGATACCAAGCCAGATAAAGATATTACAAAACAATAACAAAACAACAGGCCAATATCTATGATGAACATAGATACAGTAATTGTCAAGAAAATATTTGTAACCCAAATCCAACAATGCATTTAAAAAGTCATTCACCTCAGGTGCTTGAGTGGCTCAGTCAGTTAAGCATCTGGCTCTTGGTTTGGGCTCAGGTCATGCTTTCACAGGTCTGGAGATCAAGCCCCTCGTTGGGCTCTGTGCTGAAAGAAAAATACCATATGACTTCGCTTCTACATGGAATTTTGGAAGCAAAACAAAGAAACAAATTGGAGAGAAGCAGACAGACAAAAAACAGGCTCTTAAATATAGAGAGGAAACTGGCGCTTACCAGAGGTGGGTGTCGGGATGGGTGAAAAATAGGGGAAGGAGATTAAGAATAAACTTATGGTGAGGAGCAGGGAGTCATATAAGAATTGTTAAATCATTATATTATACACCTTGAAGAAAATATAACCCGATGTTAACTACATCGGGTTAAAAAATTAATATAATTGAATGTTAAAAATTAATATAAAATGGAAAGACTCTTACAGCAATAGAAGATAAAAGATTTAGTTTTATAATCTTGGAATAAAAAGTGATATACTTAGCTTATGAAATCATTAATAAATTGGAAAAATGGGACATTGTCATAAAATTGCTCATAAACAGATACATAATTGAGTAACTACGGCAGGCATATAAAAACTGTTTGCCATTCTTTCCCCCGAAATGGTTATTCCCTGGCATCTTTCTCAGAAAATAACCCTAATTTCACATGCAAAAATTCTACATTTATGAATTCAATATGCAAATCTTATAATTTTACATTTAGGATATAAATTTTTCTTTCAAATTCAATCATATGTGGGATTTTCTCATTTTTAAAACATCTAATATGCATACACATAAGATATCAAATGAAGAAATCAACTATAATGAAATGAAATCATACTGGTGCACAGAGATTCCATTTTTTATGGAACTACTCAAGGTGGGATGGTATTGTCAACTGGCTGGAAAAAGTTAACAGACACCTACAAAAACAAATCTTGAAGTTACAGAAAGCTGCATGCTCATCAGAACGTCTGTCTTCTTTCTTACAGGGACAGAAAGGAGCCTTGAAACTATGTGTGGTGAATGTAAAACTCAGTCAGGTCTACGAATATCTGAATGAGAAATGAGCAAAACAGAAAAAAATTTTAAAAAGTGGAAATGTATCAAACAGGGGATATAAGCATCAATTTTAATAAAGACAAAATAACATCAGGCGTTTTCTTCTAAAACTGACTCACAGTGTTTGCTTAGTACAATCTTGCCTACACTGAGAAGTGGTCTTGCTACCTTCTTTGACCAGTAGTAGTCACAGGGGGATCCTGTGAATGAGCTTTTAGTAAAAACTGCTATCAATTTAAAAGTATTTCAGATTTGCATGAGTTTCTGAGAAATTAGAAAACATGCCAAATCTCAACTGAAAAGGAAATAAGGTAACGAGTATGTTTTTAAGGTATTATTGATGAGATTTCTTCCAATGAAGACAAGAAAGGATAATTGTAACAGATTCTGTTGCAGGAATAATACTGAATATTCAAATAACGGGAGGTTCATGACACAATCTAAGTGTCAGGTTTTCAGTTGTTTTCAACGACTACAACATTGTTGGAAAAAACTCCCACTGAAAATTAATAAAAGCATGTATGATGTGGAGGGCACATTGTGCTTTTACCTCGGTCTCTGGTTCCAGCAGCACTCGGAAAGTGGGTCTCAGCTCATTCTTCTAGAAGGTCCTGAGAGTCAACATTTCCTGTCTTCACTACCCAACTGAATGCTGCTCCCATTCCTCCAAATTTGTGTCAGGATTTCTCCCCCCAAAACAAGCCTGAATCTGGAACAAACCAACCCCAGCATCTCTGACGTGGCATTGCAGGACCCCCTGATCCACGGATCCTTGACTGAAAAACATCTTGTTCAAATATCGGCAGGGAAAACGAGGAACAAACCATGGAACAGCCCAGAAAATGCAAGCGGCTGAGCAGCTCACTGACCATCAGGTGCCTCTGGGGAAGCTACCCAGCGCCGCTCCTCGGTACTCCCCCCACCGCTGAGGAGACGCCAAGTTGCTGCGAAGCGTCCGGGGTCTCCCCGAGGCCGGCGGCGGAACCTGCTGGAAACCCAGCTCTGGCTCTTTGCTCACAGTCACAGGCACTGGGTCCTCAGAAGCAACGGGAACCTTTCCTGCTCTGAGCCGCCCAGGATCAGAAAAGCCTAATTGGGCGCCTTCTCCGGCCTTCGCTGAGCGCGCAAGGAACCGGCCCCTCCCTGTTCGCGGTGCGTGCGCGCCCTCTGCTGGCCTCCGTGGGAATTCCTGCAATGCTCAAGGCCATGGCCGCTCAGCTGAAAGTATTGAGGGTGCAGCTGGTCCAGTTAAGCCTGTTCTCCAGATTAGAATGGGTCTGAGTCACAGGGCCTGGGACCCAAAAAGAATCTTTTCCTTCTCCTGTTTAGTGAGTGAAGAACGAAACCGAATTTATTAATGTAATGATATAATTTGTAACGCTTTAAGCAACATTCAAAGAAATACAGACTACAAATTTACACATGCTGAACTACAGGTAATAGTGTTTACCACCAAAATACTTGGGTTAAATAAAAGATTGCCACCTTTGAGAAAGAGATACAGCCTTCCAGCTATGGAATGAATATGTCATTGAGATACAAGGTACAGCCTATGGAATATAGTCAATCCTATAATAAAGTGTTGCATGCTTTCACATGATAGCTACACTTGGTGTAGGTATATGGAGAGCATAACGTATAGACACGGAATCACTATGATGTATACCTGAAACTAATACAACATGATGTGTCCACTATATTTCAATAAAAAATTGACAATATTTTAAATTTTCCTTCATTAAAAAAATTATTTCTAATAAGAACATATGAAATTCCTTTTATACCACATTCTCTAATGTCACCATCTTGACGTTGAGAGCTTATTTTTCAAGTTGTCAATAATATGTTTCATGACACAAATGTGACAAGGTCAGAATGCATACCTAGAGGGAGTTACGCATCTGTTATAAATTTCCTGCCTGTATATGGGTAATATTTTCAATGAAAGGTGCTTCAGGGATGAAGACAGTTGAAATAATTTCCATGACACTCAGATAATTGTGCCTTCGAATAGTAAATGGCATCTCTTCACAATCAGAGGAAGGCTGGGTGAAGAAATAGGTTTCTCCTTTCATGTGAGAGAAGGCTGTGGTGGTTTAAACTGCTCGCTTACAATCCAGAATCCTGAGACCAGCAGTAGATGTAAGAATAGCAACCCCCTATCATGTTGCACATAAGTAGTGCTAGAAGGAGAATATGGACCTTATTCTCAAATACTTTTGGTTGAGATCAATAATCCATCTGTGCCAGTTCCAGGCTATAGGCTCTGGGGGCAGCACAATGCCTGACGCCTGGCTGTGGAACATAAGGAAGGTCATGCTGGAGCAGTGGGGAGTGGAGCAGGGACTGGGGGAAGTGGCGGAGACAGATCATGGTTACCTCCCCATGGGGCACACTCTGGACTTTACCTGCTAATGAACTGCATGCTCTCCCTCAAGCCATTTCTCTCCATGACCGTTCCTGAGACTGGGCCCCAACACGCCAGGCAAAATGAGGGGGACCCATCTTCCCAGGGGCAATGGCCTCGACACAGCTTGCCCCAGTGAGGTTGGAGCCTTGAACTCAGGGAACTGTAATGCCCAGGTGTCCTACCCTTTCTGCCTCCAACCCTAAGAGCATCTTCGCAGAGCCCCTTTTGCGTGGCCTATAGCCCCCTCCGCACACTGTGACCAGCTCCGTCCTTTCCTCTGTGCCTCATTTCTGTCTTTGCTTCTCCCTACCCCTGTCTCCCTCTGTTTCTTTCTCTCACTCTCTAGGACTTGCCCAATTCCCCCACCACTCACTGTCTCTTTTCCTGCCTGTCTCTTTCTCTGCCTCTCCCCAGGCCTTGTGCCTTCTGTTCTGTGCAGCCCTGTCCAGGGATCAGGGCACCACATATCTGTGTCCCCCTCTCTCCTGTCATGTTTTAAGCCCAGGCCCTGATCACAGTGGATGAAAATCCTCTTTACAGAAGCTGCTCATAATGATGTTTACTGCAGCATTGCTGTTCCCAGACACTCCCGGGAAGCATGTGGACAGCCAGACCTTGACCCCTTGGTGGCCCAGCCATGATCCCAACGATGCTGGAGGGCTGGTTACCTCCACAACCTGGGAGAAAGGAGGGCCCTGCAGGTGTCAGGGGCTCTGGAGAAGAATGCATGGCGTTTGAGGATCTGGAAAGAGCCAGATGCTTACAACCAACTCCTCCATGGTGGTGAGGAAGGAACGGGTATCATGTCATGGACCTCTGCCCTGCCCATCCCTCACTAAGGAAACAGTGGGAGGAGGGGAGCCTGGGTGGCTCAGTCAGTTAAGCGTCTGACGTCGGCTCAGATTTGATCTCGTGAGTCGTGAGTTTGAGCCTCTGGTCGGGTTCTGGGCTGACAGCTCAGCGCCTGGAGCCTGCTTTGGATTCTATGTCTCCCTCTCTCCCTCTCTGCCCCTCCCTTGCTTGTGCTCTGTATTTCTCTCTCGTTCAAAAAAATAAACAAACATTGCAAAAATTAGAAGAAAAAAAGAAAGCACTGGGAGCGATATGGGACATCATAAGACTCACCCCGAAAACTACTACCACTAGTCTACCTCAGCTCCCACCTGGATTAGTGCTACTGTGAGGTAGCTTGTAGGTGGGAAAAGTCCCCAACACCTGGATTAATGCAGGGTTTCCTCATTGTTCTACCAGAGACACTGCTGACCCCTCATCCATTTCTTGCAATCAGAAATCAGCCACTCCCTGGGGACTGATGGCTGTCTTGCTGATCACCACACACCACTGTGACTAGCAGGTGCCGTGTGCTTGTGAGTAGCTACTGAGGAGTGAACACAACCATCACCAGATCTACATGAAGGTTGTGTCCACCACCCCAGAAGGATCCAGGGGGACATGTGCAGTCAATACCAGTCAAATAATGACTTGTCTTCTGCCCCTATTACTGTAGATTCTACCTGTTTGTGACAGTGTATACAGGAGTCACACTGTGTGCATCGAAATAGAATGACCGTAGGTCCTCCTGGAAGCAGACACTGACACAGAGGCAGAACTATGATGGGTTTATTACAGGAAACGAGGACAGACAAAATAGAGGGGACAGGAATGGTCAGGGAAAGGATTCATTCAAATACGCATATCAGACAACTTTTCTAAATATATCACATCGCCACAGCCTATTGGTCACAGTTTAGGGTCCTCTTCAAACTTCAAGTTGTCCTGAAAGGCAAAGAGATTTTGGGTTATAGCAATGGGATCTTCTGTTCTCCTCTATGCATTTTGTCCTTGAAAATATACCTTGGATGAACACTTAATTGTGTGGCTGCATCTGTGTGTCTACCGGTAATGGAAGATGATTGTCTTCAGGTCTTAGATATAGATCCCTGAATGCACACTTTCTCAGAGTTATCTTTTCCTCCTGTGTGAAGTAGGATCTGGATTCTAATAGGGAAAACACAGGGGTCTTTGCTGTATCTTCTGAAACAGGGATTGCCAATCTCTCAGCCTCAGGCAGTATACTCTTAGTTTAATGGAATTGAATGAACATCTCTTGATGAGCTTCTGTGTGGAAATACATTCATTTACACACTGAGGAGGGTGAGTGCCCACTCATCCCATTTATTTTATAAATTCCTTATGTGGTCGTCACCTCTTCATCATACTGATCTCAGAACCCAACCCTATCCCTGTTTCTCAGACAACAAAGCTGAGGTTCTGAGATGGCTCCCCTGGGAGCTGGTATTAGGGATGAGACAGCAGGAACACAGGCAAAGCCTCAGGATATTGTGAGGGAAGTTTCGGAGATGCAAACTTGCAGGCAGGGTGACGACAGCAGATGCAGGTGTGTGGTGACAGGAGTCCAGCAGGGGCGGCCTCTGGTCAACCCTGAATCCCCACTAAGAGTGACTCAGGCTGAAGGCCAAGGAAGACGCTCAGCTGATCTACAACCTGTCTTCACCTTTAGTCTCACTGAGACACACAAACTTAGGCATTTCCTAAGACCAAGTTTAATTTCCCAAACCTCCAGCACATTCTTGCACACATGTCCAGACCTTTCAGAAAACCAAGGGAAATAACAAACTGTATTTAGATTATGAACTATGTGCACTGCGGTAAAGTTGACATTTTGGAGATGATGACCGCATTGTACACTGTGCTTGCACCCATGAAGCAGTTCTTTGCAGATCTCTTGCTGTCCTCAAGCTCCCTGCCCAGGCTGTGGGCCCTGCCAGGAATGGCTTCCAACTCCAACCTACTGTCCCCAACACCCTCTCCTCCACACCTCCTCAAACTCTGCTTACCTTCCACAACTTTCCTTCTATTCCTGTGTGATTCAAGTTTCCCCCATTCCTTCACTGGTGCTTCCATTATGGTGATCACAGGGTCTGTGTCATATAACGCATGTGCCCCATTTCACACAGGACACCTGAGGCACCTAAATTTAGGGGTGCACCTCATCCTTCACAGAACCCACAACATTGTGTCTGTAAAAAACACACCAGTACCTCTGATACCTCTGCCTTTGTGTAAACATCCTCTTTCTTTTTGACAAGAGAAACCTATAGCTTACCGCATTACAGGGAAATGACACAGCCCTTTGTATGTAAGTCCTGAGAAACTTGAGATATGGGAAAGTGTCCTCAGCCAGGTTTGCAGGTGGGTTGCCAAGACTCAGAACCATCATTACGTCATTCCCACCAAGTCTTTCATGAAGAAGATGCATGTGCTTTACCAGTCACTCATCCAGGTCAGGTCATCTTACCAAATGGAGTAGGTGGAGGAGCTGGTGGAGGAGGGGGAGGTGGCCCCCAGCCCTTGGCTGGTGATGAAGGGTGGTCCATGTGGTAGGGCCTGCAAGGCCATCCTGGGAAAGGACCAGGCCCTCTTGCATCCATAATGGCCTGCAGAACAGAAAAGAATGCGGTGTTCATAGGACAGAAGAGCATCAACACCAGCAAAAAGTGGAAACCCAAAGAAGCAGTGCTCATCTCCGGCCAGCTTTCCCCCCACCAGGTTCCAAGAGGGCAGCATCAGCACCAGGGAGCCTCTATCCATACTTTGGCTTCCACTTACAGCTTTTGGGGTGGGTAATGGATGCTATGGGGATAAACTAGTGTCCTCACATGTCTGCAAATGTAGAACAGCAAAGGCTCTTGTCCTAGTGGATATATGGTGTGAAGGCCAAATTAACAAAATAGCATATTCCCAATAGGAAGGCATCTGAGTCCAAGATCACCCGCCACCTCTCATCCCCCTCCACCACAGAGGCTGCTTATTTGTAAGTGAAGAACCTCTGAATGGGAAGGAATGACAATCCCGGGCTCCACACATGGAATCATAGCCCTCGTGGCTCAAAGCTCTGCCTCTAAGCCCCCGCCTGTGCCCAATCTGCTTCTCTCCCGACAATGGGGTCTTCTGCTCTCTAGAAGTGCTATCCACAGGCACAGAGACACATAGAGGGGTGGGGATCCTGAGGTCCTGAAAAACATCTGGATGCATATTCTTAGAGAACCATGCTACCTATCTATACATGTTAGTTAAGCTTAGCTAATTTATTTTAATTCAGAAGTACTTCTCAGTTTAAGTACAGTACAATTTGCAAGGTAATTGTGTTCTCTAGAAAAAATGAGCTGAAATTCTAAATAACAGAATTATCACAAATGCACATTTGTTTCTGCTGTAAATGCCCATGTTCCACCTGTAAGAGTGACCCAGGACACAAGAGAACCTGCTCATGGGAACACAAATAAAGGACACAGTGGGGAATTACAATGCAGGTAATTATGGATTTTCTCTTCTTCACCACTCATGTTCCAGTGCATGTTTTCTAGGACAAATATGTCACAAAAAGAGTTCAGAGTATTTATACCCAGGGCACACCTGAAGGGATTCTGGACAGCACATTCACAAAAAAAAAAAAAAAAAAAAAAAAAAAAAAAAAAAAAAAGGCTGAAGGGTGATGGGTATGAAATTTAGTTTGTCTAAGACCACTCTAAATGACACATACAAAAATATAAGTTGGAGTGAAGGCAGTTTGCATTTTCGAACCATAAGGATAACCTTAGATTTTGTGAACACGTTAATCCCCTAGACAGAAACAGGAAAGGAAGAAAGAGCAAGAGCAATGATTCCACATTGAGGAGGTCCAGGGAATATGAGGCATGCCAGGAGACTTCCAGGTGGAGTGTGGGGTCATCCTACTTGGGTTATTTCCAGGAACACACTGGAAAAGTCCTAAGGTCCTCACCTCTAAATACGTTTGGCTTCTAAACTTACTATAAGGAGTTGAGAGGCAGAAAATAGAGAAGCCCATAGACACTTGGGTTAAGGTTATGCATTTGGAAAATAAGAAAAACAAGCAGACGTATCATACAACACACAAAACAGACACAGTGCCAGGAGAGAGCACTGAACAGAAAAATGAGAGTTTCCCAGAAGAGTTTTACTGAAAACGGCCACGGTGTTTACTGTATCCTTCTTGGCCCTTTTAGAGTCTGTGTTGTTCTCACTCACAGGAGCAACTTCTGGATCTGCAAAAGGCCCTAGAAGGGATGGAGGTTTATTCTGATTTGAGGAGATTGTGCAGAGATTAAAAAAACAAACCCTCCCCTCATTCCTCAAGCATCTTAAACTCTTTGGCCCAGTCAGATCCCAAGTCACATACAGAGGGTAGCCCCACATGCTTCAGGTGATCCCAAGGCAAAGGGGAGAACCACCCCTAAACCTTGATGAAGACCCATAAACGCCCTGGCTCAGGTGTTTTCATAACTCATCAAACAACTACGGATGGCTGGTGGCTCACCTGGACAGATACACATTAGGCTGAGCCTCATGCCTCCCATAGCCCAGCACATGGACTGTGTATAGCACACATCTGCTGAAGCCCTATGTCTGCTTTTGTGTCTACAGCCCCATTCCATCTCCACAAGAGACACCTGTACCAACACAGCGTGTGGGAAATGACACAAAGATGATATGTTGATCAAGAGAAACTCAAGGAATGTGGTTATGGCGGCAAACGCTTTTCCCTCGCATTGCAATGGTCTGTGGTACCACCTCTGCACCTTGTCCAAGACTCAACAACAACAACAATTAGATGAAGGCGCTTTGCAAGTCAAATCATACTGCTCAGATCATCTTACCACGCGGTGTAGGTAGAGAGGTCCGGGGTGGTCCCCAGGGCCACCAAGGTTCAGGAGGTGGACATGCCCTATAGCCCATGGGGGGACCTCTAGGGTAGGGTGTGCAGAATCTTCCAGTTAACAGAGGAGGTCCCCATGGATCCACGCTGCCCTGCAGAAGAGAAGTGACAGCTATGTGCATATAGCAGACAAGACAACCAATACCAAAAACAGCTGAAACCCACAGAAGAATATGTCAGCACCTGCCAACTTCTCAGCCACCAGGATCCAAGGGAGTAGCATCAGTACCTGAAAACCCCATCTCTCCCACTGGGTACCGCCTACAGCTTAGGCAAATAAATGCTGGAGGTTAAACTACGGTCACCACATGTCCCTGCCCATGGCTTAGAATGTAGAACAAAATGATCTCATTTTAGAGGAATCAAAGAAGTAATTCCAATCTAATGAAGTAGCATATTCCAGACAGTCAGACATCTATGTCCAGGATCACCCTGCATCCCTCCACTACAGTGACTATAGAAGCTCTGGTTTTGGCATATTCCAAACACACAAAAAAATTGAGTGCAAATAAACACCTGATTCTCTGCACACGAAATCACAGCTACTACTGACGAAAAGTTCTCACTGCCAGCTCCTTATTTTGTCCCCTCTGCTTCCCTCCCTGCGAAAGGGGTCTTCCCTCTCTGGAACTGCTGTCAAAGGCCACAACACCACTGGGGAGTTGGGGACGCCTGGAGTCTTGCAGGGGAACTGAGAAAGTGTTTGCTGTGAGGAACATATTACTTATCAACGACTACTAAGCCCACATGTGTTTACCTGAATTCATAAGGAATTCTGATTTTGAGCACAGTACAAGACACAGAGTAATATATACCCTGTGGAAAAAAAGAGGTTGAAATTCCTGTAACAGAATTAATGCAAATGTGTTTTGATTTTGGTATAAATTTCCATGGATGTGTCATGAGCGATGGTATCAGCTCTAACGCTGATTGGAGACAAACAGAACCTGCTCCTATGAACACAACTGAAGGACCTCGTGTTCAGAATATTTTTACCTAAGATACATTTTAAAGGATTCCCAACAGTTCATTTACCAACAAAGACGTGAAGGTGGTGAAGGTGGTGAGTTATGACAATGACTTTGTGCATTCTAAGTTGTACAAGGCACACAATGTAAAGATAGAGGGAAGTCTTTCCGCATTTCCAATTAACAAATAGCTTTAACATGTTAATCACATGGCCAGAAAGAGGAAAACAACAACAACACTGATCCCACAGAGAGGCGGTATAGTAGTAGTCAACAAGCCTAGAGACTTTAGTATGGAGTGCAGTGTATCTCCCTGGTGTTATCTCCAGAACACATGAGAAAAGCCATAGGTCCCTCAACCTCTAAGTTCCTTTGGCTACTAACCGTTCCAGAAAACGATGACAGGCTGCAAAGAGAGGAGCCTGTAGACTCTTGGGTTAAGGCTGTGCATTTGGAAAACAGAAACAGGCAGACATATCACACAACACACAAGAAAAGGGAAAAGGCCATAGAGACTGCTGTACTGCAAAAGAGGGTTTCCCAACAGACTTACAACTGAAAATGGCCCCAGCATTTACCTTGTCCTTTTCTGCATTTTTGGTAGAGTGTTTGTTGTTGTGACTTACCGGAGCGACACCAGCTTCTGGATCGGCTAAAGGCTCTAGAAGGGATGGAGGTTTATTCCGATTTTAATAGGCTGTGCAGAATTCAAACAAACACCACATTTTGTGACATCTTAAACTTTTCTCCACGCTTCAGACCATGAGGAGAGGCAGAGAGTAACCCACAAAGCCTTAGGTGACCCCAAAGATAAAGGGAGATCCATCCCATCTTGTTAATGAAGAAACCATAGGGCCCTGGTTCGTGTTCTTCATAATTAGTCAAATAACTTGCAACAGGTCAGTTCAAATAGAAATCTGGAAAGCGTCACCAAAATAGCCATTTCTCAATGTACATTAGGGGTAATAACTCACCATCTCATTACAGATAAGAATAAAAATGAGAGTACTGATTGGGATAACATCAAAAAACCCTCCACAGAAGAGCATGGGTGTGTTTCTTCTGGCTCCAGGCGAATTGTTCAATCTTCCAGCTTATCTATAAGCTGCCTTCCACATGTGAGCAGGTATTATGTAACTATTTCCGAATAGAAATATACTTGACTGATATTATACTAATGAGAAAAGTAAAACTGGGAATTTAGCACTGAAGCTTCAGACTTGCACTGATAGCATCAGGGGACTAAGCTATATGGAACCTGAACTTAGGAATGTAGGAATATGGTTCAGAAAAAATAAGACAAAAATAAAGGAACATAAAAAATAGTAAATAAATGACCTTCTCCCCCCAAAAACTAAAATAAAATTGAGTCAAGGTAGGAAGAAGGAGGAGGCCTATGTGCCATGTGACATGATGGCATGTCACCCCTCCAGACTCATCTCTTTAGTTAGGGGATGCTGGAGGAGGCGGGAGGGTCTGCAGTTGGGGGAGGGGCATAAGCTCCACAAGTCACAGGGACAAGTGCCCCACTGCCTGGGGCACCCTCCTATCACCCCTTCAGACAACCTGATGTCCTTAGTGCTTGTGATTCTTTCCAGGCCCCAGGAACAGGCTGCACAGAAGGAATTAGGTTGCTGCCCATCACCATGTGCTCCTTACCTCTCCTTGGAGGGTTCTGGGTCTGTGGTCTTCCAGGCATTGGTTTCTGCCTCATGTATCCCTCAAGCAGCCTCTTTCCTTCCATCATGTCCAGTCTTGGATACAGAAAAAGAATGGACTTCCATAAGAGTTGCAACACCACGTCCTCTACAAGACACTAAACAGCACAACTGTCATCCCTCGACACACCATTAAAAACACATGTCAAGATCACCCACCTGTGTTTCAAGTGGGCCGCCTCCCTCCTCTCCTTCGCCGTCTCCCTCTCCCAGATCTGAGTCTTGATCTGGGGGAGAAAAACACATCCACCTTCAGTCATGCCAGACTGTGCACCAAAGAGACAGAGGAGGAAAAAAAGAAAACACTTACCCAGTTGTGCTGAGCATTCTCCTCATACACTGCGATCTGAAAAAGCCAACAACGAAAAGCCCGTGTTTAGGGATTCCAAGGGCCACTACACTCACCAGCATGAGGTGCTAAGGGTTTAATACGTCACGCAGAATTCAAGTTACCTGGTGTCTGAAGTGAGCTCTTTCTGTCGCAGCTGTTCTCGTGTTTGTTCAATTTGTTGCCTGTGAGTTACAATTGCTTTCGTCAAATAAGGCCTAATATTGCGCAGGATTTTAAATAATCTGCCCATGTTCCCATCAACTTCATATCCGTCTCCTAATACAATTTATCCTTACACATGAAACACTTTTCACATAATTATAAATGTACAGTAGGACCAAAGTGATTGTTCCATCCTTTCCTTACTCATTATTCCCTGCCTACAGAGTTCAGAGTTTGTAGAATTCCTTCCCATTTTCAATCTTTCATCATATGACAAGTGCCTTTCATCATAAAGCTCTATTCTCCTTTAACTTTGTACTCACCATGTTTCCCAGGGTTGCAAAGACCAAGGCCATCAAATGGCACTACCATGTTGATGGGTATGATTTCATCTTATAACAAACTGCTTTCCTATAGATTATGACATGTGACACCACCCCTCAGGAATGTTGGCATGGATGAAGTTTCCACATGGTCAGGCCAGCACTGGAGATGTGGAAATGTTTAGTAACTTAACTGTTTTACTCTTTCTAATAGTTATCTTTTTCTATCTGTTAATTCCTTATAGATATGTCCTCTGAATTTGCGTTTGTATACTTCGTTCGTGGAGTCCACCCATTGTACCAAGGTTCAAACTAAGAAATGAACAGGGGTTTCATGAGCCTCTGCTGATCAGTATCTGAACTCACTTGCACTTGTGTATTTCCTCTGTAGCTATTTTCAGATTTTCTTCTGCAGTTGCCATCTGATTCTTCACTGCAGCTAGTTCACAGTCCATCGTATCCAGCTTTCTAGGATGAGAAAGATATATACATAGTCCAGGAGCCAAGGTCCAGAAATTCTGCCTTTTAACTTCCCAGCTCTCTTGAAGGCCTAGATTCAAATATGCCTACACTGTCCTCCCATTGATGCACAGACTGACAACACAATCAGAGAAATGAAGACCCCATTTAAGGTTAAAGAAAAATCAACCCCTGTCTGCTGCCAAGTCACCTGCAATCAGAGCGGTCTTTCGAGTTCTCTGCTTCTACTCCTTCATCATAAAGTCATCAAATAACATTGCACTTTGTGCCTTCCTAGAGTTGGTCTTTTGTTCGAGATGGTGAAGGCTCATTTCAGTTCAACGTGAAAAACTATGCCTGACCGGCTATACCCATTAGGATGAAGCAGGGGATCATCATTGCCTTATACCTCCATGGGGCAATGCACTGAGTCTCAGTCCAAAAGTTGTACCCGGACACAGACACTCAGTATGGAAGATAGCCTTCCAGGATATGGTTTCACCAGCATTGCAAATCACTCCCACACAGGAGTTACAGGAGTGTAACCCCTGCCTCTTCCTTCAAAGATCCTGGTGGAGGAAAAGGCCAATCTTAAAGTGGCAGTATCTACTGAAATATAACATGATGTGAACTGTCCCACAGTCAGGCTGTTATCTCCAGGAAATAGATTTCAGACGGAAAACTATCAACTTCATGGAGTCAATCCAGTCTTTAACAAGACGGAGTTTATTGATAGTGAAGGCAGCAAAAGGCAATGCTTCAAAAGTCTGGTTTGCTGTGCTGCCCTCAGACTACTTAGTTCATGGTGTTGCTTTAAAGGGTTTCAACTTGGCACTGGATATACTCAAGAATCACATGCAAAACTGAAAGACTCTTAGAAAATGAGCAAAAGCACTGGACGGAGAAAGGCACATGCATTTCCTTCTGGCCTCTCAGGCAGTCCTTCAGCAAATGCTTTCTGGTCTGTGGCTGTCATGTAGTGGCTCTGTTGTGAGGGGGTAAAGATAGAGAGGTGGTCAGAGCTTACAAATTAACAAAAACAAGATGTAAGTGAGACAGAGAAGCCCCCACCCCAGGTGTGAGAAGGACTAACACAAAGCTGAGTCTCAGGGAAGAGAAGGAAGAGTTTACTTTTCAATGTGAATGAGGGACTTTAAGGTCCCTGATCTCCTCCTGAGAACAAAAGAAAATACTGGACAAAAGAGGAAACATGTGAGTGGTGCACCAAATTTGTAATGAACCCATGAGACACACTTCATGCAAATCTCACTTGCAGACTGGATGAAGGCATCCAGTACTGATGGCATCCCAAGCCACTGTCCATTGTTTCTACAGCAAGATAATTCCATTTTTCCCATAGATATTTTTGACCAAGTCTGGTGCTGAACAAAGATGACCTAATTCCCGGCTGATAGGACAATGTGATGGGATTGAAACCTATAGGACAATGTAAATGGATCCAGAGGGAATCCAGGTATCAATGTGATTAATGCCTTCCCTCGTCCACCCTAGGGACATGACACAACAATGTGTGGCAAGCACTAAGGACAGAAAGGAAAATGCAGGTTCCAGAAAGCAAGGTAGGAAGGGCAGGCACAATTCTACTGAATGCATTTGGCAAAAATACTCTGGATCCAATTCTAAAAGAAATACATTTACCTATACTGGCCACCACATTCCTTCATACAACAGTACTTGGGACTCTTATCACATGAACATCTTACTTTTCTATAGCCACTTTTCTTTCTTCACAGCATTCTTCCAGGATGCCTGCTTTCTCCTTCAACTGTCTGACTTTGGCTTCCTCGACTGCTTTCGCAGACCTCAATGCATTACACTTGTCCTCCAGGGCCTTTTTACTTTCTGTCAAAAAATGAACTTTATTTTTGTGTGTGCACATGACATGAGACTTGGTTTTGGGGCGACAGGAAAAGGGCAAGTACCACGAAGGCAGGAAGCTATTCCTTCCCTTCCCAAAGCAAACCCATTGCCACCATATGGGCATTTCTCCCCAACAGACAACATACCTTCCAGTTCACAGTTAGTGGACATCACGGCTCTCAGTTCTGGATCCTCAAATTGACCGTTTGCATCTTGTGACTTTAAGACAGATATGAAAAAAGACATTCAAGAAATAATGACCGCATAACAATGTGAGTGTACCTAACACAGCAGGACTATGCATGGCAACAAAGAAAGATCCCAAAGCATAAATATAACCATGAGAAGGCAAAGAACATGGAATATAGTTCAAGTCAAAGAGCTCACAAATGGCTTTCTTAGGGGAATATTCACACTGAACATTGTTCAGCATTAAGGGAGGAGGGCAGTATACAATTTGGCTATTGCCCTTCATCTCTCAACTGTCTTGGGGGATTTTCTCCATATCTTGGGAGGGCAGGGCTGAATGAGGTGGTAATTACCCAGCTATGAAAATAAAAGACACTTGCTAGTCCTTGAAATAGCAAAACTCCTCAGGGTGGTCCTAAGTGAAATTCCAGGTCCTTGTGAGGATGGAGGTTTGGCTCCCAGAGGCCCACCCTCTACTGTGGTAAACAGCAGAAGAATATGCTGTGCTCACCTCACCCAATGAACAAAAAGCCTCCAAAGCCAAGTTACAGTAAAACTCAGCAGCCAACTCATCACTTGTGGATTCTTGACATTCCTCTCTCTCTCTGATTGCAAGGTAGCAAGTGCACTTTGAAGGGTGTCCTTTAAATTTTAAATCAAGTGCTCAACTTTTTTTGATGTGCTCCTTCAACAAAACATGTTGAATGAGCAATAATAATTCATTATTTTACTGGTGTTTTTAGAATGCAATCCAGGCAAAGAAGGGATTCTTACTTTCTTTTTTTTTATTTTTATTTTTTAACGTTTATTCATCTTTGAGAGACAGAAAGAGACAGAACACGAGTGGGGAAGGGGCAGAGAGAGGGAGACACACACACACAGAGAAGCAGGCTCAAGGCTCCCAGCTGTCAGCACAGAGCCCCACATAAGGCTCAAACTCAGGAACTGTGAGATCATGACCTGAGCCAAAGTCGGATTCTCAACTGACTGAGCCACCCGGGCACTCCATGGGATTCTTACTTTCAATTTAGGAGCTTCAGCAGAGTGAATGTTACTTCTTCTCTCAGCTTCTTGAAGACGTATCTTTGATTCATTGATCTACATATAAAACATATGAAAAAGGAATCAGAATTCAAAAATAGCATCATGGTAGATAAACCTATCTCTAAATGTGTGATTCCTTTCACTAATAAAGAGGTAGTTCTTTACATTTGTGAAGCTTGTCTTGAATTGGGAGTGTTTCTACAACACATGAACTAGGTCAGTAGGATGAACTACCAGAGGTGAAATAACTGAAATAAAATCACACAAAGAATATTTGAAAGGGCAATGCTACCTTCTGTTCCCAAATGGATATTGCTTCAGCCAGCTCTCTGTTTTCTTTCTTCACTGTGTTGATCTTTTCAGTTATTTGCTGTAAATTAACTAAAAAGAGATAAAACAATTTCTAAGGTTGTTACCAAACTGGTGACATCGAATAATCCCACTGTATTAGCAGCAGAGACACATTATCTGACACGTGGGTGTAACTAACTTTTTTGCTTTCTTACTGTGCCTGAAGAAAGCAAGTTTTAGTAGCATTTTAAACCCAAGGAACCGGGGCTCCTGGGTGGCGCAGTCGGTTAAGCCTCCGACTTCAGCTCAGGTCATGATCTCGTGGTCCGTGAGTCCGAGCCCCGCGTCGGGCTCTGGGCTGATGGCTCAGAGCCTGGAGCCTGCTTCCGATTCTGTGTGTCTCCCTCTCTCTGCCCCTCCCCCGTTCATGCTCTGTCTCTCTCTGTCTCAAAAAGAAATAAACGTTAAAAAAAAATTAAAAAAAATAAACCCAAGGAACCTTATTTCACTGAGATCACTATACGTGTAAGCTCTAGAACACTGACTCCTCTAACAAGCACAAAGTGTAAACTTCTCTTCTATTGGCCCAGTGTGAGAGCTCTCATGCCCTGAGTTCGCTCTTCTCACCGCGACCGCTGCTGCATTCACAGTGATGAGCACCAGCCTTTGAGGGCTTACGAAGTGTCAGGCAGCCACCCTGGCTCTCAACACACAGTGCCACAGAATCACCACAGTCTATAGGGCCCATGCAGAATACAGTACCCCCATTTGCATCACGTTCACTTCTCATTCTCCCCTGGCATGAATGGCTCCCTCCACCTCAGACTCAAAACCATGGTTTAAACCTCTCTTGTGACACACACCCTGCCAGGCAATATCTGGCTTCTTCTCTAAGCTTAGGCCACTTGATAGACTCAGAGAGGGTTTTCTCATCTTCACATGTCACCAAGAGCCATGTCATGGCAAAGTACTCACTCCAAACCTCAGACTCATATCATCACTTGTTTCCTAACCATTTCTATGCAAAATTACACTCATCCTGTTCTCCTCCTTCCTCCTATGATGTTTTCCTCCCCTGGTCTCTTAAGAGATGCCAAATCCTTCCACAGTGTCACTTAGCCTCCAAACAGGGAAGAGAAAGATTTTCAAGAGTTAACAAGTCAATTAGACATCAGAAGTCACCATATTTATCCCTAGTTAAAAAATTAAAACCCACATCAAACACCAGTACTGAAAAAAACTTACAAAGAATACTAAAACCTTAAATCTTACCTTGATATACTGGAGGCTCTATCTGAGAGAGGAAGAAACAAAATAAGTTTGAGGTCAAACATATTATTAGTAAAAACGTATTCTTTCTGATAAAATATTAAACGTAAACCAATGAAATTACAATGATCATTTTGTTCAGCATAATGAATTCATAATATTAAATATAAGCAAAAATTAGAATTTCATATTTAGTTCATGATTCCTTATAAACCATTTCTGATAAAAGCATAAAGATTCACGGCTTATTTTCACTAAAAAATAGATTTACATTCTATTCCATGAACATCAACGTATTCAATTTTGTCAGTGCATAATGCAGACAGTTTTAAAATTATATAAATAAAATATTTGTCTGATTTTTTTCTCTTGTAGTCAAACCCAATATCCACACTGAAATCCAGAACCTAGGATCATTTGAAAGTCCAAAAGAAAGAGAGAGAGAGAGAGACAGGGAGAGAGAAATAAAGAAAGAGACCCACGGGGGGGGGGGGGGTGGGGAGAGATGGAGGGGAGGGAAGGGAAGGGAAGGGAAGGAGGAAGGAAGGGAAGAGGAAAGAAAAGGAAAACCTTTGTAGTAAGATATGCCTCTTTCATTCTCTAGAAAGCTTTCTGAAATCGTACAGAGTTGGCTGTTCTCTGAATCAATAAACAATTACAACATGTCAGGTGCTATGATTTTCCTAGATCACTAAAAACAGAGGGTCTTCCAAAAACAAAAGCCATCAAATGAGAAAGAGAGTGGAACGTGACTAGAGAAGAAGCACAGGCAACAAAAGAAAAGATGGCTAACATTTCAAAAAAAAAAAAAAAAAGGAAAAAGTGCTCCCCGTAAGAAGGTTTAAGAAAAACAAAAGGAACTTCACTTGTGTAGAGGCAGTGGTCTGAGGCAAGGGTTCAAAGCTTCCATACCTCCTTCTGGAAACGTGAACAAAAGAGAGATCACAGGTATTAGGGAGTAATGGTTGTCTGGGCAAAATTAGAAGTAATAATTTAAAGCCTGACTGCACAAGTATTTCTGTTTTCTAGGAGCCCTAAAAGAATGTCAACCATGGAAAACCATCCTGTGATGGTCTTGTGTCCACTGAAAAGTAACAACCACAAGATAGTGACTGTGGGACTAAAGGATGCTTCCCCGCTCCCAGCCCCTCACTCTTTGGAAAAGTGCCTTTATAAGCCTGGCACACTACCCCTTTAGGGAGCGATACGCCTCTTTCTTGTTGGCACCATTGTATACGAGCTATCTCTAATAAACTCTACCTGCTTTGTTTCCCTTGAGTTCAGTGTTCATTCCTAGGACACTGAGACTCAAGAACCTGGTCTTGGGGATCCAATAACACCCAGACCCGAGTCATCCCCTGGTGAATTATAGCTCAGTAAAATCTAGGCCAGACTCTACTTTAACAAAAGGTAAAGACACATTTTCCTGACTTCTAGAATGCCTATCCCTACTCAAAAGTTTTAAATGGGGCTGAAGCTAGCCCCAACATCTTGCCAGGATATTGGAACATCAATGTGTTATCAAAAAGCAAGTCATAATAATGTTGTTATAGGAAAGTGTATCTATGGAGGGCAAATAGAAAACCATGGATAGTCTTTAACATCACATGTTTCCTTTCCTAAGCAGGGGAAATGGAAACAGAGATGGACTTACAAATACATAATATTTATATTTTCTTTATGAGGGGAAAGATTTCTAAATTGGCAGGAAAGAGGAAAAACAGCCATTTAGACATAAACTCATGGTATTCTGTTCTTCCTTAGAAGGCCTGCCCTCAAGAGAAACTATTTCTCCAAAACCTAATGGGGGTTTTCCTAAACACAAGCAATGCAGATGAAGGGAAATACTCAACTACAGTGCTCTTCCTCCTTCCTGTCTCACAGGGGAGTAAACTCAGCCTAAAACCTAGTCAGGTAAAGGCAAAACTTCACACTCAAGGCCTATTCACCTCAGTTTCTTTAAACAAGGATGTGACTCCCAGCTCTCAAAAACACTCACAAGGTACCCTAAAAGGAAAAGCCACATATTTTGAACACACAATGCAAGCATTAGACTCATATTTCCCATGGCAGAGATGTTGAGATAATCAGGCTGGGAATTTACAACTGCTCTGATTAATAGGAGAATAACTCTAATGGGAAAAGTGGTCAGTATGCAAGAAGAGGTGGTGAGTGTGAGCACAAAGATGATAACTCTAGGATCCAAGAGATTTTGGTTCTAGAAATCAAAAACACCATAACAGAAATAAGAAATGCCTTTGTGGATATATTAACACACACAACATAGCTGAGGAAAGACTCAACAAGCAGAAGGAAATATCGAGTAGAAACATCTGAAACAGAAACACAAAGAAAATAATTAAAAATACAACACAGAACATCCAAGACCAGGGGGACAATTACAAAAGGTGTAACATACACAAAATGGGAATACCTGGAGAAGAAGTGAAAAGAAGACACATTTGAAGTGAAAATGACCATGAGAATTTTCCAAAATTAATGATAGTCACAAACCACAGATCCAGGAAACTAAAAGAATTCCAAGCAGGATAAATACCCCCCCCCAAAAAAAAAACCCCACCACAACAACTACAACAAAAAACTACCCCTAGACATATACTATTCAATCAACAGAAAACTGAAAACAAACAATTTGGAAGAAGGTAAGGGGAAGTGTTGAGGGCTGGAGTTACAGGGAGAAGGGAGAAATAACACCGTACCCAAGAGGAACCAGGAAAAAAAAAAATACTCAGAATTCAGAAACCATGCCATCAAGAAGAATGAAATGTTTATAGTGTTAAAAGAAAAGAACCCATCACCGAGAATTCTGTGGCTACTGAAATTATCTTTCAAAACATTCTACAAAGTAAGGAAAATTATCGGACATACTGAAGTCAATAATAAAGGCTTAATTCTCCAGGGAAACATAATCCTTAATGTGCATGCATTAACAACAGAGTGTCAAAATACATGAGGCAAAAACTGATACAACTGCTAGGAGAAACAGACATACACATTATTATGGCTGAAAGAATTCAATACCCTCTATCAGTCATTGACAGGTTGAGCATACAGACATTCAAATTTAAGAACACAGTTGGACTGAACTGCATCATCAGTCACCTGGATGGCATTACCATCTATAGAACACTTCAACAGTAGACAACTACACATTCTTCTCAAACTCACATAGAACATTCACTGACATGGACCATATTCAGGGTCAGAAAATACATCTTAACTTAAAGTCAACAAAATCATAGACAATATGTTCTCAGAACACAAATGCAAGCTAGACATCAATAACAGAAAGACTGGTGGAAAACTACAAAAAAATATTAGAGATATTCTAAGAGAAGATATAGAATAGAGATAGAATAGAGATATTGTAAAAGAAGTGGGTTAAAGAAGACAATTCACAGAATTTTAAAAATATTTCCATCTACATGATAATGAACATTGGAATTATTACAATATGTGGCTGCAATGAACACAGTGCTTAAAGGAAAATTTGAAATACTGAATGCATACAAAAGGTCTAGTTAAAAATTTGTGCTTACCAAAAAAAAAAAAAACAAAAACAAACTTCTGCTTACTTATGATTACAAGCCTATCTATAAGGTACTTTAGTATACTCACAGCAAGGACAACTGTCCAGAGGTAAACCAGACATGCACAAATTGCAAGGGTGGCAGTAATAATGGTAAGCTTCCACAGAATCCCAAATACACGAGAGCCAAAAGGGAAATGGCCAGCCAAAATATGGACAAGCTGAAATAATATTTGAGACAATGAGGAATATCAAAGACATTTATAATATCTGTTACAAAGAATCATCTTTACAAACCTTCAACCAGCCTCCAGGAGGTTATAAGCACATCTCTCAAATGCCTCCTCATGAAGGACAGGGCGGACACAGGGCTTACAAAGGAGCAGGGGCAAACTTGTGGGAGTGATGACTGTGTTTACTTACTATGGCGATGGCTTCATTGCTTCTTATCTATATCACATATCAACAAACTGTAATCTTTACAAAGGTCTTGTTATTATACATAAGTTATACCACACTGCAGCTGTTGGGAAAATCTAATAGGCCATCTTAGAAAATTTATAGTGCTGACAAACACACTGGAACAATTTTTAAATAGTTAGCAGAACTTAAGAATTTATCAGCCAACTTAAAATTGAAAAAAAAAAACAAAATAAAAAAAAATAAATGCAAACTTTTAGTAGACAAGAAGTAAATGACCTCTGTTGTACATTCGTGAAGTACCTGGATAAAATACTTTGGAACATTTCCAAAAATACACCAAAGTTTATAGAAGGATGGGAGGAAGTAACAATGAAAATGTACTAGAGGTTCAAAGGAGATTGTTATAGAGCCAGATGTTTACAGATATGGATATGACTGAGAGAGATGGGAAGCTGTTATTATAATAATATGGGATTATTCCAGCAAAAATAAATTCTACATTACTGTTTAGTTTCTAAAAACACGGAGGTTTTCTTTTTTCTAATGTTTATTTTTGAAAGAGAAAAAGAATGGGGGAGGAACAGAGAGAGAAGGAGGCAGAGAATCCAAAGCAGTCTCCACGGTGTTAGCACACAGCCTGATGCTGGGCTCAAACTCACGAACTATGAGATCATGACCTGAGCCAGAATCAAGAGTTAGATGCTTAACTGACTGAGCTATGCAGGTGCCTCATGAGATTTTACTTTCAAGGTTTACTTTGAATCTGAATCACAGCTCAGGTTGTCAGATTTCTGAAGTAAATAAAGATTGGCATAATCAGGTGATCTTGTCTATTTTGATGAAATCTATGAGATTTTAAGTTATTTGAACACACATCTCCAAATAGCCAATACAATAAAGTCAAGTTCCTATTTCATAGTGTTGAACCTAAATCAATCAATAGCTACTATGAAAATTACTTTCCAAAAGAATACAAAAGTCCTGAATATGCTCACCAAAACAACAGGACACATATCATTTTACTAAAACTAGGCTTACCAGTATTTTAGGAGAAAATACACTCACAATGCAATTCATACTAATTCACATACCAAACTTTAATTTTGTGCCAATAAATCTCTCTAGAAAGCAGCCTCCAAAATGTGTACCATTTGTATCTTCAGCTCTCAGGACTGAGGTCACTAAAATGTGTGCTGGTGGGAAATGTACACTGTCGTTGAGTGGCCACTGTCTAAAAGAAAGCAGGAGCTGTCCGCTCAATGATTGATCATGGGGATCAAATGCACCACAGACAGAGGCCATCTTGACACGAATGGTAAACATTCTAAGTCCTGGGCACTCTTGATACCTCTAGCAGCTATATGGAAGCTGATATCAGTAGTTAATCTTAACTAGATTAGATCCAATGGGGTCAATAACGCCAGGTTCTCACAGACGATGGCCATGACTAGGTGGAGGTGGGAAATGCAAGACAAGTTAGTTTATGGACGAATTCAGAGATGAGGGAGGGAGAGAGAGCTGAACTGATCTGTGAGATACATTCTAGGTAGAGGGGGGAATTTCCAATAAACAGAACCAAGAAATTTCCTCCTTCATAGACTCAAAAGAAATAGAATAGATTCTGTTTTGACTGGAGGTATTCACGTAGGAGGATTCTTCCTCAATTTAGGTTGTTCCTGACTTGGGACTTTGTAGATCCCTCTCTAAGAATCTGGTGCGTGCTAATCTAAAGAAATCTACTTCTCTCTATGGGTGTTCCCTGTCTCTCTGTCTCAGGCTCCTGGAAGTACAGGTTTTTCTTTTTAATGATAGAATGAAACATTCACACTGGGAACCAGGTATTTCTTTATAGTTGGACAATCGTAAGGACATTCGAGACCTTTTTTGGTTTGAGTACATCGACACTCTGCACATATTTGGCTAAAGAAAGGACAAGAATTCATTCACTTCCTGATCACTTCACTCATAGTGATTGTCCTATTATAAATGTCCAAGCAGGGTGAGGCCACTTCATTGATGTTGAGCTCTAATCAACCTGTTTGAACACACAATTCTTGGCAGCAGCCTCCAAGGCCAGAGGGAGAGGGCTGATTCACAAGATCCTAAAAGCGAACAAACCAGAAAGCACAGAGCACAAAGGACATTTCACTTTTTAACTCTCTAGTACCAACACCAATGCTTCAGATACCACTGTTCCCAGGGCTACCAAACTTCACAAATATGAACAATGCGCTGATAGGAAAACAAACTACATATAAGATGGTCTATAAACTTACAAAGCTTGGAGCAGGATCTTGACAGGACTTCCAGGAGCCAGTCTAATGCTATGAAATACTATTAATACTATTAAATAGTGCCTATTAAATGTTTCTGACATTTTTAGAAACAGTTTTAATGAGGTATAATTCAAACATCATACAGGCCCCTTATTTAAGACAAAGATCTCAGTGGCTTTTAGTATCTTCACAGGTCCTTCTTTCTTGACACTATGAAGCTCAGGTTTCCATCCTGTCAATGCTACTCTTTTTGTACCAAGTGGCCCAGACAGGATCCACAACT
This sequence comes from Panthera onca, assembly GCF_046562875.1. NCBI lineage: Eukaryota > Metazoa > Chordata > Mammalia > Carnivora > Felidae > Panthera > Panthera onca. Next base: position 25,774,694 of record NC_138354.1, read on the forward strand.
TGATGTGGACAGTTGTGGCCAGAACAAGCTGGTCAAGAAACCTTGGCCCTGAGGTCCTCGGTTTTCACAAAGAACCGAGTTCTCATCAAGGATTCTATGAAAAAGCTGTTTTTTAACCACAGTCTGGAAAAATAAAGAAAGAAAGAAAGAAAGAAAGAAAGAAAGAAAGAAAGAAAGAAAGAAAGAAAGAAGAAACCACTGATATAGGATGTGTACTCACATTCGTGTTTGGGAAACCGGGATACCCAAGTAAGAAGATACAGAAAAACAGCGTCTGAACCATTATGTCCTAGTCCTTTCAGGGGGAGCTGGGGCGCCAGAGAGGAGGTGCAGATGGAGGTGGAGAGGAGGTGGGGGTGGGAGGGGAAGGGAGGGGGTGGGAAAGGGGGCGGAGTGGTAACTGAGGTTGGGGTGGGATTTAAATAGGGGTGGGATTGGGGAGGGGGGTGTGTCAGGAGTAGAAAGGAGTCAGGGACAGTACCAGGAATGATCAAGTACACGAGGGGAGGGAGGAGGGTTAGAAAGGTTAGTAGGTCAACAGGTCAGTAAATCACTAGGTGAGAAAGACACAAGTAACCGGTTAAGTAAACTGTCAGGAAAAGATGGAGCAGAGAAAGATCCCTCTCCGTCCAGGTCTTCACCTGTTTGAGCGTTGCCATAGCAATCCGGATGCTGTATACCCTCTCTCCACCAATCAGAGGCCTGAGCCCCTGATAGATCACAATGGACACCCCGCGTGACCGCATTTTTCAAAAGCCCCTGCCCATTATGTACGTTTTCGGGGACATGTGTGTCCATATGGGAGTGTCTATGTATATCTGGGTTTTGTATGTGTGTATACTAGTTATGCATGTGAATTTGCTGCCCCTTTGGGTCTTCCTGATTGTATCTGTGTGTGTGCGTGTGTGCGTGTGTGCGTGTGTGTGTGTGTGTGTGTGTGTGTGTGTGTGTGTTTTCCTCAGGGTGTCATTGGCCATGTCTACAGTGTGGGTCTGTGTGTGGGTCTGTCCGTAAGCCTCATACCTGAGTTCCCAGGTGAGGCTGGTGTGATTCTGTACTTGTGGTGTCTGTTTATTTCCCTGTGAGTGTGGGTGTCTATGAACCTCAGAAATGAGCTGCCACAGAGGGGACTCCCCAGAGGTGACCCCCAGAGATGGGTGGATATGAGACAATCTATCTCTTCAATAGATACTGTTGGGAAAACTGTATATCCATGTGCAAAAGAATGAAAGTGAACCCTTCCCTTACACGATACACAACAATCTACTTAAAATGGCTTAAAGACTTAAATGTGAAACTGAAACCATCACACGTCTAGAAAAAACGAAAGAGGAAATTTGGCACCAAAAGCATAAGCAACAAAAGCAAAAATGAACAATTGGGACCACATGGAACTAAAAAGCACAGGAAAGGAAAGGGAAGGAAAGCATCAACAAAATAAAAAAGCAACCTACAGAATGGAAGAATATATTTGCAGACCATATCCAAGAAAGGGTTAATATCCAAACTATATAAGGAGCTCATGTGAATAGTTTAATCTTAAAAATAAAACTGCCAGTTATGTTACCAGTTAAAAAAAAAATTGGCTTATTCAGCAATCGCAGAGAACTGCCACTCGGGACAAATAAGCTATAGCAAGTCTGGAGAACAAAGGAGAGGAACACTTTTATAGACAAAGGGAGAAGTCAGGAGGGCTATGGTATATTAAAAGTCATTGGAGTAAACTAGGAGATCCAAGTAGAGTGGCTTTTCATTGCTTAAGTTGTGACAGTCTCTCATTGGCTGGGCTGTCATCAGGGAGGAAGAAAGACCTTTCTTCCTCTTGCTGGGGTAGGAAAGCAGTAGCTGAAGTAGTATCAGTTTACAAGGTATGTCTCCTTCTGGTGGGTCTGCAATAAATGATACGTAGTAGAGCCTCTGAGCTTCCCCCTTCTGGCCCCCTGACTCCATTTTATTTTATTTTTTCTCTAAGTTTTTATTTTCTTTCCATTCGTTTCAAGTATACAATATAGTAATTCAACACTTCCATTTTAAATAAAGTTTCTTTTATACTTTTCACAAACTCAATAGCAAAGAAACCATATAACATGGTTAAAAATTGGGCAAGGACACGAATAGACATTTTTCCAAAGAAGAGTACAAAAGGCTAACAGGTATATGAAAAGATGCTCAACATCACTAATTATCAGGGAAATGCAAACCAAAACCACAATGAGCTATTACTTCACACCTGTTTATTAGGATGGTTATTCTCCAAAAGTCAAGAGATAACAAATGTGGGCAAGGATGTGGAGGAAAATCGAACCTTTGAGCACTATTGTCGGGAATATAAATTGGTACAGCCATTATGGAAAACAGTTTGGAGGTTTTAAAAAATTTAAAAATAGAAATATCGTATGATTCACCAATCCCACTTCTGGACATATGTCACTAACTCAATGAGACATCTGTACTCCCATGTTCATGGCAATATTATTCAGTCGCCAAGATATGGAAACAAATTAAGAAAAATGGCTTATACGTTTAGTGGAATATTATCCAGCCATACAAAAGGAAGAAATTCTACCATTTGTGACAACATGAGCGAACCTGGAGGATGTTATGCTGAGTGAAATAAGTCAGACACAAAAAGACAGATATTGTATGATCTCTCTCACATGTGAAACTTCATTTAAAAGAAAAAGTTAAACTTGTAGAGACAGAGTTGAAGGGTCTCAGAGGCTGGGGGATAGGCAAAAGGGGAAGGTATTGATCAAAATGTACAAACTTTCCATTATAAGATGCACAAGTTCTAGAGACCTAGTGTATAGCACCGAGACTGTAGTTAATAATACCATATTGTATACTTGAAATTTACTAAGAGAACAGATCTCAAGTGTTCTAACAATACCAGAGAAAAGAAAAGTAGGTATGGTGGTGATGGATATGTTAACTACTTTGATTGTGGTTATCATTGCACAATGTATGCATATATCAGCACATCACATTGTACGTCTTCTTAAATACAGAAAATTTTTATTCCTCAAAAATAAATAAATAAAAACCAAAACAAAGAGATAAATAAATAAAATTCCAATGTGTGCAAATAACTTCATATAATGCCTGAAGCATAGTGACAGCCAGCAGAGATACAAGAGGACTAGGACATAGGTATGTAAATGTTATTTCAATATGCCTGGAACAAAAAGGTGAGGAGAGAATACAGGCTTATTTTAAGAGATGAAGCTGGAGAAATAACAAAGCCTGTTTCTGCAGGACCTTGCAAACCAGTTAAGAACTTTGTGCTTTTTCCTGAAAGTACTGAGAAGCCATTAAAGAATTTTAAGTAGTCACTGACTGATTGCTGAGCTTTCATTTTTAAAAGATCACTCTGATCAGAGGTGGAGAATGAATTGACGTGAAATGGAAGTGGGAGGTAGTAAAAGTAAACAGGCCAATTTTAAGGCTGTGCATGAGATGATGGTGGCCTATGTTAGCTGCATGAGAATGGAAATAGTGGGAAGATTCAGCAATTGTTTCCAGACATAGACCTGAGAGGTCTTGATGATGCGATATTGGGCTTGGGGGAGAGGGAGAGGTCTAATGGATCAGATGCTACAATGGGATTGAGAAGGTCAAGAACAGCTTTCCTTGAGCTATGACAAGGTGACCTTGGTGGGAATGATACAAATGAGAGGTGAAGGCCAGAACTCAGATGACCATATGTTGAGGAGAGGGTGGGAAGTGAAGAGTGGAGTCAAGATTATTGACTTGATATCAACTATACTGTTTGTTGCCACCTAACATCCATTCCCACTTTCTTTCTCATAGTGAGATAATTCCTGACTTTTAGTTGGCTACACAATTTTGTAGAACAAGACTATAAATTACCATGAAATTTTAACTTATGGTCAACAGAATGCAAATGGAAGTGATGTGTGCTATGGGCAATGGCATTAAGAGAAAGTGTATGCTCTCCCCTCCCCATTTTCCTTCCCTGCTGGCTGCCAACAGAGCTGATGTGCTTAGTCATTTTTGACCTTGTAGGTAAGGAATGACAGAGCAACAATACTGAATCCTGGGTACTTGACACCATGGGGTAATCATTCCAGTGTTGAACTTATACCTAGACTGTTACATGAAAGAGAAATACATATTTTGTTGAAGCCACAGTTATTTACAGCCCCTGTTAGAGCAGCCCAAACTATATCCAAACTTACAGAATTTGGTACTAGAAGTGAGTGGCTGAGAGTTTAGAACCCAAAATGAGTGGATATGTTTGGTGGGCAGGCATTAGGTGAAGATGAACAGATATTAAAGCCTGAAAGTTTGGTGACTCTTTTTATGTTGTGACAAAACACTAAGCTATTGTCTACAGTCATTCTCATGGCAGAGCACATGCCATCAAAACCTGAAACTCAAGGAGAAATTAATAGAAACATTTGGAATATTGGTGTGTGTTGGATACATTTTGCCACTTTCACCAGCAACGTGCCACAAATAGATCTCAGGATAGGGTCAGCCAGCCTGCCAGCATCTATGTAAGGGAATACAGCTCTTCTAAGGGAGCTCTTTCTGCCTGTAGACAACAATCCAGTTTGGTGGAGAGCAGAGTGACTGGTGCCTCCAAGAACTGAAAGAGGCAAAAACTTCTGCACCCCAAACTGAAGCAATTATAAGTGGCTTTCAAGAGATAGCCTGAGCAGGACAGGACGCCCAAGCCTTTCTCAGTCATGTCCCCAATACGACTGACTTACAGAAAATTGGGCAAGTCATCTTTTCAGAAGACCCTGTCCACTTCAAATGTTGAGCACTCTTGGGAGATTCTTTCCGAGAATCAGGACTGGCATTAGTTGAAACTCATTGGTACTGTCATGCCAGTCATTTAAACATTAAAATATTTCCTTATCAGTTGAGGCATACTCACTGACCCCAATATCCCAGACATCCTGGCCTTTCTTCAAGATCTACCCACTCAAGGGTGGTGTCCAACAAATAGGAGCCTCCTGTAGCCAATGTTCATGCTGATTAATATCAAATATTTTGGATATCATCATGCCTAGAATGGACTCAGGGGACCTTACCCCACACTCAGAGAGGTCAACACCAATGCAGAAGAAGACAAATGGAGCTTTGAAAGGACGACTCATCTCTCCCAGAAGGTGGCCAGCATCCTCTCTGACACATGGGCCCTCAGCCATGGGGACCAACTGATGGTATTACTGCCCCCAGCACCAGAAACTTACTGTAGCTGGCTGGCCTGTATGCAATTGGGTAAGACATGGGAGAGAGACTCCTGGGTCAGAGGCTCCTATGGGATTCCACTCTCAATCATTCACTGAATGGAGAGATGGTAAAAGGATGTCCATCCTATGTCCAAATTCTTCCTATGGTTTGGGGGTCTATAAACAGGCCTAAGTTTGACTCTCAGCTCCACCAGCTACCACCTTTGTAATATAATCCCTCTCTGAGCTTCAGTTTCCTTGTTTGTGCAATGGGCACAGTAATAGTTTCAGACTTACAGTGTTTTTGTGAAAATGAAAAACAAATAATCCAGAGAAAGTGCTTAGCTACCTTGTAGGCCATTTATCACCTCCAGGAAGTCTAAGCCTCTGCGCAGGAAAACCTTGCCCAATCTAGGTAGGTCTCAGCTTCCCCATCCATAAAAAGATGGTCCATAAAGGACCATCTCTAAGGACCCTCTATACCCAGTATTGGAGAGTCCTTGAGGGTCACACTAAATGAGCTCGGGATCAGATTTTGGATACTGTTAGGATAGAGCTACTCCTTGTGAGCATCCCATCCATGCCTTTGAGGCTCACTTCCACAACATAAATACCCCCAGCAGGAAATGCTTCAGTCATGAGCCACTTCCTGGTAGTGAGAACAAAAGGATATTGGAAAGCAGCCAACCCCTAATACCAGTCCCTTTTGTCTGCTATGGTACATGACAGCTGTCTTCCCACGAATACAGGCATACATTTTTTTTTCTTTTCTTTTCTTTTCTTTTCTTTTCTTTTCTTTTCTTTTCTTTTCTTTTTTATTTCTTTGGGGGGGGGGAATTGGGAAGCTCCTATGAAAGTCAAAGAAAGGACTCCTTCCCTGGTGTTTTCCCATAAATTTTTTTTTTTGCCATTGTAAGTTGTCACAAATGGCTTAGTCTATTGCATTTGCCTACTACCAGGGACTCTAATTAAGGAAAACCCTAAAAAGTATTCAAAAAGCAGATGTCCCTAAGAATGCCAGGTGTGGGAGGCACAAAGAAGAAAAGACAGGAAGTACACCATACTGTCATGCCTACTCAGACTCTCAAAGTTTTCCCAGTTCCAATGGACTGAGTTACGCTAAGGGAAAAGTGATCCATGTCTTAGAAAGGAGATGGACCACTATGTTCATTCATTTTTCTCCCAAGGTCAGTGAACATCTTTATTACCATTACTTTCAACTCTTTATTAGGTAGTTTACTTATCTCCATCTCATTAAAGTCTGAGGTGTTCTCTTGTTCTTTTCTTTGGAACATATTCCTCTGTCCCCTCATTTGCTTGACTCTCTGTGCTTATTTCTATGTATTAGGTAAAACAGCTGCCTCTCCCAGTCTTGAAGGAGTGGCTATGTAGGAGATGAAAGTTGTCATGCATCTTTGCCCTGGCTTTTGCTTATTTCTTGGACCTCTATAATTGCCCACGTAGCCTGATTTGCTCTTGACCGATCCTGGTTGTTGAGGGTGTGCCAAAACCTGTTACTGTTCCAAATGGACAGATCTCAGAGATCATCTAGTTTTAGGCTAATTGTAAGCCAGATCCTCAGGCAGAAGCTTTTAAAGCATGTGAATATATACAGTCTTACGGGTCCACAATTGTAAACCCTGCTGACTTCCATAACTGGAGATCTGGGGGTGTCCCCTAAACAACAGTAGCAAATATGGCGACTTTATACCTTATATAAGCTCCTTTCTGGGAGATACCACCGAACTGTGGCAAGACAAAGGGAGGATGCTAATATGGCATCTTTCCGCTTATGTTCTCTGGGAACTCCTCTGTAGCCTCTGGACTAGTGGCAAACCTGAAGCCTGCCCCTCATGCTGAAGTTCCAGGGCAAGAAAATAGGCCTTTTCCACAAAGCCTGGGAGTGTGTCTGTGCAGTGCCTTGGGGTGATATCCTGTCAAGCACTATCTCTCCAATTGTTTTAGACCCATGGGGCCCAAGAATTCAATCCTCCCTGGCCACCAAAGCTGGGTGCCCAAGGGGCTGGCTGCGGAAGAACAGGCCATGGCTGTGGCCATGGGGACAGGGTGTTCATACGTGGCTGGTATGGCCAGCTGCAGCTGGGATGTGTTACGTAGGGCACTCCCACGGAGCTAGTAGGCTGGGTGTGTGAGGGTTGCAAACATGGTGCCTAGAAGCACTGGCACCCACAAGGCGGAAGGAGAATGCAAAAAGAGTGCCTGCCAGTGTCTCCATCCCTACAGTAAGTCTCTACAAGTTTCTGCCTCTCTGGCAGAAACTTTAAGATTAACACATGAGTCTCCTTTGCTGGCTGGGCACCTTTCAAATTGCTGCTTTGGGGTTGAGTCCTGGGTGAGTGTGGACCTGTATGTGAACCTGGTAAGAGCAGGTTTTCTTTTCCTTATAGCTATATGGTTCTTCAGGAAGTAAGTCCTATTTTTTTCAAAGTCAGCTGTTTGGAGGCTCATCTTGGTGGTGTAGTTCCCAAGAATTGGGGTGCCTGATGTAGGTCACAAACCCCTGACTCCTCAGGGACTACCTCTATATTATGAGATCCTCCTGACTGTGGGTCACCACACCTGTGGTGGGGTTTCTTGTGAGATTGTGTCTATGCCGGTCCTACCTGTTTCCATACTGCCCTTTTATCCTCTGTTGTAGAGACACTCTTCAGCTATCTTTCAGGTTATTTTCAGAGGGTATTGCACCATATGTAGCTCTTGAATTGTTGTGTACATGGGAGGAGGTGAGTTCAGGATCCTCCCATGCTGCCATCTTGACCCCAGCTACACAGTCCATACTCTAAACCACATGTGAAATAATACGTTTTTAAAACCACTATTTGGGCAAATAACAACAATTTTTTTCTTCTTAACATTTACTCTGCAATGTTACCAAAAGTCCAGAGAAGGAAAATCACTGAGCTAGAAGCTGGTGTTATAAAGATGAAGGAGACAAAGTTCTTACCCTCAGATGGGGCTGAAACATCCCTATGGGAGGTGAGATCAATGAAGGAACAATTTAATGGAAACAGGAAGGTCCTAGATAAATTGCCAAGGAGTTCAGCCAACTCCCTTCAGCTGAAAAGAAACTCCCTTCAGCTAAAGAATCAGGAAAGAATTCTGCAAGAAGCTAGCACAACATTCACATTCCCACTGCAAAGAAGCCATTCTGGGGGAGTATACCTTTGTTGTCATTGTATTGCTTCTCCTCAAAAATATTTTAGGATAATACTTGGGGAAAGGGTCACCAAGAAAAGCATACTCATTACCCTAAACTTTCTTACCCCAAATTAAACTAAACTCTCATTACCCTAAATATACTTTTTTATTCAAAAGTATATTTCCCAGTATGAGATTTCAATATCCCACTTTCAATCATGGATAGTACAACTAAACAGAAGATCAACAAGGAAATAGGAGAGTTGCACAACATTATAAAACGACTATGTTGATTCAAAGTGAACAAAACTTTTAAAAAATTTTAGGGAGACTGAGAATAAACTGAGGGTTGATGGGGGTGGGAGGGTGCGGAGAGTGGGTGATGGGCATTGAGGAAGGCACATGTTGGGATGAGCACTGGGTGTTGTATGGAAACCAATTTGACAATAAATTTCATATCAAAAAAAATTTAGGGAGAATGGAGAAGACTTTTATTTGATCCCAAGATAGCTGCCCAGGATACACAATCTTCACAAAGAAGAAACTTCTCTGAGAGAGGAACAGTCAGTGCAGGGTTACATATATTTTTTCACATAAAGTGTTATAAATCATCATGACATTCCAGAAAGTTACAGACTTTATCTTATGTTTTAGTATCTGCAAGACTGTATGACTTTAATCATATGGAAACCAGGGAAGTGTTTTTCTTTATGTTTGGAATGTTCCTTTTTTGGCTATTTATCTTTATTTTTATTTTTGAAGCTTTCAATTTTTTATGTTTTAAGATGAAATTCACAGCACTTAAAATCCATCATTCTGACCATTGTAAAGTGGACAACTCGGTGTCTTTTAATATAGTCCTGATGTTGCACAACTATCACCACTAATTCTAAAATATTATTATTATCCTGAGAAGAAAGCCCATATCTCAATTCCTCCCTCCTCCATTCCTTGGCAACCAAAAATCTACTTATGTCTCTTGGATTTTCCTGTTATGAAGATTTCATATAAATGGAATCATACAATATGTGGACTTTTGCTTCTTACACTTAGCACAATGTTCTTGAAGTTCATCCACACATGTAACAGTACTGCATGCCTTTTTATGGCTAGACAATATCCCACTGTATGGTTATACCACTTTGATGCATCTGGTCATTGGTTGATAAACATTTGGATTGTTTCCACATTGTAGGAGTTATAAATAATGCTACTGTGAACATTTCTATACAGGTTTTCATGGGAATATATGTTTTCAATTCTCTTGGCTTTGTGTCTAGGAGTGAAATTGCTGCGCCATATGGCAACTCCATTTTTAACTTATTGAGAAATTTCCAGGATGTTTTCCAAAGTAGCTGTTCCATTTTACATCCCCAACACCAGTGTTTGAAGGTTCTGATTTCTCCACATCTTTGTCAATGTTTCTTTTTTCCTCCAAGATTTTATTTAAATTCAACCTACTTAACATATAGTGTAGTATTGGTTTTAGGAGTAAAAGTTAGTGATTCATCACTTACTTATAATATTCAGTTGTCATCACAAGTGATGTCCATCACCCATTAAGCCCATTCCCCCAACCACCTCCCCTCCAACAACCCTCAGTTTGTTCTGTATACTTAAGGTCCTCTCAGGGTTTGCCTCCCTTGCTGTTTTTACCTTCTTTTATTTTTCCTGCCCTTTCCCTATGTTCACCTGTTTTGTTTCTTAAATATACATATGGTGAAATCATATATTTGTCTTTATTTGACTGACTTATTTCACTTAGCATAATAAGCTCTAGTTCCATCCACATCATTGCAAATGGCAAGATTTCACTCTTTTTGATGTCTGAATAAATAAATATATATATATATATATATATATATATATATATATACACTCAGTATATATAAATGTGTATAAATATATATATACATGGTATATATAATTGGTTTATATATATATATATACCACAAGTATATAAGTACTTTTATATAAGTATAAAAGTATATATAAATGGTATATATATATGTATATATATACATACCACATCTTCTTTATCCATTCATCATTCAATGGACATTTGGGATCCTTCCATAATCTGGCTTCTGTAGGCAATGCTGCTATAAACATCGGGGTGCATGTATCCCTCTGAATCAGTATTTTTGTATTCTTTGGATAAATACCTAGCACTGCAATTGCTGAATGATAGAGTAGTTCTATTTTTAACGTTTTAAAACTATTAATTTTGAGAGAGAGAGCATGCATTTTAGTGGGGGAGGGGCAGAGAGAGAGGGAGGGAGAGAGAATCTCAAGTAGGATCTGTGCTGTCAGCATGGAACCCAATGCAGGGCTTGATCTCGTAAACATGAGATCAAGACCTGAGCTGAAATCAAGAGTTGAATGTTTAACTGAATGAGCCACCCAGGTGATCTTATTTCAACTTTTTGAGAAACCTCCATACTGTTTTCGAGAATGGCTGTAGCAGTTTACACTCCCACCAACAGGGCAAGAGGTTCTCCACATCCTCACCAACACTCGTTGCTTCTTGTGTTATGGGAACCATCAATTTTGAACATTGATTTTTTTTTAATTGTGCTTACGATATTTCAATGTGAGGGGCGCCTGTGTGGCTCAGTCTGTTGAGTGTCCAACTTCGGCTCAGGTCATGATCTCACATCTCGTGGGTCTGAGCCCCGTGTCGGGCTCTGTGCTGACAGCTCAGAGCCTGGCACCTGCTTTGGATTCTGTGTCTCCCTCTCTCTCTGCCTCTAACCCACTCACATTCTGTCCCTGTCTCTCTCAAAAATAAATAAACATTAAAAAATGGAAATAAGGTATTTCAATGTGAGAAGCAAAAGACAAAGGTGGAAGATGTGACCAAGGCCAACACCAGCACACCAGATCTTTTTCCAAAACCAATAGGTCTGTAATAGGGTATGTAAGCATTAGTACAAGAGAGACATTGTCACCATCAGTTACTCCCAGAAGTATTCTAGTTCTCCAAGCCTGTGAAGTCAAGGGAAGCTTCTGCTTGACCCAATCATAGAACAACTTGGGGCAGACAGATGTGTCCCGCATGTGCCAGTCACATAATAGACCCCAAATATGTGTGAAATTGGATGGAAGAAACATTACACAACAGCCAGAAAAAAGAGGAGGGAATTTGTGTCCAATGCAAATCCAGGAATCCATAGCAGCTGCTATTTTCATGCAAGAGGGAACAATACAGAGGAAGTTTCCACAACCCCCTTGCATCACACAGTTTCAAACTCAGGCTATATTTCAAATGGCAAGTAACCCGACACCTACCCATATAAATTATTGACTGTTTGAGGGGAAAAGATAATGGCAACAGTGCACAGTGGGCTCAGTGTCTTGTCCCTACCATTTCTACCAAAGCTGCCATTCGGTTGCTGGCCCAATAGAGAGGTTACAGCCTAGAAGGCTAGTATTCAAAGAGACCTCATGTGCCTGCCAGGATGCTTGAGGAAATGTCATCTTAAAGGAATGACTGAAGCCTTTTTATTTGGCATTTTCAGGAATCACCTTTGTGCCTGGAACCCTTCAACTGACTGTCAAGGACATTTTCTATTTCACACATCTAAGGCCCAGTGAATTATAGTCAATAAGACTACGGACCTGCATGTGGACCCTGTTGTGTCCAACCTATGCCCCCTTGAAGACCAAGCTCTTGGTATCAGATAAGAGCTATGATGGGTGTTTAAATTTCAAGGAGTTGATTCAGTGAGTGGGCACTAAAACAAGATGCCTAAACAAGAAAACGTCTATTTTGGAAGATGGGATGATGTGTGAGAAGTGTTAATGTAACTTGGGTGGTGTAAGAGGAGAGAGAAGGAAGCTGGACAGCAATCTCTAGCTCTTATTAGTTCTCAGTCTGAGTGGAAGGTCACATCTCCTAATCCAACCTAAGTGTTAATTCTGGAAGACAGCCAAAAAATAGTTGATAAAAATATGAAGGACCAGTAAGTATATTAGAAACAAAACCAATACTCATCCTCACCAGTAAATGGGGGAAATACTTAATAGAGCAGTGGCATGATGCCACCACGTTCACCCTTAGGTTAACCAAATATTGAGTTTGATCATTATAAATGTGGTCTCCAGTTGGAGACTCTGAGCTTATCTCCTCCCTGAAATGCAGCCAGATCAGCACCAAATCATTTTGAACATCTAGGAAACTGATCTAAGAGTTAACACAACCATCTGCATAACTTGAGCCACAGAACTCAGCAGGTACATGGTACGGAGAGGTGAACTGGGGGAAAGAAAAGCTATGGAGGGTGGGGAGCCATTTTTGCAGAGAGGATAGAGAAAAGGAAAGGCGGAGAGTGCAGCTTAATGGCATCATGCAAGAAAAGCACTCCTCCGAAAGTAGCTGGAGAGAAAGATAAAGAGTGAAAACACTCTCAGGACACTGAACAACAAATCTGTTCCCCCAAAACCATTGAGGGGAAGACAGGAGAGGGTTTCAATACCACCAGGATTCTATAAACAGTGGAGCACAGGGCCTGAACATTCAGAGCTCAGTGTCTGGTGGTCCTCTGGTGAGGAAGCAGGGCGAATCCCCATGAGCAAGCAGACCAGTCTGAGGGATCCATGTGCCACTCAGGGCGAAGAGGTTCTCCTGCTTGGAGTGCATTTCATAGAGGCCATACAGCATCCCCACAGGCAAAGGTCCCAGCAGACCCAGGAGAGCAGCCACATTTGCTGGTATTGGGAGGAAAATGCCAGAGTGCGGTGAAATCTGCAGCCAGCTGTGTGTTGTGATTTGCCATAATCTCTGAACTTCCACCACTGTGCGATCGCAAGAACATTTTCTGGGGCAAGCTGGCACCCAGCCATTGCTCAGCAAGACCCTCCGCCAGACAGTCAGCATAGGTCCAAGCCACAGGGGTCTCTGAAGTGTGCAGTTTGAAACACAACCCTATCTCAGATAAAACTCTGGATGGAGGTGCTGCCTGGCAGGTGGAAAGCTTGGACATAGACAGGGTAGAGGTGGGGAGAGAACAGAGAGCTGAGACAATGGAGGGGTGCTTGATCATGGGTTGGTGAGAGCACAGTGTTCCTGTGCTAGACAGTAGGAAGCTGGATGAAGCCATTTCCACCTCTCCTGCACACAGGCATACACAAACATGCATGCGCACCACAGTGATTCACCCCAGTAAGCTAAGCAGCACCACCCAGCAGAGAATGGAGCCATTACAGCAAGCCCCACTCAGCCGTGCCCTCCAAACATGTCCGCTAGAAAACCAGTACAAGTTACTCCACCTGCATAGTTTATGGACTATAGAAGGCTTCACAGTTTCAGTTCTAGGGGAAACTGAACGTAACTTCATTCAGTTTTCATTCTGTTCACTGGCTCATTTATTTGTTTGTTTTCTTTGTTTCTGTTTTTCCTTAAATTGTTTTCTCCCCCCCACCCCCTTTCTTTTCTTCCTCATCCTGGATACAGAAAGAGAAAATTTTACTTTTATTTTTATTTTTTTACATTATTTTTATTTTTTAATTTTTTATTCTTTTTCATTTTCTTTATTTCATTTTATTTTATAATTTTTTTATTTTTTTCTTACATTTTTCCTTCTTTCCCTTTCTTCTCTATTCTATCAAGCTTCTTTCAACAATGAGACCAAACACACCTAGACTCTAGCTTCCTTTATTTGATTTTTTGCTTTGTTTTTGATTTTTTAATTTTAATTTTTTACTTTATTAGTTTTTTCTCCCTCCAAAATGAGAAAATGAAGGAATTCACCCCAAAAGAAAGAAGAGGAAGAAAGGACAGCCAGGAGCTTAATCAACATAGAAATAAGCAAAATATCTGTACTAGAAATATGAACCATGGTAAGAATACTAGCTTGAGTTGAAAAAAGCATAGAATCCTTTTCTTTGGAGATAAAAAAATAAAATTTAGTCAGGATGAAATTAAAAGTGCTATAACCAAGATGCAATCTCAAATGGATGCCAAGACACCAAGAATGAATGAAGCAGAGCAGTGAATCCACTATTTAGAAAACAAAATTATGGAACATAATGAAGCAGGAAAAAAGAGGGAAACAAAGGCAAATGATCACGATACATGACTTAGAAAACTAGGTGATTTGTTAAAAAGGAATAATAGCTGAGTCATAGGCGTCCAAGAAGATGAAGAGAGAGAAAAAAGGGCAGAAGTTTTGTGTGCACAAATTGTAACAGAAAATTTTCCTAATCTGGGGAAAGACACAGACATCAAAATCCAAGGAGCACAGGGAACTCACAATAGATTCAACAAAAGCTGACCATCACCAAGGCATATCATAGTCAAATTCACAAAATACACACACAAGGAAAGAGTTACAAAAGCAGCAGGGGGGAAAGGAAAAAGTCCTTAACCTATAAGGGAAGAAAGATCAGGTTCACCGTAGACCTATCCACAGAAACTTGGCAGGCCAGAAGGAGTGGCAGAATATATTCAACGGGCTGAATCAGAAAAATATGCAGCCAAGAATCTTTATCCAGAAAGGCTGACATTCAAAATAGGAGAGATAAAGAGTTTCCAAGACAAACAAAGACTAAAGGTGTTTGCGACCACTAAACCAGCCCTGCAAGAAATTTTAAGGGGGACTATTTGAGTGGAGAAAGACAAAACAAAACAAAAAAGACCAAAATCAACAAAGACTAGGAACGACCAGAGAACATCACCAGAAATACCAATTCAAAAGGCGACACAATGGCGCTAAAATCTTATCTTTTAGTACTCACTCTAGGTGTCAATGGACTAAATGCTCCCATCAAAAGACATAGGGTATCAGAATGGATAAGAAAATAAGACCCATCTATATGCTGCTTACAAGAGACTCATTTTAGACCTAAAGACACATGCAGATTGAAAGTAAGGGGATGTAGAACCATCTATCATGCTAATGGTTGTCAAAAGAAAGCTGGTGTAGCCGTACTTATATCAGACAAGCTAGATTTTAAAATAAAGACTGTAACAGATTAAGAAGGGCATCATATAAAAATTAAGGGGTCTATCCAACAAGAAGATTTAACAATTATAAATATTTATGCCCCCAAAGTGGAGAAGCCAAATATATAAATCAGTTAATCACAAACATAAAGAAACTCATTGATAATAATACCATAAGAGTAGGGGACTTCAATACCCCACTTACAACAATGGACAGATCATTTAAGCAGAAAATCAACAAGGAAACAATGGCTTTGAATGACACACTGGACCAGATGGACTTAACAGATATATTCAGAAATTTTCATCCTAAAGCAGAAGAATACACATTCTTCTCGAGTGCACATGGAACATCCTCCAGAATACATCACATACTGGGTCACAAATCAGCTCTCAACAAGTACAAAAAGACTCAGATCATACCTGGCATATTTTCAGACCACAACACTATGAAACTCGAAATCAACCACAAGAAAAAATTTGTAAAGACCATGAATCCTTGGAGATTAAAGAACATCCTACTAAAGAATGAATGGGCTAACAAAGAAATTAAAGAGGAAATTAAAAGTACACGGAAGACGAGAAAATGAAAACATGACAGCCCAAAACCTCTGGGATGCAGCAAAGGCGGTCTTAAGAGGGAAGTATATAGCAATCCAGCCCATTCTAAAGAAGGACTAAAGGTCTCAAATACACAACCTAACCTTACACCTAACAGAACTGGAAAAAGAACAGCAAATAAGGCCTAAAACTATCAGAAGGGAAATAATAAAGGTTAGAGCAGAAATAAATGATACTGAGATTAAAAACAAACAAACAAAAAAGCAGTAGAACAGATCAAATAGACCAGAAGTTGGCTCTTTGAAAGAATAACAAAACTGATAAATACCTAGCCAGATTGATTAAAAAGAAAAAGGAAAGGACCAAATAGATAAAATCATGAATGAAAGAGAAGAGATCACAACCAATACTGCATAAATACAAACAATAATAAGAGAACATTATGAGCAATCATATGCTAACAAATTGGGCAATCTGGAAAAAATGGACAAATTTCTAAACATATATAAATTACCAAAATGAAAACAGGAATTTGAACAGACCCATCACCAGTACAGAAATTGAATCAGTAATCAAAAATCCCCCAACAAACAAGAGTTCAGGGCTGGATGGCTTTCCAGGGGAATGCCACCAAACATTTAAAGCGGAGTTAACATCTATTCTTTTGAAGCTGTTCCAAAAATATAAATGGAAGGAACACACCCAAACTCATTCTACAAGTCCAGAATTTTCTTGACTCTAAAACCAAAGACCTCACGAAAAAGAACTACAGACCAAATTCCCTAATGAACATGGATACAAAAATTCTCAACAAGATACTAGCAAACTGGATCCAACAATACATTAAAAGAGTTATTCACCACAATCAAGTGGGATTTATTCCTGGGATACAGGGCTGTTTCAATAGGTACAAATCAATCAATGTGATACATCACATTATTAAAAAAAAAAAAAAAGGACAAGAACCACTTGATCCTCTCAATAGATGTTGAAAATGTATTTGACAAAATACAGTATTCTTTCTTGATTAAAAAAAACCCTCAAAAAGTAGGGATAGAAGGATCAACCCTCAAGATCATAAAAGCCATATTTGAGAGAACCACTACTAATGTCATCCTCAGTAGGGAAAGACTGAGAGCTTTCCTCATAAGTCAGAAACACGACAAAGCTGTCCATTCTCACCATTGTTATTCAATATAGTGTTGCAAGTCCTGGCCTCAGCCATAAGATAACACAATGAAATATTAGTCATCCAAATCTGCATGGGAGATGTCAAACTTTCACTCTTCGCAGACAACACGATAGTGTATGTGGAAAACCCAAAAGACTCCACCCAAAAATTGCTAGAGCTAATCCATGGATTCAGGAAAGTTGCAGGATATAAAATCAATGTATGGAAATCAGTTGCATTTATATACACCAATAATGAAGCAGAAAGAGAAATCAAGGAATCGATCCCATTTACAATTGCACCAAAACCCATAAAATACCTAGGAATAACCTAAGCAAAGAGGTGATAAATCTATGCACTGAAAACTACAGAAAACTTATGAAAGAAATTGAAAACATAAAAAAATGGAAAAATATTCCATGCTCATGGATTAGATGAATAAATATTGTTAAAATGTTGATACTACCCAAAGCAATCTACATATTCAATGCAATCCCTATCAAAATAACACCAAAATTCTTCACAGAGCTAGAACAATTCTAAAATTTATATGGAACCAGAAAAGACCCCAACTAGCCAAAGAAACCCTGAAAAGAAAACCAAAGCTGGAGGTATCACAATGCTGGACTTCAAGCTGTATTACAGAGCTGTAATCATCAAGACGATCTGGTACTGGCACAAGAACAGACACATCGATCAGTGGAACAGAATAGAGAACCCAGACATGGACCCACAAACATATGGCCAACTAATCTTTGACAAAGCAGGAAAGAATATCCAATGGAAAAAAGACGGTCTCTTTAGCAAATGGGGTGGGAAAACTGGACAGCAACATACAGAACCTGGACCACTTTCTTATACCATGCATAAAAATAAACTCAAAATGGATGAAAGACCTAGATGTAAAACAGGAAGCCATCAAAATCCTAGAGGAGAAAACAGGCAACAACCTTTGTGATCTCAGCCACAGCATCTTCCTACTTGACATGTTTCTAGAGGCAAGAGAAACAGAAACAAAAATAAACTCCTGGGACCTCATCAAGATAAAAAGTTCTGCACAGCAAAGGAAAGAATCAGGACAACTAAAAGGCAACCAACGGAATGGGAGAAGATATTTGCAAATGACATTATCAAATAAAGGGTTAATATCCCAAATCTATAAGGAACTTATCAAACTCAATGATCAAAAAAACAATCCAGTGAAGAAATGGGAAAAAGACATGAACAGACACTTTTCCAAAGAAGACATTCAATGGCTAACAGACACATGAGAAAATGCTCAACACCACTCATCATCAGGGAAATAAAAACCAAAACGACAATCACATACCACCTCACACTTGTCAGGGTGGCTAAAATTAACAACTCAGGCAACAACAGATATTATTGACAGTGTGGAGAAAGAGTAACCCTATTGCACTGTTGGTGGGAATGCAAATTGGTGCAGTCACTCTGGAAAACAGTATGGAGATTCCTCAAAAAATTAAACAACCCAGCAATTGCACTACTAGGAATTTATCCAATGGATACAAACATCCTGATTCAAAGGGGCACATGCACCCCAGTGTTTATAGCAGTGCTATCAACAAGAGTCAAATTATGGAAAGAGTCCAAATGTCCATCAACTGATTAATGGATAAAGAAGATGTGATGTATATATATATATATATATATACACACACACACACACACACACACACACACACACACACAGTGGAATACTACTCAGCAATGAAAAAGAATGAAATCTTGCCATTTGCCACAACATGGATGGAACTGAAGGTTATTGTGTTAAGTGAAATAAGACAGTCAGAGAAAAACAGATATCATATCACTTCACTCATACACGGAATTTGAGAAACTTAACAGATGAACATAGGGGAAGGGAAGGAAAAATAAGATGAAAAAAGAGAGGGAGACAAACCACAAGAAACTCTTATATACAGAGAACAAACTGAGGGTTGTTGGGGGGCTGGGGAGGTGGGTTAAATGGGTAACAGGCATTAAGGAAGACAGTTTTCGGGATGAGCACTGTCATATGTCAGAGATGAATCACTGGGTTCCACTCCTAAAGCCAAAACTACACTGTATGTTAACTAATTTGAGAATAATGATAATAAAAAAGATACAATTCTGAAAAGTAATGAAGGTGAAAAGAAGATGGAAGGAAAACTACTAGATCACTTATATAAACTTAGAGAACTCAGCAATTCCATAAAGCACAATAATATCTGTTTCATACGGATCCCAGAAGAGGTAAAGTAGGAAAAATGGGCAGAAGGTTTTTTTGAACGAATTATAGCTCAGAACTTCCCTAATCTGGGGATGGAAACAAGTATTCAAGTCCAAGAGGCACAGAGAACTCCCCTCAAAATCAATAAAAGCAGGTCAACACCAAGACACATCATTGTGAAAATTACAAAATACAAAGATAAAAATAGAATCCTGAAAGCAGCAAGGGACAAAAGGTCCTTAACCTATGAACGGACACATGTAAGGTTAGCAACAGACCTGTCCACAGAAACTTGTCAGGCCAGACAGGAGTGGCATAGTATATTCAATGCCCTAAATAAGAAAAATATGCAGCCAAGAATACTATATCCAGCAAGGCCATCATTCAGAATAGAAAGAAAGATACAGAGTTTCCAAGACAAGCAAAAACTAAAGGATTTTGTGAACACTAAACCAGCTCTGCAAGTAATATTAAAGGAAACCCTTTGAGCAGGAAAGAGAGACCAAAAGCAACAAAGACTAGAAAGGAACAGAGATAATCCAAGGGAACAGGAAATTTATAGATAATACAATGACACTAAATTCATATTTATCAATAATTACTGAATGTAAATAGACCAAATGTTCTAATCAAAAGGCATAGGGTACCAGAATGTATTAAACACAAAACCCATCGGGGCGCCTGGGTGGCTCAGTTGGTTGAGCGTTCGACTTTGGCTTAAGTCATGGTCTCACAGCTCATGAGTTTGAGCCCCGCATCCAGCTCTGTGCTGACAGCTCAGAGCCTGGAGCCTGCTTTGGATTCTGTGTCTCCCTCTCTCTCTGCCTCTCATCCACTCGTATTCTATCTCTGTCTCTCTCAAAAATAAACATTAAGAAAAAATTTTAAAAAACACACAAAACCCATCAATATGCTGCTTGCAAGAGACTAATTTTAGACCCAAAGACACCTTCAGATTGAAAGTGAGGCGGTGGAGAATCACTGATCATGCAAATAGACATCAAAAGAAAGCTGGAGCAGCCATATTTCTATCAGACAAACTAGATTTTAAACCAAAGACTGTAATAAGAGATGAAGAAACACACTATATCATAATAAAGGGGTCTGTCCAACAAGATCGAACAATTATAAATATTTATGCCCCCAACTTGAAAGAAGCCAAATATGTAAATCAATTAATCACAAACATAAAGAAACTAATTTATAATAATACAATAATAGTAGGGCTCTTTAACATCCCACTTATAGCAATGGACATATCTAAGCAGAAGATCAACAAGGAAACAATGGCTTTGAATGACACACTGGACAAGATGGACTTAACAAATATATTCACAACATTCAACCACAAAGTAGCAGAATACACGTTTTTCACGTGTGATGAATACCTGGTATTGTATGAAAGTGCTGAATCACTAAACACTAAATTGTACACCTGAAACTGATATTACACTATATGTTAACTAATTTAAAGAAAAGCTTTTTTTAAAAAGTTCCATTTGCTCCACACCCTCACCAACACTTGTTGTTGTGAACCTTTTACATTTTAGTCATTCTGGTACGTATGCCATAGTATTTCATTATAGTTTAATATAAATTTTTAAATGCTTATTTGAGAAAGAGAGAGAAAGAGAGTTTGAGCAGGGGAGGGTCAGAGAGAGAGAGGGAGACACAGAATCCGAAGTAGGCTCCAGGCTCTGAGCTGTCAGCACAGAACTCAATGTGGGGCTCAAACTCACAGACTGTGAGATCATGACCTGAGCCAAGGTTGGACATTCAATTGACTGAGCCACCCAGCCACCCCTATAGTTTAGTATGATTTTAAGGGCCATATAGTAGTTCATTCTGTCAAAATGGTAAAGTTTTTTACTTTACTAATCTCTTATTGTTGGACATTCAGAGGGCTTTTTTTTTGTTTTTCTTTTTTGAAATTTCTTTATTTTGAGAGAGAGAGAGCATGTGAGCAGGGGAAGGGCAGAGAGAGAGGGAGAGAGAGACAGAATCCCAAGCAGGCCCCATGGTGTCAGTGCAGAGCCCAACTCCAGGCTCAAACTCATGAACCATGAAATCATGACTTGAGCTGAAACCAAGAGTCAGACACTTAACCTACTGAGCCACCCAGCACCCTTGTTTAGTTTTTCAATTTTTTTACTTTACAAACACTCAGATGATCATCCTTTACCATAAAATTTTTGTTTGCCAAAATCAGAAAAAAAGGGGTTATCACTACAGATATCACTTACACGTATTAAAAAGATAATAAGAGGGGTGCCTGAGTGGCTCTGTCGGTTAAGCGTCTGACTTCGGCTCAGGTCATGATCCCACGGTTTGTGGGTTCGAGCCTCACGTCAGGCTCTGGGCTGATAGCTCAGAGCCTGGAGCCCACTTTGGATTCTGTGTCTCCCTCTATATGCCCCTCCGCTGCTTGCACTCTATCTCTTGCATTGTCTTAAAAATAAATAAATGTTAGGGGCGCCTGGGTGGCTCAGTCGGTTAAGCATCTGACTTCGGCTCAGGTCATGATCTCGCGGTCCATGAGTTCGAGCCCCGCATCAGGCTCTGTGCTATAGCTCAGAGCCTGGAGCCTGTTTCTGATTCTGTGTCTCCCTCTCTCTCTGACCCTCCCCCGTTCATGCTGTCTCTCCCTGTCTCAAAAATAAATAAACGTTAAAAAAAAATTTTAAAGATAATAAGAAAATAGTATGAACAGTTTTATGTCAACAAATTCAACAATATAGATGAAATGGAAAGATTCCTTAAAAAATTTATAACTTACCATACAAAATTAAACTAAAAGCCTGAAAAATCCAATATGTATTGTAATAACTGAAATATTTATTAACAAACTTACCAGAGGGAAAGCCCTAGTCCCAAGTGGTTTTACTGGTAAATCCTATCAAAAATTTATGGGAGAAATAACACCAAATTTACAAAAACTCTTTCAGACAGTAGAAGAGCAAGTTACACAGGATATTATCAGATTTTAAGTTTTTGCCAATGTGACCACTGAAAAATATTTCATGCTAGTCTTATTTGTTCTTTGATTATTAGTAAGATTGAAATTTTTCTTATGTTTATTGGTCTCTCTCTCATTTTAATACATGAATGTTTGTCTTTTTCTGATTGATTTTTCAGAGCTTGCTACAAAGTAAAGATAGTATCCCATTAGCTATCAAATGTGCTACAAACTGAAGCTACTTTTTAAAACTCCACATAGTGTAATTCATATGAAAGCTATGTGTGCAAGAGGTAATAACATACGGTGATGTGCTGATTATGAAATTAAAAGTCCTCAATATACAGTCCTTCCACTTACATGCTATGACCTAAAATGCCTGCTCGCCATTAGAGAACTTTGAGTACAGGTATTATTATCTCACAGATCAAAACTGGGGGAGAAATGGATCATTAATCCAGTCATTTCTTTACATGATGAAATCACTTAGCAGATTTTCAGTAGTGCCCTGAGGCACAAGGAGACAGGATAGGTTGGTTTTGATGTAAAAGGAGACAGGACATGAAAATCCAGAATATAAAAACCATAACACTCCCACAGGACAGAAGGAGGCCTTATGCAGCCAGATAAGGGAGAGACAATGAAGTGAGACAACCCCCAAGTGGGGAAATATTTCATTACAGACTAGGGCCTACAACATATTTGTCTGGGGCTTAATCTATAAAGGGAACCAGAAATGTAATAAGACAAAGAAATATGTAGTATTTTAATTCCTCTCAGAGAGACTGAGAGTGTGTGGCTGGAAGTAATATGGGATACTTTGTAAGAATCCTAATGTTTTCACTCTTATGTGAAACTTATCCTGAGAAACTTAACAGAAACCCATGGGGGAGGGGAAGGAAAAAAAAAAAAAAAAGAGGTTAGAGTGGGAGAGAGCCAAAGCATAAGAGACTCTTAAAAACTGAGAACAAACTGAGGGTTGATGGGGGGTGGGAGGAAGGGGAGGGGGGGTGATGGGTATTGAGGAGGGCACCTTTTGGGATGAGCACTGGGTGTTGTTTGGAAACCAATTTGACAATAAATTTCATATATTGAAAAAAAATTAAAAAAAAATAAAACAAAAATAAATAAATAAATAAATAAATAAATAAATAAACATTAAAACAAAGGAAAAAAAAGAATCCTATAAAAGACACATGAGAAAAAGCAAGTAGTTGCAACACACGCAACTACGGAAAGTAGTTCAGACCAACTGCAGAGCTTCCATTCTGGCTAAGAGGGGCATGCAAGTCTGGCGGCACAGCTGATTTGCTTGGAACTCTGGGGATGAGGCTGCATGCTGTCACCTATGCCCTTCTTTTTCACCCTCCCCATACAGCAAACAGCCTTTCCCCCAAACAGATGTTGAACAAGTGTGTAACGAATATTGGTAAATGTTGGTTATAAAGAATACTGGGCTATCAGAGGGGCTACACATCTCAGTCTCACCCCGGCTGCAGGCGGGGGGAGGGAAGAGAAGTGGAGAGACACCACAGTTTTCATGGGATTCACTTGAATCCTCATGCTCTGAAGTTTGCTCCCTCCTCCCTGCCTTACAAAACAAAGAGAAAAAGAAGAAAAGGATAAAAGTCAGAGGATGTGTTTTGTTAACAAACAAACAAACAAACACCAAAATTCCTATCCCCTCCCTATAAAGAAAGGGTGATAGAGGTCCAACATCTCTTACCTACCATTCTGAAATCTGAGAAGCTCTGAAAAACAAAAGTGCTTTTCATATCTCATTTGGCAACAAAACCCAACCTACCAGGAAGTGAAACCATGTATAGACTTTATTCCTTCTAATTAATAGGAATATTCACCAATGCAGAAATATTTATGAGTATGATCTCAAGATGCAGCATCCGATCCTGCAAGGGGAGTAGCATGGCTCTAGATATCATTATCACCTTAATAAAAACTGAAAAATACTGAATTTTAAAACATGTTAGCCATATAGATTTCAGGTAAGAAATAATATTCAAAGACATTTTATGAGCTGCAAATGAGAAAATGTTCAACCAGAACAGTGCCTGACAGCTGAAAAACAGGAGTTCCATTTTCTTCTGCCCATATTTTGCTTGTGTGAATAGGAGCCCTTCTTCAGAAGTTAGCTCCAGGCTGGTTAATGGGGGTCAGATATCACAAATGAAGTACTGAGTAAAAATATTGGCAAGTTATATAAAAAATATAGAGTTTATATCCCTGATATATCCACAATTCTTTAAAGAGAAAAATATCAAACTTGATAGGAAATTAGGCAAAATACATGAATAGACAGTTTACAGGAAAAGATAAACAAATGTTCCTTAAACATTAAAAAAAAAAAACCTGTAATGTTAATTTTGATTTGGAAATTGTTTTTCTCAGTTCCGTATGCTTAAAAGGTCCTCAAAACAATGGTGTCTAATAGTAATGAATCAACATAGAGCCTAGATCATGACTTCTAAATACCATTCCCTTTTCAAGGAGATCCTGTGAGAAATTGATGTTTCCAAGTGTAGAGCAGAGAAAATACCAGGTAAGCCTGGGACCTCTTGTTATATCAGAAAGTAAAGAAGTAATCAAATAATGATGGGGGCATGTCAAAGGGCTGTCATTGACCTAAGTTGATAAAATTTAGGCATCAAAAAGAATAATCATTGCAATTGGTTAAAAAAACATTGTAGTTTTGGGTTGCCTGGGTGGCTCAGTCAGTTAACTGTCCAACGTTCGGCTCAGGTGATGATCTCACAGTTTGTGGGTTTGAGACCACAGTTTGTGGGTTCAGGCTTTGTGCTGACAGCTCAGAGCCTGGAGCCTGCTTTGGATTCTGTGTCTCCCTCTCTCTCTGCCCCTCCCCTGCTTGCACTCTGTCTCTCTATCTCTCTCATAAATAAATAAATAAATAAATAAATAAATAAATAAATAAATAAATATTATTAGGTGATCCCTAATAACCTCCCAAAGTCCCCACCTCCTAATATCATCTCCTTGGGGGATAGGATTTCAAAACAAATTTGGGATGGGGGATGCAAATATTCAGACCACAGCAATGAGGAAACAATCACGCACATGCAGTATGTGAGATATTCAACAAGATTACTCACCTGGATTCAAAGGCAATGGCATGGGAACAAAAGCAGAAGGATTCCTCGAGGTCAGAAAAGACCAACAAAACATAACAACAAAATGCAACACATGGATCTTGTTTGGATCCTAGATATTTAAAAAAAAAAAAAGACATTTTGAGACAATTGAGGAGATTTTAGTTTGGAATGGGTATAAATTGTATTAAGGAATTATGTTGAATTATTTTAGGTGTGAAACAGTATTATTGTTATACAGGAGAGTGTCCTTATGTTTCAAGGATGAATGCTGAAGAATTAATTAAATTTTTTAGTTTAAATGTGAATGTCTTTGGTTTTATTTTTTTTATTTTTATTTTTTCAATATATGAAATTTATTGTCAAATTGGTTTCCATACAACACCCAGTGCTCATCCCAAAAGGTGCCCTCCTCAATACCCATCACCCACCCACCCCTCCCTCCCACCCCCCATCAACCCTCTGTTTGTTCTCAGTTTTTTTTTTATTTATTTTTATTTTTTATTTTTTTTATTTTATTTTTATTTTTTAATATATGAAATTTACTGTCAAACTGGTTTCCATACAACACCCAGTGCTCATCCCAAAAGGTGCCCTCCTCAATACCCATCACCCACCCTGCCCTCCCTCCCACCCTGCCTTCCCTCCCACCCCCCATCAACCCTCAGTTTGTTCTCAGTTTTTAAGAGTCTCTTATGCTTTGGCTCTCTCCCACTCTAACCTCTTTTTTTTTTTTCCTTCCCCTCCTCCATGGGTTTCTGTTAAGTTTCTCAGGATCCACATAAGAGTGAAAACATATGGTATCTGTCTTTCTCTGCATGGCTTATTTCACTTAGCATCACACTCTCCAGTTCCATCCACGTTGCTACAAAGGGCCATATTTCGTTCTTTCTCATTGCCATGTAGTACTCCATTGTGTATATAAACCACTATTTCTTTATCCATTCATCAGTTGATGGACATTTAGGCTCTTTCCATGATTTGGCTATTGTTGAGAGTGCTGCTATAAACATTGGGGTACAAGTGCCCCTATGCATCAGTACTCCTGTATCCCTTGGGTCAATTCCTAGCAGTGCTATTGCTGGGTCATAGGGTAGGTCTATTTTTAATTTTCTGAGGAACCTCCACACTGCTTTCCAGAGTGGCTGCACCAATGTGCATTCCCACCAACAGTGCAAGAGGGTTCCCGTTTCTCCACATCCTCGCCAGCATCTATAGTCTTCTGATTTGTTCATTTTGGCCACTCTGACTGGCGTGAGGTGATATCTGAGTGTGGTTTTGATTTGTATTTCCCTGATAAGGAGCAACGTTGGAATGCTGAAGAATTTAAATGTGAAGAGAGTAATGTCTGCAACTAACTTTCAAATGATTTAGAAAAAAATGTGCATTGGGGCGCCTGGGTGGCGCAGTCGGTTAAGCGTCCGACTTCAGCCAGGTCATGATCTCGCGGTCCGTGAGTTCGAGCCCCGCATCAGGCTCTGAGCTGATGATGGCTCGGAGCCTGGAGCCTGTTTCCGATTCTGTGTCTCCCTCTCTCTCTGCCCCTCCCCCGTTCATGCTCTGTCTCTCTCTGTCCCAAAAATAAATAAAAAACGTTGAAAAAAAAATTAAAAAAAAAAAAAGAAAAAAGAAAAAAATGTGCATATACATATATATGTGTATATTCATACGTGTGTATGTATGTCTGTGTATGTAAATAATGAGAGAAATAACGCAAATAGGGTAACAAGTTAAAGTATCCCCAAATGACTCTGATTCTAAAGATCCCCAAAACATACTTTGAAAACTATTAAGCTAGGCAATGTTCAAACTGGATTCCCCAAATTAGTATTTCTGATGGTGGCTGGTGGAAGCTCCCAGAAGCCAAAGGATAATCCATATCCCCATGCATGTCTCTCTTAGTGCCTCACTTCAATCATGGTAATATCTGGGATATCTTAATACACTTTCATGAATGGACTTGTTCCCACTGGTTTTCTTCTCTGGCTTTTATAATCTTATATTCTGCTTTTTTTTAAATCTTATAATACAAGGCTTTCCTCATCATGTATATCAATACAGACAACGTCTGATCTGCCTCAGAAATGTCTGTTTCAAGAGTCAGTAACTCTCAACTGAAATTGCAGTGTGGGAGCAGGTGACTTTTTCCTTTGATTTCACAACCTCTCAAGGCAAGTAGATATTATTTCCTTTTCTTTTGTTGGGTAAAGTGTCTGGAGCTCTATGGTGCCTTCTACTTCTAAAGCTCCATCCTTCAATACTGACTGGTCCAAGAGAAAATTGTACAATGTGAGAGCATGAACAACTTCCTAAAACATGAAAATAAAATGCACACATTTTTATATATTTATTTAGAAGAGTAGCCTGGTACAGTGGAAGAGGTCAGAATTTAGCACCAGAAGATTGATGAAGACTTTACCAGTATGATCCTAATTTTTACCAGTAGTGTGGCCTTGGACAACTTAAAACCTCAACTTCTAAGATTAGATAGATAACTTCTAAATGACCAGACTACGAGTTGACACCCTTACTTCTCACTTGAAACACAATTTCCTCCTTTAGAAGCAGAAGGCAACAGGTAAGGCAGCTGGGTGTTCTCTTCCGTAAACAGGTAATTATGACCACCTAGGTAATGTGGCATGTACAAAGGGATAGAAGGAGGTAACTTTCAAGTTCTGAGACTGCAAGGATGTTTTCACAAAAGGCATCCCACGTGTTTTCTCACTCATTCTGCAAACACCTGTATGCACTGTGATTAGTCCCGTTTTAGAAATGAGAAAATTGAGTCTAAGTGACATGAAGCAGAAGGCACAGAGTATTTATACTTGACTAAGGGGGGATTCTCATAGAAATACCTGTATAAAAGCAGCGACATTATTTCATCAAAATCCCAACTATTCATTTATTCAGGTGATCTGTCACCAAAAGCCTCAGTCATTTCTAAGTCACTGCAGCGATCATACACCATGAACCATGAGGAAGCAAGATGGACACTTTAAGGGAATTTGAGAAACAGACAGAGGAGTCTGGGGATGACAAGTAAAAGAGCCACCAGGTTCCCAAGGAGGGTAGAAATACAATGAACATGATTGCCTCAATAAGAAGCTTGTCTAGAGTATATTTATGGTCCAGAAGAGAGAAGGATGGAGGTAGGGAGACTGAGAAGGAGATCCCTTCCCCGATTCTTATACAATAGCAGGAGGGACAGAAAGAAATGGCAAAATTCTAAGTGGTATTTTGAATGGTACATCTTTTTAATGTATTTACTGAATCTTCACAAAATACAAGCTAATTTTACCTATAGTTTCTCATTTTATTTTATACAATTTTTTTGTGTGTGATAGGAGCTATTAGTGTCCTGACTTCATTAACAGGCTCAGAGAGGTTACGTGGTTTCCCCTGATAAGTTTCTGGGTCAAAATTCGAACTCAAACCTTTGACTTCAAGTTCCATGCATTTTCTTCTTCTTAATGATCACTAGAGAGAGGAGTTTAGGGAAAAGCAACTTCAATGCTTTCCAACCCAAGAAATCTTTGGAATGATGGTAACCAGCAAGAGAAAAAAGTAGGTACAATGGAAAACTAAATAGGGCAAAGGTCATAGTATAAGATAGTAATAACAATGGATATGTATCCAGATTGTTTCTTTTTTCCCCCTATAACAAATAGTTAATATAAATTGTGTAAAGGAGCATGGGACATATAGAAGCTGCAAAACTTGCTTATAAGGAAATAATTGTTTTGTAAATACATCGTAAGAATTTATTGTTAAAATGATTTATATAATGACATCAGTGAACAGCAGACAAAAATAATTTATTGAACAAATGTTTATTTAAGTATCTCTTACGTGTCACATGCTGTTCTATGCCTTGGGCATACTATAGTGAATAAATCAGATAAAGTCTCTACCTTTGTAGATCTCATATAATAATGAAGAGATAGTCAAGGGCACCTGGGTGGCTCAGTCAGTGAAGCATAAGACTCTTGACATCAGCTCAGATCATGATCTCACGGTTGGTGGGATCAAGCCCTGTGTCGGGTTCTCTGTCCCTCCCCTACTCACACTGTCTCTCTCAAAATAAATAAATAAATATATATATATATATATTTTTTTTTTTTTTAATTTTTTTTTCAACGTTTTTTATTTATTTTTGGGACAGAGAGAGACAGAGCATGAACGGGGAAGGGGCAGAGAGAGAGGGAGACACAGAATCTGAAACAGGCCCCAGGCTCCGAGCCATCAGTCCAGAGCCTGACGCGGGGCTCGAACTCACGGACCGCGAGATCGTGACCTGGCTGAAGTCGGACGCTTAACCGATTGCGCCACCCAGGCGCCCCAATAAATATTTTTTAAAAACTCATTAGGATAGTGGTACCTGGGTGGCTCAGTCGGTTTTGCATCTGACTTTGGCTCAGGTCATGATCTCGCAGTTGGTGGGTTTGAGGCCCGCGTTGGGCTCTGTACTGACTGCTCGAAGCTTGGAGCCTGCTTCAGATTCTCATTCTCTCTCTCTCTCTCTCTCTCTCCTGCTCGTCCTCTGTCTCTCTCTGTCTCAAAAATAAAAAATGTTAAAAAATTAAAAAAGAATAGCTAGGATATAGGCAGTAAACAAGCAAATTAATCAGCAATAGCTCAAATACCATGAAGTGCTAGAAAGGAAATAATAGGGGCGCCTGGGTAGCTCAGTCAGTTAAGCATCGGACTTCCGCTCAGGTCATGATCTCAGGGTCCGTGAGTTCAAGCCCTGCGTCGGGCTCTGTGCTGTCAGTTCAGAACATGGAGGCTCTTTCAGATTCTGTGTCTCCCTCTCTCTCTGCCCCTCCCCCACTCATGTTCTGTCTCTATCAAAAAATGAATAAATGTTAAAAAAATTTGTAAAAAAGGAAATAATACAGGATGAGGGGTGATAATGTGACATTCTGAAAATGTGACATTTGACTTGATACCTGGTGAACAAGAATCAGTTATATGAAAATTTGAGTTGAAAATTTGAGTTGATGTATTCCAGGCTAAGGGAACAGTGAATGCAAAGGCCCTGAAGTAGGAACAACTTTGGCATGTTCAATGAACAAAGAAGATGGCTGGAGCATGGTGGGCAAGGGAGCGAAAAGTGGGAATAGATAAGGCTAGAGAGGTAGGCAAGAGCAAGGATATGTAGAGCAGTGGTTCTCAGTCCTCTCTGCTCATTAGACTCACTAAGAAGTACTTTGTAAATGGGGCGCCTGGGTGGCTCAGTCGGTTGAGCATCCGACTTCGGCTCAGGTTATGATCTCACGGTCCATGAGTTTGAGCCCAAGGTCGGGCTCTGTGCTGACAGGTCAGAGCCTGGAGCTTGCTTTGGATTCTGTCTCTGCCCCTCCCCCACTCACGCTCTGTCTCTATCAAAAAATGAATAAACGTTAAAAAATTAAAAAAACAAACAAGTACTTTCTAAAAATAGGATGACTGTGTCCCCTCTCTCAGAGAGCCTGATTTAATTGGTCTGAAGTGGGACTCAGACGTAGGTGCTTTGAAAATCTTCCTGGAGATTCTGATAGATATTTAAGGTTCAGACTCTCTAATACTAAGACTTCCAGACAGTCTGAAGTAAGGAGAATATGTGTGGAAAGATTGTGGGTGGATGCAGAAAATTAATGAATTCTAAATGGAGTGAGCTGAAGAATCATTTCAAAAGAACTGCTCTTTCAAGAACATTCTCCCACAGAGAAATGTGAGCAATCTTAACTGCCAGCCCTCCAGAGAACATAAAAGCATTGCCTGCCAAGAACACTTAGCCCAAGAGGCACCAATTCATAAAATATCAAGACTTTTCCATCTCTCAAGCTAGCTAACAGGTATTGAATTGGTCCAAAGGTGTTGGACACCTTTGTACATAATTTCATTCTTTATTCACAACAATTTCATCCTGTTAAGCATTTTAGAAATTAGAATACTAATCTTAGAAACACTAAGGGGTTTTAGAGACACTAAAACCCCTAGTGTCTAGTTTAGAGACACTAAAACACTAAGACACTAAGTGTCTTAGAGACACTGTGGGGTTTTACATAATACCCCACAGCCACTATGCAGCAGAGCTGAAATTGGAACTTCATTCTCTCCGATTCCAAAAAGTCTACGGTTGTCACCACTCTATTGTATGTAAGATCTAGTTTGCTAGGTTTACAAAATGGTAAGTCTTTACTTTTTTAAGTATTGCTCCTCTGGAAAAGTTCTATTGGGTTATGTTATGAAAGACTTCCAAAAATAGAATGAATCTAACATATTCTTGTAAAAGGACAACTATGGTAGTCATTACCCAGCTATTCATCCCCCAAGTAATGTGAGAATATGCACTCTGGCCAAGGGGCAAGTTCTGACCAATGAGTAGGAATGATGTCCATCTTTTCTAGGCTAGAACATATAATTGTTTACTCTTCCACATCTACTGGCAACCCTTCAAATAACTGTTGTTCCATCTGCCAGGTCACTGAAGACCCATCATGGACAAGTAGCAAGAGCAAAAAAATAAAAATAAAAACAAAAAACAAACAAACAAAAACAAACAAACAAAGCAAACCTTTGTTATGCCATACACCACCAAGATCTGAGTGATTATTTGATACACAGCATAGCATAGTTTATCCTGATACAAATTGGACCCTCTCTGAGTTTTACTAGGGATGACAAATTAATAGTTTTACTAGGAATGACAAATCACTAGTTCTATTTATGTAAGACACATGCCCACAGAAAACATTTGTATGTGTGTATATGTATGTGTATATGTGTGTATGTGTATGTTACTAATAAGTCCATTCAAAATTAAAAACTCCAAGTCCATTAGTGGAACACACTCCTCTAGGTATTTTGTCAGTATGACCATTCAATCTGACAAGGCAGCTGATAATGGAAAACCAAATAATAGCTGCACTCAGACCACAAACACCTCCTTGGAAGGAAAATGCATATGCGAGCCAAGCAAGGGCAAAAAGAACGTCTCTCAAAAAAGAGCCTAACCATGTTAATGTTTCTGTGGAAGATATACATTAATTCATTTAACAAATACTGGGAAAGCTACCATGTGCCAGGCATTACCCAAAGTGCTAGAGAGAGAATAGTAAATGGAACAGACAGAAACCCCTCCAAAGGGTTATATTCCAAAGGAGTAAGGGAGGAAAATGACATAGCTCCAAAAGTATTTAATTGTGCTGGTACATTCTCTTCTTATTTTTCATGATCTGAACATCCATCTGAACAAACGAGAAATGCGGCAAACCAAAAACCTCCCTCATGCCTCAACATTTAGGGTAAAGTGTGAAACAATATGCATGTTAATCTAACCTACACTGTCTGAGGCCCTGAATTGCAGGTCACTAATTTGGCTTAAACTCTTAAATACTAGTTTTCCTTTCCCTTCATAGGAAACAATAGCTCTTTCTTCTTCTGGCTGCACCTGGTGTCCTGCCCACTGGCCTAGAGAAAGAAGTGGAGTCGATGTTTTAATCATCACATCTGGCATCTAAGTTTCTTTTCATCCCCTTGGGAACTCCTGAAGATATTACTCTGCCTAGGGCAAGTATCCACTCAGGCCAGAAAGCTCCAGAGCTAGAGTTTAAAGTCAATGGTAGGGGTGCCTGGTAGGTGAGTTAATCGGTTAAGCATTTGACTCTTGGTTTTGGCTCAGGTCATGATCTCAGGGTTCATGGGATTGAGCCCCATGTCAGACTCTGTGCTGACAGCACAGAGACTTCTTAGGATTCTCTCTCTCCCTCTCTCTCTCTGCCCCTCACCTGCTCGTGCATGCAGTCTCTCCTTCTCAAAATAAATACACTTTTTAAAAAGCAATAGAGTCAACGGTAACAACATTTGTTACTCTAACTGGTATGTTTGCATAGAAAATACTGCAACTCATGGTCAACTATCATTTAATGTATGTGCCATCTCATCCAAGAATGACAAAGACAGTAACAGTACCACCTCATTTATTTTATTTTAATAGCTATGAGCTATATCCTTTCTCATATAGTGCAGTATTGGCCAGAATGCCCCAGTCACTGTTCTAATACTATACTGTAAGGCCAAATCTGACTAGTCAATCATTTTTATATTAATAAAGCACAACAGCAAGTGGATGTTGATTAACTGCTTGTAAAATATCATTTTTCATTGAAAGAAACCAGGACTCCTTAAAAAATGGCTGATTTTAGAACCTTGACAAGAAATGTACAAAAGAAGCCTGGGACATCTCATTGTGCCAGAAAGCAAGCAAGCTTTCAAAGACTGATGGGGTCAGTCAACAGGTCATATAAAAAAAAAAAAAAAAACAACAACGACAAAAAAAAAAAAAACAGAAGCCAGACTGAACGGGCTCCCATGAATCACTCTGGGACTATTCAAGCTATAAAAAAAAAATTACTTCATTAGACTGAAACACTGTGTGTGTGTGTTTGCGTGTGTGTGTGTGTGTGTGTGTGTGTGTGTGTGTGTGTGTGTTGTGTGTGTATACATTAATATATATAATTATATATTTCAGTTTATAATCTTATTTCAAAAATTTATTAGTCAAAAAAATTCATTAGTCGTCATTACAGGTTGCAAGAGCCCGAACTAATGATGCTGGAAATTGATGACAATAACAAAGAGAAAGAATCAAGCATTAAAATAATACGTAGGCTGAGCCAACTACTTAGCCTCTCAGGGTTCCAGTTTCCTCATTTATAAAATAGTACTAGTAGTGCCTACTTGATAGGCTTTTTGTGAGGAATACCTGAAATAATAGCATATGAGATCTCAAGAAATTATAAAGTACTATATACATGTAAAGGATAGCTGTTATTACTATGTGGACAGTTTCCAAACAAAACAGATCTCTGGGGGGTTTTAGACACCTATCTTCTGGATTCTTATTCTTATCCAACCGTGAGGAGTGATTCAACATTCTCAGCCTCTGATCCAATAAGTTTAGCTAAGGGGTTAAGTGTAGATTGTCTATTCTGATATAATTTGCAATCTCCCCCTCAAAACCTATGCTGGATTATAAGTACTACCTCTCACTTGCCAGCGATGAAGTATGTTCCCAAAAGGCCTAGCTAATGGTGCAAGCTGCATGTCCATATACTCCCTGAGGTCTCCAGCATAACAAGGTCCCTGGTGATTGTCATCACTGGATGAAATCTTGGCCCTTCCAAAGGAACCATTAGAGGGCTGGTGGCAATTTAACAGTGGTGGCTTGTTACCTTGCCTTCCTTGCTTAGGTAAAAAGCTCCCGTAGGACACTTGTGTAACCAAGTAAAAAAGCATAGAGTACATATTGCCCCTTGTAGGAAGGAGAATTCAGCTCTTACAATCCAAGCGAAGCAAAGACCTCAGAGATGTTCAAAGAGACAAATGGATCCCAAGTGAACATGGTTGGATGACTGTGCCCCAAATTTTGAATGAAAGCAGTAAGGAGAGAAAATATCTGAGAGGTGGAATTCAAGAGCGAGTCGTCCAGGAATTAGTGATTGTTTTTCATGGCATCCTTGAGAGAGAATACTGAGTACTGTCTCACATCCCCAGCTCCTGGCCCTGAGACTTGTGTGTAAAAAAACATGTAATAAGTGAGGCAGATATCTAGGATTGTCTGCATAACAACCAAGTTCTTAGAATAGCCTATCTCCTCAACTATATGACTATCATGACCGCATCCATGTGGAGAAACCTAAAAATCACTACCTCAGCCAGGTGATCAAGGTTAACATCATCAGCGACAGGTCAAGTTAATAGCAGGCACCCTAGATATGGCACTGCTGTGATGATCTTCCCCAACAGCAGTGACCCCAGTCTAGCCAAGGAAAAAACATTCCCTGGAACTCTCTGTACTGTCTTTGCCAGTTTTCTGTAAATTGAAACTATTCTAAAATAATAATTCTTATTAAAATTATATTCAGGGAAATAGAAGAAAGAATGGATTCAATGTCTTTTTTTGATAAGAACTGTGTGAAAATCATTGTGGAAGGGGATGATGGTGGCTATCACTAATACGATACCAAAGTGGAAAAGCTGTGCAGTGCCGAATCAGGAAATAATTGTGGTTATAGAGGTATGGAATAAAATATTTTTCTTTAGAAAAAGGAACTGGGGCACCTGGGTGGCTCAGTCAGTTAAGCGTCTCGCTCTCGGTTTCGGCTCAGGTCATGGTCTCAACGTTCATGAGTTCAAGCCCCACATCAGGCTCTGAACTGACAGTGTGGAGCCTGCTTGGGATTCTCTCTCTCCATCTCTCTGCCCCTACCCTGCTTACACTGCCTCTGTCTCTCTCAAAATAAATAAAAATTTTTTTTAAACTTAAAAAAAAAAGAAAAAGGAACTGAGGAAATGAATACAAAATAGGGTAGGAAATGAATACATAATGAATACAAAATAGGGTAGAAAAGCCAGATCAAAAACCAGAGTGAGATGAGTATATAAAATGTATGCCACAAAGACCTATCCATTTTCCAGAAGTGTGCAGAAATTTGGCTAGAGCTTTCCTCCATCCAGATGAAAGAGGGAAAGAGGCATGATTGGGCACATGTAGTGTCCATATGACAAATACAGACCAGGTGCCTAGAAAAAAATCCCACTTTTTCCTGATATTCAGGTCAGAGAGAAAGTTTTCTCCTGCATCTTCCTGTGAACATCATATTTGTCATTCCTACACTAAATTCAGCAATGAATTTCTCTTTGGTTCATTTCTGTGCCCAAGGCAATAGAGCATTTCAGCAATACGCAGTTTGATAATAGCAAATTATATGAAGGTTTAGAAGCAGACACATAACTATAACACAGCCACTAAGTCAAGATAGTCCATTGAGGTGGGAGTTGGACTGACATCCTCTTCAGAAATTCAAGGAGACTGATAAGAACCATATCAACTCTACACAGAGACAAGCCAAAGGTGGGGGCCAAATAATTAGTGGACACTACAATATTTCAGGCTATGCAGTAGGAATAAAGGTGTCATGGATGAATAAGACATGGCACCTGTCCTGGAGGCCATTACATTCTGGGGAAGAGGTATTTAAAGAAGTTAGCCACCAAACTGTTGCATGTCATGTGACTAGTTTAAAGAGGGAGTAGTTGATTATACCCTAATGGTGGTAAGGAAGGTGATGTGTGAGATAGGAAATGTTTTTTAAAGAAGAGGTATTTAGGATGGCTACCCTGGTGACGTTGTAGTGGATCTATAGGAAGTGAAGATTCTGGGACACACAGGAGTTGGGGGTGCCACCCAAGTGAAATAGAAAGATTGGTTGACTTCTAATGCCGTTTCTAGCCCACAAACTGGAAGGAACCAAAACTATACTAGTCAATAACTTTTTTGATGGTAAGTAACTGAATCCCAAACTATATTGCTTGAGGGGAGAAAAGAATGTTCTGGCTTGGTGAATCAAGAATGTATGGATCAGCCAAACCATGGAAGATCCAGGTACAGCTGGGCCTTCTCCATGTTGCGGTCCCTTTCTGAGATGCCTGCCTGCTCTCTTTTCCACCTACTTATAGTCTTGCCATCCTCCAAAGCCCAACTCAAGTTTCATCTCCTCTAGGAACCTCTCTACACACACACCCCTACCCAGGGGGATGGAATGTGCAAGGGAGGAGATTGCCACCTCCTAAGGAGCACTGTTATTGGTTGAACCAGTGCTATTTTCCAGGTGCTGTGCCAGCTGCTATCAGCCTCTTATATTACATCACGCCCACCCAGATAAGCTAGGATAATCACCCCATCTCAAGATCCTTAACACCTGCAAATTCCCTTTTGCTGTATTGGGTAACATACAGTTTCTGGGGATTAGGACATGGATATCTTTGGAGTGCCTTTATTCAGTCTACCACCTTGGGCTTGGCCTTGGCCTTCATTCATTAAAGGACCAAGGAGCCCTGTTGATGTCTGAGCACATGAGAGATACTCTCTTCTGGATATCATGTGGGGTAACAATGAACTCTGAAGGTGAAAAATGTCACTGTTTGATCATTGTCATCAACAAGCAACTTTTAGCCACAGACTTCATGAAACCCAATCCTTGTTGCCAGCAACTGACATCCACAAAGGTACAAGCAGGCAAAGTTTATATTCAAACCAGTCAGTAACATTCTCTCAAAATTATTTCCAAGTGAGATTATGTCAGGACAGTCACCTAGTAGTGAGGTGAGACTTCCGATATGATTCCTTTAGCTGTCCTTTTCCAGGTTTGCCAAGCTACATCCAGCTATATCACAATAGTCAAGCATGCCGATGTTCTAGACTGTTTGGAAATCATGCATGAGGCTCTGATTATAGGTCATCTAAGCACAATGGATCTTGATATTATCAACTCCATGGACAAGAATAATCCACTAATGTGCTGGGG
This sequence comes from Panthera onca, assembly GCF_046562875.1. Classification (NCBI taxonomy): domain Eukaryota; kingdom Metazoa; phylum Chordata; class Mammalia; order Carnivora; family Felidae; genus Panthera; species Panthera onca. The sequence continues at coordinate 25,812,399 of NC_138354.1, forward strand.
TTTAGCACTGAATCATAAAGGGAAGTTGTTCCTGCATTTCCTCTCTCCCCTCCTAGGTGTCTCTTATAAGCTGCTGTCCCTTTAACCACAGGTTGTCCAGAGAAACGTCAACTCCCCTTCCAAGGGATTATGATCCTCCCAATTGTGCACCAGAGTCTCAGGACTACAATGGAACAGATGCCACCAAAAGAAAAGAAGGAAGGAACCAATTTCCTGGCTGAGGCAGAGCTGAGTCTTATGAAGGAGTCGAAGGCCTTTCTGGAACAATAATACCATCTTTGGGTAAGAGAAATAACGCATGTGGTAACATGGAAGTAACTCTAATAATGAGAACTTGTGCAAGTGTGTTTAAATGTATAGAACAGCAGTAAGAGAGGTCACACTGCCTTGCTGTAATTGGATAAGTGCCGATCCAACACTGAATAAAAGTCTCTTTGATGGGAAAATTGATTCTTCTACTTTACAAAGATTGATAGAAATATAACAAATATTTATGATAGCATTTCCTTGCATTGCCTTTGGAGACAAGAAATGCAGGCTAGAATTGATGCTGCTCGCTAGATGAATAGCTTTTGGTAAATCACTTACCTCTCAGTGCCTTGGTCACTTTATATGTAAAACAAAATGCCTGCGTCCAAGAGGTGTTAAGAGAATTAAACAAGATAGTGTATAAAAATACGTCACAGTGCTGAGTGCACACCAATTGCCTAAACATCTTTCCACTGTTAAAGTTTGCCTTAACACATTGGAAATCACTAAGACTTTAAAAATCACCTATTTCGAATCTCTCACTTTTAAAGATATCTTCTGGAAATATTTTGTTAAATATGTGTATGTACAAATTTCTACGTAGATAATGTCTTGACCTAAAAAACTCAGTGATTCTCATATTTGACCCTGGAATCATATGGACTTCCCACAGGATCCAAAGCCAGGAAATGGCTATGTTCAATGCAAAATGGCGGCTCCTCGGAGATTCGTGGTCTCCTTAAAGGCCTATCCATACAACTCTCAGAAAATCAAAAGCAGACCAAAGAGATAGAAGAAATGTTACTGGCAAAACAATTTTACAGTTTAACTGAAAAATCCTACTCTGTGATATCTTGATTTGTATTTTATTAGTAATGATTATGTTTGCATATGCAAGACCTATTTCACTGATTAGGCACATAACATGGGTAATGCTAAAGTGTATATTCAGATCAAATCTGTTTTATGATATTTAGTTTTTGATTTATTGCTAGTTTTTGATTTAGTTTTGATTTGTTGTTGCAATGCATAGCCTCTATCCACACCATCTAGGTAGGTTACAGACATATGGGAAATCAGAACAATTCATGAAAAATCATTTTTCAATTTGGAGGAGAAGATGAAGGAGATTTGCTTTAAAAACTATCTGCTCTATTATCTGCACTATTCTTCTTAGGAAGCAAGAATGTTCCAAGTATCTCATGTCTTGAGAATCTTTCCAATTCATCATTAAACTAGGACCAAGAAAGGTCAAAATGATGGAAATGAAGGCTAGAATGCTTCAGACTGATGGGGGCTCAGTTCAGCACCAAGAGCCTGGAGCACAGTGACAGGGCATAAAAGAGGCAAAATAAGCCACCAAAATGTTGATAGCTTCAATCCAACAGCTTTTCTAGTTTGGGTTTTTTTGTTTTTTGTTTTTTTGTCTTATTGTTTGTTTGTTTTTTTGGATATCAAACAGCTAAAGCCTTCTGCCATAAATAATTTTGAAGTTTGATTCTTAATGTGAAGCATTTACTGAGTCCAAGCCACCCACCAGGCACTGTGCTAGAGTGCTCATTTTAACCCCACAGCCAGCCAGTGAAGAAGGTACTTCCATTACTCTCATTGCACAAATGTGATGAAACTTGGAAATGCTAAGCAATTTGCAAAGGGCATGCAGAGAGACAAGCGTGGATGCAAGCATGTGTGGTGTGTGTGTATGTGTGTGTGTGTGTGTGTGTGTGTGTGTGTGTGTGTGTGTGTTTAGGGGAGAAGTGGGGTCTCACTTTCAGTAAAATGCTAAATCATAAACATGGCCCCCAATACTCTCCCTCTCCCTGCTCTTCTCTACTCTTGTTACCTCCACCACACTTGCCTAGGTGATCCCTCGTCTGTCTTCCTTGACATAATGGAGAGTTTAATACCAATGGTATTGCCATAATTAGCTCTTCCTGGGATACAGTAAATTGCATTTGCACCAAATGGGCTTTCGCTTCTCCAGACGTCTCTCTGAACAGCAAAGAAGGCTTGGCAACAATGAAGGGATGGTACACCCTACACCCTTTGCTCTACTATTTATGTTATCACCATGTGGCAGACTCAGGCACCCTTTGCACCTGCAGATTTTTCCACTCCATACAAGGCAACTAAGTAGGACTGAAAGGCATATTCACATTTAGCCTTACTGTGACATACAAACTTAGGCAGACAAGCATTTCCTAAGACCAAGTTTAATTTCCCAAATATCCAGCACATTCCTTTCATACATGCAAAAGGCCCTAGAAGGGATGGAAGTTTATTCTGATTTGAGGAGATTGTGCAGAGATTAAAAAAACAAACCCTCCCCTCATTCCTCAAGCATCTTAAACTCTTTGGCCCAGTCAGATCCCAAGTCACATGCAGAGGGTAGCCCCACATGCTTCAGGTGATCCCAAGGCAAAGGGGAGAACCACCCCTTAAACCTTGATGAAGACCCATAAACGCCCTGGTTCAGGTGTTTTCATAACTCATCAAACAACTACGGATGGCTGGTGGCTCACCTGGACAGATACACATTAGGCTGAGCCTCATGCCTCCCATAGCCCAGAACATGGACTGTGTACAGCACACATCTGCTGAAGCCCTATGTCTGCTTTTGTGTCTACAGCCCCATTCCATCTCCACAAGAGACACCTGTACCAACACAGGGTGTGGGAAATGACACAAAGATGATATGTCGATCAAGAGAAACTCAAGGAATGTGGTTATGGCGGCAAACGCTTTTCCCTCGCATTGCAATGGTCTGTGGTACCACCTTTGCACCTTGTCCAAGACTCAACAACAACAACAATTAGATGAAGGTGCTTTGCAAGTCAACTCATACTGCTCAGATCATCTTACCACGCGGTGTAGGTAGAGAGGTTCCGGGTGGTCCCCAGGGCCACCAAGGTTCAGGAGGTGGACATGCCCTATAGCCCATGGGGGGACCTCTAGGGTAGGGTGTGCAGAATCTTCCAGTTAACAGAGGAGGTCCCCATGGATCCACGCTGCCCTGCAGAACAGAAGTGTCAGCTATGTGCATATAGCAGACAAGACAACCAATACCAAAAGCAGCTGAAACCCAGAGAAGAATATGTCAGCACCTGCCAACTTCTCAGCCACCAGGATCCAAGGGAGTAGCATCAGTACCTGAAAACCCCATCTCTCCCACTGGGTACCACCTACAGCTTAGGCAAATAAATGCTGGAGGTTAAAGTACGGTCACCACATGTCCCTGCCCATGGCTTAGAATGTAGAACAAAATGATCTCATTTTAGAGGAATCAAAGAAGTAATTCCAATCTAATGAAGTAGCATATTCCAGACAGTCAGACATCTATGTCCAGGATCACCCTGCATCCCTCCACTACAGTGACTATAGAAGCTCTGGTTTTGGCATATTCCAAACACAAAAAAAAATTGAGTGCAAATAAACACCTGATTCTCTGCACCCGAAATCACAGCTACTACTGGGGAAAAGTTCTGCCTGCCAGCCCCTCACTTTGCCTGCTCTGCTTCCCTCCCTGAGAAAGACCTCTTCCCCCTCTTTAGAAGTGCTTTCAAAGGACCAAGAGGCCACTGGGGAGTTGGAGATGCCTGGAGTCTTGCAGGAAACTGAGAAAGTGTTTGCTGTGAGGAACATATTACTTATCAATGACTACTAAACCCACATGTATTTATCTGAATTCATAAGGAATTTTGATATTGAACACACTACAAGACACAGAGTAATACATCCTATGGAAAAAAAAGAGGCAGAAATTCATGTAACAGAATTAATGAAAATGTATTTTGATATTGGTATAAATTCCTAGGGATGTGTCAGCTCTAACACTGACTGGAGACACAACAGAACCTGTTCATATGAACTTGTGTTCAGAATATATTTACCTAAGATACAGCTTAAAAGGATTCCATTGAGGAGGGCACCTTTTGGGATGAGCACTGGGTGTTGTATGGAAACCAATTTGACAATAAATTTCATATATTGAAAAAAAAAAAAAGGATTCCAAACAGCTCATTTACCAACAAAGATGTGAAGGTGGTGAGTTATGACAATGACTTTGTCTAAGACCATTCTGAACTGTACAAGACACACAATATGAAAATGGAGAGACGTCTTTTCGAATTCCCAGTTAACAAACAGTCTTAACATGCTAATCACATAACCAGAAAGAGGAAAATAACAACAACACTGATCCCACAGAGAGGCAGTATAGTAGGAGTCAACAAGCTTAGATACTTTAGTATGGACTGCAGTGTATCTTCCTGGTGTTATCTCCAGAACACATGGGAAAAGCCATAAGGCCCTCAATCTCTAAGTTCCTTTGGCTACTAAACGTACCAGAAAATGATGACAGGCTGAAAAGAGAGAAACCCATAGACTCTTGGGTTAAGGTTGTGCCTTTGGAAAATAGAAACAGGCAGACATATCACACAACACACAAAACAGGGAAAAGGCCACAGCATGCTGTACTGCAGATGAGGGTTTCCCGACAGACTTACAACTGAAAATGGCCCCAGCATTTACCTTGTCCTTTTCAGCATTTTTGGTAAAGTGCTTGTTGTGACTTACGGGAGCGACACCAGCTTCTGGATCGGCTAAAGGCTCTGGAAGGAGTGGAGGTTTTTTTTAAATTTCGGTAGACACTGCAGAATTCAAACAAACACCACATTTTGTGACATCTTAAACTTTTCTCCACACTCAGGACCATAAGGAAAGGCAGAGAATATCCCACAAGCCTCAGGTGACCCCAACGATAAGGGGGAGATCCACCCCATCATTTTAATCAAGAAATCATAGGGCCCTGGTTCATGTCCTTCATAACTAGTGAAATAATTATCGACAGGTCAGCTCAAATACAAATCTGGAAATCGTCACCAAAACAACCATTTCTCAATATACATTAGGGGCAATAACTTACCATCTCATTACAGATAAAAATTAAAATGAGAGTGTCAATTGGTAGATAACATCAATAAATCCCCAACAAAAGAGCATGAGTGTGTTTCTTCTGGCTCCAGGTGAATTGTTCAATCTTTCAGCTTATATATAGGCTGCCTTCCATATGTGAGTAGGTATCACATAACTAATTTCAAATAAAAATGTACTTAGACTAATATTATAGTCAAGAGAAAAGATCTGACCCTGTCCCTTGAGGACGTTTCCACAGGACCCTGGTTCAGGTGTTTTCATAACTGATCAAGCAACAGATCTCAACTAGCTAGAAATAAAGTTAGGGGTATGTCTCATCCTTCAGTGAGCCCAACACATGGTCTCTATACAAGCTACATCATAAGAAGTGGTATGTATGTCAGCTAAACAAGGCCTGTTTCTTCTGTATAAGAGACATGTGCTTCCCAGCTCACTATGTGGAAATGACAGCCCATTTCATGCATGTCCTGAGAAACTTAGAGAATGTTACAATGTCCTCAGTCCAGCTGACCTGAAAGACCTGTGGTGCCATCACTGCATCTTCTACAAAATACTCAACAAGAAAAAAGATGAAAAATGTTTTATAAGTCAACTTCTACTATTCATATCATCTTACCAAATGGTGGAGGTGGAGGTGGAGGGTAAGGTCCCAGAGGCCACCAGGGTGCAGAAGGGGTGGGTGGCCGATAGCTTATGAATGGAGATAAAGGGCAGCCCATGGGGTACAGAATGGAGGGCACCTCTGGGAAACGAAATTTTCTTGAAGCCACATTGACCTGCTGGACAGGAATTAAACTTTTGAGATATGTTAGTGTAAAAGGTGAAAAATCCAACACTGACACCAACATAGCTGAACCCCAATGAAGCAGAAACAGTGCCTATCTCCTTCCCTTCCTCCTGGTTTCAATAAGGCAGCATTAGTGCCACAAAACCCCACCCTTCCCACTGTGTCCCTCCTAGAGCTTCTAGGAGTTTGAGGAGCCAAGACAGTAAATTTCTGGCAGCATGCATGGTACTGGCTGTGCCTCCAAATGTAGGAAGGAAGTGGCCGGCCGTAGAGGATCAGAGAGATAATTCTGGACTACTAAAGCAAGTTTGTTCTACACACACAGGCATCTATTTCCAGGACTACTCTCTGCTCAGCCCTTCACCACCTCAATAGTTCCATTTTGGCATATTAAGAGCAGAAATAAGTAAGGGGAATTATGATTTCATATCATTCATTTAAATCTTTAATCCATCTCCAGTTAATTCTTGTGAGTGGTTTAACCCCAGTGACTCATGAGAGAACCTTCTACAGGCCTTTCATGTCCGAGCTCTGATTCTCAGAACTCTGCAAGGTAAGTATGGCCACCTGCTCTAAATGTAAGCAAACAGGTTCTAAGAGGAATGAGGGTCAAAAGGCTTGCAAAATGTGAAGCAGGAGTTGATACCAGCTCTGCCTGCAAGGTCCTGCTGGCAGCCTCTGCTCACCTGGCTCCGTCTTTGGACCTGCTGTCCTAAGGCACAAAGATCTATGGGGAGATGGCATCCTAGAGCCCTCAGGGGAATTGGGAAAGTGTTTTCTGCATGAACAATACAGGAGTTAGTTAAGAAAAGTTATAGATATATGTGAATTCACAGGTAATGACAAATTTTACGTACACTATGACATGCAGGCTAATTTTGTCCCATGGAAAAATATGTTTGGAATTTGAAATGACAATTAAAACGAATATGTTCTGATATCAAGGTGGAAAATACAGATAAGGTATGAAGAGAAGATGCCAGCTATGACAGCTGCACAGGCTATAAAAGAACCTGGTTACATGAACATGGCATCAGCTCTTTTCCAGAAACTGGCACATCAGACCTGACTTTCACTCTCTATTCCTTCAGTTCCAGTGTACTTTTTCTACTGCAAATATGTGTTTCCTGATAATTCGTAATATTTTGACTGCTTAAACTGCTGCAGTGACTCTACAAAAGCACGTTTCAAAAAGAGATGGGACAACTGATGAATTATTAAACTTAGAAAAAGATGAACTTTGAATAAGAGCATTCAAGATTGCTAAGCACTCCTCAGAAAGTTGGGCTTTTCATGTTTTTCAGTTAGTGAAGATTACAATCGATGTTCTAAACAGGTTAATGACTAACTCTGGACAGAAAAGGAGTAAAATAACAACAATAATTCTGTTTCAGTTTCCAGGTACATTCCCATGAAAGGAGGTCTAGAAGAAGTGAGCCAGGCCAGGAGACATAAGGGTAGAGTGAGGAGTCATCCTCCTCATGTTATTTCCACACACACACAGTGACTGCCCTGTGGTCCTCAGCCTCTAAGCACTTATGGCTTCTGGAGGCACCACCAAAGATGACAAGCTAAGAACAGAGAGGCCCTTAGGCTCTTGGGAAAGAGTTTTACTCTTTGTAAAGTAAATAACGCCATAGAAATATCTCAAAATACACAAACTAGAGACAAGACCCGGAGAGAGTGCTGTATAAAGAGTTAAAAGATTCCAGAGAGAGAATTACAACTGAAAATGGTCACAACGTTTACTTTGACCTTCTCTGGGTCCATAGCAAGGACAGAATTCTTGTTCTTCGCAGAAGCTGCACCAGGTTCTGCATTTGATAGAGGCCAAAGAAGGGGTGGAGGTTTATTCTGACTTGCATAAACTGGATGGAAAAAAAAACCCTCCATGCCTTCCTCCACCATCGTACACTGCTTCCTATAATCAGGTCCCTTACCAGAGACAGAGGGTTTCCCACAAGGCACAGGTGACCCCTTGGGACTCAGGGGACCCTTGAGGAAGGCACCAGAAGGCCTTGGTTGGATACTTGATAATCAACCAACTATGGACAGCTCAGGGCTCAATTCATTGGAAATCAACACTAAAATAAGGGTCTCCTAATACACATCATGGGAAATGGCAATTTATCACAGATTAAAAATTAAAATAAGAATGGTTTAGGATAATGTCAGTAAACCATCAGCATGAACAGCAACCTGTCCTTTTCTACAAGGCATGGGTGGGATTTTTCAAATGTTTTACTGTATATATCATTTGCCTTATGTATCTGACAAGGGATTATGTAAGTATTCATGAACAGAAATTGCCTTGACGAGACTAATACTATACTAATGAGGAAAGAAAAGGTTAATTCCATGTGGAACGACCTGCAAAGTTTTAGAGTTACACTAATAAAATAACATTAGAGGAGTGAAATTTCACAAGGATTTACTTTACTAATAGGGTACTATAGTTCACAATACACACAAAAAAATTTTTAAAGAATTAAGGGACTCCAAACAGAGGAAACAAATGTCTGCTTTCTTTATAGAAAGCATGTTTTCTATGGAGTATTTATCCAAAAGCCAAATCAAGGAAGCTCATCAGGACATACAGCCTACAATTCTTGCTGTTGTTCATGTTATTCATGTGAAACAAAAGAAAAAGCCTTCAACATTGCCTCAAGGTGGAAGGGGGGGATGACCCACATCCGTTCTAGCACCCACTCTCCAGTTAAGTGTAACTGGGAGGTTGCAGATGGGCCCACAGTTGGTGGAGGGGCGTGAGCTCCACCACTCACAAAGGACAGACCCAAAGAGTCCTGCTGACTGGGGGCATCTGAGGGAAACAGTGTCCTGTCACCACTGTGAGACAACCTGTGCCCTCTAGTAACCACTTGGGACTGTTTGCAGGAGATCGAACAATTATACCCACTGGAACAAGAAACCGATTGTGTGGATGTTGCCCCAGAAGTTAAGCTACTGCATTTCACAACGTGCTCCTTACCTCTCCATGGAGGTATCTCTCTGTCAGGTCCTGCTGCCATTGGTTTGTGCCTCCTGGATTCCTCTGGAAGCCTCTGTTTGTGGATGACTTCCAGTCTTGAAGATCGAGATGAACCAGTTTCACTAAGAGTTACCACACCCAGGCCCCCACTGGACACCAACAGTTTAGCCTTTTTAAAAACCTCACAATACCCTTAAAAGAAATATGTCAAAATCCTGTACCTGCATTTCAAGTAGGCGACCTCCCTGCTCTGCTCTGCCATCACCTTCTCCAGCTCACAAGCCCTGAGCGGGGAGAAACACATCCACGTTCAGCTGTGGCAGAGTACACACAAGAGGAGGAGAGAAAAACATTCTTACCCAGTTGTCCTGAGACACTTTCTCACAAAGAGCAATCTGAAAGAGTCAGCACATCAATAAAAACCCATGTGGAGGGATTCAGTGTCCCGTTATGATCATCTGCATTAGGTGCTGGAGGACTCAGGAACTACTGGGCAGCGTGCAGGCTACCTGGTGTCCGAAGGTGAGCTCTGACTGCTGCAGCTGTTCTTGTGTTTCTTCTACTCTTCTCCTGGGAGTGCAATTGCTTTCATCAGATGAAGCACCATGTTGAGGGTGACGTTAATTGGCCCAGGTTCCCATTATAAGAACTGAACTCTCATACACACGATCCAATCATATAAGACACATTTCACATGAGGAGGAAGAGTACAGAAAACTCAAAGCCATCGCTACATCATCTTGGATTTATTATTTAATGCCTGTGGGGTTCTGCGTTGACATGGTCTCCTTACCAGTGGCGACAGCTCCCTAATCCTGCAATGAGTATCTTTCATCATAAAATTCAAGTCTTCTTTCCCTTATATCCTTACCAATTTCTCACAGCTACTACAAGTGGGTCTCTAAAATGGGATGGTCATACTTGTCCATGTGATTCATCCTCCACCAAACTGCTTCCTGAGGTTTGTGATAATTTCCAGCACCTCCAGAAACGCGTGCGGGAACCACATTTCCACACAGTCTGGCCAACAATGGGGATCAGGAAATCTTTAGTGGCTTAACTGGTTTAGAATAATATTTTTAACGTAACATCTGGAAAATGTCACATTCTTCTTGAAGTCTCTATAAAAATAAATGTCTCCTGAATATTTGTATAGATTTGTGTGCTACTTGGGTCTAAACCCTGTACAAAGTTTCAAGATAATCCAATGGACGTGTGTGAGCTGCTGGTAGGAGCTGAACTCACTTGTAGTTCCATAGCTCTTCTGCAGCTAATTTCAGTTTCTCCTCTGCGGCTGATAGCTGCTTCTCCCCTTCCACCTGCTCCCACTCTTTCAATCCCAGCTTCCTATGAGGGGAAAGAAACATAGATTACCTGGTAGCCCATGTGAAATTCTGCCTTTCTTCTCTCCCCCAAATCTGAAGGCAGGACTCAAATGTCCCCTCTCCCTTTCCCCATAAATGTACAGATCCACAAACACAACCGGGGGAAGCATTGATGCCCCCCCATTAAGGGACTAAACAAACTCAAACTCCAGCATGCTGGCAAGTCTTTGGAAACTCTGAGCTTCTCTTCACAGCTCTCTATTCCTACTCATCAATACATCACATAAATATAAAAAAGCCCACATGAGATGCACTAAGTGCCCTCCCAGGCTCAAGCTCCTGTGATTGGGACTGCATAAGCGTATTTCTTTTCAATGTACAAAACCAAGCCTGACCAGCCCATCACAATTAAGCACATAAGGATGAAGCAGGGGTTCCTGACTTGTCTGGTTTCTCCCAAGAGCCCTGAATTTTCAATCAAGGCTGGGGCCATGACATTGCCATAGAGACATCTTTCTTGGACATGGTGTCTTTCACACTATACCATGACCTACTGGAAATTTCAACAGTTCACAAGGGAACTCCTGACACCTGCCTCAAAGACACCAGTTGAGAAGAATGCAAAATACACTGATGAAAAGAAAATGATGTGAATTGGCCCACCTTCAGAATATTGTCTTCCAGAAAAGGATTGCAGAAAAGGATTGCAGGGAAGGGAAGGGAAGGGAAGGGAAGGGAAGGGAAGGGAGGGGAGGGGAGGGGAGGGGAGGGGAGGGGAGGGGAGGGGAGGGGAGGGGAGGGGAGGGGAGGGAAGGGAAGGGAAGGGAAGGGAAGGGAAGGGAGGGAAGGGAGGGGAGGGGAGGGGAGGGAAGGGGAGGGAAGGGAAGGGAAGGGAAGGGAAGGGAAGGGAAGGGAAGGGAAGGGAGGGGAGGGGAAGGGAAGGGAAAAGAAAGAGGAAAAGGAAGGAAAACTGAATTCACAGGATTCAGTACTGCTGGTGCCCCTGATCTCCTACCAGACATAAACTCCCATCTCATCTGCAGAAAGATACCATCATAGTATACCTGAATTCTTCTCCAAATATTTCCTATCCAATGTCTAGAGTTTAACAAAAAATTATAGACATATGGCAGTCATGTTGCTATGATGGGACTGAAATGTAAAGGACAATGAAAATGAACCCTGAGGTTTCCACAAAGTGAAGGAAGATGCAGATCACAGAAATCAAGTCAGAAGGGAGAAACACAGTTCTTTACTGATTACTATGGTAAAAGTATGGTTGGTGTTAAATGTGCTCAAAGAAAGTATAATTATCCCCATTGTCTCACACATTTGTTCTTACAATAGTGTTTGTAACAATTAACTCCTGAAAGTCTCACTCTTCTGTAAGCTTCTGTCTTCGTCCACACATTCCATCAAGAACATCTACATTCTTTTTTTTTTTTTTTTAAATTTATTTTTTTTTTTATTTTTTATTTTTTAATATATGAAATTTACTGTCAAATTGGTTTCCATACAACACCCAGTGCTCATCCCAAAAGGTGCCCTCCTCAATACCCATCACCCACCCTGCCCTCCCTCCCACCCCCCATCAACCCTCAGTTTGTTCTCAGTTTTTAACAGTCTCTAATGCTTTGGCTCTCTCCCACTCTAACCTTTTTTTTTTTTTTTTTTTTTTCCTTCCCCTCCCCCATGGGTTTCTGTTATGTTTCTCAGGATCCACATAAGAGTGAAACCATATGGTATCTGTCTTTCTCTGTATGGCTTATTTCACTTAGCATCACACTCTCCAGTTCCATCCATGTTGCTACAAAAGGCCATATTTCATTTTTTCTCATTGCCACGTAGTATTCCATTGTGTATATAAACCACAATTTCTTTATCCATTCATCAGTTGATGGACATTTAGGCTCTTTCCATAATTTGGCTATTGTTGAGAGTGCCGCTATAAACATTGGGGTACAGGTGCCCCTATGCATCAGTACTCCTGTATCCCTTGGATAAATTCCTAGCAGTGCTATTGCTGGGTCATAGGGTAGGTCTATTTTTAATTTTCTGAGGAACCTCCACACTGCTTTCCAGAGCGGCTGCACCAATTTGCATTCCCACCAACAGTGCAAGAGGGTTCCTGTTTCTCCACATCCTCTCCAGCATCTATAGTCTCCTGATTTCTTCATTTTGGCCACTCTGACTGGCGTGAGGTGGTATCTGAGTGTGGTTTTGATTTGTATTTCCCTGATAAGGAGCGACGTTGAACATCTTTTCATGTGCCTGTTGGCCATCTGGATGTCTTCTTTAGAGAAGTGTCTATTCATGTTTTCTGCCCATTTCTTCACTGGGTTATTTGTTTTTCGGGTGTGGAGTTTGATGAGCTCTTTATAGATTTTGGATACTAGCCCTTTGTCCGATGTGTCATTTGCAAATATCTTTTCCCATTCCGTTGGTTGCCTTTTAGTTTTGTTGGTTGTTTCCTTTGCTGTGCAGAAGCTTTTTATCTTCATAAGAACTGATACATGAATTCAGCAAAGTTGCAGGATACAAAATCAATGTGCAGAAATCAGTTGCATTCTTATACACTAACAATGAAGCAACAGAAAGACAAATGAAGAAACTGATCCCATTCACAATTGCACCAAGAAGCATAAAATACCTAGGAATAAATCTAACCAAAGATGTAAAAGATCTGTATGCTGAAAACTATAGAAAGCTTATGCAGGTAATTGAAGAAGATATAAAGAAATGGAAAGACATTCCCTGCTCATGGATTGGAAGAATAAATATTGTCAAAATGTCAATACTACCCAAAGCTATCTACACATTCAATGCAATCCCAATCAAAATTGCACCAGCATTCTTCTCAAAACTAGAACAAGCAATCCTAAAATTCATATGGAACCACAAAAGGCCCCGAATAGCCAAAGTAATTTTGAAGAAGAAGACCAAAGCAGGAGGCATCACAATCCCAGACTTTAGCCTCTACTACAAAGCTGTCATCATCAAGACAGCATGGTATTGGTATAAAAACAGACACATAGACCAATGGAATAGAATAGAAACCCCAGAACTAGACCCACAAACGTATGGCCAACTCATCTTTGACAAAGCAGGAAAGAACATCCAATGGAAAAAAGACAGTCTCTTTAACAAATGGTGCTGGGAGAACTGGACAGCAACATGCAGAAGGTTGAAACTAGACCACTTTCTCACACCATTCACAAAAATAAACTCAAAATGGATAAAGGACCTGAATGTGAGACAGGAAACCATCAAAACCTTAGAGGAGAAAGCAGGAAAAGACCTCTCTGACCTCAGCCGTAGCAATCTCTTACTCGGCACATCCCCAAAGGCAAGGGAATTAAAAGCAAAAGTGAATTACTGGGACCTTATGAAGATAAAAAGAACATCTACATTCTTCTGCCACATTTCCCGTTCGGCTTCCTTTGCCCCTTCCACACATCTCAATGTATCACAGTTGTTTCCCTGTTCCCTTTTGCTGCCTGTCAAGCATAAAACAGTTTACTTCTGTGTGTGCATCTGTTCTCATGAGTGTGGCCGTGAGGGGGGAGAGGAGAAAGGACAGAATTCCAAAGGCAGGAAGCCACTTTTTACCTTCCCAGAACAAACTCATTCTACTAAATGCAGTTTTCTTCCCTCCAAGCAACACCTATTCCAGGTTACATTTATTAGATGTCAAGACTCCCTGCATCAAATCCTTGATGCATGCACTGGTATCTCCTGACTTTAAGACAGATTTGAGAAAGATGTAATGATTATAGAAGAATGTGAATGTACTTAGCACTACTAAAATGTACACTTAAATGTTTATGATGGGAAACTTTCTAATGTATGTATTTTACCACAATTAAAGAAGAGAAACTTAAAAAGGAAGTAATGATGTTCAATTCTCTGGTTTATATAACGTTTGATAGTAAATTTTGTTACCTGATTCTTTCAGATCTTAAGCTGAGCATTTTGTTTCTGCACAGGATGTTCTTCAGCCTTCCGTTTCACTTCGCTGGTCTGAATTTCATTAAGGGGGAGGTGAACCTGAGCAAAACCCTCTCTTTAGTGACTTGATTCCCAAGAAGATCACTCAGTAGATAACATATAAATCTAATGTTCTAAGGCATGAAAGATTTGTTTTTCTTCAAAGCTAAAGTGTACAATGGAAATCCTGCAGGAAGTAGAGGGAATTTACTTCTGAAACTTCTGAAGTGTTTACTAAAATAGCACCTTTCAAGTTCTTTGTAGGTTTTTCTTTCCCCAGCTTGCAAGTAGGATAGAAACAAAATGTGTACTAGGCTTTCCAAACAAACACTGGACAATGTGTCACAAAGAAGCATTGTCAATAGAACATACCCCACAGTCAGTCCCTGTATCATTAAAAACAGTTGAGGGGTACCTGGGTGGCTTGGTCGGTTAAGCATCTGACTTCGGCTCAGGTCATGATCTCACGGTCCGTGAGTTCGAGCCCCGCGTCGGGCTCTGTGCTGACAGCTCAGAGCCTGGAGCCTGTTTCGGATTCTGTGTCTCCCTCTCTCTCTGCTCCTTCCCTGTTCATGCTCTGTCTCTCTCTGTCTCAAAAATAAATAAACGTTAAAAAAAAAAAACAAAAACAGTTGATCCAGTTTGGGCCAAAGAGAAAAGTGAGACACATTAAAAAAATGAAGGGTGAAGAGAATAGTGGAAGGTGTAAATTTTTCAGAGCAACTATCTTGCTTTTGAGACAATGGGACTGTCACCGGATAACAAAGAAAAAGGGAAGAAAGTGTAAAATCTTTCAAGCCAAACAGCTCAAATGAATGACTTTTCTTTATGGAAGATAAATATTGTCACCAGATTCACTTTCAAAACTCTCTGCTCTGCATTAAGAGGAACATAACTGTTCAACATGGCTAGAAACCTCTAGTGCTCTCTTCCAGCAGCACTGAATGATATAAAAATTAAGCCAGGGTTATGAAAACAAATTCTGCCTAACTCTTAAGTAAAGTGCTATTTTTTTAATATAATAAATAAATAATTAATAAAACCTATTTATTTAGGCACTGTGATGTTACTGCTTGAAACAGCAGTGAACAGCATGGAAGGTTGAGGGGCTCAATTCATCCAATGACCAAAAGGGCTCAAACATCAAATTATGCTAACTCTCCGTAGCAAAACACTCAGGAAGTCCCAATTCTTGACATTCTGATTTACCTCAGATTGCCACAAATCATGCACACTTTGGATGATATCATTAAAAAATTCATTAGTGTGCTCAAGTGCCTCACTGTTATTCTTCAACAAAACATATAGTCATCAGGAATACTTATTCATTACTTTTACTTCCATTTTTAAAGGACAAAGAAGGGATTTTAATACTTTTTTTAATTTATTTTTTGAGAGAGAGAGAGCAAATGTACAGGGGAGGGACAGAGAGAGACAGAGAGAATCCCAAGCAGGCTGACTCCAAGCAGACTCCCCACAGTCAGCACAGAGCCCGATGTGGGGCTTGAACTCATGAACCATGAGATCAGGATCTGAGTCGAAACCAAGAGTTGGGTGGTTAACTGAATGAGCCACCCAGGTGCCCCAGGACAAAGAAGGGATTTTTATCTTCATCTATGTGCCTCGTAAGAGGGAAACTTATTTTGCCACATGGTTTCTTGAGCACATTTCTTTGCTCCATTGATCTACACAAATACGTAACAGAAGATTCAGAATTCAAAAATATTAATTATGGTGACATAAAAACCTGCCTCTGGTGGGTAAGTCATTACAGAAATAAAGAATGTGGTATTTTACATATGTGATGATTGCTTTGAATTTAGCCTGGTATAGAATGGAATGAAACGGGACATCAGGATGAAAGAGGAGACAGCAAAATCAGTGAACCAGAAGTGAACACAATTCCAGGTGAAATCATGAAAATGAAAAAAAAAAAAAGGCGGGGGGGAGGATGATTATACCTTCTGTTCACAAATGGATATTTTTTCTGCAAGGTTTGCATTTTCCTTCATGGAGTACTTAATCTTCTCATAAATTTGATCTAAATTAACCAAAAAGATAAAAAAGCAATCTCTTAAGATTAGTACCAAAACCAGTAAAATCAAATTACCCACTGTGTCAACACCAAAGGCACATGATCTGGCACTGTGGTCACATAAAACATTTGGCATTACTGTGGTCCCTGAAGAAAGCAAGTTTTAATTAGTGGCATTTTATTTTTCTTTCTCTTTTTCTCTCCTTTCTCTTCCCCCCCCTCCCTATTTCTTTTTCTTTTAGAGAGAGAGACCACATGAGTGGGTGATGGGTAGAGGGAGAGAGAGAGAATCCTAAGCAGACTCCATGCTCAGTGTGGAGTCCAACACTGGGCTTGATCCCATGACCCTGCAATCATTACCTGAGCCAAAATCAGAAGTCAGATGCACAACCGACTGAGTCACCCAGGAGCCCCCTAATATCCCATCATTAAGCAACATTCCTCTTAGAATATATGAACAGTTCAAATTGTGCTGACATCACCAGAGGAGAAATGAAGAAAAGTCAAGTATCCTACATACATATATTCTGTCCTTCATGATCAAATAAACAAATCAGTGCAATTACTTTAAAAAAAAAAGTCAGAAAGAAAATATAACCCACCTAATTTCTTCCAGGTTTTCCCCCACCTTCACCCACCCTTTAAAAATAACGAAAGAGGCACCTGGGTGGCTCAGACAGTTGAGATCCAACTTCAGCTCAGGTCATTATCTTACTGCTGATGAGTTCGAGTCCCACATCAGGCTCACTGCTGTCAACATAGAGCCCACTTTGGATCTTCTGTCCCTCTCTCCCTCTGCCCCCTCCCCACTTACACTCTGTTTCTCAAAAAGAAGTAAGTCTTTTAAATAAATAGATTAATTAATTAATTTATTTATTAACAATAACAAGAGAGGTGGGCGCCTGGGCACCTAGTTGGTTGATTTTGGCTCAGGTCATGATCTTACGGTTGGTGAGATTGAGCCCCATGTAAGGCTCTATGTTGACAGCATGGATCCTGCTTAGGATTCTCTCTCATTCCCTCTCTCTCTGCCCCTCCCCCACTCATGCACACACTTTCTCTCAAAATATGTAAATAAACATTTAAAGAAATACTGAGAGAGAAATTATTCTAAATGTCACTTGGCACTCAGAGGCCTCCAATGTCTTTCTGCTGCTCCACAGGGTCCCTTCATGAGAACCAGGGCAGGATGCTCAGGTGGGTATGGTCTTGGAATCAAACACACTTGGGTAAAATCTCAGCTTTACTACGTAGTGGCTAGGACCCTGGATAACTCCTCATCTCCCCAAATCACAAGGTGGTGAAAACCAAAGATGCAAACATTACCACCTGCATTACTGGTAAACGCCATGCAGGAAACACTCACCTTACACGTAGATAGCACATGGAAAGCACCTAGAACAGAGCCCAGGACTCCAGAGTCTTCTGATAGGTCCCAAACTACAAACTTACCTTCTATCTGTATAATGTGAGAGCTCTGCTGCCCTGAGGTCACCCTTCTCTATACCAGCAGTGTTGTATTCCCCATAGTAACACTAGCATTTGAGGACACACTATGTGCCAAGTCACTTAATCAGCAAAGTCCATGAAGCCCATACACAATCCATTAGCCCCATTTTGGATATTGCTCACTTTCACTCACTCTCCACTAGCATTAGAGGCTCCCTCCACCCAGGACTCATAACACATGTTTTAAACCTCTCTAGTGACACACACTCAGCCTGACAATATCTGACTTCTTCTCTAAGCCTTGAGCTTCTTGATAGGCCCAGATAGTGCCTTAATCTGTACATTTCCCCCAATAGGTAGGTCATGCCAAAATACTCCTGTCACTGGCTTCTTAAACATTTCTGTCCAGAATTAAACTCATCCACTTCTCCCTAATTATCTGATTTTTTTTCTACCTGGTCACGTGTCTCAGCAACTCAATCTGTGCTGTCGCTTAGGATGCAAACAAGGAAAACTAACTGTAAAGAGTTAACGGGCTAACTAGACCAGATAAATCAATGTCTTTACCTCTAGCTGAATTAGAAACCACATTGAACAGCTGTATTAAGAAAAGATTACAGGGCACCTGGGTGGTTCAGTTGGTTGAGCATCTGACTCTTGATTTTGGTTCAGGTCATGATCTCATAGTTTGTGAGATCAAGCCCCGCATCAGGCTTTTGAATCTTTTTTAAAAAAGATTTAAAAAGAAAAGATTACAAGGAAGATAGAAGCCTGAAATGTTACCTTCATATACTCGAGTCTTTACCTAGATGAGCGATAAACAAAATTAAATTTGATGTAGAAACAATATTTTTTATAAAGGTATAGCTCGTGACAAAAAGTCAAAATCATAATCCAATGTGTTATTATAATAAAGGTGTGGGTCAGCAAAATAAATTATTTTTTAAGTTTTGCAATTCTAGTATAGTTAATATACAGTGTTATATTCGATTCAGGTACACATATAGTGATTCAACAATGCTGTACATTACTCAGGGTTCATCATGGAAAGTGTACTCTTTAATCCCCATCACCCACTTCTCCCATCCCCCCGCCCACCTCCCCTCTGGTAACCATCACTTTATTCTCTAAAATTAGGAATCTGTTTTTTGGTACATCTCTCTTTTTTCCCCTTTGTTCATTTGTTTTGTTTCTTAAATTCCACATATGAGTGAAATCATATGGTATTTACCTTTCACTTAGCATTATATCCTATCTATCAATCCATGTTGTTGCAAATGGTAAGATTTCATTCCTTTTTATGGCTGACTAATATTCATGTGTGTGTGTGTGTGTGTGTGTGTGTGTAGATATATAGATATAGATATACAGATATAGATATAGATGTCACCTCTTCTTTATCCATTCATCTATGGATGGACACTTGGGCTGCTTCCATAATTTGGCTATTATAAATAATGCTGCAGTAAACACAGGGGTGCATATATCCTTTAGTAGTAGTTTTTTGTTCTGTATCCTTTGGGTAAATACCCAGTAGTGCAATCACTGCCTCATAGGTTAGTTCTATTTTCAATTATCTGAGGAAATTCCATACTGTTTTTCAAAATGGCTGCAGCAATTTGCATTCCCACCAAAAGTGCATGAGGGTTCCTTTTTCTCCACATCCTTGCCAACACTAGTTTTTTCTTGTCTTTTGATTTTAGCCATTCTGACAGGTGTAAGGTGATATCACATTGTAGTTTTGATTTGCATTTCCCTGACCATGAATGATGTTGAGCATCTGTTCATCTGTCTGTTGGCCATCTTCTTTGTGGAAATGCCTATTCAGGACTTCGGCCCATTTGTAAATTGTATTATTTGTTTTCTGGCTGTTGAGTTGTATAATTTCTTCATATATTTTGGGTACTAACCCTTTATCAGTTATGTCATTTGCAAATATCTTCTCCCATTTAGTAAGTTGTCTTTCAGTTTTGTTATTTGTTTCCATTGCTGAGCAGGAGCTATTTATTTTGATATAGTCCCAATAATTTAATTTTGTTTTTATTTCCTCTGCCTCAGGAGACATTATAGAAAAATGTAGCCATGGCCTAGTATAATAAAAATTTAGAACTATAACAAACTATAGAAAGAATTTCTTTTCTACTTGGTGATATTTCAACAACCATTTCTAAGGAAGAGAATTAAGGTAGATATCTTATTTTTGACCAAAAGTTATGTTTCCATTCTATTAAACAGATACAAAACTACCAATCTTCAATAATGGAAATGACAGACTTATTTTAAATTAATAACTAATGCTCCATTTACTTGCAATTATTTTTTGTAAAGTCCAATAGCCATAATAAAGTCCAGGATCACTCTGTTTCAGAGTTTCAGACAAAACAAAAGTAAAGGCAAAATCTTGGGACTAAAATATGCCTCTGACTCACCAGAAACACTGTAGAAATGTCTTATGCATTCAGCTATTTCCTGAACTGACAATGCCATCAAATCAGGTCCTATGATTTTTCCCACATCACCACCAACAAAGGTTTTCAAATCAGAAAGGAAGTGGGAGATGGCTAGAGAAAACACACAAGCAGCAACATAAATGACCACGAACATTTCCAGAAAGTGCAAAAAGTGCTTCCTTGACCAGAGTCATTCCCTGAAGACATTATAAAATTATAGCAGGTACTTGAGATGTCACAGAGAGATCTGAACAAAGTAAACAAAATCATACAATGTTCTCAGACCACAGATGGCTCAAACTAGACATCAAGAACAAAGTTATTAGTTGGAGAATGACCAAAAAAATGAGATTAAACAACAAGCTTCTCAAAAACACATGGATTAGAGAGGAGTCGGGTGGGGGGATGGGTGAAAGAGAAGTAGATCAAGAGTACACTATGATGAGCAACTGACAAGTGCATGAAATCACTGAATCATATTGAACACATGAAACTAATATTACACTGTATGTTAATTACAGTTGAATTCTTTAAAAAGCCCATATAAGTCAAAGAAGACATTTCTACAGAAATTGTAAAGTATTTCAATCTAAATGATAATGAAAATTGAATGTAGTAGAGGGAAATTTATAATACTGAGTGCATATAAAAGGTCCCGTGGCTATAATATTTTCTGCTTACTTATGACTACAATTCTATCTATAAGGTACTTGAGTATACTCACAGTGAAAACAGTTCTCCAGAGGTAAATTAGACAAGCACAAGTTCCCATGGAGGCAGTATTAATGTTACGTTTCCACAGAATTTCAAAACATCAGAGCCAAGGGGGAAATGGTCAGGCAAAATATGGACAGGCTGAGATAATATTGGAGACAATGAGGATTCTTAAAGATATTTACAATATATCTGTCACAAAGAATCATCTTTATGAACCCTCTACCAGCCTCCAGGAAGTTATAAGCACACCTCTCAAACGTCTCCTCATAGAGGATCAAGAGGACAGATGGCTTACAAAGGAGCAGGAACAAACTTTTGGGAGTGATTACTGTGTTTGCTATCTTACTGTGGTGATGGTCTCATTGCTGCTTACATATGTCCAATATCAACAAACTATGTTCTTTAAAAAGGTGTTGTTATTATATACAAATTATACAACAATGAAGCTGTAGGAAAAATAGACAACACTTAGAAATTTTACTTTGCTGACAAACACATTGCAACTGTGTTTTAATAGTAAGAATTTATAAGCCAATGTAAAACAGAAAAAGTAAGAAAATGCAAATTTATAGTAGATAAGAAGTCAATGACTTCTACTGTACATTCATGAATTATGTGGATAAAATCCTTTGGAACATCTCCAAAATATGCCCCAAATTCATGGAAGAATGGGAGAAAGAAAAACAAAAAATGTACTAGAGATACAAATGAGATTGTTCTATAGAAAGAGGTTTACAGATACAGATATATCTGAGAGAGATGGGCAGCTGTTATCATAATAATATGGGATTATTATTCCAAAAAATAAATAAATTACACATTATTGTTCGCTTCTTGATGTTTTCTTTCAATGTTCACTTGATTCTGAATCATAGCTCAAAATGTCAGATTTCTGAGGTACATAAAGATTTGCATAATCAGGTGATCTTGTATATTTTGATAATATCTGTGGGATTTTAAGTTAGTTGAACACACATCTCCAAATAGCCAATGAAAGGAATTCATGTTTCTATTTCATGGTATTGTGCCAAAATTAATTGACAGCAACTCTGAAAATTAATTTCTAAAAGATTACAAAATTCCTGGATATGGTCACCAAAAGAGCAGAACACATATCATTCTACAAAAATTGTACTTAGAAGTCTTTTAGGAGCAAAACACTCGTGATGCAATTCATACTAATTCACATACCAAGCTTAATTTTGGCACATAAACCTGTCTAGAAAGTAGCCTCTGAAATCTATAACATTTTTGTATTCAGCTCTCAGAGATGAGGTCATGAAAATGTGTAATGGTGGGAAATATACACTGTTTTTGAGTAGCCACTGTCTGAAAGAAAGCAATAGCTGTCAGCACAATAGTTGGTCATGGGGCTCAAATGCACCAAGGACAGAGGCCATCTTGTCATGAAGGTAAAACATCTTCAGCCATGGGCACTCTTGGTGCATCTGGCAGCTGTCTGGCTGCTGATATCAGTAGATGCTTCTTAATTAGATTAGATCCAATGGGGCCAGTAATGCTAGGTTCTCACAGTCAATGGCCATGAGTAGGTGGAGGTGGGAAATGCAAGACAAGTTAGTTTATGGAAGAATTCAGAGATGATGTAGGGAACGAGCTGATCTCTGAGAGGCAGCCTAGCTACAGGGGAAAAATCCTAATAAAGACGATCAAGAATTTTCCTCCTTCATAGTCTCAAAGGAAAGAGAATAGATTCTATTTAGATTGGGGGCATTCATGTGGAATGATCCTGCCTCAATGCAAGGGTTATTCCTGACTAATGGGACTTTCCAGATCCCACTCTCAGGATCTGGTACATGTCAATCTAAAGAAATCTACTTATCTCTATGGTGTTCCCTGTCTGTCTGTCTGCCTCTCTCACTCTCCTAGGGGTACAAGTTTTGCTTTTCAATGAAAGAGTGAAATAGTCACACTGGGAACCAGGTATTTCATTATATTTGGGACAATCCTAAGGACATTCAGAACCCTTCTTGCTTTGAGTAAATCAACACTTTGCACATACTTAGCTAAAGAAAGGACAACAATTCATTCACTTCCTGATCATGTTGCTCCTAGTGATTTTCCTATGGTAAATGTCCAAGCAAGATGCAGCCACTTAGTTTCTGCTGGGCTTATGAGGCTCCTATCAACACAGTTGGACACAGAGTCCCTGGGGGCAGCCTCCAAGACCAGAGGCAAAGGGATGATTCAGAAGTTGCTAAAAGTCAACAAACCAGGAAGCACAGAGCTCAAAGACATTTCACTTTTTAACACTCTAGTACTAACACCAATGCTCCAGTTACCACTGTTCCCAGGGCTTCCAAAATTCACAAATATGAACAATGTGCTGATAGGAAAACGAACTACATATAAGATGGACCCTAAGCTTACAAAGCTTGAAGCAGGGTCTTAACATGGCTTCCAGGAGCCAGTCTAATACCCATAGTTCCTATTAAATAAGAGTTCTTGACATTTTTAAAAACAGCTTTAATGAAATAATTCACACATCATAGAAACACCTATTTAAGTCAATCAGCTCAATAGCTTTTTTAGTATCTTCACAAATCTTTCCTTCTTGACACTATAAACCTACTATGTTCGGGTTTACATCCTGTCAACATTGCTCTTTCTGGACCAAGCAGCACAGACAGGACCCAGAATTTGATGTGGACAGCTGTAGCCACAACCACTTCAGGCTGGTGGAGAAACCTGTCCTGTGGTCCTCAGTGTTCAGGAAGAAATGAAGTTCTTCTGAAGGTCCTATCAAAAGCCCCATGGAAAAGCTGTTGTTTAACCACAGTGTGAAAGAACCCAATAGGAAGGAAGAATCCACCAATGTCCCATGTTTACTCACATTTGTGTTTGGGTAACTGGGACACCCAAACACAAGAAAAACAGCCTCTGCACCTTGCTGTCCTGGTCCTTTAAGGGGACTCTAGGGTTCCAGGCAGGAGGTGGAGATGGGGGATGGGGTGTAGGTGGGTAAGGGAGGAGTGGGGAGGGGTGGGAAAGGGGGGAGGAGTATAAAAAGGGGGTGGGGTTAGGGAAGGGGTGTGTCAGGAGAAGAAGGGGGTTAGCGACAGGACCAGGATCAGATCAAGTACAAGAGGGGAGGGGGGAGGGTTCAGACAGGTTAGTAGGTCAGCAGGTCAGTAAATCACTAGGTGAGCAGGACACAAACAGCAGGTTAAATGGACTCTCAGGAGCAGGTGGAGCAGAGGAAGATCCTTCTTCTTCCAAGCCCTCACCAGACTGTCTGGGTGTTGCCTTAGCAACCCAGAACCTTTATATTCTCTCTCGGCCAGTCAGCTGCCCTCACCCCTGGTAGAACAATATGGACACCGCATGTGACCTCATTTTTAAAAAGCCACTTCCCACCTGGTGCACCACCATGTGCCATCCCAATGACAGTTCCTCTCTGGAAACTTGGCCAACCTTCTGGTTTCTGGGCCCTCCCAGCCCAGCTCCCTGTCACCTCTTCTGAGTGTTCTCTCCTTCCTTTCTGAACTCCCATCTCCCATGGGCAATAGCTGAACAACAGAGAAAGCAAAGGAGGACAGAACTGCAAGAACAATCAAATACGCAAGCAGACAGGAAGGTTTAACCCTTTCTCAGCAAGTCAAAGCAGATAGAACATCCACAAGATAGAGATCTTGATAGCAAACCATCTGAATCCCACAGCTATATCCATATATGTGTCCACATGTACATAACACTGTAGAGGACACATTCACTTTAGGCACAGAGGATACAGTTACAAAAATTCACCCTATTTATTATGGCCATAAGGGAAATTTCAAAGGAATGAAATGATTTCAGAGGAAGGAAATCACACAAAGCATGTTTTGGTAATAGAATGTGCTAGAAATCACTAATAAAGAGGTAACTAGAAATTCCCATATGTTTAGAAATTGAGAAGTTCCTCTAGAAGTAGAATATGAATCAAGAAATCCCAAAGAAAAAGAGCTATATTTGAACAGAATGATAGGAGCATGATAAAAATGTAATCAAAAATGTCTCCTGGTCTGGAATATCCTGGAATATTGGTGTGAGAAGACTGTCTGGTCCCCACATCAGCTCTAATTGACCTAGACATTTTAACACCACAAACAGTGGTAGATCTGTCACTTATCTGTGTGACCCTCTGATCAATTAGCATGGGCTGTACATTATGAACCTTACAGGGGGAGAATTCAACTGACTCACATGGGATCTCCTGAGGTCTCCAGGAATGAGAGCATTCTAAGAAAAATAGTTCATCAGCTTCCCTCCTGAGGGACCTGGGACAACACCCAATTGTTGGCAGCACCAGCTGTGCTGGGCAGGGAGGGCCAAGCAGGTGGGCAGGGGCCAGGGACCCAGGTGACTAGACAAACCCACTGTGATCATCTCTCCTGGGTCCTGTCCTGAGCTGAACTTCCTAAAGAGTTCCCTACATGATTGACACAATGTTTCCCCAACTCATTCAGGCCCAAGGCAGCTGAAAATCATTGCTCTGAACCCCCTCACTTTTATTTTTACGTAAATGTATTGTAACAGGACCCATTCTGGCACTGCTAAATACCTAAATACAAAGAAACCATACAAAACAAGCAAAACCAAACCAGAACAGGTGTAAAAACCCAATAGTGTTCAATTTCGTTTAGATGCTGCTGCCTGCCTAACGAGCCCCAGTGTTGGGCTGTCCTGGTCTCCTGGTCTCAAGGAGAGACCAGCTACAGAAGAGGTAGAGTCCGACTGGCCTAAAAGTGAATGGGAGAGAGGGCCCTGACTATAAGGGGGCCTAGGGAATGCCATGAAGCGTGGCCAGGGTCATCCCGAGTATAACTGCAGCAGGGATCAGGGAAAGAAGAAGCAGTTAACAGAGTTTGGGGGCCTTGAACAAGTGAGATAATTCATGGAGATGAGGAAGTGTCCCCAAAGCCAAAGTCAGCCTCCCATCTGGGGAGTCCTTCGTGGTCCCTGGGGGTAGGGCCAGGAGCCCAGTGAGATCCAACTCTGCTGCTTACCAGCTGTGTGACCCTGGGCTGGTGTCCTTCAGTAAAATGGGAGTGGCCATGCCGGTGTCCAGAACTGTGCTGAGGACAAGAGAAAGCCATGTGCTGAGCACTAGGGGATATCAGTGTCATTACCTCCATGGGGCATGTGCCTTCCCGGTCTGGTGCCTTATATTTGCACAGCTGTTAAAGGTAACACAGGTGGAAAACACAGTTCCCTCCAGTTTCAGGCCTGTGCTAAGCCTTTTCCTTTGCAGACATCATCTCTCAGGACCCAGTGGTCGGTACCATCTCCAACCCCTTGCACAGATGGGGAACCGGGCTCAGAGCCCTCACAGGGAAGGCTGTACCCAGGCTGAGAAAAGGTTCACTGCTGACTTGGGTCTTGGAGGGGACGTTGGGAGAGGGGAAGCTGGAGCCTGGAGACTCCAGAGGGAGGAAGGCCCACGGAGATGCTTGGCACCACAACCTAGCTTTGCTCCAGGTCACCCTGTACAGAAGATGAGCCAAACCAGGCAGCAAGGTCACAGCCCGGCTCCTCCACCTCAGGATGACGGCCATTCATCTGTGTGGTGACCATAATGCTGTCATATACTAGTCCTGATGATGCCACTAGTGCTATTGTTGTGGGAGAGGGCACAGCCCACTCTGACACACCCCAAGGGTCCTGGGGAGACTCACCTCACTTGACCTGGCCCCATGAAGCACTCTCACCTAAGTGTACCCTGTCCCTACCCTGTGCCCCTATCTCTGTGGCCACCATACCCTGGCCACTCTCTGGAGTCTAGGCCTAGGCACAACCCTCAATAAAGCACTGACATGGGGCAGATGCCCAGCAGTGGGTTGGATCCATGAAAACACCCCTTCAATGACAACTTAGATGGGCAGGTCATGCCAGAGTCTGTGCACCCCTTCTTCTTGTAGTGGCCTCCACTGGAGTGCCAGAGCTGTCCTGGACGGTGTGTGTGTGTGTGTGTGTGTGTGTGTGTGTGTGTGTGTGTAATCTGCATTGTGCCCCTGTGAGTTCTGTGTCTGTGGGTATAGTGACTGTGGACATGAGTTTTCTGCCTTTCGACTACCCAAGTGTCTTCTGTGTATGCATGTGTATCTGTGTCTGTGTCTCTGAATGAGGGTATGTTTGCTGTGTAATTCTCTGTCTGTGGCTATATTATGTTGTTGGATCACATGTATCCCTGAGGGAGTGTATCTGTATGTATCTGTACTTCCTGTCTGTGTGTGTATTGGTTGCATGTGTGTGAATCTGTGGCTCCTTTTGGTGTTCCTGATCATACCTGTATGTGTATGTGTGTGTGTTTTCCGTGTGTGTGTGTGTGTGTGTGTGTGTGTGTGTCCAGTGTGTGTTGAGGTTGTTTCATGGGGCTATTTCATGCGACCCTGAAGAAGGAGTGTGTGTACCCCTTTGTGTGTGTGTATCCCTCTGTGTGTATCTGTGTGTGTGTGTGTGTGTGTGTGTGTGTGTGTGTGTGTGTATTCCTCTCAGGGTGTCATTGGCTATGTCTGCAGTCTGGGTCTGTCTGTGAGCCTGTCCATGAGCCCCATACCTGAGTCCCAGATGATGCTGTGGGTGGTTCCATGCCTGTGTGTATCTGTGCTTGCGGTGTCTGTTTTTTTCCTCTGTGCATGTGTGTGTCTGTGCACCTCAGAAGTAAGTGGCTACAGAGGGAACCCTTCAAGGGTGATCCTGGGGTGGGTGAGCAAAAGACAATATGTGCTTCCCCCACCCTCAGGCTCAGCTCCCTCTGCCCATTTTTCTCCCATCCTCCAGTGCCCCCCACTTCAGGTGTCATCTCGGTCTCCAAGGATGGATAGAGTGAAGGGAAGCTCACAGGACCACAGGCCAGTAGCAGGGAGGGCTGTGGATGGCAGGAGGAGGTTATAAAGTGTGGGGAGGGCTCCTAGACCCTGGTGAGGCTGAGAGATACGTAGGCCCTGGGAAGAGTGAGTGAGTGGGGGCCCCAAGGCAGGGCTGGGGAAACAGAGCTCCTGGACCCCATGGAAGGAATGCAGGATTGGGCACCCCAGAAAAGAGCTGGAGGAGTCCTGCAGGACTCCTGAGTCCCCAAAGGGCAGATCCTTCACTCACCTGTGCTTGTGCAGGCTGGGGCCAGGGAGCAGCAGCAGCAGCAGCAGCAGCCGCAGCATTCAGAGGCAGTGGCAGCAGATCCATGGAATGGTGGATGGAGCAGGGAGCCTTGGTCTTGCGAACAAGTGGAATCACCACGCTGGGCTGCCCTCGGCCCTTTCCCCCTTCCCCGGCCACCTCACTAGCTCTGACCCTGGCCTCATCCTCAGCAGAGCATGGTCAAGCCAGACAGAGATGGACACCTGGGGCCACAGGAATGTCCCCCTGACCTCTGTGTCCTAGTTGTTGAATGGGCATAAGGAGTCACCCAGGGTCCCTGGAACCAGGAGGGAGAATCTGGCACCAGAGTTTTCTCTGATGGAACTTGGGAAGAATTATGGAGGGATAGCATTTAGTGCCAGTTTATTCACAGAATAAAAGCACAATACAAGGTCGCCTCGGATGCTGATGTCAATGTTTTATTACCAGACCACATTTGGAGCACTTACCCAGGGATGTGGAGGGAAGACAATAACATATTAATTTAAGAGAACAAAAATGCTAGAACATGGGCACTCCTGATGCTACAAAACAGTGCTCTACATTCCCCTCCTCACCCTCTCCATAGTGGGGAAACTGAGGCAGCCAAGGATGTAGTCAAGATTACAGAGTGGTTTCTGAGTGTTTTGCTGATTACAGCTGACCAAACTCCTTTTTCCGAAGTTCACTTCTCTTAATCTTGCCAGTGATGGTTTTGGGCAGCTCTGGGACAAATTCCACCTGGTTGAGGATGAAGCAAACCCATCCTGACTTAGTCCTGCTATCATTTACTACCAATGCCCCACCTCCCTTCTTTGCCTTTGCATAGTCCCCCAGACAGGCTGGCACCATGTAGTGGCCTCACTAGGCTCCACCAAGTATGTCACATTGTCCTTTGACCCACTAAGCTGGACGTAGCCCTGTGACATGCTCTGACCAGTGAAATGTGAGTGGGAGTGAAGTGTGCCACCTTGAACACAACACTTGGGAACAACTGAGTCTGGTCACCTCTCTGTCCATCTCTTATAGCATCTAGTAGTCACCTATGGTGGGTACTCTTTTATCCTGGTCCCAGGAGGACCATGGTGGACATGTGGTATGAACAAGGAAGAAACTTCCCTTATTATAAGGTTCTAAGATTTTGGGGCTATTTGTTACCCACAATAACCTCTAGTCCATCCTAACTTTCATGCATCCTCTGTTTTCCTCCTAAGAGGCAGGACAGCCCAACATTCAAAGCATGATCTCTTGTCAGATACACGTGGGTCTGAGTTCCAGCTCCATCCTTTTATTAACTCCAACCTCAGGCAATTTACTGGGAGTCTCTGAGCCTCCGTTTCTGCTCTGTAAAATGGGTGGTTACAGCATCTCAAGTTTGAAGAGGATTAAATCAAATAGTAAAAATGTAAATCTTTGAGTCCAGGACCTGGTACACATAGTGAATGCCAATAAATGTTAGCTGTATAGCTTTATGTCCTGATTGTAAACATTCAGAAAATGCTGCAACGTATTATTACAAAAGAAGGAAATGTTAATTTGCGGCACATGTATCCTTTCAAACTGTTGTTTTCCAACAAATATGATATTAGGTATATTCATTTACAGCCTGCTTTTTTCTCTTAATAAGATACTGTGATGTTTTCAAGTTACAAATAAAAGATCTGCGTTGTCTTTTTAAATTATAGGACTACATTAAATACCATAAATAATGTAATGATTTCTCTATTCCTGAACACTTCCATAGGTTGCACATGGCCTTGAAAACAAATGAAGTAGAATAAAAACTCTCAGAATGTATTGTATGTTAGAATTAATATTACTTTGTTAGCCTGTATTTGTTATGTATCTATACATGTACTGGGTTGCAATTTAGAATGTATTTCTTACTACGAATAATGTTTTTAAAATGTGTAGCAGTTATTGATTGGAATTTCTTTTCCAAATGTTCAAAGATTACAAATAATCTTGATGTCTCTGGGCACTTGTCTCAATTTATTTCTTTACTTTGACCTGCCAGCCATGTTTTTGACACAGGACAAATGTTCCCTCTGATTAAGTTGGTTCCCCATATCCCTGAGTTGAACTGCTTCTTCTGCATAGGAAAATGTTCATTCTGTTGGCTACATAAGCTTCTCCTTGGCCACCCTAGAGGATTTGGGGCAGCAGAGCCCCAGGAACCACTGGAGGGGAGCACATCCCATCCATCTGCCCTCACTCACCTTCCTCGGGTACTTATATGGGGCTGTCACTGACTTCACATGCTGCTGCAGCTCCTGGGTGAGCTGGTCCTGGTCATGGGAGAGGAATTCCGGGGTCAGGACAATAAATGCCTTCACCACCTGTAGCGCAGAACCAGAGTGAAGGCTCAGGCTGAGTGGCAACCAATTGTATAGTTTAAAAAGTAAATGTTTATTAAGTAAATGGAAAAACAAGGGGAGAGTTGAGCCTTTGCAGAAGAACACGACCAGTTTCCATACTTCCAATTTCTACTCTTTGTCTTATAAAATAACCTCTCGGCCTCCATTTCCTTCTCAGTGATGTGGGGATAGCATAGCTTCACCCCTCGTTGCATTTATGTCAAGATTCATTGAGATATTACATGCAAAACATGAAGCCAGTTTAAATTATTTGTATTCCTATCATTATCATCACCATTTTTACTATTATTGTAGATAGAGTTCTGTGGCCATGAAATAAATGTTGGTAATTAAATAGTTTTATATTACTTATGTCCCTATTACAGGGCACAGGGCCTTGTACATAGTAGGTAGTCAGCACACACCTGTTGAATCAATGAATGCATGATCCAGAGAAGGATTACTCAAATTCCCATTCCACCTCCACCACTTAAGAGCTTTGTGATCAGGCAAGTTACTTAATCTCTTTATGCTTGTTTCTTTACTGTGAAAAAGGATATCAGAATCCTTAAAGAATTAGGCTGTTGTGAGGGGGAAATGAGTTGGCACAGAGCAAGGGCTCATTCAACAGCAGATTGGAGGCCTCAGTGTGCAGGATTCACAAGCACCATTTTGTCACAGTTTTGGCCCAGTGCCCTCTGGTGACCACACAGTGTAAATGCACATGCACATGCTCTCTGCCCTCCTTTCACCTTAGGTGGGAGACTGGGAAAATAGGGCCTGGGGGATGTCTTTCTTGCACCGGCCTTCCAGGTGCCCACACACAGACAAGATGACCTCTGTGTCCTCCTCCTTACCTCCTTTCGAATCGGGTCTGGGCTGCTCACCACAGCTGATTCAGCCACTGCTGGATGTTCAGCCAGGGCATTCTCCACCTCTGCTGGCCCGATTCGGTACCTGGAGGATCAATGACTCCTTCTTGGTTTCTGAGCAGCTGGCAGGGCTGGGTGACCCAGGCCCTCAAGTGTCATATTTTGCAGAGTCACATCTTCCTTTGCCATGTAGGATAACTGTCTCAGGGAGCCCAGATACCTGTGACCTTCCTCTGTCTTGCACTTCATGTACACAATACAACACTCACATGCTCCCCAGGGTTTCTCACCTCACTGCTGCTGGTCTGGGAAGAGGGCCCAGGTTTAGTCCTCCCTGGGTTCCAGGGCTTGGCTCAAGCAGCTTCCCCTGGCATGAAACCTATTGGCAGCCTCAACTTTTACCTTAAACATTCATGTAAACTCTGTATCCTATTTCCCACTATATTAGCATGTTTTAGAAATTAAAAAAGGAAACAAACTCACTCCCTGAAATCTCCAAGAGGACTTGTTACTCTAGTGTAATATGCCAAAAATCTTTTAAATCACATAAGTGTTAGGGACAACAGACTTAGAGCCAGATAACTAGTTCAAATCTGGGTTGCAGCCCGTTCCCTTTGAAACTTTAGGAAACTTTCTTCACTGGTAACTCAGTTTCCTCATATGCAAAATGGGCATAATTGCATGTACCTTCTAGCATTGAGAGCTGGATTATATAAAGCACTGCGGAGCGTGCCTCCACATAGGAAGTGCTCCATAGAGTTTAATTGCTATTACTTATTATTAAGTTTTTCTGTGAAATGTTGTGTCCGATCAGAGAAGCCAAGCATAGAATAAGCTTCCTCAACCAGTAGGGGTCAAAGTAAAGTCTTCCTTCCAAATCCTTTAAATTGTATAATGTCTTTTTTTTATGTTTATTTATTTTGGGGAGAGAGAGAGAGAGACAGACAGACAGACAAAGTGCAAGAGGGGGAGAGACAGAGAGAGAGGAAGACAGGGAATCTGAAGCAGGATCCAGACTCTGAGCTGTCAGTACAGTGTCCGACATAGGGCTTGAACTCAAAGACTGCAAGATCATGACACAAGCAGAAGTTGGATGCTTAACCAGCTGAGCCACCCAGGTGCCCCTAAATTGTATAATGTCTTATGTTCCTCTTGAAGACCTTGTTGAACTTCATTTTGATTGATTCTTCTGGATGCCGGGCTTGGGGAAGATACACAGATAGCCCCAGAAAAGGACCTCATAGACAAAGCTTGTTCAGAATTAGCCTGAGGATCAAATCACCAATGCATGGACAAATGTATGGACAAGCTAGATCCCATCAGGCATGTGAGAGTGATGCTTCCTGGCTCAGATCAATCATACCTACCCAGAGGAATTGATGATGTCATCATTCCTCCCAAGGAACCATATGTAGCCCTCTTCATCCATAGTTGCTCTATCCCCAGTGTTGTAAAAGTCCCCACACTCCACTTCTGCAGTCTTTACTGGGTTGTCCTGAAAAGATAACAGCACCCGTTTGTTGAAGACAATTAGTTTAAATTAAAAAAAAATTTTTTTACTGTTATTTTTGAGAGAGAGAGAGGAAGGGGCAGACACACACACACACACACACACACACAGACACACACACAGAATCTGACGCATGCTCCAGGCTCTGAGCTGTCAGCACAGAGCCTGATGCAGGGCTCGAACTCACAAAGTGTGAGATCCTGACTTGAGCTGAAGTCAGATGCCCAACCGACTGAGCCACCCAGGCATCCCTGAAGGCAATTAGTTTAGCGATGATGACCCACAACCTGGTACTCAGATCTGGGTTCAAATTCTGCTCCTTGTTCTACCTGGCACTGAGACAAGTTTTGTAATCTTTCTGAGTCTATTTTCACTACATCCAAGTACTCAATGCACACTACTTGCCAATTAGTGGACAATATTGAGCCAATTTTAAGGACAAATTTTTGTGTGGAGCTCTAGTAGAATAAAATTTCCACTAGAGCATGGACCCTTTTATTTATTGTTCTCAACTTAGCATTCACAGTGTGTCTGAAAAAAATGAGAGGTGTCAAAAACTTTTGTTAAAAGAATTTCCTTCCCCCAATACTATCTCACCCGATCCTCCCAGAAAGCCTATAAGGCTGGTATTTTTCAAATTAAACTGTTTACTTTAAGATAATTGTATACTTGCATGCAGTTATAAGAAATAACACA
The DNA here is from genome assembly GCF_046562875.1 of Panthera onca. NCBI lineage: Eukaryota > Metazoa > Chordata > Mammalia > Carnivora > Felidae > Panthera > Panthera onca. The sequence continues at coordinate 25,845,873 of NC_138354.1, forward strand.
GAGATCCTGTGTACCATTTACCCAGTTTTCCCCATGGTAGCATCTTGCAAAACTGTACTTCAATATCACAACCAGGATATTGACATTGCTACAATCCACCAATCTCAGATTTCCCAGTGGTTTATTTGTACTTATGTGTGTGTGTCTGGTGTATTCAGTACTTTGCAACTTTATCACATGTGCAGGTTCCTGCATCCACCACCGTGGTCAAGACACAGAAGGCTCCTACAGTCCCAAGGATCATTGCTCTTTTGTATCACACCGACCTTCCTCCTGCTTTCCCTCCCTCCTCCCTCCAAATCCCAAACCCCTTGACAGTGGCTAATCTATTCCCCAGTTTTATAATTTTGTCATTTTAAGAATGTTACATAAATGGAATCCTGTAATAGTATGCAACCTTTTGGGTCTAGCTCTTTTTTTTTTTTTTTTAATTTTTTCATTCCGTATAATTTTCTGCAAATTCATCCAGTTTCTTGCATTCATCAGTACTTTGATCCTATTTATTGCTAAATGGTATTTCATGTTATGGACGAACTCCAGTTTGGATGTCCACCTATTGAAGGGCATTTGGCTTGTTTCTGGTTTGAAGCTGTTGTGAATAGAACTGCTCTGAACATGCATGTACAGGTTTCATGTGGGGCTAGATTTTTACAGCCCATTTAGTAGAAGAAATGAGTGTTCAGAATAGCACAATAACTTGCTCAAAGTCACTCAGCTGGTCAGTGGAAGGGCTGGTATTTGAATTTAAAATTCTTACTCTTCAGCCTCTGCACTCAACCACTAAGCAGTGTGTTAGCATCATCCCTCACGTGGAACATAAAATGATTTTAAGAGGTTCCAGAAAAAAAAAAAGTTTTATTTTTTTACTTTGAGCTTATTTTTTTTTCAGAGAGAGAGAGAGAGAGGCAGAAGGAGAGAGAGTGAACAAGATAGCAGGGACAGAGGGAGAGGAGGGAGAGAGAGAGAGAGAGAGAGAGAGAGAGAGAAACCTATGTAGGCTCCTAGCCCAGAGTGGAGCCTGAAGCAGGGCTCAATCTTACAACCATAAGATCATGATGAGCCAAAATCAAGAGTTGGACTGAGCCACCCAGGTGCCCCCTAAAAAAACCATTTTAAAAACATTGAATGACATCTCTTTTTAGGTTCCCTTCCAACTGGATTTTAGGCAAGAATGCCAAGACCATTCAGTGGGAAAGTTAATCTTTTCAACAAATGGCACTGAGAAACTAGGATGTCCACATGCAAATGAATGAAATTACCATATGCCATACACAGAAATTAACTCAAAATGGGTCAAGAACCTAAACAGAAGAACTGAAATTCTGGAACTCTTAGAAGAAAACATAGGGGAAAGTCTTCATGACTTTGTTTTTGGCAATTATTTATTGACTATGACACCAAAAGCACATGAAACAAACAAAAAAAATAGATAAAATGTTCCTTATCAAATTTTTAAAATTTTACATCAAAGGATACTATCAAGAGAGTAAAAGGACAATGCACTGAATGGAAGTAATATATGTGATATATTGGAAGCATATATCTGATAAGAGATTCATATCCAAAATGAATAAAGAGCTCTTACAAATCAACAACAACAGAAACCCCAATTGTAAAAATAGGCAAAGGACTTCAACAGACAATTGGCCAGAGAAGATACACAAATGATCAATGAGAATATGAAGGGGTGCCTGAGTGGCTCAGTCGGTTAAGTGTCTGACTCTTGGTTTCAGCTCAGATCATGATCTCACAGCTTGTGAGTTCAAGCCCAGCATCAGGCTCCACGCTGACAGTGCAGGACCTGCTTGGGATTCTCTCTCTCTCTCTGCCCTCCCCTGCTTGTTCTCTCTCTCTCTCTCTCTCTCTCTCTCTCTCAAAAATAAATAAATAAACTTAAAAAATAGTTTAAAAAAGAATATGAATATGGAAAGATGCTCAACATCATTAGTCATTAGGGAAATGCAAATCAAAACCACAATGACATACTATATCACTTCCCACCCATTAGAATGACCATTGTATTTTTTTTAATTTTTTTAATGTTTATTTAGTTTTGAGAGACAGAGAAACAGAACCTGAGTGGGGGAGGAGCAGAGAGAGAGGGAGACACAGAATCTGAAGCAGGCTCCAGACTCTGAGCTGTCAGCACAGAGCCCAATGCGGGGCTCGAACCCACGAACTGTGAGATCATGACCTGAGCCGAAGATGGATGCTTAACCAACTGAGCCACCCAGGCGCCCCTAGAATGACCATTGTATACACAACAACAAACCTGAAAATTTAACAAATATCGGCAAGGATATGGAGAAACTGGAACACTTGTGCATTGCTGATGGAAATAGAAAATGGTATAGCCACTTGTGGAAAACATTTTGACAATTCCTCAAAAAGTAAATATAGAATTACCATATGATCCAGGAATTCCACTTTTGAGTATACACCCAAAAGAAGTGAAAGCAGGAACTCAAACAGATACTTGCACACCAATGTTCATTGCAGCATTATTCACAGTAGCCAAAAGGTGGAAATAACCCAAATGTCTATTAAGAAATTGATGGATATACAAAACATAGTACATACATATAATGGAATATCATTTAGCCTTAAAAAATGACATTTGGTACATGCTACAACATGAGGGAGCCTTGAAAACATGTGTTAGGCGAAATGAAACCAGACACAAAAGGGCAAATGTTGCACAATTCCACTTAATTGAGGTGCCTAAAATAGGCATTTTTTTTTTTTTACATTTTTTAAATGTCTGTTTATTTTTGAGAGAGAGAGAGACAGAGCAGGAGCAGAGGAGGGGTAGAGAGAGACGGAGACACAGAATCTGAAGCAGGCTCCAGGCTCTGAGCTGTCAGCACAGAGTCTAACACGGGGCTCAAACTCACAAACCGTGAGATCATGACCTGAGTGGAAGTTGGACGCTTATCTGACTGATCCTCCCAGGTGCCCCTAAAAGAGGCATATTCTTAAAGACAAAAAGTATATTAAAGGTTACCAACACTAGGAATATGAGGAAGAGGGAGTTGTTCAATGAGAACAGAGTTTCTGTTTGGGATGAAAGAAATTTTCTGCAGATGCATGGTGGTAATTATTGCACAATATTGTGAATTTACTCAATGCCACTGAATTGTGTGCTTAAAAATGGTGAAAAGGATAAATTTCATATTATATATATTTTATCTCAATAAAAAAATGAAAGGAAAAAAGCAAACAAATCTCAGTGGAGGGGTGACAACATATAGTCATGAGAGCATGTGAAATGACATACATATATATACAGGTTTGGGCATAGACTGAGGAGATCTTTGTAAAACGAAATATATAATTTCCAATTAAGAAAAAACTGTCATTGCTCTGGACTTTCCCAGTTTAATTTAACCAGAATCTCTGTGGTTGGATCCAAAATTTAATATTTTTAAATCTCCTCAAATGCAGGGTTGAGAACCACTGAAGTATATACGTGTTACTCTGTGTTTACAATTTTCTCTTTTACACACATTTAAAATTGTGCTACAGTGAATAAAGGCTAGGGTCTGCATATTTGCTTTTGGGCAATAATATCTCAAAAGAAGCAGTGCCCCGCTTCCCCTGCCATAGGCCATAGAGTGACAACAGTGATACGAATGGCTGTTACTGTGGAGAAAGGAGATGGGTCTGAGGTCAATTTCAAGGTCTGTCCACCCTCCCCTGGCCAATCTTGGAAGCTGAGAATTTCTTCTTAGTGGCCACTACTAACCAGGCTAGGGTTTGTCTGGTTAAGAGTTTCAGGTATCCTTAGAATCTGTCACAGTTTTATGTAATCCCTCAATTTCTTATATAGGTGCTGGGGACCAAAAAGATGTGGGATTGAATCCTGGAGCGGCCATTTATTTGACATGCAGAAGACATACAACTCTTCCAATCTGCAGTTTCTTTCTCTGTGAAGTGCAGACAAAAGTGACCCCTGGAGGCTCAGCATTGTTAACAGATTTGTGGTTGGTAAGTGGAACTGTAGGATGTGAACCCAGTTAAAGCTTGCACTCTCAAACACAAAAGATCATTGTTACCCAAGTATGCTGCTTCTGAAACCAGACTTCTTTCTACCCCATCAGCACTTAAATGCCAGATGGCTTAGGACAGGAAGGGATGTGGGAACACGGGAGATTAATTAGAAGAGGCTTCATTGGGGGCACCTGGGTGGCTCAATTGGGTAAGCTTCTGACTTTGGCTCAGGTCATAAGATCACGATTTGTGAGTTCGAGCCCCTTCATGGGGCTCTGTGTGGACAGCTCAGAGCCTGGAGCCTGCTTCGGATTCTGTGTCTCCCTCTCTCTCTGCCCCTCCACCACTCACACTCTCTCTCTCTCTCTCTCTCTCTCTCTCTCTCTCTCTTCAAATGAACACTGAAAAAAGTTTTTTAAAGAAGAGGCTTCACTGAGTTGGAGTGAATGACAGGAGGTATGAAGAAGGCTCAGGGTGCAGAGCTGAATCACTCCCACTCACTCAGCACCCACACAGCTCCCTGCAGGGATTTTCAGGGCCTGGAAGGGGTCAGGTGAGGGTCACCACTTACCTCATAGCACATGAAGAGGCCAATGGGCTTGGTTGGCTTGATCCTGATGCCAATGTTGCCTTCAGTGTTGAGTGGCAGGATGTTGCCCTTCTCATCAATGATCTGGAGCAAGAGGCCTGTGAATCCCGCCCTGCAGGGCCACCCCAACACACCTGCCACACCCAAACGTTAGCTGACTATTCCTGTGACACCAGTGAGAATAAATGGGGGGGAGAAGCCCTGTCAGAAAATAAATTAAAACTGCCAAAAGTGTTTGAATTCAGCAAATGGTGAAATCCCAGTCATGGGTCTATTTGTTTCATGGATATAGAAGCATTGCAAATGCATCGTCAAGCTGGAAGACACAGGTAAGGAAAAACTAGAAGCACCAGATGATGGAGAGAGATGCCAGGGTGCTCCAGGTGCTCTGGTCCCATCTGTTGTGTGTGAGGCCTCCAGCTGCCAGGCTCAGCTGCATTCCTGCCCAGGATACTGCAGTTCTCAAACGAAGCCTCCCAAGGAAATCAGAGGGAAAATAGGAGGAGAGGAGGAAGGACGGCAACTGGGGCAGGGGAGTGGGGTGGGAACAGCTGGCTCTGTCACCTGGTGTCACACAATTGTCCAATCCCAGCTAAGCCCTAACTATTCCTGGCCAATGTCTTTAGGACCAAACCTGGATGTCGAAGGGGGGGATACTTATCCCCATGGAACCTGGCTTGATCTTCATTCCCCGTAAAGTGCCACAACTTATTCCCTGTTTACAAAAGAAAGAAAATGGGGTTGGTCAAAGAGTCCTGGCTGATTACAAAGCATCAAGAACTATACACAGCATCCTGGCTCACCAATGTCATTTGACGCTGTGCAAAGAGCTCTTATGAGAAAGCTAGAAGGCCCAGATTCAAGGTAAGGTGCAAGGCATTGACCCAACTCTGGTCTACAGATGTTCACAGCACCTGTGGGCATGTAATATCAGGTGTGGTGGGCCCACTATATGTCAGACATGTGTCCATTTGCTGGAGGAAGGCCATGAAACCATTAATGTTTACTTGGGGCTGTTGCACAGTGAGAGGAACCTAGTCGTAATTATTCAGAGCTGTGTTGAGAGTATTCATATTGTTTGTGTTGTCCCTTCTGCTAGAGAACTGCCCCACCCCCTTTATCTTCCTGATGCACCATATTCCTCCTTTATGGTACTCTAAAATATCATTGTTTCTAAAGTTAAGTCAGACTAAGATTTGTTTCATGGATGTGAATCTTCACTCCAGTTGTGTGCCAATTAATCCTCTTTGATTTCTCTTATGTAAAGGTGGGTAATTATAACACTTACCTCCCAGAGTACCTGGGTGTACGGAAAACCCTTCACCAGGCACACCAGGTTATGTTCAATAAACAACTACTACCTGCTATTATTCAGCCCCCAAGAAAAGTCAGTTGGGAGATTCTTCTGTAGTATTTTCCCCTCATACTTCCATTGTAGCCAACAGAGCATCATACTTATTTTTGCTTGTCTGTTCCTCTCAGTGGATAACAAGCATCCTGAGAATAGAGACTGCCCCCATTCATTTCTATATCCCACCCCCCAGCATTCTAGTGCAACCCCTGCTTAAATACAAGAGTAACTGCAAGGTGAGTATGTACAAGCGGTTGGACACTGTAGCCAGAGCTTTATATACATCCTTTCATCTCCCTTATTACAACCCAGAAAGACTGGATAATATTTCCATTTTGGAGATGGAGAAGCAGAGACTCTGGAAGGTTCAATGATATGCCTATGGTCTCGAAGCCTGTGATTGGCAAGGCTGAGATCTGAACTTGTGTCTGAGTTCCTGGGAGGGGAAGCTCTTTCCCCTTTGCTATGCTGTTGCTCACAGTACAGGCATATGGAAAATGTTCCATAGACGAGGCAGTAGGTATGAAAGTACATTGAGAAATACAGCACCGTCAAGTATAAGGGAGTATTCTGTCTATTGTTGCAAATAATTGTTGTAAAGGGATGTCATGGGTGTAGGTAGTTCCCATTCCACCACCATCCACCTTGTCCAAATATAAACTATGAACCATACAAGGACAAACTTGAAATCTTAATATATCTCACCCTGAAGCAGACCAATTTACTGATTATTTAAAAGAATTTTTTTTCCAAAAAAAAAGTCAGTGAAGTATATTAATTGAGGCTAAAATAGCCATTTTGCTGCAGCTCCTGAGATGGTAGCCAACCCTCTGTCAGCCTCGGGGATAATAAGGAGGTTGGGGAAGTGGCTCTGTCCAGCAATAGAAGTGGCTTGAGAATGTGTAGGACGAGGGATATCTGCCCCCACTATCATTGATAAAGTTGTTGTGGTTTACAACATGCATGATACTCTGAATGCCCCACCACATGGCTGCTCAGTGACGCCTTTGAGAATCACACTGTGTGTGTGTGTGTGTGTGTGTGTGTGTGTGTGTGTGCGCGTGTGTGTGTGCGTGTGTGTTTGGTATATACAGAAAGTCTCTGCTCCCTCCTCCACTCCAGCTAGTGTCCCACAATCAAACCTGTGTGCTGTTCACCTAAACCCCCAGAAATGAACTTCTGGGGCCAACTCCTGGCTGTTGTGGTTGTTACCCTAGGAAGGGATGGTGAAGTGGGCAGAACTTGTGGATGGTGGCCTCCTTGTTACTGGAAAGAACCTCCCACCCCTCCACCCTTGATGAGCTCCATAGAGCTTAATGATCACAGGGACAGTGGCATCATGTCCTTAGACCACTTTCAAAGTCCTCACCCAATAGTTTTCAGCACACTGGCCTCTTGACACATTGATTAGCTGTGAATTATCTTTGTGCAAACTGATTTGGGGCAAACTAGCCTAAAACTCTGAAGCCCTATCATCTTCAGGCAATGCTGTGAGCAGAGTGGGGCCTCTGCACACACGATTCTGCTCCTCTGCACACACGATTCAGGATGGCTAAGCACATCCTGACTGGCCCAGAAAGGACTGTCTACCTACTGTTTCTGACTGTCCATAGACCTCGTAGAGCAGAACGCCTGTCCGTCTTCTCCACTCCTCTTGCTCCTCTGGCAGCAGAGCCTCCCCACCAGTAATGCAGTGCTCCAGGGCAGGGAACCTGAGACTAAGGGAAAGGCAAGGTATCAACAGAACTTGTGGTCAGGTCTTGGATGCTCTGTCCCAGGCCCAGAGTGTTAAGAGCTCACTCATAGCCTTGCCATCTGGATCATTTATCCTCCTGCTTCCTCATGTTCTTACTTGCCTTTGGGGCAATTTACTGGAGGTCAAAGCCAAGGGAAAGTCACTCATTTCCTGGTGGTTCATATTAACTCTTCTGGCAAGGGGTGGGTGGTGGTGGTGAGGTTAATGGGTTTGGTCAAAAGTTTGGACCAAATTTGGAAGTTGATGTAAAAAGATGGCAAAGACGTATTTTTCAGGCCTTGTCTTAACATCCTCTGTGGCTAAGAAGGATATTTTATAAACCATAATGGGTGGAAGATAAGGCTCCCCAAAAGCTTGTTAGGATGATAACAGAACTGCACTGCCTTCTATGAAGAGTGGAGTCATGTGAACTGAAGGGCTTTTGTATTTCTGAGCAGAAAATGCAAGTTAAGGGGTGGAAATGAATTGCTCAGGACATCAAGGAAGACCAGGATGAGTGTAGGAAGAGAGAGAAGGGTTGTAGGTAACAGCCCTGAGAGAAGGAATTTCAGAAAGAGCAGAAAAGTTGGCTGTCAACATTTGTAGTAGGTACACTGTGTGACATAAATCCTCTTCATTTTCCTCATCAAATTTTCCATAAATGAGACAAAAACAGACATAAAATAATAATGCATTCCTTGAAAGACATGGGGAGAAGCGACTGAGATCTGATTATCAGCTGGCCTGGGGCTGGACCAGGTCAGCTGTTGGGGATGAGAGAGGCAGCAGACATCTTGTCCACCTTTCCATCCTCATCACACTGTCCTGGTGCCTTTAGAGTCAGGGGTGATGGACGGGAGGGCTGGTTTTACTGAGGTGTTTTCTTCATTCTTCAGGTTTATTCAAGATAGATAAAATGGGCAGAGTGTGATGCAGTCACTAGTTATGACATGGTTGGATTTTACTGGATTTGGACAAAGATAATCATCTGATGAACACTTCAAAAAGTTGCTAATTATGAGTTTTGAAACACAAATGGAGTCCAACCAGCATGAGGCTTCATGAATAAAATCAAGTTGTGTTTCAGAATTAGCTTTGTAAGGGTAGTCATTAAACACCTTAATATTTTAATTCTATATTTAAAACATGTTACTCTGATTTTTGGAGCAACCATTTTAATTTTAGAGTCTTTAAAAGATTCATAAATGCCCATATGTTTCAAAGAGCAGATTCCAGTTTAGCTAAAATTAACTCACAAACATGGGAAAATGCAAAAAGAAAACTATAGGAAGAGAAAACTATGCATCCATCAGATTGAGAAAAATGAGAAACTCTGACAATAACAGATGATGCCAATGTGATGGAACAATGGGAATTCTCCTACCTTGCTAGTGGGAGCATAGATGGGTTCAATATCTTGAAAAATTGGGTTGTAGAATGTAGTGTCAGTGTGAACTACCAATTCTTATTCCAGAAAAATGTGACAGAAATGCATGCTTATATGCACCAGGGTACATGTGCAATAATTCAATGCAGCACTTATCATTAATAACCCCAGAATAAAAACTACCCGAGTGTCCATTAATGGTAGAACTGAAAAAAATATGCAATGTTTTAATACAATGGGATATTATACAGCAATGAAAATTAACTACAGCAACATGTAGCAACATAGACATCTTAAAAACATAATGTTGAAAAAAGAAGCCAGATATTCCAGAATAATGTATGAGTACATGCATAAAGTTCAAAGGAAAGTAAAATTTAATAATTTGTTTAGGGTTATTTCCTTAGGAGGTTATCTGTAAGGGAAAATAAGGAAATTAACACGATAAAAGTCAAGATATGAGTTCCTTTAGTGGAGATAGGGAGTCATGAAGATATCTCTAGGGTGTAGGCAATATTCTATTTTTGTGACTCATGTGAGTGGTGACATAGGTGTTTTGTTTTCAGCAATTCATTAATCTATAAATTTATGTGTTATGTATTTTTCTGTATGTTTGTCCTTTCATAAGAAAAATGTTCAAAAAATAATAAACCTACAATAATGCAAGACTCACTTAGCATTTCATTTGGATCTCTTAGTCCTGCTTTAAGGAATCAATTAGACTGACTAATGATAATTAGCCAACACTTAACTTAGCACACACACACCTGCACACCCCTCAAAGAACCACAGTTAAAAAGTCAGATCACAGTAGGTTGGATTCCTTAAATTCCTACCCAAAGATTGTTATGACCAGCCAGCCACCACCACTTCTACCATACCTGGTAGGAATCTGCTGTAGAATCATTCGATACACAGCTGGCGCAGCAAGGCACTGGGTGATGGGGTATTTGAACAATGTCTAGAAAGTGAGGAGAGAAGGAATTTTATTCTTATAGTAAGGATTTAAAATATCGGCTATTAACATTTTAATTCGGATCTCCCCTGTAGGACATCCCAGTAGTCATTTGTTACTTCTTTCAATATACCTATATTGAGCATGAATTTTGTGCATAGCATGTATCAGGCACTGTTGGGGGGAATGAAAAAAGAGTTAGATAATATTCCAACTGGGAGTTTGTACTAATAATAGAGGAGATAAAACAGGACTCAAATGGTAAGGCAGAAATTGGTAGATGTCATAAGAGATACTGGAAGGAGAACTTAGCAGAGGGAAATACTCCTTCTGATTGGGTGATCCAGGGACCTCATGGAACAGGTGGCATTTAGTTGCGGTATTTAACAAATGGATATGGTCTCTATAGGCAGAGGAATGGAGGAGGTTCTTGCAGGTAGAACGAGTAACAGGAGCAAAGTCTCCAGGGTTGAAGAAACACTCAGGTATAGTCAAAAGATGGTTTATTTAGACAGGAGAGGCACAAGAAGTAACTTTAGGAAGACTGAGGTTAGATTTAGACAGGTGAAGGGCAGGAAGTAAATTGAGGATGATTGACCTTAGCTGGAGATCAGATAGAGTCTAAAATGTCTGGTATTCACCATGGTTTTGCTAGAAGTGGGAGTCTTTCAGTTTCAGATCAGGGTGGAGGTACCCTGGGAGGGCAAGAACACTGAAGAGGAGAGAATGTGGGTTTGGGGTCTGCCTGCCTGACTTCAATCCTGTTACTTAATTCCTCTGCAACTCTGTTCCCTTATTTGTAAAATGGGAATATATATACCTTCCATGCAGAACCATAGGGAAGAGGAATGGGCACAGAGAGAGAGAATCTCAAGCAGCTTCTCTGCTCAATGTGGAGCCTGACACAGAGCTCGATCCCAGAACCCTGGGATCATGACCTGAGCCAACATCAAGAGTCAGTCACTCAGCCAACTGAGCCACCTAGGGGCGCCAGTCCCTCTCTTTCTGAGCCCAGTCAACTTCCTTCCTTCCTTCCTTCCATCCGTCTGTCCTTCCTTCCTCCCTCCCTCCCTTCCTTTGTTCATTTATTCCTTTCTTTCTTGTCTCTCTCTCTTTCTTTCCAGTATAATTAACATACAGTGTTATATTAGTTTCAGATGTACAATATACTGATTCAACAATTCTATGTATGACTCATTGCTCATCACGAGAAGTATATTCTTAATCCCCTTCACCTATTTCACCCGTCCCCCCCACTTCCCCTCTGGTAACCATCAGTTTATTCTATATAGTTAAGAGTCTGTTTTTTGGTTGGTCTCTTTTTTCTCTTTGTTCCTTTTGTTTCTTAAATTCTGTATGAGTAAAATCATATGGTATTTGTCTTTCTCTTACTGATTTAGCATTATACCCTCTAGATCCATCCAAGGTGTTGAAAATGGCAAGATTTCGTTATTTTTTATGACTGAGTAATATTCCATCATATATATAGACACACATACATATACCACATCTTCTTTATCCATTTATCTATGGATGAACACTTGATCTGCTTTCATAATGTGGCTATTGTAAATAATGCTGCAATAAATATGGGGGTGCATATATCCTTTGGAAATAGTGTTTGCGTATTATTTGAGTAGACACTCACTAGTACAATTAATGAGTCATGTGGTAATTCTATTTTTAATTTTTTGAGGAACTCCATACTGTTTTCCACAGTGGCTGCACCAGCTTGCACTCCTACTAAACAGTGCATGATGGTTGCTTTTTTTTCCACATCCTCGCCAACACCTGTTGTTTGTTGTCTTTTTGATTTTAGCCATTATGACAGGTGTTGGTTTATATCTCCTTGTGGTTTTGATTTATATTTCCCTGACAAGGAGTGATGGTGAGCATCTTTTCATGTGTCTGTTGGCCATCCGGATGTCTTCTTCAGAGAAATGTCTGCTCATGTCCTGCTCATTTTTTTAAGTAGGTTTCACTGCCAGCATGGAGTCCAATGTGGGGCTTGAACTCACAACACTGACATCAAGACCTGAGCTGAAATCAAGAGTAGGACACTTAACTGACTAGGCCACTGAGGCGCCCCACAAGTGAAAAATAAATCAAAATAATTAAACTTTCAAATGCTGCTGTTTGTGTCTTCGTGTGTATGTGTGTGTGTGTGTGTGTGTGTATGTATGTGTGTATGTAAATTTGTGTAATTAATAATTTGAACTAATTCAAGCTTAAAACACACTGAGACCTTGGAGACACCCATGTACTAGTGGAGGAGGGGAGGGGAAAGGTGGATTTGGTGTTCTTTGTGCAGCTTTAAGCCTCAGGGACTGGCAGGATGTGAGCAGTGAACAATGATGGAGAGGCAGATATTGACATGAGGTGAGGAATGAGAAATGGGAAATGTAGTCTGAAGTGCTGGAGGGATCATCAGATGGACCTGGGGTAGAAAAACAAGGGGGAATTTGCATGGAGGGAGAAGACTAGACCCAAGGTACAGTTTTGAGATCCCCTTGAATGGATACCCATGCTGGTGAAATGGAAGTAGAGGAGATTTTTTAGAAGGAAGAGGAAGGGTGAGGACAGACGCTTGTAGGGCTGCAGTGTTCAGGAGTAAGGTGGGTGAAGAGGATGTGGCTGGAGCAAGCGGAGAATTGTCTATGGAGAAATTTGATACCAAGGGAGGAAAGACTGGGTTGGTCCAGTGTGTAGCCGGGTAAAGGGAAGGTATTTTTCAGGATGAGGAACTTTGAATATGTTTATGGACTAAGGGGGAGTACAGTTCATGAAGATGAAGAGGTTGAAAACATGGGAGAAAAGAGTTAATGGATGATAGATTAATGGAGACGGAGAAGTGAGGGGTTGAAAATACAGGAGAAAAGGTTTAATGGATGCAAGATTAATGAGAAGGGCTCCTAACAGAAGGACAGAGAAAAGAACAAGATCTGCAGGGGCTGTGGGGAGGGGACTTTGAGAGGTGGAGGGGCAGGTCTACCTCTGAGATGGAAAACACATTTTCGGGTGAATGGAAGTACAACGAGAGGGTTCACACGGGTGACTTATTACTGTGAGATACACCTAACAGGAACAGCAGCCACCACTGCATGCCGGGTGCCTCTGTATGCCAACTCAGGGCTAAGCACTTCACCCACTTCTCCTGTACCATCTCATTTATATTTCAACAATTTTGTGACATAGGAATTATGAAAACTCCCATTTTACAGATGAGGAAACTGAGGCTCACAGTAGCAAGTAAACCACAAGTAAATGTCAAATGTGGCATGAGAAGCCAGATTTGTCATTTTCTAGGGGCTCTGTTTTTAAGCACTTCATTAAATTGAGCAACAGCAATAACAACAACAAAACACGTACACACACACACACACACACACACACACCAGCTATATGGTCTGGCAGATACAGGGTCCAGGATCCAGGAGACATGAGCTTTCTCTGGTTGGTTTAATCTCTTAAAATGTTTATTCAGGGTTCCAAGCCCACAAAATCTGATCCATAGCCCTGGGGAAGGGCTTGGAATATGTATTTTCTTCAAGGTTTCATGTAGTGTTATTCTTATACAGTAACTAATTCAGTGTTCTGCACTTTGAGAAACCCAGAACCAGGGTTATATTATGCTAATGAGACTTTTTGCTACATAAAATATTTCTCAGCAGGCCAGCTTTTGAGTTTGAAACATGAGTTTCTTCTAGGAGTTTGTTGATAGTGGAAGGTTTGTCTTCTTACCTCTTGAATGACCTTGGGGTCAAACTGGGGCAGATGATGGATGAAGAGTGTAGACCCTGATGTCCATGGTTCAAACAAGCACCCCAAGACAGCCAGAATCCAGCCTGGGTCCGAAATGCTCCACAAGACATCAGATGTCTTCAGTTGTAGACATTTCCTGCTAACTCCAAAATACAGTGACCTCAGCTAGGTGATCATGAGAATGTGATCAAGGGCTGGGGACTCTGATTTTCAGGGGTGACCCACCTCTTGTTCTCAGTGCATGTGGTTTGAGTGGGCTCCAGACACACTGCCACCCCAGGTCCCTAAAGCATGCCAAATCCTATTTTCTGGTCATGTGTGATTTCAATGGGTTTAGTTATAATGATCCTTAAGGCTGGGAATTGACTCTGTTACTTATATAGTCCTAGGTAATGCTGGCAGCCATTTGGGCATAACAAGGGATAAGCCTTTCTTAGAAGAGCAACAAAACACATCAGATGGAGAGATAAAAACCTGATCCAGAGACTCTAGCTATGTCTGAAGCCAAACCCTGGAGTGCCCTGCCTCATGATCCAATAAATTCCTTTATTCACTTTTAGGCTTAAAGAGGTTGAGATTGGGCTTTCTGTCATTTATGATGGAGAAAGAGAGAGAGGGAGAGAGAGATAGAAATAAAGAAAGAGAGAGAAAGACCCCTAATTAATACCCCACCTTGGCAAGGACTGGAAAAAATTATCCAATAGGCAAAAATTAGAAAGCAGGGTGGGAAAGGTTTCTCATTTCTCTATCCTATCTTAGTGATTCTGAGGGATGTCTGTGTGCATAATTCCTTGAGAAAACACAATCCTCCCATAGCTATGGGAGCTTTACTAACTATTTACTATTAGTAATAGTTTACTTTTTACTAAACTATGGCTTTGAGGAGCTTTACTATTAACAGGAGCTTTACTATTTACTATTAACTTTAATAAACAACCCACCCTCCCTCATCCCAGTCCTCTTAGGATTGTGGCTCACCCACAGAATACTACTAGCTGGGAAGACCTGTCTTCTCAGTTTCAGACCCAACTACCCACTGAACATCTCTTCTGCAGTGTCCCTCAGGCACCTCAAACCCAGCAGATCCTAACCCCTTCTGCTTCCCTTCATCTTGTAGCCACAGTGATCTTTTCAAAACACAAATCTTATCAGGTCTTTCCCTTGCTAAAATACATCCCATTACTCCAATACCTCTCCATCATCTGCCTAAAAAACTCTAAACTCTACACCAAGGCCCACAAGATCCTGAGCCCTGCTCACTGGTTCCCAACTCCTCCCATATGTCTCTCACCCCACACCCTGAGCACCAGCTATCCTCAAGTGTCTGTAGTTCTACAATGTTACTTTTAATATCTTTGTGCCTGTGCTCTTGTTATTCAGACTGCACAGAAAGCCTTTGCCTTCTTTCCACCCCTATTCCTCCAGGGTTTCGCTACTCAATTGCTACCATTGCAAACTGCTGCATCTGCACAGATAGCCACTGTCCACAAAAAGCCTTGTCTGCCCTCTGGTCTGGTTAATAAGTTAGAAAATATATAGAACTTGATCTGGTGTGAATATTACTATCTGAGGTAGGGACAGATGGGAGAAGAGGCTCAGTTAAACGTTGATTAAGTGATTAACCCAAGGCTTCAGCCTCTATGACTGTTCTAGGTTACGGGGAGTGGCATGTTGTGGCTTGGTCCCAGGTATTCTTTTTCCTGAGAGCTCACGACTGGGTAACTCCAAGTTTCATGTGTTCATAACTGGGAAGAGGAAAGGACCTGCCACTTCAGGTGGCATTGTTCAAACATTGTGTCTTTTACCACCAAACCCTGAGTCAATTGAGAGGGACACAATGGCTTGTCATTTGTGTGGTTTGCTGAATGTGGGCACACATTTCCTACACACCTCTTGTAAAGGTGCTCAGGCAGGACCTAAATGTGCCTCCTTTGTCATCAGAGGCCTCTGTCAGCAAACCTTTAGCATTCCAAGTGTCTACATCTCAAGACTCTCAGGAGTCTGAACCAAAGAGCCCAGAGGGAAGAAACAGGATGGAGTCAATTCTACTTAGAGCTCTTTTCCCAACCCACACGTGTGCTCACACACACGCATGCACACATACACACACCACTCCAGATCTGTGGCCCAGCATCTAAGTCAATGCCTTCTTTCCTACCATGAAGGCAAAAAGGATCGCAAGGCAAGTCCATGACTGTGTTTCGCCATCTTGGGAAAGCCTGTTGTCCCACTGGTGAAGAAGATGGCCATTGGGTCCAGCGTCTTTGACTTAATACAGGTGTGATCTGGGGATGCTGATCTGCAAAGGGATTCAGTACAAAAGGGGAGAAGTCACGTTTCCTGCTTTGGGATCCCTGGGGATCCAATATGAGGGGCTTGGAGTCAGAAAAATGGAGGTTTACAACACTGGAGGAAAAACCAGTTCTCCTTGTATTAGGAATCAAACGGAATTTGTGAGTGACTTGGATAAGTAGACTGACATTTATTCATTTACAAAAGGGGGGAAATATAGTGGAATATTTTTAACGTAACAAACATTGAAATAGCACTTACTATCTTTCAGGCACTGCTCTAAGTGACTTACAAATAAGAACTCATTCAATCTTCAGAGCAACCCTAAAAGAGAAGTACTGCTTTTATTGTGCCCATTTTGTGGAGGAGGAAACTGAGGCTCAGAAAGGTTACATTACTTGCCTGAAGACATTTGGCCAGCATGTGGCACAGCCAGGATTCAAATTCAGTCTGATCCACAGACTGTGCTCTTAACCACACTGCTAAGCTTGTTTTTTTTTTTTTTTTTTATATGAAGTAGCTTTATAGGAATTTAACCCCATAACCTTGGCTATGAGGGGCAGGGGAAAGAAAATGAGGGAGAGTAAAAGAAACATAAATGCACATCTGTCCTGGTGTAAACTTGAGATGGTAGGTAAGCCTGGAGTCCCCCCAGTGTGCCTTGATTCTTGGGGGCTTCAGAATTGACAGTTTCTCCTTTGGGTCTATGCTTATAAATGCCAATTCCCTATGGTGTTCAATCATAGTAACTGCAAATGATCCCAAGGCTGCCAGTAACACCAACTCTTGCTGAGAAATGGTACCATATTGACTTTTGGCAATTTAAGGGAATCTAAAGAATATCCTTTTTTAAGTTTTTTTATTTTAAAGACAGAGAGAGACAGAGAAACAGAGAATCTTAAGCAGGCTTCACGTTCAGCACAGAGCCCAGTGCGGGGCTCAGTACCACAACCCTGGGATCATGACCTGAGCTGATATCAAGAGTTAGATGCTCAACTGTCTGGGTCACCCAGGCACCCCAAGAATATTCTTTATTTAAGCCATTTTCTTTTAGTTCTCTGACTTTAAAATCCAGTGTAAGATATGACTTCACCCTAATATTTGCTTTTTGAGGCTGAAGTAAAGAACTTTAAAAACTGAGGGGTTACTTTAAGAAAACAAACACAGCATGGTTTTCATGTGATAGAAAAAATGTCTAAAGGTTTACAGAGTCAGAGTTGTGGGTGGAAGGGGTCTTTCTTACTTCCAACACTTCCCTAACTTTCCCTGGGAGGTGTCCTTAAAGCTATGCAGCACCTAAAAGATGGAAATTGTTTGTTCCCCCAGCTGACTACCAGCCACAGCCTCAATTTTTCTTGCAGTCTCAAGTTTCCCTTAAAAATTCATCTTATACGTTCATTCAACCTCTTCATATATTTGTTTGTTATATAAAAATAATATTTCAGATTCCCTACCTACAAGGAAGATTCAACACAATAACCCTCTGACTCATCTCATTTGCACTAAAATGTTTAGACTGTAGTGACAGAGGCATAGAAGTTCAATACTCTTATTTTACAAATAAAGCAATTGCATCCAAGAGAGGGGAAGGAACCAGCCCAGGGTCACAAAACAAATCGGGGGCACAGCTGGGAAGAGAAGTCTTCTGGCATCAGTCCAGATGACCTTCTCCCACTGAATGTTTGTCTACCAGCACTTGGGAGTGAATGGTCTTCTCTTGCCCTTCCTTAGAAAACACATTCATCAGATCTGAAACTTACTTAATCAGTGATCGGAAGTCCAGCCACCCGTGACGGCTATGGTCAGACACCAGGAGCTTTGTTTTCAGAGCAGGACACTCAGAAACTAGGGAATCCACCTCTGGGGCAAGGGTATCTGTGGTCATGATGCCCTGGGCTTTAGACACTTGTAATCGGTAGAGAATGTCCTTGGCTTTCATCTGGGTGGTTCCTGGCATGAAGATTATTCCTGGGGATGAAAAAAGGAACTTTGGGGTTTCAGGCCTGGCTTATCTGCATAGAAATCTGCTAGCTTCTTGCTGTGCAAAGTATGGGCCATGGACCAGTACCATCAGCACCACAAAAATCTCATGCCCCATCACAAACTACTGAATCAGAATTTGCACTTTAAGAAACTCTCCAAGGGATTCCTATGTATATTGAAATTTGAAAAGCCTGACCTAACCTTCTTCTACTCTAGGTGGATCAAGCCAGCAGACAGGTGAATCCTACTTTAGGACTGGGACTACAGACTATGGACGCAAGTAGCACAGTGTCTTTGACACCAGGTTTAGCTGTATCCCTGCCTCCATTTTTCTCCTCTCACTTCCTCCTCTTTCAGTCCCTTGTGTCATCTTGAATCTCCTCTCTTTTCTTCATTCCTCATACCCAAATTTAACTACATTATCCTTTTAACTTTCCTACACTCCCTTCCATCTTCCATCACCAACAGTTAGTTCAGGTCTTTGTGTGCCTCTACTGGGTTCTAATCTCTCCACCAGATGGCTCATCCTGAATCTTGCTACTACCTACCTTCCATTTTATTACCTGTTCAGGTTCCACAGAACACTGACTTCCCCCTCTGCTTTTCTTCTCTTCACCAGCACCTGTGCCCTCTCTCCAGGAAAGCACCATACTCTGAACACCCAACAGTGAAGGCACTGCCCACCCTCCACCTTTTCCTCTTACAAATCTATTCCCTATTTCAAGATGCCTATTCTTCACACAGACTTCTCCTGACTAAGTTTTTGCATGTCTTATGCCCATTCTTGGACTCTCCTTCCTTTACTTCTATTCTTCTTTTATTCTATCCCAGAGCACTCAGCTCTTGTCTTGGATTTCCCATGTGCCATCTCTCAGCTCTACAGATGACATGGCTTCTCTGTACTCTCTCTGCTGTTGCTGTTAATTCTTGATTCCACATGACCTTGATGGATTAATGTAGGATTCTATTTGTGAGGAAATATATGACCATGCATTTTAAAGCAATTAAAAAAAAATTCTGGAGTCCCACACAAATTCTACATTATATAGATACATAAATATGCAGTTAAAAGGGGGAAGGGAAATCTCCACAGAATAAATGTGTAGGGAATAACACAATTAGAAAATTCTCATATAAAACCACCATAATAATATTCAATTCAATCAACAATCATCAATGGATTCTCATGTAATAGGGTGAAAGACAGTTGGGGAACAGGATATTCACACAGTCTCAAAAGTATTACAGTACAGATTACTTAATAATTACAAAGGGAAATTGTGCCTTACAAAAGTGTTTGTAAATAATATCATCGATGATAGGATAAACCGACTTCATGTATCTCCTGATGTAAAGCATTGAGATAAGCATGTTGTCCTTTTAGTACTCCTACTAAAAATGTTTATCTGAATATAATCTTGAAAAAAGAGTCAGAAATGCAAATTTTGTGGGACCTTCTGAAAAACAACTGGCTTAGACATTTCCAAGATGTCATGCAGAAAAGTTTAGATTAACGGAGATTGAGGAGACCTTACAATGTAATGCAATGCATGACCTTCTATCAGATTTTGGATTTAAACAAACAAAAAATGGGTATAAAATACACTGTTGGGACAATTAAAGAATTCTAGCCACGGATATATACATATATCAAAGTTATACTTCTGGTGTGATAACTCTGTTGTGGTTATGTGAGGAGAATGTCATGGATCATAGCAGATGCATGCTCCAGTGTTTATGGGTATTTATCTGGTGTTTATGGATGCCACAATGTCTGCAACTGATACTTAAATGTCTCAGTGTGGGAGGGGAGCAAAATGTTAACAATTGATGTTTTTTAAAAAAAAATGAAACTGTGCAAGAGAAAGTGTGTGTGTGTGTGTGTGTGTGTGTGTGTGTGTTTATGTGTCTGTGTCTGTGTATGAATTAGAGAGTGATGACATTGTGTTTGAGGGTGTATAAGTTGAGGAAGACAGTGAGAAGTAGCAAAAGAATATTTGAAGGAGTGTGAGAAAGAAAAAGACTATGAAGAATAAGAAAAAAGGGCAGGGAAATGTTAATATTTCAGGACCCATTGGCTCCAGGCTAGACCTAAAGTCTGTTGGGGTCTCTTTGGGTCACTGACCTGCTCGGATGCAGCCTATGACCACCAGCCACCACTCGGGCACTCGAGGCAGGACCAAGGCTAGACGGTCTCCCTGCTGCAGGCCGCAGGTCTGGGTGAAGACGTTGGCTGCACGGCGGGATAAGTCTGTCATCTCTCTGAAACTCCACTTCACTTCATCACCTTGATTATTCACCCACCACAGGGCTGGGTTTGGACCTCTCTTGCCCTCCTGGTCAAGATCATACATCATGTGTTATTTCCTATGTTAAAGGAAAAGGGCACTTATTTGGCCAACCCACTACCTTAGCTACATGAAAATGTAGCTCAAGAACGGAGATCCAATTTTAAAGCATTTATAGAATGAAGAGAAGTGGGTAGGGTATGATCCAGCCAACTTCTTCTGGTCTACTGTAACTACCTCCTCTCAAGTCACATGAAACCAGTAATAGTTCCATGTTACCTATTAAAACCTTAAAATTGCATTCCCCATGTGTCTGTCTTAGTTCCACATAGATGGTATGTTTCCTCTGTGCTTCAGTTTTATCATCTATGAAATGGGTACAATACTACCTAGAAAGTAGTAAAGTTTAAATTAGTTATTTAAAGAGGTGAAATGTATATGATAGTGCCTGGGAACATAGTAGGTACTCAATGAAATTATTATCATTATTGGGGCACTTGGGTGGCTCAGTCAGTTGAGCGCCCGACTTCGGCTCAGGTCATGATCTCATGGTTCATGAGTTGGAACCCCGCATTAGGCTCACTGCTATCAGCGCACAACTGGCTGCTTCGGATGCTCTGTCTCCCTCTCTCTCTGCTCCTCCCCAACATGTACTCACTCTCTCTCTCTCTCTCTCTCTCTCTCTGTCTCTCTCTGTGTCTCTCTCTCTCTCTCAAAAACAAACATTAAAATAAATTACTATCATTATTACCATTATTACAACAAAAGAAGAGACTAATTTAATTCCTGAATATTTGGGGGAATTTATTTTTAAAATTAACATACCTCTGGAGGTGAAATAAGCAAGAAGGCAGACCTGGGAGTTCCAAGGTAGCCCTTGTTTCCTCACAGAAACGTCAAGTAAACAACAGACTACAATAGCTGTGTAGAAACTCTAGAAATAGTCAAGGACCTGCAGCAAATGAATACCCAAACAATAAAAAATCCCTACTCTAAATGGCAAGAAATTCTAGGTTGTTTTCTGCTGCTTACCCTTGTCCCATCCCCTCTCTTGTGTTGTACAGTATGGTCAGGAGGAAGCCACCCAATTTGCAGCCCCTGCCTTGGAATTTGTTTCAGTATTCTGCCCTGTGTGGAGGCTGCCTGAGAGACTGGTTTCTGCCTCATCTGAATCAGAGCTCAGATAGGAATTGTGACATAGTTTGAATATCAGACTGGAGGTGGGTGAAAGCAGTGGCAGATGCCACACTGAGTGGAAACTGTAGAACTGTGGCCACCTCGGAGGGAGACTACAGGCAGAGGAGGACAATAAAACATTTGAGCCCCAAGAAGAAGCAGATATGAGACTTTTAATGCAGTTAAAACATATAAAAGCAGTATTATGTCTGGGAAATTTGAGAAAAAAACACACATGCACAGGCCTAGGAAAGACACATGCCCAAGACCTGAAAATCTAAGAAGACCTTAAGTTTTCATACTGGTCAGATTACTGGAGGGCTTTCTCTGCATGAAGTTAGGCTGCAAAGACAGACAGAGGTGGCTACTTTTTTCAAATGTCCAGTTTTCAACAACAGATCACAAGGCCATGTTGCCCATTCAAAGGAACAAAACAAATTTCCAGAAACTTACCCTAAAGAGACACAGGTTTCAGTTATTAGACAGACACTTTAAAATGATTGTCTTAACTATCCTGAAAGTGCTGAAGGAAAACAGACAAAGAACCAAAGCAAATCAGAAAATCAATATATGAACACAATGAGAATACCAACAAAGAGATAGAAATTATAAAAAAGAACCAAACAGAAACTGCGGATCTGAAAAATACAAAAACTGAATTGAAAACTTTACGAGAAGGATTCAACAGCAGATCCAAGCAGGAAGAAGAAAGAGTCAGTAAACTTGAACACAAGTCATTTTAAATTATGGAGTCAGAGAAGCAAAGAGAAAAAAAAAACAATAAAGAAAAGTAAACAGAGCCCAAAGCACATAGTATACAAACAAGCAGACCAACATACACATTATGGGAATCCTAGAAGAAGAGACAAAAGGAGCCATCAGCTTATTTGAAGAAAGAATGGCTGAAAAAAAGCAAAACCTTATTTGTATTAAATACAAATTTATATAGTAGTGTTCATTCATTCATTCATTCATTCATTCATTATATGGATGTACAAATACAAGAGGCTCAAACAATTCCAAGAAAACCCAGAGAGATACATACAGAGACACATAATCAAACGAAAAAGCCAAAGACAGAATCCTGAAAGCAGCAAAAAAAAAAAAAAAAAGTGACTCATCATGCATAAGGAATCCTCAATAAGATTATTAGTGGCAGGCCAGAAGACCCGCCAAATCAGTGGGATTACATATTTGACATGATGGGTAAAAAGGTGTCAATCAACAACTTCTATATTTGGCAATCCCCATGAAAATAACACCAGCATTCTTCAGAGAGCTCGGACAAAAATCCTAAAATTTGTATGGAACCAGGAAAGACCCCAAATAGCCAAAGCAATCCTGAAAAAGAAAACCAAAACTGGAGGTATCACAATTCCAGACTTCAAAATGGATTACAAATCTGTAATCATCAAGACAGTATGGTACTGGCACAAAAACAGACACTCAGATCAACTGAATGCAATAGAAAACCCAAAAATGGACCCACAAACATATGGCCAACTAATCTTTGACAAAGCAGGAAAGTATATCCAAGGGAAAAAAGACAATCTCTTCAGCAAATGTTGCTGGGAAAACTGGACAGTGACATGCAGAAAAATGAACCTGGACCACTTTTGTACACCATACACAAAACTAAACTCAAAATGGATAAAAGACCCAAACATAAGACAGGAAGCCATCAAAATCCTCAAGGAGAAAGCAGGCAAAAACCTTTTTGACCTCAGTCGCAGCAACTTCTTACTCAACATGTCTCCGGAGGCAAGGGAAACAAAAACAAAAATGAACTATTGGGAACTCATCAAAATAAAAAGCTTCTGCACAGTGAAGGAAACAATCAGCAAAACTAAAAGGCAACTGACAGAATGGGAGAAGATATTTGCAAATGACATATCAGATAAAGGGTTAGTATCCAAAATCTATAAAGAACTTCTCAAACTCAACACCCAAAAAACAAATAATCCGGTGAAGAAATGGGCAAAAGACATGAATAGACACTTCTCCAAAGAAGACATCCAGATGGCCAACCAACACATGAAAAAATGCTCAACATCACTCATCATCAGGGAAATACAAATCAAAACCACAATGAGATACCACCTCACACCTGTCAGAAGGGCTAACATTAACAACTCAGGCAACAACAGATGTTGGTGAGGATGTGGAGAAAGAGGATCTCTTTTGCACTGCTGGTGGGAATGTAAACTGGTGCAGCCACTCTGGAAAACAGTCTGGAGGTTCCTCAAAAAATTAAAAATAGAACTACCCTACAACCCAGTCATTGCACTACTAGGTATTTATCCAAGGGATATAGGTGTTTTGAAAGGGCACATGCACCCCAATGTTTACGGTAGTGCTATCAACAATAGCCAAAGTATGGAAAGAGCCCAAATGTCCATTGATGGATGAATGGATAAAGAAGATGTGGTATATATACATATACATATATATATATGTATATGTATATATACATACATACAGTGGAGTATTACTTGGCAATCAAAAAGAATGAAATCTTGCCATTTGAAATTACATGGATAGAACTAGAGAGTATTATGCTAAGTGAAATTAGCCAGTCATAGAAAGACAAATATCATATGACTTCACTCATATGATGATTTAAGATTCAAAACAGATGAACAAAAGGAAGGGAAGCAAAAATCATATAAAAACAGGGAGGGGGCAAAACATAAGAGATTCTTAAATATAGAGACAAACAAAAAATTGCTGGAGGGGTTGTGGGAGGGGGGGATGGGCTAAACGTGTAAGGGGCATTAAGGAATCTACTCCTGAAATCATTGCTCTATTTGCTAACTAACTTGAATGTAAATTTAAAAATAATTAATTAATTTAAAAAAAGAAGAAATTCTCTATTTGGTAAAACTGTCCTTCAAAAATGAGGGAGAAATTAGGTCATTCTCAGATAAACAAAAATTGAGGGAGTTCATTATGGTTAAACTTTGTCTATAAGAAATACTAAAAGGGGACACCTGGGTAACTCAATTGGTTAAGCAAACAATTTTGGCTCAGGTCGCGATGTCATGGTCCATGAGTTTGAGCTTTGAGTCAGGCCTTGTGCTGACAGCTCAGAGCCTGGAGCCTACTTCAGATTCTGTGTCTCCCTCTCACTTTTACCCTCCCCTGCTCGTACTCTGTCTCTCTCTCTCTCTCAAAAATAAAACATTAAAACATTTTTTAATTTGGGGCGCCTGGGTGGCGCAGTCGGTTAAGCGTCCGACTTCAGCCAGGTCACGATCTCGCGGTCCGTGAGTTTGAGCCCCGCGTCGGGCTCTGGGCTGATGGCTCGGAGCCTGGAGCCTGTTTCCGATTCTGTGTCTCCCTCTCTCTCTGCCCCTCCCCCGTTCATGCTCTGTCTCTCTGTCCCAAAAATAAATAAAAAACGTTGAAAAAATTTAAAAAAAAAAAACAAACATTTTTTAATTTAAAAAAAAGCCTAAAAGGAGTCCAATTTGAAATAAAAGGATGTTACAGAGTAGCCTGAATACAAAAACATAAAGTTCTTTGATAAAATACATGGACAAATATAAAAACAAGTATTATTATAATTTTGACTTGAAACTCCATTTTTTATTCTTTCACAGTATTTAAAAGACAAAAGCATAAAAAATAATTATGTCTATGTTAATGAGTACACAATATATAAATATCTAATTTGTGATATCAATAAAACAACATGGAGGGGTAAGAGGGAGCTGGAAAAAATTAGGATTTCTGTATGCAAATAAAGTTGTTACTAGTTTAAAATAGATTGTTATAACTTTAGGATGTTATATGTACTCCTCATAATAACCACAGAAATTATCTACAGTATATATACAAAAGGAAATGAGAAGGGACTGAAAGCATATTACAAAAAAATTAACTAAAGACAAAGAAAGGCAGTAAGGGAGGAAATGAGGAACCAAAAGCTATGACATCAAGAAAACAATTAACAATATAGCAATAGTAAGTTCTTCCTTATCAGCAATAACTTTAAATGGATGTGCACTAAACTCCCCAGTGTAAAGACATAAACTGGCAGAATGTATTAAAAATGAAAAAAGAATCCAACTATATTCTGTCTACAAAATTGCTATTTCCACATGATAGATTATGATAAAACCATCAAACAACTTGCAGAAATTGTTTTGGAATAATAATTTCACAATACAATATTAATTAAAAAGAGCAAAACCATATTTACATTATAATCCAAATGTATATAGTAGTAACCATTCATTTGTTCAATTAATATATATATATATTTTTCAATATATGAAATTTATTGTCAAATTGGTTTCCATACAACACCCAGTGCTCATCCCAAAAGGTGCCCTCCTCAATACGCATCACCCACCCTCCTCTCCCTCCGACCCCCCACCAACCCTCAGTTTGTTCTCAGTTCATTTGTTCAATTAATATATATTTACTAAATTCTCATTATTTGTTAGGGACTATTCTTAGACCAAAGGATACAATGGGGAACAAGACATACATGTACATACATGGTTTTAATATTTATTGCCAATTTTCATTTTCTTGTTTAAATACACTTTCTTATTTTCCCCCAAACTTTCTATAATGAGCATGTTTTTTAAAAAGATTTCATTTTTAAGCTAATTTATTTATTTTGAGAGAGAGAGACAGAGACAGAGAGACAGAGACAGAGAAAGAGAGACAGAGACAGAGAGAGCACAAATGGGGGAGGGGCAGAGAGAGAGGGAGAGAGAGAGAGAATCCCAAACAGGCTGTGCACTGTCATTGGGGAGCCCGATGTAGGGTTCAAACTCACAAACTGTGAGATCATGATCTGAGCCAAAGTTGGACACTTAACTGACTGAGCCACCCAGGCGCCCCAAAAGATTTCATTTTTTAAAAATTAATTTCCAAAAACTGTCCAGAGTAAAAGTTCAGGCAATGCAGAATCTTATGAACAGAAACATTTCTTATAAATAGAAAAATGTCTTCAAATATCTCTTCACATTTTCACTCTCTGAAGGTCAGCACTGATAATTATCTGGCGTATATTCTTCCAGCAATCTTTTTCCACATATGTGCAAACATGATCCTACCACCTTTGTCCCATATGATCGGAACAAAAGAGTGTATCTCACTTGAGAAAAGATAAGATTAATATATATGTATATGCATATGTAAGTATTCAGATCTATGAAAAAAGCAGTATGAAAACGTTCTTGCCCAACAGATGGAAGAATATTAGCAAGTGTAATCACTAGTTATGCACTGCTTATATAAAGGGAGCAGAGTATGTAATAGTCTTGTAGGAGTTTGAAAAATGATGGAAAAGCTTGTGTATCAAGGTGGAAAACATTTGCTGCTCGGAACTCTGTTTTAGACCTTACCTTTGCAACTTGAAGAAGATACTGCTTAAATAATTATAGATTTTTGTGTTAAAGATTAACCTGATAATGTGATATTGAGATAAAACTATTTTCAAGAAGAGAAAAACAGCTCCTAAACTTAGATTTGAAATTTAAATTTTTATGAGATAAAGTTTGAAGCCAAAGGAAATTGAGAAACAGTTTCAAAACATAAAATGTTTATGGGGCTCCTGGGTGGCTCAGTTGGTTAAGTGACTGACTTCGGCTCAGGTCATGATCTCATGGTTTGAGTTTGAGCCCCAAATCTGGCTCTGTGTAGACAGCCTGGAGCTTGGGATTCTGCCTCCCTCTCTCTCTCTGCCCCTCCCCTGCTTGTACTCTCTCTTTCTCAAAATAAATAAATAAACTTAAAAAAAAGAAATCAGATAAAAAAGGGCACATCCTGCATTATTCCATTTCTATGAAATTCTAGGAAAGAGAAATATAATCTGCAAGGTAGCGTATCAGTGGTTCCCTGGGGCTCAGAGTGGGGGTAGGGGCCAAGAGAAAACAAAAGGAAACTTCTTAGATGATGGAAATGTTCTAAAACTCAAACTTTACACTAAAAAGGTGTGCATTTTATTCTATGTCAATTACATATCAACATAGTTACTCTTTGCTAATACCTAACTAAAATATACTTTGAAGAAGGAAAATTGGAAAAGTTTGCGAGATCAAGCCCCATGTTGGGCTCTACATTGACAGCTTGGAGCCTGCTTAGGATTCTCTCTTCCTCTCTCTCTCTCTCACTCTCTCTCTCTCTCTCTGTTCCCTGTTCCTCCCCTGATCATGCACTCTCTTTCTCTCTCAAAATAAATTATATATATCTACACATACATATACATAAATATATGAGTTTATGGCCTATAGAAAAAATTTGCCTCAATCTTATTTCCAATGAATTTTAAGTTGAAATTCAAAGAGTTCTGTAAATTAATGCTAGAATATGATAGACTAATAGAATTTATATCCTAACTGACATAGATAGAACACTTTACCCAATGATGATATAATTCTAATTCTTTTCCATTGCATTTGGAACATTTATTAATCTCGAGAAATCTTAAAAGTTTAAAACAGAGTATGTTTTCTAACCACAGTGGAATTAAGCTAGGAATCATTAACAATATGATAATGAGAAAACCATCCCCAACTACCTGGAAACTAACTAGTACACTTCTATATAATCTAGAGTCAGAGAAGGATCAAAAAGTCAAATAGAAACTATTTCCAACAGAATGATAATAAAATACAACATGTCAAAATTTGTGTGGTGCACCTAAAAGGAATGCTTACTGGAAAATATATACTTTTAAATACATACATTAGAAAAGAAGGCAGGCCAAAAAGTAAGAACATAAGTTTGCATCAAGAAGCTGAAAAAGGAAAAGCCAATCAAATCAAAGGAAACTAGGAAGAAGGTAATAATAAAGATAAGAGCTTGCATCCGTGGAATGGAAAATAAATATGCAATTGAGAATATCAGTAAAGCCAAAGCTGGTTTTGAGAAGATGTATCAGATTGATAAACTCTTATAAAGACTTACCCAGGGAAAAAAAGAAAAATAACATAGTAACAATATTAGGAATGAAAAAGTGCACACAAATGCAATTCTTACAGACATTGAAATAGCAACAAGAGAAAATTATGAATAATTTTATGCCAATAAATATGACAATGTGGATGAAATTAACAAATTACTAAAAAAGCAACTTACTAAAACTGATAGAATCAAAATCTTTTTTTTAATTTTATTTTCTATTTTTTTAATTTACATCCAAATTAGCATATAGTACAATGATTTCAGGAGTAGATTCCTTAGTGCCCCTTACCCATTTAGCCCATCCCCCCTCCCACAACCCCTTCAGTAACCCTCTGTTTGTTCTCCATATTTATGAGTCTCTTCTGTTTTGTCCCCCTCCCTGTTTTTATATTACTTTTGTTTCCCTTCCCTTATGTTCATTTGTTTTGTCTCTTAAAGTCTTCATATGAGTGAAACTATATGATTTTTGTCTTTCTCTGACTAATTTCACTTAGCATAATACCTTCCAGTTCCATCTACGTAGTTGCAAATGGCAAGATTTCATTCTTTTTGATAGCCAAGTAATACTCCATTGTATATATATACCACATTTTCTTTATCCATTCATCCATCGATGGACATTTGGGCTCTTTCCATACTTTGGTTATTGTTGATAGTGCTGCTATAAACATGGGGTTGCATGTGTCCCTTCGAAACAGCACACCTGAATCCTGTGGATAAATGCCTAGTAGTGCAACAGCTGGGTCATAGGGTAGTTCTGTTTTCAGTTTTTTGAGGAACCTTCATACTGTTCTCCAGAGTGGCTGCACCAGTTTGCATTCCCACCAACAATGCAAAAGAGATCCTCTTTCTCCACACCCTCGCCAACATCTGTTGTTGCCTGAGCTGTTAATGTTAGCCATTCTAACAGGTGTAAGATGGTATTTCATTGTGGTTTTGATTTGTATTTCCCTGATGATGAGTGATGTTGAGCATTTTTTCATGTGTCTGCTGGTCTTCTGGATGTCTTCTTTGGAAAAATGTCTATTCATGTCTTTTGCCCATTTCTTCACCGGATTATTTGTTTTTTGGGTGTTGAGTTTGAGAAGTTCTTTATAGATTTTGGATACTAACCCTTTATCTGATATG
Organism: Panthera onca; assembly: GCF_046562875.1. NCBI lineage: Eukaryota > Metazoa > Chordata > Mammalia > Carnivora > Felidae > Panthera > Panthera onca. Next base: position 25,875,433 of record NC_138354.1, read on the forward strand.
TCATTTGCAAATACCTTTTCCCATTCTGTCAGTTGCCTTTGAGTATTGCTGATTGTTTCCTTCGCTGTGCAGAAGGTTTTTATTTTTATTTATTTATTTATTTATTTTTAATGTTTTTATTTATTTTTGAGACAGAGAGAGACAGAGCATGATCAGGGGAGGGGCAGAGAGAGAGGGAGAGACAGAATCTGAAGCAGGCTCCAGGCTCTGAGCTGCCAGCACACAGCCCGACGTGGGGCTCAAACTCATGGACTGTGAGATCATGACCTGAGCTGAAGTTGGACGCTTAACCAACTGAGCCACCCAGGCACCCCAGAAGCGTTTTATTTTGATGAAGTCCTAGTAGTTCATTTTTGCTTTTGTCTCCCTTGCCTCTGGTGATGTGCTGAGTAAGAAGTTGCTGTGGCCAAGATAAAAAAACCATATAATACCAAGGAATAAATCTTTAAAAAAACTTATTTAATTTTTGAGAGACATAGAGAGAGCACAAGTTGGGGAGGGGCAGAGAGAGAAGGAGACACAGAATCCAAAGCAGGCTCCAGGCTCCGAGCTGTCAGCACAGAGCCCGATGTGGGGCTCGAACTCACAAACTATGAGATCATGACCTGAGCCGAAGTTGGAGCTTAACGGACAGAGCCACCCAGGTACCCCAGAATAAATCTAACCAAAGAGGTAAAAAGTCTATATGCTGAAAACTATAGAAAGCTTATGAAAGAAAGTGAAGAAGACACAAAAAAAATGGAAAAAGATTCCATGCTCCTGGATAGGAAGAACAAATATTGTTAAGATGTCAATTACTACCCAAAGCAATCTACATATTCAAGGCAATCCCTATCAAAATAACACCAGTATTCTTCACAGAGCTAGAACAAATAATCCTCAAATTGGTATGAAACCAGAAAAGACCCCGAATAGCCAAAGTAATCTTGAAAAAGAAAACCAAAGCAAGAGGCATCACAATCCCAGAGTTCAAGCTATACTAAAAGCTGTAACCATCAAGACAGTATGGTACTGGCACAAAAACAGACACTCAGATCAATGGAACAGAATAGAGAACCCAGAAAAGGACCCACAAACGTATGGCCAACTAATCTTTGACAAAGCAGGAAAGAGTATCCAGTGGAATAAAGACAGTCTCTTCAGCAAGTGGTGCTGGGAAAACTGGACAGAGACATACAGAAGAATGAACCTGGACCACTTTCTTACACCATACACAAAAAATAAACTCAAAATGAATGAAAGACCTAAATGTAAGACAGGAAGCCATCAAAATCCTTGAGCAGAAAGCAGGCAAAAACCTCTTTGATCAAAATCTTTTTTTTAAAGTTTATTTTCTGAGAGAGAGTGTGCAAGTGGGAGAGGGGCAAAGAGAGAGAGAGAGAAGGACAGAGGATCTAAAGCAGGTTCTGTGCTGACAGCAGAGAGCATGATGTGGGGTCCAAACTCATGAACTGCAAAACCATGACCTGAGCTTAAGTCGGACACTTAAGCGACTGAGTCACCCACGTGCCCCTAGAATCAAAATCTTAATAACCTTGTATCTATTAAAGAAATTAAATCCATTACTAAGAGCTTCCCTACAATGAAAACCCCATATTTTATGCCTAAAAGTTTTGGTATGCATTCTAGTGTGTTAAGAATTTGACTTGAAAAACGGATGCTTTTAGATAAGTTGGGATAATCTTGTTTTTATACCAGTTGGTTGTAAATTCAGAGGTTACAGGGGACAGGCAAGTAAAATAAATGAGAGAAGCCTGCCATGTTCTTCTGGGGTAAACTGGAGAGCCATGAGTCTCTCAACAGAGAGCTACCATTCAACTCTACCGACTGCTTCGGTAGAGGAATGCTTGTTTAGTATTATGAGACATGACTTTACAAAAGAAGCACCACAGACTGATTCTGGTTTCTGTACTCTGGATTTCTCCACATGAAGCCACCCTATGCCAAAGCTTCCCTTCTTCCCTTGTACATATTTACAACACATCCACGAGAAAGTTAATGGTTCATTGCTAAAATACAACCAAGTTATGGCCACCAACATTGCTGACCTTGTGCTGGTTGTGCTGCTGCTCAGGGTGCATGCATTCAAATTCAATCAACAACTAGTTTAATGTACCAGCATGTTCTACATGCTGGGGATACAACAGTTAACATAACAGTAAAAATTCCCCTAGCTCATGGAACTGACATTCCAGTGCCAAAGACACTATATGTGTATTAGAATTACAAAAGATAAACACTTTTTGTGAATATCATGAAGGATTCCTTTATGGGATACTGGGACAAAAGTCTAATAGTTTCAAAAGAACACAAAGACCCTTTTAAACTGTACCAGTCCTTGGATTGTTATTAATTTCTTACATAAAACTACAGAATTAAATTCAGGGGCCACTAAACACAGACTCACTGACTCAGAGAAATCTCAGCAGATCTGACTGTTAAATGTTAAGGAACTTGGAATGTTTGGCAGCACATAATTTATTTGGACAAATATTATGGGACAAAGAGCCAGGCAAATGTGGGGCAAGGGCATTCAGCTGTTGTTGTTTTTTATGCTTTGTGATTAACTGTGACAAATCAGCTTAGGAATTCTCTGAGTCTGCACTGATGGCATGAAGAATTAGAAAGCTATAGCATGTACACACCCAAGTTTAGGTAAACTTGAGTAGATAAATAAGATTAGGTAAAGTGGGGCAAAAGTCCCAGTATAGAACAAAGGTATAGGAATAGGGAATCTCAGGATGAAAACATCCCAGATGAGGTAAACAAGATTAGGTATTCAGGGTGGAAATGCCCCCCAACTTAGTACTATAGCAGAAAGCAAGGACCAAATTAGATAAATAGGTAAATAGGGTTATAGACCACTGCAGGGCGAAGTTGCCCAAAGTGGAGCTAATTAGCAAAAGAAAGGTGCCTTGTTGACCCTGAGGTAGAATGCTCTGTCTTTCTTGTCCCATAGACCAGTTTAGGTAAACAGAGGTGGTGCCTCATGTCTACTATAAACAACCTTCAGCCCAGCACCAGGATTCTGTTTTGTATTAACCCAAACCCCTAACACCGAGTATCTTCAAAATCCCATTTCCCTCACATCAATGAATTAATGTTCATGATTTCATTGTCTTTTTGTGCACACCCATCACCATGTTTGTAAGCCTTCTGATCCTAATAAAAACAGAACGAGGACCCTTACTCGGGATTCTTGTCTTCCCCTGGACATTAGCCACTCTTGCATTTTTAATCCTGCGTCCCGCTTTCTTGATGGATAAGAAAGAACACCAGATCCAGAGTTTAGAATTAATATCTATTTGACTATATGTATTAAGCAATGTTTAATATAAAATTGCATCAGGGGTTGGTAGGAAGAAATTGTTTGTCATGAGTTTCACCAAAACAAACAAAACGTAAGGTTGCTGACGCTGTATTCACCTCTCCTAGGACATGAAGTGGGGAATCACACTGTCTATAGAGGAAAAATAAAGAGCTGCACATTTTGTCTACTTTCCTATCTCCATTACCTAGAATAGTAATTGGCACATGTTAGGGGCTCACTAAGTTTTAGCGGAATGGATGAATGGATGGATGGATGGATGTAGTATCAAAGGGAGAGAATGAATGAATTTGGACAGAATGCAACCTCTCATGAACAGATTTGGGAGGCTTCTCTAGGAATCAAATCAAGTTGTGTGTACTATGTTAGGAGTCTAGAGTAACAAAGGGTTTAATTTCTAAGATGAGTCAGGGGTTATAAGTTGGTGGCCTGTATTCCACCTCTGGACATAGGTTGTCTGGCTTACCAGGTACTTTCTTTTGTTTTATAACCAATTCTTTGCCGGGGCACTGGGTGGCTCAGTTGAGGGAACGCTAGGGGAGAGGCCCCATGCATCACTAGAGACACAATGACCATGATCAAGGCAATTAGCAAAGTGGCAACAGACAGATGAGAAGTGTTGGCAGAATAAATATTATTGGGATGAGGACGCTGGGGGTGGGGAGAACTTGGGAGACATGGATAAATGGGCAATGTTCAACAAGGATGATATAAAACGCAACAAAGATGAGGCATCCTGAGGTCATATTTACTTGGTGGTTCCCTCCATGGGTTGATGTGTTAACTACCTATAAGGAATATAAATCAAGGGGAAAGTGAAGGCATCACTTCTTGCTCTCTCCACCTCCTCCCTCTCCAGCCCATCTCATGGTTCAAAAGTTCTTAACTAGATTACTGGTCAGGGCAGTGATGAAAGTCAGTTTAGAATCTGAGGGAAGAGATGTTTGGCATCATCAAATTGTGAGAGCAGGTTAAATAATGTATTGCAGAATTAGATAGCCTGGACCCAAATCCTGTTCTTTCCCTTATTAGGCATGTGCTGGTTTCTGTGTGTTATTTAAACCCTTGACACCTCAGTTCCCTCATCTAGAAAATGGGGGTGATGAAAATGCTCACCTACTCATAGTATTAAATGCCAAGTGCACTTTAAAAAGTGCCTATGCCCTCCCTTGGCATTATTATGGAAATTCAGGAAAAGGAAAAAGAAGGAGGTGGGGAAGAGGCCCACATGTTAGTTGAATACTAACATATAATGCAGGTGCATGGGAAATTTAAAAATTCTATTAACTCTCTGACTCCATCTCAGGTAAATTCTGTCCAAAGACAGTGTTGGGTGAGTTTTCTCACTGTGGACATCACCAGCTAGGACTTAGTAGCTGGAGCACCATGAACTGTCTATCTCAACTCCTAATGTCCCTACTTCACCTCTCTTGGTCTGTCTCTTGGAGAGAGATAAACTGAACACTTGGGTTTTTCTGCAGACATGTGTAATCTCTAGGGGCCATATGGACTATTTTCCCTGTACATACCCTAAAGACACACTCAAGTAGGTAGTTGATAGGGAGGAATCCAGTTACACACGCCATCCTCAAAGAATGACAGATGACATGACCTAGCTACATGTGTCAGATGCTCATGTGTACAGTCAGGTGATCTCTCCCTTCCCTCTGAGTGTAGCCTGAAGTGAAGACCAAGTGTAATGAGACAAATTCCTATTAGGCTCATAGTCTCATTAGTTGAAGGTAAGAATTCAGACTAAGGTCAATTTACCGACCTTAGAAACTTTGGTCACAATTATGTGACTGTGTACCAGATATTTTCACCTGCTATCTTGTTTCCAAAATGAGATCATCACCATTTCATAGATAAAACCACTGAGGCTCAGAGGATTGAGAACAAGACTAGGCTGAGAATTGAACCCCCAAATGTAAGCTTTTCCCACAACACTTCTAAGCTGAGGCAGAAGCCATTTCTGGTTCTGTGCCCCTCAGTCTACTAGGATCATGATAAGGTCAATGAGGCCATTCTTGTTCTCACCTCCCATCATGAGTGCCTCCTTACCTGCTCCATTTGAGTCCAATAGTCCAGGACATCACTTGCAAAGTTAAATTCCTTAGGTCTATCATAGTCATTCCATCTCAGGGTTCCAGCTCCTGATAAAGACCGGCAGCAAAGGTACCAAGGGGCAGGGTGAAAGCCATGGTAGGATTTGCGAATGCCCCAGAGGACTTGGAGACTCATCAGCCTCTGCATGGTGGAAGAGGCCTCAGGAAGCCGACACAGAATTCTCAGGTCAACACCTGCCTTGGGAAGAGATGGTACTAGATTGGCCATGGAATAGTAATTTCCTCCACAAAATGAAGGCAATAGCTTTGTGAGAGAAATAGCTTTGTTTCAGATCACCAGAATGTGGACGACACAAGACCCATCTGCATCGCTACCCCTCTCTTGTTAATATTTTCTCCTGGATTCTGTGAGCCAACAATTTTTCCTGCCTGAGATTGCATTTCTGTCACTTGAGACTATAAGAATATTGACAAATATACAGCACCATACTCAGGAATGATGAGGCTAATATCACAACACCTGTGCTAGTGGACTGACATCTGGCCAGATGGGGGGCAGGGAACTTTCCCAGGACATCATTCCAGGCAGCTATCACCAACCCATCAGAGTTGACCCATGAAATGAAACTTTTTGCCACTCCAGATCCCAACAAAGACCCTTCACGTGGAAGCAGAAACTTCATTTATTATTATTGATGACTGTGAAAAACTGCCTTAAGCTAGAACTATCTTTCCATGAGAATGCTGGCTGAAGGAAACCATTTCACAAGCAGTTTTGCGATCCAAGCACTTTATGTCTGCAAACAATAAAGTCTCCTCCCCCTTGGATTCAGCAATCATGGTGACAGACCACAGAATAGATGGATAAAACCTGGCTCAATTTACTTTAAGGTGCTTTAGACCAATAATAATCTAACCCCAATTTTGAGGCTGCCCCCAGAGCCCCACTTTGCATTCCTAGTTGGGAAGGCACTGCTATATATGCAATAGAGTGAACGTCTGCATAAAATAGGATACTTGAAAAGTTCATCCCTTAGAGTTTGCTTGTCAGCATGGATCCTTGGGCCACATGAACTAAATAAAGTATGCCCCTTTCTTTTTACCTCCTGTCAATCAACAGTACCATCTTTTGTTTTATCAGAGCACTTTTGGGCTAGAAAGACCCTAAGATATCAGCTGAGCCAGACCTGGCCCTTAGACATACTCCTGTTGGCTCTTGGTCTTTGTAGGGAAATTTAAAAGTTTTTTTAAAGTTTAATTATTTATTAATTTGAGGGGGGGGGGGGGAAGAGAGAAAGAGGAGAGAATGAATGAGTTTGAGTGGCGAAGGGGCAGAGAGAGAGGGAGAGAGAGAGAGAATTCCAAGCAGGCTCTACACTGTCAGAACAGAATCCAACATGGGGCTTGGACTCATGAGCTGTGAGAGCATGACCTGAGCTGAAACCAAGAGCTAGATGCTTAACTGACTAAGCGTCCTGGAGGGAAATTTTAAATGGTCAACATTTAAACCTTGGGAGGTTTCATTTAAAAGCCCGGAAGGTTTCTCTTGAAAATGTAGGAGGTCTGGCGATACTGGGCCTTTATTTCAAACTGGCACTAACTGACTGAAGCTGAGAATTGTATGCTTCATTTACATGGAATGTTCTCCAATTTGACATGGTTTTCACCATGCTTTTTTTCCCACACCAGCTTGCTTCTCCACTTACTGTACCTGTCAAGCCTCTGTGCATATTTGAGCTTAAAATCGTTCATTTGGGCCAACATCTCCAAAGGGACAGGGATTTCCCCAAGGTTGCAAGGCAAGTGTAGTAGCAGAGCTGGTTCTAGAAACATGCCTTTCATGTTCTTTTGTCCAACACATACCTGCCTCCACAAATGTGAACTGATTCAGAGCAGGAATACCAGATTCATCTGCGATTTTTATGCATGGTTATATAAATGGCCTCAGGAATCTTCCTTAAAATGCTCAGGGTCAGTGCAAATGACCCCTGAGTAAGTGGCTAAAGACAACAACAAGAGCAAGAGAAATAAGGAGGAAATTAATTCATCCCTTATTAGGGGCTAATTGCATCTCCTTAAAATTCATATGTTGAAGTCCCAAGCTCCCAGTACCTCAGAATGTGACTATATTTGGAGAGAGAATCTTTTCAGAGCTGATTAAGCTAAAATGAGGCCAGTAGATGGACTCAAATCCAGTATGACTGGTGGCATTAAAAGAAGAGGAGATTAGGACACAGACACACATAGCAAGGAAAATGACATGCAAACATGAAAATAGGTATCCAAAACCCAAGGAACGAGGCCTCAGAAAAACCAACCCTGCAGACAGCTTGATCTCAGGCTTCTCACCTCCAGAACTATGAGAAAAGACATTTGTGTTTGGAGCCCCCACAGTCTATGGTACTTTGTTATGGCAGTCCCAGCAAATGAACACACCTCTCTTAATCAAATAAAAAGAAATTACTTTGGCATCATCTTATAAATGTGTTTGCAACTCTAATTTAATCTCCACAAGAAGACCAAACACAGTGCCCAGTGAGGACTGTGGTAGCTGAGAGTGTGCTCTTAGGAGTCAAATAGCTTCAAATTCCAGCCACTTCACTCACCACCTAGGTAAATGGGCAATTTTCTTAACCTCTGTCTAAAATATGGAAATACTGGCAGCACCTGTTTCCTACACTTGTGGTGATGAATGGCTGACATCCCACCTAAAGCATTTAGGCACGGACTCAGTGCAGATGAGTGCTCCGGAATCAGGAGCTATTATTAGTTGTCACTCTCTCTGGGGAAACTCTCACATGCTTAATCTTTGGAATTAGAGTCTAAAGAGAAGGAACAGGAATAAATTAATGAACAGTCTTTTGAAGTGCTTTAAAGTAAATGAACAAATCAGGAGACTATAGATGCTGGAGAGGATGGGGAGAAATGGGAACCCTCTTGCACTGTTGGTGGGAATGCAAACTGGTGCCGCCACTCTGGAAAACAGTGTGGAGGTTCCTCCAAAAATTAAAATAGATCTACCCTATGACCCAGCAATAGCACTGCTAGGAATTTACCCAAGGGATACAGGAGTGCTGACGCATAGGGGCACTTGTACCCCAATGTTTATAGCAGCACTTTCAACAATAGCCAAATTATGGAAAGAGCCTAAATGTCCATCAACTGATGAATGGATAAAGAAATTGTGGTTTATATACACAATGGAATACTACGTGGCAATGAGAAAGAATGAAATATGGCCTTTTGTAGCAACGTGGATGGAACTGGAGAGTGTTATGCTAAGTGGAATAAGTCATACAGAGAAAGACAGATACCGTATGTTTTTACTCTTATGTGGATCCTGAGAAACTTAACAGAAGACCATGGGGGAGGGGAAGGAAAAAAAAGTTAGAGAGGGGGGGAGCCAAACCATAAGAGACTCTTAAAAGCTGAGAATAAACTGAGGGTTGATGGGGGTGGGAGGGGGAAGAGGGTGGTGATGGGCATTGAGGAGGGCACCTGTTAGGATGAGCACTGGATGTTGTATGGAAACCAATTGACAATAAATTTCGTATTAAAAAAAATGAAAATTGAATAAAGGTCAAATCTATCCATAAAAAAAAGAAGTGCTTTAAAAGTATATTTTGAAGTCACTATGGAATTGTGGCTTTGAAAGGTGGCTAAGCCCACCATTATTTGCCTAGGTACACAGTGCTTGAAGAGTTCCTGGAACTGAGCTTTGATTTCACAAGATTTTGGACTGAAAAAGCTATTTATTTTATGAGGCAACACACTTAGCATGGCAAAGGAGATCCTGTAACTCTGGAGTTACAGAGCCACGTTTAGTTCCACTGCCTACCAGCTCAGTAAACTTGGCCACTGTTTTTATGTCTCTGGAATTAAGGGCACACTAGTAATATCTACCTTGGGGCTTCCTGCAAGGATTAGTGATATAATATGTATACACTATCTTGCCAGCATTGTGCCTAATATACAATAAGGGCTAAATAAATATTGAAGTGCTAATTCCCAGCAAATTCTGAATCCAACTCCCCATTAGATATTAAAAATATTTTTTAAATGAAAGACATTCACTTTATATAATATGAACTAACTTCTGCATAGTGGAGTTTTCTTTCACTTGTTCACTTTCTGGGTCATTCTTACTTCTCTATGTACCCTCCTTCACAGCCCATCACATTCACATTTGCCTAACATGAAACAGATCACACTCTATGCCAGCCACTGCACTTGGCCTATCCCATGTATAATCTCCTTTATCCTTCTCACTCGATACCCCCATTCTCCTTTTGCAATTAAGGAAATTAAATGTGAAAAGAGTTAAGAGCCTTGCCCAAAGTCAGCCAACCTATAAGTGACACAGTCAGAACTTGAAGTTTGGTCTTCATATTTTAAACTATGAAAATACTTTCCTGCCCTACGTACATAGACACACACACACACACACACACACACACACACACCTCACAAAGATGCTATCGTTCATCTGTCTTACCTGGTACTCTCTAGGCAAGAGGTGGGCTTGGTCCTGGACTAGTATAGAAGTGGGAACTTGGCATATTCAGTTCTCTCTGATCAGAAAAGTCCCCAACACTGTACACACAAAAGAACTTTCCACCTCTGGGGCGGAGAACTTGGCAAGAATTGGATGATTTAGAAATAGGAGGAGATGCTCAGATAGAAAAGGGCAGAAAACAATCACAGTCCTCCATGGGAGATAAACAGTTGGGTAAAGAAAGTATTTGAAGTCATCCCAGTTCTTATGGGATGATGACCTGTGGTGTGAATAAATAAATAAAGTCAAATGGAGAACTCTCACCAGCTCTCTGTGGCTAACCTGCTCTCTGTCCCAACCCTGTACCTCCAATGCTCACATTTAAGTGACAGCCAAGTGGCACAAAGCCTGTGCTCTGGAAGCAGAAAGGTCTGAGTTTAAGTCTCCAGTCTGCCACCTACCATCTCTTTGACTTTCACTGACCTCCTTTATCTACCCTTGTTTCCTTATGTGCAAAATGGGAATGATAATAAGGATACCTGTCTCTTAGGGTTGTCTTGTCTTTGTTGCCTTTGTTAGGATTAGAGAATAATTTATGATGAGCATGTAGCACAGTGCTTGGCATAATCAATGGTGGCTGTTTTTATTAATTTGGGATTTGGAGAGAAATACTTTGGTGTACTAGCAAAATGCAGGGTCTTTAGAATCCCAAGGCCTGAGCTGAAATTCTGGCTCAACCTCTTACAAAATGGCTGATGGACAAGTCATTTGCTTCTTCTAACCCTTGACGTTCTCATCTGAAAAACAGAGGAGTGGGGTTGTTAATCAGATTTGTCCCTTGAGATCTTTGAAAGGACTGCACCTGGTAAAGTTTGTACAGCACTTGGCTGAGGCATGTAGATGCTGGATTGATATTGATGCTGCATTGAATAAGCCCAAATTGCTGCATGAAGTGGCTTGCACTGTTAGTTTTCTACTAGAGACGTTTTTGGGGTGTTGTGGGGGGATGGGGATCTCCAGAACCTTGACCCAACTTTCCCAGACCCTTTTTTACCCTCCCACCCTCCAATGAACCAAGGACAAAAATACCTCTGCTTGAAGTCACCACAAAGATTGCTGGAGACACGCAGAATATCCCTGCCAGGGCTGACAGGCAAGCCTGGTTTCTGAAAGGTGAGTTGTCCTCCTCCTGGCTGATTCACTCATGATGAATTCTCAGCTCAAGATAGGCTTTTCTACAGAGAAGAGTGGATGAGAAGGCAGTGATAGTCGACTGGGCATAGATTAAAAATTAAACAAAGTATCAGAGCATAAGAGACCTTGATATTCAAGCAGAAGATGCAGTCACTTTTGGGAAGATGGTGGGGGCAGGAGGAAAAGTCCACAATACACACTCTGGATCTCAGTGGATCTCCTATATGGAAATGTAACACTGGTGTTGTGGTCAAGAAGACCAACTCTGGAGCCCCGCAGCCTGGGTTTTGGTCCTGCTTTACCAGTTACCAGTTCTGTGACACTAACCAGCTTTCCTATCCCCATGTGCCTTAGTTTGCTAATCTGCAACAATGGGTCGATGGTACAGATAGGGGAATTCTCTAAAGATTCCATGCACACTTCTCTTTTCATTTTGAAGCCTCTCTCACAGTCAGAATAAGGCCATTGAATTCCAGGTCTTGGACAATGAACACTAGGCAGACACTAGTCACGTCTGGTCTAGGAAGTTCTCTATATTCTCTTCTCCTGACTCAGTAGTCCCAGAAACCCCATGTAGAGATAATAACATCAAAATATGTCAAGAGACACTATCAGCCTCATTCTCTGTCGGGCCCATTCTGCATTACAGCTTTTAGATACCACATTCTCTTACCTCTCTGTACAGTTTGCTGGGATTTCTGGACCTCCCAAACCAATTGTGAGATAGGCTCCGCATCCAGCTCACAGCCCAAGGGGTCTCTGTATCTCTTACCCCAGAGTAACCAGAGTAACCAGGGTCAGAGTAACCAGACCCTGGAGGCATGCGAGGGATGGAATGTTACCCACACGTGTGTAGAGAAGAACGACTGAAAAAGAAAAAAACAAAAATCATGAGGGCATCAAAAAGCTGGATCTTAGTTTCTGTAAATTAAACCCCTGCTTTTCTAAGCAAACACCCCCTTCCTGCTCAGGCTCAATCCTTCCCCTCTATCCCTCCTTCTGTGGCTGACTGGCTCTGTTGGCCACCTGCAGGTTTAATTGAAGGTAACTAAACCTAAATAAGAGGTTACTTCTGATCCGAACTCTCAGAGCCGGTTTGCCACGCCCAAGCTGACTGCGCCTCTGATTGCTGAGACAGCATTTATTCTCTTGGCACCCACTCTGCCCCTCACACTGCACCTCTCCTAGTGGTTTTCCTGAACCCCGCCAGGTGCCTCCACAGGCCTCATCTCCGCGGATCTCTATTGTACTCGTGTAGTGATACTAGAGTACAACCGGTTCCCGATGAGTTGTCCGCTGCAGCAATGGACCAACTCACGCTGGTGCCTTCAACTCTAAAGGTTGGCTCCTTTCTGGTAACCATCAGTTAGTTCTCTATAGTTAAGTCCGTTTCTTGGTGAGAGGGGGTGAAGGGTGAAATAGATAAATGGGGATTAAGGAGGGCCCTTGTGAGGAGAACCTGATGTTATATTTAAATAATGAATCACTAAATTGTACACCTGCAACTAATATTACAATGTATGTTAACTAACTGGAATTTAAATTTAAAAAACTTAAAAATATATATTCTCTAAATAGAAAAAAAAAAAGAAAATTTGGGCTCTTTTCCCCACCGATCCTTGGCTAGCTACTTCTTTGTAGGTAGGTGACACTACTTGCCTTTTCTCTCAGGTTTTCGCTTTGGTCTCATCCTTTTCTTCTTCTCTGCAATCCTGCCCCATTCTTACTGTATCTCAGACTTAGCCATACCTTGCCTTCCTTTCTTCCCTCTTTCTTTACTTCTTTGTTTCTTTCCTTCCTTCCCTCCTTTCTTCCTTCTTGTTTACTATAGCCATGCACTATTACCTCTATTCTTATTTATTCAGTATTTTTCTTTACATCAATTCCCTTTAAAAATTAAACGAACAAGAAAAAGCCCAGAGTAATCCAAACAAAACTCTGTACCACTACTATAATTAAGCAATTATTTTACTTGTCACAGGCAGGAAACTAAAAATGAATACAATGAAAGCAAAAATTGTTGCTGTTATTAAGCCCCATTTCCAGTACAGTTCCCTGCCAAATATTTGAGACCAGTCTTGTTCTTTTGTTAGAAAAGGGAGAAATTAAGGTGTGATCATTTATTGCTATGATAATATTACATAATAAACAGTGGCACACATTTATTTAACACACATTTACTGCTTTCTCTCTAGTCTCAGACCAGTGGCTCTTTTTATAGTGGACAGCAGAAGCACCCCAAAATCAAGCCAAACCCTGTAAGCGCATTTAAAACTTCTGTGTCCTTTCTGTTAATGTTCCATTGGCCAAAGCAAGCCACAGGACCAAGCTCAACCTCATCAAGCAGAGAACCATTTTCCTTCCTGAATACGGTGTGTGGGAGTAGGGAGTGAGTACAGAGTGAATATTTGCTGAATAATAAATCTACTCTACCACCATAGAGTAGAGGACAGAGAAGTAGCAAACTGAGACTTTCTCTTTTTTTAATTAATTAATTAATTTTAAAAATATTCCTATGTCTTTTATTTTTTGTTATTTATTTTTTTTATTCTCAGTTTAGTTGACATACAGTGTATTCTTGGCTTTAGGAGTAGAACCCAGTGATTCATCACTTACATATAACACCCAGTGCTCATCCCAATAAGTTCCCTCCTTAATGCCCATCACCCATTTCCCCCACCCCATCAACCCTCAGTTTGTTCTCTGTATTTAAGAGTCTCTGTGGTTTGCCTCCCTCTCTGTTTTTATCTTATTTTTCCTTTCCTTCCCCTATGATCATCTGTTAAATTTCTCAAATTACACATGAGTGAAGTCATATAATGTCTTTCTCTGACTGACTTGTTTTGCTTAGCATAATACCTTCCAGTTCCATCCACATTATTGCAAATAGCAAGATTTCATTCTTTTTCATCACCAAATAGTATTCCATTGTATATGTATACCACAGCTTCTTTATCTATTCATCAGTTGATGAAAATTTGAGCTCTTTCCATAATTTGGCTATTGTTGATAGTGCTGCTATAAACATTGGGGTGTATGTGCCCCTTCGAATCAGCATTTTTGTATCCTTTGGATAAATTCTTGGTAGCAGAATTGCTGGGTCCTTGGGTAGTTCTATTTTTTTTGAGGAACCTCCAGTTTTCCAGAATGGCTGCACCAGTTTGCATTCTCTCCAACAGTGCAAAAGAGATCCTCTTTCTCTGCATCCTTGCCAGCATCTGTTGTTTCCTGAGTTGTTAATTTTAGCAATGCTGACCAGTGTGAGGTGGTATCTCATTGTGGTTTTGATTTGCATTTTCCTGATGATGAGCAATGTTGAACATCTTTTCATGTAACTGAGACCTTCTAGTTGACTTAGTTGAAGAGAAATGGACAGGGTGAGCTCACTCTGGTTCTGGACAAAATCAAGGTTCCTTTAGCAAGGAACAAGGTGGTGTAGAGGTGATTGTGCGGAAGGCCACTGAGTGGGTCAATTAGCCCGCTAGGACTGCTGTAACAAAACCCTACACACTGGGTGGTTTAAACAACAGACATTTATTTTCTCACAATTCTGGAGGCTGGATGTCCAAGATCATGGTGCTGGCAGAGTTGGATTCCTCTTGGCTTGCAGATGGCCAGCCTCTTGCTACCTCTTCACATGGTCATCTGTCTATGCATGCACTTCTGGTACCTTTCTATGTCCCCTAATCTGCTCTTCTTTTGAAGACACCAATCAAGTTGCATGAGGGCACTCTCTAATGCCTTCCTTTTAACTTAATTGCATCTTTAATTTTTTTTTTTAATTTGATAGAGAAAGAGAACATGAGCCAGGGAGAGAGGCAGATGGAGGAGAGAATCTTATGCAGGCTCCATGCTCAGCACAGAGCCTGATGCAGGGCTCAATACCAAGGCCCTGGGATTGTGACCTGAGCTGAAATCAGGAGTCAGACACTCAACTGACTGAGCACCCCAAGCACCCCTTAACTGCCTCTATCAATGTCTTATCTCCAAATACAGTCACGTTCTGAGGTAATGGGGGCTAGGGCTTCAGCACACAAAATTTGGGGGACACAATTCAGCCCATAACAGCAGGAGAAAAGCTATGTTGGCCACACTTGTTGAAGTCCCTCCCTCCTCCAAAAGTTGCTTCTTTGATTCTGTATCTTTTCTTCTGTTCCTTCCCCTTCCAATTAATGTTTATTGGATATAGTAGACTACATTAGCTGTTTCCATCTTTTTTATCTGCTACTGATAATCCAAAGCTAATTTTTTCTCACTTAATCACTCACCAAAACTGCTTGGGTTTTGCTTGTTTATTGTTTGTTTTCTGGAAACATGTTCTCTAATGTGCTTGCTACCAAATGCAATAGGTCCTTTTCAGTTCTGACTCATGGCCATTCTGGGTGATGTCAAGAAACTCTTCAACTGCTCTCTTCTTTATGCTATCACATCTTGTCTTTTCTGAGTCTTCTTTGTCAATATTGTCCACAGGGCCCCCTTTCTATTTCTTCTCTTTAGATATTCTTGTTCTCCAAGGACCCATCCTCAGCAAGTAGCTCCTCTCATTCCCTATGAACTTTCCATCTCATTCTTCCTTTGTCTGGGTAATTTCCTAAACCACATTTAAAATCATGACCTTTCCCCTGAGTTCAAACTTAAATATTCAATTGATTACTAAATACATACCAACCTCGGTATGACCTATATTAACATGACCACAACTGAAATCAATGTCCCCACCTTCAAACCTGTTCCTCTCAGAAAGTTTTACAGTCACCTACCCCAGTATAAGTAATCAAAAACCTAGATATCATCCTTAAGCGCCTGTTTTCCCTTAACTCCATTTGCCTTATGTAGTCACAAAGTCACCAGGTTCCAAGAAGAAATTCTTCTGATAATTTCTCAAATTTGGGGTGCCTGGATGGCTCTGTTGGAAGAGTGTGCAGCTCTTGATTTGGGGGTTGTGAGTTCAAGTCCCATATTCGGTATAGATATTAATAAACAAATATTTAAGAAAACAGTTTCTCAAACTTACCTTTAATACATTCACCTCTCACCTACCAAGGTAATCATTTAGACTTACGTTGTTTTCTGAATTCATTATTCTCCAGATGAAGTCCAAACCCTTTATCATGTGTTACAATGACCACTCCTGTCATTTCAAAACTTGAACTTGATGTTGAAATAATATTGAGTGCACCTTCCCCAGGCTAAGTTCCTCCTTCTAAGTACAAATAATGGCAGCAATCTTGGGACATATTATGTCACCAACACATATGCAAATTGGTTAGTCTGGGAATCTCCTAGAGCTATTGATTGCCCAGGGAAATTATACACATCCAATACTTGGCCACTGGGACTTGGCAATCCTTACTTCTTAATTCCTGGGATTACGGGGGTATCATACAGGCTTTTACTAGATAAGGACAGGAAGGATGAGGTTATCTATCTTTATCTCATCCTGAAAAAGACGATATTTGGTGATTTCATTATAATCCCAGGAAGCCAATCTTTGTGAAAAGGACAGGCTAAATATTATGACTACATTTTCCAAGCCATACAGAGAAGGGGATGGAGTGAAGGGAGGAGATGCAGATTGCTGATTTTGGGTAGGTCAGACATTTCCCCTAAAGATATGGGTTCCCATCATCAATCATTCCTGAGCATTGAGAAGATAAGGAGATTGTGGGCTGGGCAGTGAGGAAGGGGATATGATAAAAAACAATAAAGATAGCAGTGAAAGTGTCAAAATGAACAATCTGCCAAATTTAAAATTTTTGGAAGCTGTCAATTAAATGATATTCCCTCAAACCTGGATAAATCCAGATTAAGAAAGACAAAGTTGTGCTATTTGATTAACAGATTGTGTTTCTCTACTAGCCCAAACATAAACTCTGGTGTCTTTCAGTGGATTGCAGGATATCACAGTATGTACACATTGGAGTGGGAATTTTTTTTTTTTTTTTAATTTTTTTTCAACGTTCTTTATTCACCTTTGGGACAGAGAGAGACAGAGCATGAATGGGGGAGGGGCAGAGAGAGAGGGAGACACAGAATCGGAAACAGGCTCCAGGCTCCGAGCCATCAGCCCAGAGCCTGACGCGGGGCTCGAACTCACGGACCGTGAGATCGTGACCTGGCTGAAGTCGGACGCTTAACCGACTGCGCCACCCAGGCGCCCCTGGAGTGGGAATTTTAAGATGACTGCAAGAGAAGTACTTTGTCAGGGGCTGGAAGAGATGGCAAGTGAAACAAAAGGGTGCATGGGTGTTGTAGGTATGTTTGAACCTTCTGCTGTCATTTACCAGCTATGTGGCTTTGGGGATTATCACTTAATCTCTCCAAGTCTTTGTTTTCTTCTCTGTAAAATGGGGAACATAATATTACCTGAATCAGGGGTGTCTGGGTGGCTCAGTTGGTTGAGCGTCTGACTCTTGGTTTCAGTTCAGGTCATGATCTCGTGGCTTCATGGGTTTGAGACCTGCATCAGGCTCTGCACTGGCAGTGCAGAGCCTGCTTGGGATTCTCTCTCTCTCTCTGCCCCTCCCTCACTTGCACTGTCTCTGTTTCTTCCAAAATAAATAAATAAACTTTCAAAACAACAACAAAAATAGTACCTGAATCAAAGGGTGACTATGAATTTTAAGTGGGATCAATATCTGTATTTTCTCGGTATAGAGCCTGACACTTGGCAAGAACTTGATAAGCGAGTGATATTCTAACTACTGCTGTTGCTGTTATTACTAAGTATTCTTAAGGAAAAGAATCTAGACTCTCTGAGGTCCTTTGCTTGCTTCTCCAACTCACTTGAAACTGCTACGAAGGTTTATCCTCCATCCCTGGGTTCGAAACAAAGCCCCCCAGAGGCCCCAGAAACTGAGTCTGTGGTTCATCATTCAACAATGCCCCTCTCCCCTTCTTTATTGTCTCCAAAGACAATCCCCATGGTCTTGATTTAAAAATGATTTTAGGGGGCACTTGGGTGGCTCAGTTGGTTAAGCATCTGACTTCAGCTCAGGTCACAATCTCACAGTCCGTGAGTTCAAGCCCCATGTCAGGCTCTGTGCTGACAGCTCAGAGCCTGGAGCCTGCTCTGTGTCTCCCTCTCTCTCTGCCCCTCCCCTGCTCATGCTCTCTCTCTGTCTCAAAAATAAATAAAAACATTAAAAAATTTTAAAAAAGTGATTTCATTACTTGATTCTAGGAACACTCGATATCCCCACAAACACGAGCCATGAGGAAGGGACACTTCTTTGGAGGTGCCTACACTGTTCTCATACCTACGTTCTGAGGTCTGTAGATGCCACAGGACAGACAAAATCCCTAGGCCAGTGTCTGGCATGTGGCAAATACTCAATAAATGGAGATTCCCCTCCTCTGATCATGCCTGCCCTGAGGTTTGGGGTGACTTGGGGAGGCCTCCAATGTCCCAACCACATGCACATGCCTCTCTGTATAGAGGCCGGTCCAGGGGTGAGATGGAGGGTCTTGACCTTTCATTTCCTTCCTAAGATCCAGGATTCTGCTGGACTCTGCCACTGTCTGTTTATCTGCCTATCTGTGGGAGTCATTATCAGTCCCCCTCCCTCCTCCCTTTCTCCTACTTTTCCAGTCTTCCATCATTTTTCTTCATCAGTCTCTCTTACATGTTTATCAAGTGTTTTATTTCCTTTCTCCCTCCCTTCCTCCCTCCCTCCCTTCTCACCTCCCTTCCTCCCTTCCTCCCTCCCTTCCTCCCTCCCTTTCTTCCTTCTTTCTCTCCCTCTAATTCTCTTTCTTCCATCCCACCTTCCCTCCCTCCCTTTCTTTCTCAATTGCTTTCTTTTGCAGTTTTATTTTTCTCTCTTATTTTTCTTTTTTCTCTGTTCCCCTCTCCTTCCCTCTCTTTCATTCCCTCCCTTTATTCTTTCAATATCTAACATGAGATTTTATGCTCGTAGCCAGGGAAAGACAAATATTGGATGTCTTGTCATAAGGAATCTCACATACCCAGAAGAAGGCAGAAGGCCCAAAGGAAAATGGAAGTAAACAGAAGAAGGGCAGGGCCCAAAAGGGTGTCCTTGCAGGTCTCACTGGGCCCCAGCTTGCCCAAAATTCTACCAGTCCTATTCTCGAAGCTTCTTCTGCTGGATTTTCCCTGTGAAAGTTTTGGGCAAGTCTGAGACAAACTCCCCTGTTGGGAGAGGTCAATCCAGTGTGGGCCATCTGTGACCCCAGTGGGGCTGAATTTTTCAGAAGAACTGCTCAGGGGAAGCTCTTGAGGCTGGAGGCTGTAGGTGAGTGAGGGCAGCCTCTAGAGAATAAGGAGCTTCAGAAAGTGTTCTGGGACAAGGACAAGAAGAGAATGACTGGAACGGTACATAAAGGTCTACTCCATGGTGTCTGACATACTCTAGAACAGGGGAGAGCAGCACAGCAAACACAACACTGCACAGTCAGACACCTGAGCTTTGACCTCACACTCTCTGGGCTGCAGTCTCTCCCCTACAACCCACCTGACTTTGGACAGGTCACTTGACTTTTCTGAGACAATTTCCCCACTGACTTAACTGGAGGATAGTGACAACTTTGTTGGGTTGTTGTGAGGATAAAGTAAATTTACACAGGCTAAGTTCTTAGCATGAGTAAACACTAGAAATATCTTAGCTGTAGTTATTAGCTTGGACTAGAGAGACTAGATATTTAAGAGTTACAAAACCCAACTTTGAATTCCAGCTCAGCCATTTCTTGTTGGTGTGCCCTTGGCAGAACTATAAAATCTCTCCAATTTCATTTTTCTTACCTGTAGGGGAAAACATGTTTGATGTCGGGACCCTTCCATCTCTAACATTCCTGAATCCTAGAACAGGGGTGATGAAGACAGTTCACAGAGACTTGCTGTTACAAGGCTCAGCTTTGCCAGGGCTTTGGTCTTAGAGTCAGATGGCCTTAGGTCTGATAAATAACAACAGGGATACTGATATGGAAAAAGTTACCTTCTTAACAGCTGATGTGGGAAATTTCCAGAGCCAAGACTGACTTTGTGGATGAAGGAGTTTGTTCAAATCACAGTGGGATGGAGCAGAGATTGGCAAACTATAGCCTGTGGGCAAAATCCAGCCCTCCTCCTGTGTTTGTAAATAAAGTTTTATTGAAACACAGCTATACCCATTCATTTCCAATGGTCTCTGGTGGCTTTAGCACTACAATGGCTGAGTTGAGTTCCTAAAATATTTACTAGTTGGCCCCTGGGGTGTAGATAGAGGGTAGAGAGTAGCCTCACAGGAGAATCAGGGAGTTTTTGGTCCCTGGAAGGAGGGAAGAGGTAGAAAGAATGCTGCCCAAACATTCTAGAGGAGAGACTTGTAAAAACACACATCTATTGAGTAATATGACTGTGGATCCACTGGAGCCTCCAAAATATTCATTAATAACTCAAAATTCATAATATATTGGGTATGATTGGATTTTTAGTTTCCTTTTAAAATACTTACTACATGCTTAGTATGTGCTAGTCTTCTAAGTGCCTTATGTCTTACAAATATTAGCTCTTCTTAACAACCTGTGAAGGAGTAACATCATTATCCCCATTTCACAGATAAGGGAGCTGAGGCACAGTGAGATTGTTAAGTAGGCAATGGAGATGAATTTTGGATGCAACTGTCTAATTCCAGAAGCTGTGCTAGGACTGACTGCCTCACAATGAATTTGAGGCTGAAAGTCTGTGGTAGGCTCTTTGATGTGCTGCCCACTCCCACCCCCCCCACCACCCCCCCCCCCCCGTAAGAATGATTTAACCCTCCCACCCCACTGCCAGACCTCTTAGGGGAGTGCTGCAGCCAAAGAAAGCTTCTTCTCCCAGGGCCATATTCCCATCCCAGTGCAGCCTGCAACCATGCCTGATCTACATAGGGCTATAAAGCACCCTCCCAACCTTGCCTGCAGCTCAGAAAACTCTGAAAGGTCATCCTACCTGCAGAACTCCCCATGGGGGTGTTTGAGGTCCCCAGTGTGACTACATCACAATGCACCTTCGCCTGTTGCCCAATCCTGCCCCTTCCCTTCCTTTCATTTCCCTTCCCTTCCTTTCTCTTTCTTTCTTCAAGTGTTGATCCCAAAGCACTCCCTAATAAACCTCTTGCATGTTAATCTCCTTCCCAGAGTTGATTTCTCAGAAAATCCACGTAGGACAATTAGCCTGTGGTGACAAAGCATCAGTGAGCTTCTGGATTATGTACAGATTTCATTAGCTTTAGGCTTAACATAGCTGCTCTCATCTCTACCCTAGACTCAAAAATACTTTTTTTTCCCCTTTCCCTGGGGCAAACTCCTATCTTGCGCCCACTTCCAAAAACTGGGTCCCCCTTCAGTGTCAACTGCCACGTTTTAGTTCCCTGCCCTAGAGTGAACACAGGTATATAGTGGATTCTGTGCTTTTTGCCTTTTCTGGTAAGAGCACCCCTGTTTTCCTGTGGAGAGCTATGCCTCTCTCCCTCAGTCCATATCATGGGTGTAAGTCTGTCTTTTCTCCATCTTTCCTGCACTTGCTTCAGAGGTGATCACATGACCCAGAACTGGCCAATCAGAGTGTTCCATCACCCTGCTTAAGGGATTGATTTAATGATGGGCCCATGACTTAAAACGGTCCAATGAGAATCAGCCTGAAGACTTTTGCTGGTGCCTTTAGGGGAAAAGATGCTCTTGTATTATGTGATTTGCTAAACTGCTAAAAACTTATATTTGGAGCTGCTGGTAGCCATCACAAAGGGGGAATATATATACCTTGTGCTAATCCTGTTAGATACATGGCTCCAAACACTGAAGAGGTTAGGAGATCCCAAGTTATCTGAAACAAAAATGTCCCACCAAAGGTCACTTGACATCCAGCTTGCTAAGTCATGCTCCCTCTTGCCTCCCTTCCCAACTGTCTTTCTCAAAAACACCAGTGGTAGTCCATCCAAAGAGAAATGGATTTGAGCTCCAAAAAGTCTCAAGCCCTGATCATGTATCTCTGTAGAGAGGAAGGGCTTTTCTTACCCAGCATTCATCTTGGCCTTGATGCCCAGGCTTGAGTGGGAGTGTTCTGCCACCTTGGGAAGGCCACTAGTCCCACTGGTGAAATAGATGGCAGCTGCTTCTTGGCTTCCAGTCTCAACACAGCAATGAGTGGTAGACGCTTCTCTGACAAAGACACAAACTGTCCAGTTTTCAGTTCTGCCCTGGACACCAGAGGTCCTGGAGACTCATCTCTTTCCACTTTCCTCCATGCTGGTAAGGGCAAGTCAAGCCAGCCCACTTCAAAAGGGGAGCTTATGAATGGTTAAGATCAAGAGATCCAGTCAGGCTTGGACTCAAAAACCACTCGGATTTGGCACTTTGTTAACTATGGGACTCTGGACTATTTATTTAACTTCTCTGAGTTCCATTTTCTGTATCTGTGAAATGGCATTGATAATTCTCATAGAGTTAATGAGAAAAGGAAATTAATTGTAACACAAAGAAA
Organism: Panthera onca; assembly: GCF_046562875.1. Taxonomy (NCBI): domain Eukaryota; kingdom Metazoa; phylum Chordata; class Mammalia; order Carnivora; family Felidae; genus Panthera; species Panthera onca. Next base: position 25,897,977 of record NC_138354.1, read on the forward strand.
GAACAAAGAAAATGAGCAACTTGCTCAGCACAAACTCAATAAACGTTAACCTGATTGTTGTTGGGAGCCCTTGCACAATACAAGGTAAACAATATGTGCTCACTTAGTATCAGTTCTCGCAGTACAGCCTCTTCTATTTTCCCTTGACTTCCCTCTCTCAAACATCTCGTGTAGTGTCTCGATTTCAAGTCTCTCAAAGCTGGTCACATGTTGTCTCTTTCTTTGACAGTTAGGAAACCCGTAGGGAGAACAAAAGCTTTTGTCATGTCATGCTTGTGAAATTAGAAAAAGCTTTTGTTCTTCCTATGGGCATCCTAAGAGATGTGTCTCTAGTGGAGGGAGTCCAAACATGTGACAGGGAAACACATTCTTCCAACCAATCCTGCCATCCACTGTTGGAAGGACACATAGCGTTAGAAGCCTTGCATAGAGATACAGAGGGTAGGGAGAAGACACTCAGTATATCAGCATCCTCTTGTATTTTACCTTATATGCTCTTGGCCTCACCTCTGATTCCTGCCAGGTTTGCAGTAACCAGCTCTCGGGATTTCAATCCAGTTGGTGCTGCTCTTGGTGTGGACCATGGGTGACTCCCTTTTGTGCCCAGGACTTCTCTGTTACCACCATGGCATGGGACTCTGAGCCTGCTCTGCATGCATGCATGTGCAGCCCTCAAGTGTGGCGTATATGATGCCCCGCCCAGTACAACCCTCCACCAATAGGAGTCAGATGGCTCAATGCTTGTCAGTCCTTGAGTGGACAATCCTGGGAGGCATTCTGTGAGGTCCCTGCAGATCAAGCCCACTTACCCCATGCAGTGACCCAATAACAAACTCTTAAATTATCTTTTCCTTCTTCCCTGCTTCACACTCCCCAGTCTCACACTCTGCTCCCTGGACCTCCCAAATAAAGCACCTGCTCGTAAGTGCTTTGTTCAGTTTCCACTTTTGGCAAAAACGCAGGATGAGACATATAGATACTCACCATAGGAGTGTCCTGAAATCCAGCCACCCATTCCAGCTTTTCTCAGATACCAGTAGCTTCGTTTTCAGGAAAGGGCAGTCAGGGGTCACAGCATCCACTGCCTGGGCCACTTTGTCGCCAGCCATGATGGCCCTGGCCTTAGACATCTGTGGCATACACAGAACGTCCTTGGCTTTCATTTGGATAGTCCCGGGCATGAAGATGAGGCCTGGAGAAGCCAAAAGTCCTAGAGAGAACTGGGAGTGAGGGTTATCTTCTCCCCTAGAGAAACGTGATGTAAACAGCCAGTAGGGAGCAAATGGGGGAGGAGGGGGTGAGGAAGGGATGGCCACTGGGGAATATCAGTAACAAGCCACTGAGGATCAGAGAGTGATTGTAACACAGATTTCCTGGTGGTGTTGAACTTCAAGAGGTGTACTGGGACTAAGGAGAGAAACTGATCTCACACCATGGACAGTCTAATCCTTCTTCCCCCTCACCCCCCGAACACACACATACACTGCCCCACAGGAGTTTCCTGTATCCAAAGACTCTCATATCGGATCTAAACTAAGGAAAGACATTTAGAATTTTTCTAGTCCTGCAACACAGGTCCTACTCCAGACCCTGGTGACTTCTCCCAAACCTGGGACACTGAATTTTCACCGGCGAGAGTGCTCTTAGTTTTCTTCGTTTTTGTTTTCTATCTTGATGAGACTGTCGTGATTTTGTTTATTCTTCTAAAGTTTCTTTATTGTGGAAGGAGAGGGAGACAGAGAGTGAGCAGGGGAGGGGCAGAGAGAGAGGGAGACACAGAATCTGAAGCAGGCTCCAGGCTCTGAGCTGTCAGCACAGAGCCCGATGCGGGGCTCGAACTCACAAGCTGTGAGTGACCTGAGCTGAAGTTGGACGCTTGACTGACTGAACCACCCAGGCGCCCCTGTTTATTCTTCTAGAGAATAACTAGACTTACAGTTCACCATTTACAAAGCTGATTTCGCACATTCCTCCTGATGAACAGCTTTTACCCCTGGCTCACTTTCTTCCCACTTGTAACACTTCAGGATCCACACTGCAGACCTGTTAACCACATCCAGTGTGTCTCCACCATAATGGCCATGTTGAGTCAGGCCCACAGAAAAGCAGACACATCTCCTCCGCTGAGTTCTCCTTCCCTTCAGACCATAATCTCTCACTCTGTCACCTTCCTCACATGGCCTGGAAGGGCCTCCATGCGACCCCAAGTTCCTACAATTGTTTCTACCTCCTCTGATTACTCCTGTGTTTTGACCACAATTACATCTTCCTCCTTATTGAGAGAATATCTGTTGCATGTGAGAGAGGCAAGGAAGGAAAGGGTGGGAACGAGGGAAGGTTGTGCAGGAGTTTCTGTGGTTCATTCTTAGACCTCTCCATTTGTCATCTCTCATCTCTAAAGGTTGATGATTCTAGAATTTCTGTCTCCATCCCAGCTGTTGTGCCCTTCAATGCAATTTCTTCTCACTTCCAATCCCTTCTTTTCTTTTTCCCATACATATTTTTGATTGAGATATAATTGATATATAACACTGTACTATTTTTAGGTGTCCCAAGTAATAATTTGCTATATGGATATATTACGAAATGCTTACCACACAAGTTAACATCCATCACCACACATAATTACAAGTATTCTTTCTGGTGATAACAACTTCTAAGATCTGCTCTCTTAGCGACTTTCAAATACACCAGACATTATCGTTAACTAGAGTCCCATGCTGTACATTACATCCCCAGGACCTATTTATCTTTTAATGGGAACTTCTCATCCCTTCTTGAACATCACATGAGCACCCCCAACACTTACCTAACTGAACCTGTCATCTTATCCCAACACCCCAATACCTGTTTCTCCCTATGGTCCTCACTGCAGGGAAAGCCTGTAGCATCCACCCAGCTGCCTGAGTGTCTGTGACTTCCCCATCTCCCTGGCTTTCTTCCACTACCATATGTCATTCATCAAAAAAGGGTGTTCTTGGGGCGCCTGGGCGGCTCAGTTGGTTAAGTGTCTGACTTGGCTCAGGTCATGATCTCATGGTTTGTAGGTTCGAGCCTTGCATTGGGCTCTGTGCTGACAGCTGAGAGCCTGGAACCTGCTTTGGATTCTGTGTCTCCCTCTCTCTCTGCCCCTCCCCTGCTCACACTCTCTCACAAAAATAAATAAACATAAAAAAGGGTGTTCTCAACTTCCTCCTAATTGCCTCTTAAATCCACTTACTTGTCTCTGTCTCAACCACCCCATCCAAGCTTGAAGCCACCATTATGCCTTGTCTCCTGTCTAGGTTTCCCACACCCACTCCTGCCCTCCTTCATCTCGTCTCTATGCACCATCCAGCATGACCTTTTACAAACAGAATATGATCATGTCACTCAATCCATCCATGCTTTTCCATTCCTCACTGGATAAGGATGCAGAACCCTCCCCATGGCACCCAGGGTCCTGCCCATCTTTCTAGGCTCACTTGCCACTAGTTTCTCCTTGCTGTCTCCAAATACACGACATCTTTTCAGTGTTTCCCATAATTTGCAAGCTTCTTTCCTGTCTGTTCTGTTCCTTCTGCTCAAGGCATCCCTCTCTGTCTCTTCTCCTGGCTGAATCCCACATATCCTTCAGATTCCAGCCCAAATATCACTCCACTGAGACTTCAGTGACCCTCTCAGATTAGTCAGTTCAGGTCTCCTTTTATAATAGGGAATGACAACATTTTTGTGCAAAGGGCCAAATAGTAAATATTTTCAGCCCTATGGGCCAGATGCTGTCTGTCCCAAATACTCAAGTCTGCCATTGTGGTGCAAAAGCAGCTACAGACTATATGTAAATAGGGCATGGCTATGTTCCAATAAAACTTTATTTACAAAAACAATCTGTGGACCAGATTTGGCCTATAGGTCATAGTTTGCCAACTTTTTTTTCATTAAGTTCTTATAAAATTCTCATGCCACTTATCAAAATTGTGATGAAATAATTATGTGTGCAATTAATAGTTGAATGGCCATCTTTCTCCAAAGATCTTTAAGTCCCATGAATGCACAGGCCATGTTTTGTTTACTCTGTATTAGCAACCTCTAGCATAGTGCTTGGTGCATAGCTTGCTTAAATAATTAGAAACAAGGGTGGTATTTCCTTATGAGGAGAGACAGCATGCTATGTGGACGGGACATCTTTTGGGAGGGGCAGTTGAATTTCTCTGCCATCAGCTTCCTTCACAAGGGAGAGGGTGACCAGACCAGGTGGCCAATTACCAACCTCCTCGCATGCAGCCTAGGGTCACCAGCCCCCTCTCAGGCACTTGGGGCAGCACCACAGCCACAAGGTCCCCATGCTGCTGGCTGCATGCGCCCAAAAGGACATTGGCTGCCTGCTGGCTGAGTTCACTCAGTTCACTGAAGTTCATTATTTCATCCCCATCACTGCTCACTCACCACAGGGCTGGGTCTGTAGGTGGCTTGCCAGCCTGAAGAAAGAGACCAGCTTATCAGGGTGGGCCGGCACACATGCACAGAGAATAAATCCCCTGCCTTGCCTCGGAATTGTCACATCAACGCTTAGTAGACTTGTTGACATCAACCCCCCTATACACTTCAATGAGCTTTTATTTCTATAGGTTCTATTTACTATACTAGAAATTAATTTTTTTTTCAACGTTTTTTATTTATTTTTGGGACAGAGAGAGACAGAGCATGAACGGGGGAGGGGCAGAGAGAGAGGGAGACACAGAATCGGAAACAGGCTCCAGGCTCCGAGCCATCAGCCCAGAGCCTGACGCGGGGCTCGAACTCACGGACCGCGAGATCGTGACCTGGCTGAAGTCGGACGCTTAACCGACTGCGCCACACAGGCGCCCCATACTAGAAATTAAAACTGAGACATTTTATAAATATGTGTGCTTCTAATAATAACAGTAACAAACCATTATATTTTACCACAAATAAGATATGTGTTAATACAGAGGTAAGTATACTTTGTAAAAAACAAAATAAAAGAAAGAAAGAAAGAAAGAGAGAGAGAGAGAAAAGAGAGGTTTCATTTTACAAAGAAAGAGAAAGAAAGAAAGAAAGAAAGAAAGAAAGAAAGAAAGAAAGAAAAGAAAGAGAGACTTCATTTTACAAAGAAAGAAAGAGAAAGAAAGAAAGAAAGAAAGAAAGAAAGAGAAAAGAGAGGCTTCATTTTACATTTTTGCAAATCTCTTGAAAGAGAAGACAGATTTTTATCTGTTTCTGTCACTTAGTTGCAGAGTCACCTGACATGTAGCCTCTGGAAATAACCACTGTATCCTTGTCAGAGCATGAGAGTGAAAAAGGAAAATGTTATCTTAGATTTGTTTACTTGTTTCCCTCTCTCTCTATTGATGTATTTTTTTTATTACAAATATATATACCATAAAATGTATTATTTTAACCATTTTTAAGTGTACAGTTCAGTGGCATTAAGTGCTTTCACATTGTTATGCAGCTATCACCACCATCCATCTCCAGAACCTTCTCATCTTTCTAGCCTGAAACTGTCCCCATTACGCAAGAACTCCCCAGTTCTTCCTCATCCCAGCACGTGGCAACCGGCTTCTACTTTCTGTCTCTATGAATTCTACTGCTCCAGGAACCTCACATAAATGGAAACACCCAACATTTGTCCTCCTGTGACTGGATTATTTCACTTAACACACTATCTTCAAAGGTTCATCCTCGTTAGAGCATACAACAGAATTTCATTCTTTAAAAGGCTAAACAACATTCTATCATATGGATATACCATATTCTGTTTATCCATTCATCCCCTGACCCTACCTTCTGGCTACTGTGAATAATCCTATCACGAACAAATATCTCTTCAAGACCCTGCTTTTCATTTTTATTTGTTTCCATGTATTTTATTTCTTCTTTTATTTCCTGATTGACCCATTCATTGTTTAGTAGCATGCTGTTTAACCTTCATGTACTTGTGGTCTTTCCAATTTTTTTCTTGTGGTTGACTTCTAGTTTCACAAGGGTGCGTCAGAAAATATGCATGGTATGATCTCAATCTTTTTGAACCTGTTGAGGGCTGATTTGTGACCTAGTATGTGATCTATTCTGGAGAATCTCCCATGTGTATTTTGCTGCTTTAGGATGGAATGTTCTGAATATATCTGTTAAGTCCATCTGGTCCAGTGTGTCATTCAAAGTCATTGTTTCCTTGTTGATCTTCTGCTTAGATGATCTTTCCATTGCTATAAGTGGGGTGTTAAAGTCCCCTACTAGTATTGTATTATTATCAATGAGTTCCTTTATCTTTGCTATTAATTGTTTTATATATTTTGGTGTCTCATGTTAGGAGCCTGAATATTTACAATTGTTAGATCTTCCTGGAGAGTCCCCTATATTATGATAAAGTGCCCTTCTTTAGCTCTTGTTACAGTCTTTGGTTTAAAAATCTAGTTTGTCTTGGCGCGCCTGGGTGGCTCAGTTGGTTGGGCATCTGACTTCGGCTCAGGTCATGATCTCACGGTGTGTGGGTTTGAGCCCCACGTCAGGCTCTGTGCTGACAGCTCACAGCCTGAAGCCTGCTTCGAATTCTGTGTCTCCCTCTCTCTCTGCCCTTCCCTACTCATGCTCTGTCTCTCTGTGTCTCAAACATTGAAAAAAAATGTTTTTAAATAATCTAGTTTGTCTGATACAAGTATGGCTACTCTGGCCCTCTTTTGTTATCCATTTGCATGACAAATGTTTCTACATCACCTCACTTTCAATCTGCAGGTATCATTAGGTCCAAATTGAGTCTTTTGCAGGCAGCATATAGATGGGTCTTGGTTTTTTATCCATTCTGATGCACTATGTCTTTTGATTGGAGCATTTAGTCTATTCACATCCAGAGCAATTATCGATTGATATGTGTTTATTGCCATTTAAGTAGTTGTTTTGTCTTTGTTTCTGGAGATTTTCTCTGTTCCTTTCTTGTCTTCCTCATCTTTGGTCTTTCTGTTCCGCTCAAAGAATCCCCTTTAATATTTCTTGCAGAGCTGGGTTAGTGGTCATGAAATCCTTCAGATCTTGTTCGTCTGGGAAACTATTTCTCCTTCTAATTTGAACGACAGCCTTGCTGTATAGAGAATTCTTGGTTGCAGACATTTCCTATTAAGACATTGAACATATCATGCCACTCCCTTCTGGCTTGCCAAGTTTCTTTTGAGAGATCTGCAGCTAGCCTTATGGGTCTTCCCTTGTAAGTTAGGGACTTCTTTTGTCTTGCTGCTTCTAGGATTTTTCTTTATCACTATATTTTGCAATTTTAATTAAATATGCCTCGGCGTTGGCTGCTTTTGTTTATTTTGATGGGAGTTAGTACCTCCTGGATTTGGATGTCTGTTTCTGTCCCCAGAACAGGGAAGTTTTCAGCTATGATTTCCTCAAACTTTCTGCCCCCTTTTCTCTCTTCTTCTTCTTCTGAGACTCTTATAATACAAATGTTATTATGTTTGATGGAGTCACTGAGTCTTCTCAGCAAGACCCCACTTTTTCATTCTTTGGGGTATATATCCAAGAGTGACATTGCTAGTAATTCTATTCTATTCTATTTTATTTATTATTTTTTTAGAGAGGGATAGAGTAAGTGCACAAGTTGGGGGAGAGGGAGAGGGAGAGGGAGAGGGAGAGGGAGAGGGAGAGGGAGAAAGAGAAGCTCATCCAGGCTCTATGCCCAGCGCAGAGCTCAATGCAGGGCTTGATCTTATGAACTGGGAATCATGACCTGAGCTGATATCAAGACGCTTAACTGACTGAGCCACCTGGGTGCTCCAAATACTAATTCTATTTTAAATATTTTTGAGGAGCTGCCATAGTGTTTTTCAGAGAAGCTGTACCTTTCTACATACCCACCAGTGATGCACAAGGATTCCCATTTGTCTTAGTTTTGTTTTGAAATAGTTTTGATTTCATGGATTACTCTGAAAGAGTCTCAGGTATCCTCAGGGGTTCCCATATCATAGTTTGAGATCAGTAACACAAAGACAAAGGAAAAATCCACTCCTGCTCCCTGCTACTCTCCCTGCTTTGTACATCTCTCTTCTGAAGTCTGGATTTGTGCTTTCTCCTGCACCTGTTACCCCCTCTTCCCTGTGCAAATACCCTCTGGTTCCTCAGCTCCAGTGTTAGGAACCTCTTTACCCATGACTATATAGTACAGCTATATACGAGCTATAGAAGCTCATGATTAAGGACGAAGGACCTGAAGTCTGCCTGGATTTGAATTTGGCTTCCACTGCTACTGCATTGTGTGCTCTTGAAGAAGTTGTTACTCTTTCCCCGAGTCTCAGTCTTATTTGAAAATGGGGGACAGTCCTAGAAAACCATTTAGACGAGTAAGGATTGAACTTGATAGTGCGTATCAAGCAGCCAGCCACAATAAAATGTTTAGAATACCTCTGGTAGGGACCACTAGAAACTGGTAACCTCAGTTGCTTCTGGAGAGGGGAGCTAGTTTGACTTTGAATTGGATCCAGTGGGCTTTTTTATTAACTTATTCAAATTAAAGTTTTATTTATTAAAAAGGATTTCAACCATCTCCACTTTGACCACAGTCTGTACTTTCTAACTGATTAAACTCTTTCCAGCTTACCTTTTAATTCAGACAAAAGACCCTGCTGGCAAAGCATCCTCTGCCAGAAATGAAACTACTCCCTCAAGCAAGAATAACTGCCCTGATTTAGCAAGACCCTGGGGGACTGACCAAGGCAAAGACCCACCTGACCTTTACTGCCCCTCTGCCCATAGCCACCAACCTTTGTGCCACATTTTCCTTACAAAAGCCTGGAAATATGTTCAACACTTTGGAGACAGTGTTTCAGATGCTAGTCTGCTGTCTTCCCGGTGTTGACCTCACTGAAATGCATTCCTTTCTTGTTCACCACCACTTGCCTGTTTGCCTTTGAATTTTGTCAGTGGTGAGTGGCCAAACCTGATCTGGTTGGGACCCCAGAGCCAGGTGCTCTTGCATTCCTTCACCCCAGCTACAATTCCTTTTTCAGAGTAAATAGGTAAATTGTTTTCTTAAAAAAAAAAAATGCATTCTCATACAACGAACAGTAAATTATAGCAAGACTAGAACGGGAGACTTGGAGAACTGTCTTTGGACTCAAATTCACACACCTGCATGGACCGAGGGTCTGGGAGTCATGGCTCCTTCCTGTTGATCACCTGGATGCAGCAGATTTGGGGAATGAGGGTTGTGGTCCTGGAACAGCAGTTGGGGCCTCCCAAATGGAAGGAAGTTCAAGAGAAAGTAATTCATCCTCCCCTTTTCTGGGAGAACCCCCAGACCTGTGTGGTCCGGACGTTCTGGAGCCAGGTTCCCCTAGATAAGCCATGGAATACCACCTTCCCTGGATATATCTGGTTTTGCCAAATAGTCAACAAATATTTACTGACTGCTTCTCTCAGATGGACACAAAGATGACTAAGATCTCTCTCAGTTTGGAGTTGAGATAGCTAAAGGCATGGAAAATGATTAGGTTCATTTTAGATACTGGTAAGGGTTGTCAGAGGTCAAATCATGTCACACCTCTGCTCAGTGCCACGACTGAATCCCAATTTCATGTAAAAGGAATATCCAAGTGTTTACCACATTATCCAAGTTCCTGCATGGTCTTCACCCACATTTCCATCCTCTCTGGCTTGATGTCCTGCCCACTTACCACATACTCGCTGCCCATTCAGATCCACTGGCACACCCTGCCTCGGGACCAGTGACTTTGTGGTTTCTTCTCAGACCACTTTCCCCCATGTGTCTAGGGATAACCCCCTCTCCTCCTTCAAATCTTTGCCAAAGACTTTTCTCACCTTCTCAGGGAAGCTTACCTTCACCACATACTCCAAATGGTAATCCACCTCAAAAATGGTTCTGCCTTCCATCCCCTCTATGAAGTACTCCATTTTCCTTAATACTCAATACTTTCTAACATATTATAGAATTTACTTATTCATAATTTTTTGCCTCTGTCTCCTTCCATTAGAATCTAAGTGTATGAGGGAAGAGATCTTTGCCTGTTTTGGAGATGATTTACCTTGAGAACTTAGAACAGTATGTAGCACACAGTGGGTACTCAGTAAACATTACAGTGAATGAATGAGGTCTATGAAGAAAAACACAGACTGTGGAAGTAAGAAAAAAAACCACCACACACACCCTGGGTAAGGCTGGGCTGGGGAAGAGGCGTAGCTCTAAGCTGGATTTAAGTTTAGATTTAGATTGGACTAAACATCTTAATGCCTGAAAATGAGGTGTGAAAAGGAATAAAAAGATAAGGAATCTGTCCCAGGGCATATAGTCTTTTGGGTGAGGCAGAGAGGATGGACATAGTGGGTCTGGATATCAGTAGTGGGAGGAAAAAATCTACAAATCTATTGTCTGACTATAGACCATCAAGCCCAGCCCACTCATTATCTCCATTATTTCTGCCACCGTATGGTTAGGGGGTGTCCTGGGATTCCCCCCAAAAGATCCTTAACATGGGCTCAGGGAAAGCTTTGCACAATAAATGACTTAAAAGCTGAGCCTCAGTATAGTTGAGCCCTCTGGCCAGGGATAGGCAAAGTGAGTGAACAAAGATACTACTTTCTTACACCATACACAAGAATAAATTCAAAATGGATTAACAACCTAAATGTGAGACCTGAAACCATAAAAAGCCTAGAAGAGAACATAGGCAGTAATCTCTTTGACATGGCCACAGCAACTTTTTTCTAGGTATGTGTCCAGAGGCAAAGGAAAGAAAAGCAAAAATCAACTATTGGGACTTCATCAAAATAAATAGCTTCTGGGGTGCCTGGGTGGCTCAGTCAGTTAAGCGTCCGACCTCAGCTCAGGTCATGATCTCATGATTCATGAGTTCAAGCTCCACATCGGGCTTTGTGCTGACAGCTGAGAGCCTGAAGCCTGCCTTGGATTCTGTGTGTGTGTAGCTCTCTGCTCCTCCCCCACTCACACTATGTTTCCCTGTCAAAAATAAATAAACATTTATAAATAAATAAATAAATAAATAAATAAATAAATAAATATAAAAAGCTTCTGCACAGTGAAGGCAACAATCAAAAAACTAAAAGGCAACCTATGGAATGGGAGAAGATATTTGCAAATGACCTATCAGATAAAGGGTTTGTATCCAAAATATATAAAGAACTTATCAAACTCAACACTCAAAAAACAAATAACCTGATTAAAAATGGGCAGAAGACATGAACAGACATTTCTCCAAAGAAGACATCCAGATGGCCAACAGACACATGAAAAGATACTTATCATCAGGGAAATGCGAATCAAAACCACAATGAGGTATCACCTCACACCTGTCAGAATGATTAGAAACAACAACACAAGAAACAACAGGTATTAGTAAGGATGTGGAAAAAAAGGAACCCTAGTGCACTGTTGGTGGCAATGCACAGTGGAGCAGCCACTTGGAAAAACAATGTGGAGGTTCCCTTAAAAAAATTAAAAATAGAACGACTCTAGGGGCGCCTGGGTGGCTCAGTCGGCTGAGTATCTGATTTCAGCTCAGGTCATGATTTCACCATTCGTGGGTTCCAGCCCTGCGTCAGACTCTGTGCTGACAGCTTGGAACCTGGAATCTGCTTCAGATTCTCTCTCTCTCTCTCTCTCTGCCCTTCCCCTGTTCATGCTCTGTATCTCTCTGTCTCCATCTCTCTCTCTAAAACTGAATAAAACATTTAAAAATTTTTTTAAAAAACCAAGAACTACTCAGCCATCAAAAATAATGAAATCTTGCCATTTGCAATGACATGGATGGAGCTAGAGAGTGCATTTCTAAGTGAAATAAATCTGTCAGAGAAAGACAAATACCATGATTTCACTCATAAGTGGAATTTAAGGAACAAAACAAAGAAGCAAAGGAAAAAGAGAAAGAAATAAACCAAGAAACAGACTCTCACTATAGTAATCAAACTGGTGGTTACCAGAGGGGAGGGGGGTGGGGAGATGGGTGAAATAGGCGATGGGGATTAAGGGGTGCACTTGGTATGATGAGCCCTGGGTACTGTATGGAATTGTTGAATCACTAATATCGTATCCCTGAAACTAATACAACACTGTATGTTAACGAACTGGAATTAAAATAAAAACTAAAAGAAATAATAATAAGAAAAGGAACAGGGTGAAGAGTGTGAGGAGAAAGAGATGGGAACCTGGAAAAGGTGGGCAGAGGTCTTGGCAGAGAAAGGACAGAGGTGGAGACCCAGGGAGGGGCTGCTGTGCAAAATGTCCCCGGCTTCAGTCGTTCCATTTGTTAAATAGTGATTTTAATGCTCTCTTCTCAGGATTCGAGTGGGAAACTGCTCGGATCCGTTTTCCCCAAGATGGCTCTTGCAAGATGATTTTGCCTGAGCAGTGTTCACGTTCACTTTTTTTTTTTTTTTTTTTTTTTTAATGCACAAATGCATGAGGAAAAAAATGAACAGGACTCCGGACTCATCCTCTAACATATATATATTGCTTAGGGTGAAGATACTTTTGTTTAAATGTGAGTTGATTTATAGCACAGATGGTATGTGGAGACAGCCACATTTCTGAAGGTAACATGGGAGTGAGTGAAGGTGAGAAATAACAGAGTTAGAGGACTTTAGCAGAGCATCTAGCACAATGCCTGGCACAGAATAAATAGTCAACAGAGGGATGGTAGCAGTTCTTGTGGCTGTTGTGATTACAATGACTTCTAAGGCTGGGGCTGCTGGTGGGGAAGTGTGGGGAGCTGGTGCCTGGCTCCCAAGGGTGCAGCTGCAGCTGAGTTTTGCCTTTTTCGTTTTGGAGACAAGCTGGGCTGGGGCGACTGTGGGAGAAATGGCTGAAGGGGGGAGGGGCTGTCAAGGGTATCAGTTTGGGAGGGTTCTTGGGGGAGGGTGAGTGGGCCTCCCCATGCCTCCACCCCTGCCCTTCATCATCCTTGGCTTATACTGACTGAAGTCTGGACAAAGGACCCTGGGTGGGGAGCTCTGATTACCGCTAGAGAACAGACTGGCTCAGCCAAGGGGCTTAGAGGAGAAGACTCCAGTTCCAAGTCCCTGGCTTTTAAGGAACTGACAATTTGCAGGGCTCATTAGGAATTCCAGCAGTGTCTTATACATGACTCCAAACCCCTGCTAAGAGCACTAATGGGGTTGCAAAGTCAGACCTGTTGGGTTGGGGTAAATCACCAAAGCCCTCTGAATTTCCACCTTTAAAATTAAGAGAATTAAAAAAAAAATTAAATTAAATTAAATTAAATTAAATTAAGAGAATTTGTCCATGCCATAAAGGCAAAAGACTTAAAAACAAGCAAATCACTTTTGACAAGGTTTTTTTTTTTTTTCTTTTTAAGAGCTAGTGAAACTTTAAGAGGATTATTTCACGCCATAAAAACCTTCAGGGGCTTCTTAGCACTCGTTGAAGACAAAATTCCTAACAAGCCATCCTGAACTACAAATTGCATAACCTCTTTGTTCTACCTGTAAAATGCAGGTATGTTATCAGTACCGATTCAAAAAGATGGTTGAGAGTTAAGACATTTGGAACTGTGTCTGGACATAGCTGGTGCTGAGTGTGAGCTGTTCTTAGAAACACAAACCTATCTCTCCCACCTCAGGGCCTTTGCACATGCTATATCCTTTATTCAGAACACTGGGTCCCAATCTTTTTACTTAGTTTCCTTCCACCTTTCAATCTCAGTTCACCAGGGACTTCCTTATGGAAGGCTGTCCTGATATCCTGAGTCCTCCCATAGATTGATCAATCCCCTCAATCTATGGGGATCTAAACTCTAATCTAAACTCTTTCCCTCGTGGCATTTATCACAGTTGTGCATTATGTGCCTTATTCTTTTGATGAATAACATCAATGTCCCCACTGGACTGTAAGGCTAGAGTCATGGGCTGAATTGTGTTCCCCAAATTCATATGCTAAAGTACTAATCCCCAATACCTCAAGTTGTATTTGGAGATGGGGCCTTTAACATGGTGATTAGATTAAACTGGGGTCACCAGGCCCTCATCTAATCTGACTGGTGTTCTTATAAGAAGAGGATATTAGAACATAGACACATACAAAAGAGGGAGGAACATGTGAGGACATAGGAGAGGATGGCCATACAACCAAGGAGAGAAGTCTCAGAATTAAATTAACCCCACTGACACCTTGAACTTGGACTTCCAGCCTCCAGGACTGTGGAAATAAATTTCTGTTGTTAAAGCCACACAGTCTTTGGTACTTGTTATGAAAGCCCAAACAGACTCACATAGGTATCAACTGAGTTGGATTTTGCTTCTTATTGTATTCCCAGAGCCCAGCACTGAGCAGGTGCTCCATAAATATTGACTGGTGGGTGAATGGAGGTGCTGGGGGTCAGGCAAACAGCACTAAAGATCACTTTGAGCTTTTATCTGCTTTGCTGCACATGGCTGGTCTCAGCTGCCCAGAACCACCTCTTTCTGTTTCTGGGCCTGGGACACGGCTTTGGGTCTTTATGTCTTTCCTGGGCACAATGTAATACACTAGCACTTGGGGGATGATGTGTTGGTCTGTGGAGGCAGATTGTGGCTTGGGGGAGTTGTTTCTTTAAAATAATTTTTTCATTATTTCACCACGTTAAAGGCCCCATCTCCAAATACAACTTGAGGTATTGGGGATTAGTACTTTAGCATATGAATTTGGGGGACACAATTCAGCCCATGACTCTAGCCTTACAGTCCAGTGGGGACATTGATGTTATTCATCAAAAGAATAAGGCACATAATAGTTAACAAAATAGTTAGGCACAAAATAGTTAACACAGACTCACTGAGAAAGCCAGGAAAATAAAGAAACACACAGAAAGGAAAGAACTATTGTCCACTATTTTCAATCCCCAGGAATATTGCTCTTAGCACAAGTATTTCCTTTCAGGCATTTTTCCATAGTTTTCCCTTTCCCTTTCAAAGTTTTGGTTCTCCACTATACATATACTGTTTTTATTCTGATTTAAAATTAATTTAGCTCAAGTTTTCCCCAAGGCATATTTTTTAAAGCCTCAATATTTATTGAGTTAATCTATTACACTTGAGTTAATCATTGCCTTGTTGGTTGGACACTGAATTTTTCAATTTTTTTCAGTTTTAACACAATGCTCCAGAAATGTCCTTTGAATTCCTTCCTTTTTTTTCTCCCTAAGTTTATTTATTTATTTTGAGACAGAATATGAGCAGGGGAGGGGCACAGAGAGAGAGAGATAGAGAGACAGAGAGAATCCCAAGCAGGCTCCGAGCTGTCAGCACAGAGCCCAGTGTGGGTGTCTATCTCATGAACCATGAAATCATGACCTGAGCTGAAACCAAGATTTGGACACTTCACCAACTGAGCCACCCAGGCACCCCTGACTCCTTTCTTTTATAATGACTGCTAAACAGAATTTCTGAGCTAAAGGATATGACCAATTTTTTATGACCCTGGATGTGATTACCAAATGGCTTTATCAAAAGGGTTGAGTGGTTATACTCCAACGGGCAGTGAATGAGATCACAGGTGCCCTGACTCTGTGATGACCTGTCCTTCAGAGAGCCGGCTGGAAGGAAGACCAGTGGGCGGCTGCTGAGGATGCCTCCAGACAGAGGAGGGGGAAGTCAAGCCACCAAACACCACCACTAGACTGGTGGTGGATGTACACTCTGGGTTAGTGATGTTCTTCTGCTCTCTTCCTCCAGGGTCCTCCAGGTTCCTCCAATGATTCTGGAGATGCCCATGTGGAACTGAAAGCCTCTGATACTGTAAGGTAGAAGGGATGATGCTCCAAACAAGGACTAACCAGTGATCGCACCAGCTCCTCTTAGAAGCTTCTGAGGCCTATGGGGCCTTTCGTGGGCTGCCTCTCGTCTCCCCCCACTCTTGGCTTCTCAATTTACTCCTTTGGATCTTTCCAGAAACCGTCTTGGGCAGTTCTGAAACAAAGGTCACCTAGTGACCATAAACAAAAACATTTTGAAATCATCATTTCCCAGAAAGACTTCTGTCTTGAGTCATTACCCTCTGCTGCTTCATTGGAAAACCTCCGTGATTCATAGATTGCTCCAAATGGCAAAGACCAAAATGGCTAGGGCCTGGGGCATATGACCTTGCCAGCAGCAATTCAGCACCATCCCCCCAAACCTGGTTTATGCCACTTTTTAGGGTCAGAACAAACTGTAGTTTGGGGTGGGCCCGATGGGGAAATAGGGAGAAAAGGCTGAAGCAGCAGGTAGAGTTATTTGTATCTTCATCCCCCCAGCACCTGACCCTGAGAGAGAATGCACCTAGTGTGTGCTTAGGTGATTTCCCAGCTCATCATGTCCTAGAACCCCCATGTTTACCTTCCTGGGGTACTTGTATGGAGCAGTCACCCTCTTCACATGCTCCTGGAGCTCCCGAGTTAGTTTCTCTGGATCTTGAGAGGAGTAAGTTGGAGAAAGGACTATAAAAGCCTTCACCACCTGCCAGAAAAAAAAAATCCAAAAACAAACCCCCCTAAACCAGAAAGAATCAGGCCCTGTATAACAACTCTTTTCTCCTTAACCTAGCCTTGTAAATAAGTGTTTACACTTGCCAGCCCAGCACGAAAATCCTGCCAGCAGGATTCAGCCAGCGAAATGGACATCATTTTTTTTGCCCTGTTGCCTCCTTTCCAGGAACAACTATTGGAAGCACTGGCTTTTATGGAATGATTCCAGGATCCTACCTGTTTCCCAAACTTCTCTCCTTTCCTGAAATGACACCATTAGCAGTCAATGGGCTTCTCTTCCAATGGAAATACTTTGGAGTAAAGAGCTTCACAAACTCCTTAGGGTCCATACCTTCCAGGTCTTCCTGACTAGAAAGGTAACTGGCAATGCCCCAGATAGGCAGGATTCGGGAAAATGCAGACCACTCTCCCAAGGGGAGATGGGTCTTTCTGAGCCTGCATATATGAGTGTTTACAATCAGCAAACGTTTTGCTGCACAGCTTCCATGCCAGGCATCCTGAGAGACATTCTGCACCTTGGTAGTTTCTGCCTGAGTCTTTCTTTGCAGGCTGCCTCCTGCCATGGAGGAGGAGTCCTGAATTCAGGCACAACAGAACATGGTTTCTGATAGGAATGGAAGAGTTCAAAGGCCAGTAGGTTGCTTATCCACCCCAGCATATAGCTCAGTCAACAACATCCTGTTAGGTGGTGGTTCACCATCCTTGCATACTTCCCAAAGGCGGGCATCTCACTACCATTCCAAGTTCAAACAGATCTGGTTATTAGGAAGGGCTTTCTCTGGCTGTTAAAACTACCAAACATTTATTGAGTACCTTCTACACGCCAGGCTCTGTTCTGAGTACTATAAGCAGATTAACTGTGCACACAGCCATTTGTCAAACCCCAGTTAATTTGTGGCATACAAAACTAGCTGTACTTTTCCAGCTGTGATTTCTCCAACACAGACATGGGGTTCCCACCTCCCTTTTTCCAAATTAGTGGCCTCAAAGTTTTTTTTTCATGTTCACTGATTTATTTTAAGATGGCAGGGAGGGGCAGAGAGTGATGGAGAGAGAGAATCCCAAACAGACTGCGCTGTCATGAACTGTGAGATCGTGACCTGAGCTGATTCAAGAGTCAGATGCTTAACCAAATGAGCCACCCAGGTGCCCGTGGCCTGAAAGTTTAATGGGCACCAGGATCACTTGGATAGGGGCTTCTGGTCAAAATGAAGATGCCTTGGGCTGCATCCCCAATCGCTCTGATTCAGCAAGACTGACTTCAGGTCTAGAAATCTGTAGTAAAAAAAAATTTTTTTAAACGTTTATTTATTTTTGAGAGGGACAGAAAGACAGACCATGAGTGGGGGAGGGGCAGAGAGAGAGAGAGAGAGACACAGAATCTGAGGCAGGCTCCAGGCTCTGAGCTGTCAGTACAGAGCCTGACGTGGGGCTTGAACTTACCGCGAGATCATGACCTGAGCCAAAGCTGGACAGTTAACTGACTGAGCTACACAGACACCCCTACAAATTTTGTATTTTAAACAAAATGATGCAGCTGTGAGTAGTCCAGGGCCCAGATGAGAATCACTCTTGTGGCCCTGGTGCTTCTGAGAACAGAGCCCGATTTTGCACTAACTTTCATAAGGTAACTACACTATAAGTAGGATTATGTTGCATTTACAGCCAGTGAAAAACACATAGGTCTGCCTATGGGCTTAATCCTCCCATTCTATTCTGCTGGAACCCATGGGAAGAAATTTTCATTTCTCCTAAGAAAGGTCAGCTTATTAAACTTGGCCCATCCTTCCGCTATATCAAGGTCACTTTGGATACTTTCTGTGTCTTCCCTCAAGTTGGATATTCCTCAGCAGTCATGTCTGGCATGCTTGCTATATCCTCACCTGAAAACAGGAAAGTACTCTTTATTGGCCAGGATGGATGACAGAGCCTGCATTCACCAAGATTTCCTGCCCAATAGTCCACCTCTGTTGGACCCAGTTCTATGTTCACTTGACAGCAAAGCATTGGTATCTTCTTATCATGTCCCTCTAGACAGTCTGTCTCTAAATACATGAGGGTAATGCTTAACCAAAGGAATGTGTGCCTGATGGTGACACTCAGACTTTGTAATATCTGGAGTCAGGGGAAGATATGGGGGAGTTTCCATCTTACTCTGCTGGGTGCTAACAGGTACACAACCAGAAGGAAATATTCTTGGATGGACTAGTTACCTCCCCTCTGATGGGGTCTGGACTGCTGACCACAGCAGCCTCCAGGACAGCTGGGTGCTCGGCAAGGGCACTTTCCACTTCAACAGGCCCAATCCGGTAGCTGGAAGAGAAAAGCAAATTCTTCTAAGTAACCTACCCGCCCCACCAAGCTTCAAAGAGAGAAGGAAAGAGCAGACAGCTTGACCTTGAGGAATTGATCACATCGTCATTTCGTCCCATGAACCAAAAGTAGCCATCCTTGTCCTTGTGGGCTCGGTCCCCTGTGATGTAAAAGTCCCCTTGTTCTGATGCCTCTGTCTTCTCAGGATTGTCCTGGAAGACAAAAGAAGTCCATGAAGGGCCATCTCAGCACAGCCACTAAAGCCAGCTATGGCCCTAGCAGCCCCATGCAGGAGACCAGGGACCCCTAACAGGAAGTCCACAAGTTCCCAAAGACCAAGCTGGCCAGAATTTCACACTGGACAAGGAGCTATGAAATGTGTGCATTTTCTCTCTTTTAGATGGAAGTGTCAGGAAATGATTAAGGACAGCCCCTCGCTACCATTTTTAGAAGGGTCCAAGGAAACATAGTTGGAACACAGGAAGGTGGCCACAGGGCCACTGGCTCTGGGTTTTGTTTTGTTTTTGTTTTTTTTTGCATAAAAGAACACACTCTTTGTGCTCAGAAATCACTAAAGGTAGAAAGTGAGGGCTTGGCCACAAAGCAGGGGTAGAGGAAAGATGAAAAACTAAAAATCAAACTCTGATTCTTAAAGATTTAAAGAAGCTACTACCCAACAAGAAAAATAAACAAATTAATTACTGTTGTATGCAACTATCTGGATGCATGTCAAAAACATTATGCTGAGTGACAGAAACCAGACACACAAAAATGAGTACTCTGTGATTCCATTTATATAAAGTTCTTTACAAAAAAAAAAAAAAAAAAAAAAAAGGCGAGGCACCTGGGTGGCTCAGTCAGTTAAGTGTCTGACTTCTGCTCAGGTCATGATCTCATGATTCGTGGGTTCTGGCCCCGCATTGGGCTCTGCGCTGACAGCTCAGAGCCTGGAGCCTGCTTCTGATTCTGTGTCTCCCTTTCTCTCTGCCCCTTACCTGGTCTCACTCTGTCTCTCTCAAAAATAAATAAACATTAACAAAGAAAATTTAAAAAAAAATAGGCAAAATTTTTCTATAGCAACAACAAATAATTTAGCAATTGCCTATGGCTTGGGGATTGACTGCAAAGGGGCACAAGGGAACTTTCTGGGGGGATAAAAATGTTCTATATCTTGATTCTGGTGGTAGTTACCTAAGTGCATACATTTGTCAAAAGTCATTGACCTGTACACATAACATAGGTTACATACATTTTATTGTATGTAAATTATGCCTCAATTTAAAAACTGCATTCTGAGAAAAAAGAAAAAAGCTAAGCTGTCAATACCTAAAAATAAATTTCATACAAAACCTGAAAGAAGTATACAGAGAAAAAACTCTTTAGAACATTTAAGAAGATACATTTAAATGGAAAGCTAGAAAGACTGAATTTCATAAATATGTTAATTCTCTCCCAAACTGATCTAGAGATGTAGTGACACTCATTAGAATACTAACAAACATTTTCCATGGAATTTGACAAGTTGATTCTACAATGTATATGAGAGAGTAGAGAGCTAAGAGTAGGTAAAACATGTGTAAAGAAGCTGAGGAAGAAAGAGCTTTACTCTACTAAATATTAAAATTTGGGGGAATGTTTTCCTGGATAAAGCTCTATGGTATCAGCACCAGAATAAAACACATGGCCAATTAAATAGAAGGATCTGCCAAAACTTAGCTATCTATGGATATATCAAACTTTTATTTCTGACCAAGCTGACATGACAGATCACTTTTCTTTGAGATTTAATTTTTGTCCTTAGTTGAAAAGGACTCAAGAAGAAAACTAACAGTTGGTGCTGCAAAGAAAAAGTTGAAACAAGTAAAGATTCTTGTGCAGCAAGTAACTTTACAAATTATTTGACTCCCTCAATGGGCTGATCACAGACCCAGAAAGGTCCTGTATGTGAGTGCTGTGAGGACCAGGGTCATGTCTTCCCTGCCATTGCTGGATACTTAGCGGCATGAAGTAGCCACTTAATAAATAATGAATGTATAAATTATTCAGGAAAGTCAAGGATTTGCTGTTGTTTACAAAAATGATTAGAAGGAAATACATTAAAAATTTTAAATTATCTCTGATTGGTGTATTACTGTTTTATTGTTGGGAGGCTTTTTTGGGTTTTTGTTTTTGTTTTGTTTTGGTTTTTTTTTTGGTTTATTCTGGTAGGTAAGCTTCTGTGACTTTAAATGAAATACCATGCCATGAAAGACTATTTCTCTTGTAGTCACAGAAGCCACTAAAACACATATACACCACTCTAAAAACAAATGGACTGATTTTTATGTGTTCCTCCCGGTGTAGCGGACTGGCAGCTTCGCATACAGCCAGATAGAGTTTCTACTAAAGCCGTGGTTCTTAACCTTGGTTGCACATCTGAATCACCAGGGGAGCTGATCCACATCCTCAGAAAGGTTGATCTCATTCAGTGGGGCTTGAGTATCCGTAGTGTTTTGAAGCTTCCAAGGTGTTTCTAATGTGCAACCAGGGTTGAGAACCATGTCAATAGAGCTTTATAGAGGAGTCTCACAAAAAGAAAGCCCATCATAAACACCAACAAAAGTGGGCACAAGAGAGAGGTAATTACTGGGTTATCACAGAAACTTAGACTAGAATTTTTGGGCACAAGCCCTGCCAGTAAGCCCCTCTTGCACACAAGACTCAAGACAAAAAGAATTCTGAAAATTAGGCTCTGACACAAATTGCAGTTTGACTTTTGTGAAGTCCCTTCCTTTCTCTGAACTGCAATTTTTCATCACTGAAATGATGGGTCTCCCCTGTGTTTTAAATTTACACTCTCAGACATACCCATGCTCACATCCATGTCCTGTACATACTAGGTGCTTGACATTGGATAAGTCACTTTATCTTTCCAAATTCTTTATCAATAATAATACCAACTTACCTCATGCAGTTATCGCAAGGGTTAAACAAACAGGTGTTTATAAATCTTGGAACACAATGCTCAGCACACAGAAATCATTGTGAAAATGGCCATCCCCTGCCACTTACCAAATAGCAACTGAAGAAACAGAAGGGCCGGGCAGGCCTGACTCGGACAGCAACATTTCCCTCTTCTCCCGGAGGCAGGATGTTGCCCTCATCATCCACAATCTGGCAGAGAGATCATAGGGCAGTGTCTGGATATCTGCACAGCCAGGCCACCCCCCCCCCCCCAAGCTAAGCCTGCTGTCGCTAACCCAGAACATGCATTGTGTTCTCTTTGAACCAAGCTTCAGCAGCAGTTAGGGGAGGCTGCCTACCTGCACATCGTAAGGTGGGGACGCTTTCCCCATGGATCCAGATTTTATTTTCATGCCTTTTGAATTGGCACAGATTACAACCTGGAGAGAAAGTAGTACCAATAAGGAGGAAGCTTATCCCCTTCGCTTCCTTTCTGGTGCCCATCTTTTCTCCCACTTTGCCTTCTAACTCTCCTCCCCCCTCTTCCTTTCTGTCTCTTCCTCATCCCTTCCTTCCTTCTCTTCTTTCCATAGTCACCACACATTTACTGAACGCCTACTGGGCACTCACACGTAAAGAACCAAATGTGTCGCTAAGCCGAAAGACTCAGTTGACCACCAAATCTCTGCTGCCCAGATGGCTGTGGGGAATAGTGTCTAAGATAGTGAGCGCTGACCGGAGACAGAGGTAGGCTGTCCTAGTGGACACAAACAGCACCCTTGGCCATGAGAGTTGGTTTGCTGGCTGTGGTGTCATTGTGAAATCACTTCAAATTATCTTTAAACCAAAAGGGAAGAAAAGCTGATGGGATTTTGTTATCAGCTTCTCCCAGTGGGCAGGGCAGTCCCTGACAGGTGTCTGGAAGGCAGGAGGCTCGGTGGGTTGGCCATCTCCCCCTACTGGCCAAGAGCCCAGGTGGAGGTGACCTGTGGCAGGGACCCAGGCCCCAGCAGCACTCACTGTTTCAGACTGGCCATAGCCTTCATGCAGCTCCAGGCCCACTTGGCTCTTCCATTTCTCTCTCACGTCAGGATTCAGGGCCTCTCCTCCGGTCAGACAGTGCTTCAGGCTCTGAAACTGGTACCTTTCTCAGTTGGAAAATAAGGCCACCTATGTCAGGAGTTCCCCATCCCCCACCTCACTCTCCAGTACTGCTGCTCAGGTCTAGACATCTAAAGGCACTGGAGGGTAAAAGGCAGGCTTTATAATCTGTCCCAACTACCCTATCCTCTGGCTTTGCAGGCATGTTCCTCAGGGGCAGGTAATTTTTTAAAAACCAATCCTGTCTGATTCTGAAAAATCAGAACCTCATATAGTAGGTTTTGGCATAACATAGTCAATTGGCCAAAATAACTTCGTTGAAAACAAACAGACAGTAAATTGCTTAGGACAGCCACCTGGTTATAAATCGATTACAAATTTAAACAGTAGAAAGTAGCCCTCTAGGAATATGAAAATTGTCAAGAATGGGCCAAAATTCCTACAGATATTAAATACATTGCAAATCTACCCTTCCATTTAACAAGTTATGCAACATGTGAACAATTGGTGGTTGCAAATACAGTTTCAACCATTTTTCCCCCTTTGGATAAACTCGGTTTGCGTATTAATTAGTATTACCTAGTATCTTTCAACCGAATTGCTCTTGAAAAAAATCATTCAGAGTCTGCTTTCTGTTAAAACCATGATATAGAGGTATACACAACGGGTCAGTGAATGGGGTGAATTCTTACATTAGGAAAGAATTCCCCAGGAGAGACATGCAAGAGCTCCCTTGGTGCTTCACGGACAGATACATGGGATGAGGGAAGATGTGGGGAGGGTGGGGACAACTCTCCACGACTTGGGAAAGAATAGAAGAGGCAGACATAGATCAGAGTCAGTAAGGACAACAGATGTGTCTCCACATAGCCCAGCAACTAGACTTGTCCTGCTAGCAGATGTCGCTTTGGATTCACCCAGGATGGGAGCCATAGGCACACAGTGTCTTGTTGCCTTCCGTGGGATACCTAAGGCATTCACTCAGAGGGCGGCTGAATGGGCTTAATCTGGGGCTGAGGCATGGAACATCGATTGTGGTGGGCTTGCTAGTCCTTGGCCTTGGCCACAAATCCCATTCCACAGGTGGCTAACAGGTATCCAATAATTCCTCCAACCTCACAGAAGTAGCAGACATATTGATGAGGGAATGGCCTATGGGTATACGATGGAGAGACAGCCCACCTCAAGTGCTAAAATTCCAGACTATCTTAAATCTATCCAATTCCATCTGGATGCAAATTCCTGGGTGGGGGGAGGGGCAAGAATTTCATTTATGTGGGGCATCTGCAAAGGATATAGATGCTTATGTGCTTGAGTATGTGTGCATGAGAGAAACACAGATATATATAATATTCTAGATATATATTCTCTATATAGAGAATCACAGATGTATGTGTGTATATTATATATACATATATATGTATACACATATATATACATATGTATACACACACACATATATATATATATATATATATATACATATACACAGAGAGAGAGAGAGAGAAGGAGAGGGAGAGAGGGGAGAGAGATAGGAGAGGGACAGAGATGAGACAGAGACAAAGAGACAGAAACACAGACAGAGGTGGTATGACAGCATAGGTGTGCATGTGTACATGTACTGTATGTATATGTACTGTACATTCGCATACTTAGGTCCCCAAAGCACCTAACAGTTGGGCTGTACCTGGTCAGATCCTCCTGTACAAGCAACCGGAAGATGGTGGGGACACAGCAGAGGGTGGTGATCGGGAAACTGGAGAGAGTCTAAACAAAAACAATTAGAGGTATTGGGGTGGGCCTTTATGCCGATGGAGCAGGTGAACTGGGTCTTCATACTCTCATTACCAGAGCAGAGAAGTTGAAAACTACACATGGCATCCAGCCTCCAAGGTGGCTCCAGATGACTTCACTTCCTGGTATTTTACTCTTGTGGGGTGCCTTCCCACACTGAACCAAGTTTGGTCTGTGTGTCCAAAAGCATTCGGCACAGGTGACAGATGCCACTTTCGAGATTAGATTGTACAAACACTACAGCTTCTGTCTGGGGGTACCATCCCTCTCTCCCCCTATCTTAAGTCACTTGCTCTGGGGAAAACAGGCCACCATGTCATGAGTATACTCGAGTGTATACAGTCAGAAACTGAAACCTTTGGCCAATAGCCAGTAAGAAACTGAAGTCCTCTAAAAACCACGAGTGGGTTTTTAAAGAGATTCTCTAGTCCCAGTCAAGCCTTAAGGTAATTGCAGTCCTGGCAGACGTCTTTCTTTTATTATGGTAAAATACACATCACATAAAATGTATCATTTTAACCATTTTTAAATGTACAGTCTAATGCCATTAAATACATTCACATTGTTGTACAACCATCACCACCATCCATCTCCAGAACTTTAAAAATCTTCCCAAACTGAAACTCTGTACCCATTACAAAATATTGCCCCATTTCTCCTTTCCTCCAGCTCCTGACCATTTCACTTTCTGTCTCCATGATTTTAACTACTCTAGATACATCATATAAGTGAACCATACAGTATTTATCCTTTTGTGGCTGGCTTATTTTTTCACTTAACATAATGTCTTCAAGATTCATCCATGATATAGCACGGGTTATTCCTTCTTTTTTTTTTTAACATTTATTTATTTTTGAGAGACAGCATGAGCAGGGGAGGAGCAGAGAGAGAGGGAGACACAGCACAGGGCCTAATGCAGGGCTCCAACTCAGGAACCATGAGATCATGACCTGAGCCGAAGTTGGAAGCTCAACCGATGGAGTTACCCAGGTGCCCTAAGTGTCATTCCTTCTTTGTAAAGGCTGAATAATATTCCACTGTATGCATGTATCACATCTTGTTTATTCATTTATCTGCCAATGGGAGTTGGTTGCTTCTACCTTTGGGCTATTAGGAATAATGCTGCTATGAACATGGATATACCTAGCTGACAGCTTGACTGCGACCTCATGAGAGGCCCTGATTCAGAACCACCTGTTAGACTGCTCCCAGACTCCTGACCACCAGAAACTGTGAGATACTAAATGTTGGTTTTAAGCTGCTAAGTTTAGGGGTAACTTACTACAATAGATAACTAATATACTAGGTAAGGGCTAGAGGCAGTAGAGGGACAAGGTACACACTGGCTGATCAAGCCCTAAGTGAAAAATGATGATGGTGAGCTTGGTAATGGCAATAATAGTCAATATGTGTTAGCAGCCCACTCTGTGCCAGGACCCATGCCTAGGATTGTTTCATCCTCCATAGGACTGTATTATCCCTTTCTTTCTTACAGATGAAGAAACTGAGGTTCAATTTCCTCATCTCAAGGAAAGAAGTTAGGTACCTTTCCCAAGGACACACAGCTAGCAAATGGAAGATGTAGGATCAGAGGTCAGGTCTGACTGATGGCATGGTGTATGCTATTAGCCACCAGGTGACACAGCTTACCTCAATGCAAAGAGCACGCACCCGCCGATGGCCCCTCAGATGTTTTAAGGAATGGTGGTTAGGATGTAGAGGGCAGAAGGAAGGTGCCCTATGTCAATAATTATGGGGTCAATAATTATGACAAAACCCGGGGAAAATGGGCAGGAGTCATCAGGATACTCCGGCTAGGTGAAATATTCACACTAAGCACCATGGATAGTAGCACATGGAATTGAGGAGTAGACTATGGCTTTCCCCAAGGTTTTGAAAAGTAACTAGGGTTTTGACAGGAGCACAGGAAGAAATTGGTGGAGGGAGAGGCACCCAATGCAGAAAACATAAAATATGAAAATGTTCAGAGATATTAAATGGTCTTGTCCAGGAATCTAGTTATAGGACAGGCAATAAATGAAGGTAGCCAGGTGGGCAGGAGTCAGATATAGATGGTCCTGGGAGCCATTTTGGTTAATATCAGCACCAAAGAGGCCTTGTGGTCACTTATGCCTTTTCTCCTGCAAATTCAAAACCTGTATTCCTTTTTTAAAAAAGCTTTATCTCTTTAAGTAATCTCAACCCCCAATGTGGTGCTTGAACTCACAACCCTGAGATCAAGAGCTGCATGCTCTACTGACTCAGCCAGCCAGTCATCCCCAATGCCTATACTCCACTCATTTCATTTACACCCAACACATAAGCCATATTTTTGTTTCTTACATTCAGAATAACCTTGGCATCAACTCGGGGCAGTTCATGCACAAAAATGCAAGATCCATTAGGCCAGGCAGAGAAGAGGGTCCAGGCTGCCTTCACCCAGCCCGTGTCTGAGGTGTTCCAGAAGATGTCTGATTTGGTCAAGTCCACCCACTGCCTGCCAAAAATTAGAGAAAGTCAGAACCTCCAGCAGTGCTTCTTCTTTTAAAAAGGATTACAGTATCAATGTTACCTTATTTGGAGCCTTGACCAAGGTTCACTTATAACTCACTTGTAGTTATCAAATTGGTACAAGAACCCTAAAGCCACTCTTTCTCTCAACAAGCATTTATGGAGCATATTCTGTGTATTTATGCCATAGGCGAAGGATACAGAATTAAACAGACAGATCCCATGCTTTCAAGAGTTCACAATCTAGTGGGAGTGATCTGTAAAGGAACACATAATCTCAGTACAATGTGATGAGGAAACTTCTTGATTCAGTCAAAGTTTATTCAGCACTTATTCTACACTTGGCATTAGAGTGTAGCAAAGAATAATCAGTCTTGCTTTGAGGAGCCTACAGTTTAGTAAGTTTAAACATCTAGGAAGACCCTGAAGAACAAGCTTTCAAAGAGTTAAACACAGAGCCATTTTACAATTATGCAATTACGCAATTCTGGAGAATGGGCACCCAACCCAGAGAAAGGATGGAGACGGATCTGAGAAATGGTTCCCCAGAGGAGGTGAGGGCTGCGTGAGATGTAAATGATGTGCAGGAACTACACAGGGGAGGCAGAGAAGGAAGGACATCCAAGGAAGGGGAGGCGGTGCCTGTGAGCATAGAAAATACACAAGTGGTCATATTCTGCACTTGGATTCTAGGACACACGGTCTTCCTGGTCCTCAACCTTGGCTGCTCCTTCTTGGTCTCCTCCTCCTAGTTCTCCTTGCTTACCACTTCATTGCAGAAATGCCTCAGGCATTCAGTGCCCAGGCCTCTTCTCTTCCCAGTGTCATTTACTCTTTGCTGATCTCATCCAATTTCATGGCATTAAGTACCACCTTGCTGACAATCCCATCATGAATATTTCCCACTAACTCTACACATGTATCTCCAAATACCTCCCAATATCTCCTTTCTTAACTCAGGGTATGGAGATGTCTACTAAGCATCTCAAACTTAGGACGCTGAAAATGAACTCCTCGTGTTCCTCCCACCAAACCGCTCAACATAGTCTTCCCACTGCCAGTTAACGCTTCTAATTGTTCAGGCCATAAAACGAGGCCTCTCTCACTTCACATCAAACCTGTCTTATTAGGCCTATGTTCAAACTACATTCAGAATCTTGCCTCCTCTCACTTCCCCTGCGGAAGCCTCCCTCCACCTTTGCCTCAATGCACTGGCTTCTGAAGTGGGCCTCTGCTTCATCCTTTGCCCCCTACAGATTATTCTCAACCCAAACTCCTGACAGATCCTTTAAAAAAGCAAATCAGGTCACATCACTCCTCTGCTCAAAATACGCCAATGTTCCTCAGAAAATTAAACATAGAATCACTGTATGATCCAGCAATTCCACTTCTGGATATATACACCCAAAAGAATTTGGGTTTGAATAGATGTTTATATACCCATGTTAATAGCAGCACTAGTGATAACAGCCAAAAAGCAGAAGCAACCCAAGTGTCCATCTTTGGGTGACTGGATAAACAACACTGATATGTTACATACGTTGCAATATTCATTAATGAGCCTTAAAAAGAAAGGAAATTCTGACACATGCTACAACATGGATGAAACCCGAGGACATTTTGCTAAGTGAAATGAGTTAGACATGAGGGAAAAATACTGTATGATTCCACTTATAGGTGATTCCCAGAGTAGTCAAATTCATAGAGACAGAAAGAA
This sequence comes from Panthera onca, assembly GCF_046562875.1. Classification (NCBI taxonomy): domain Eukaryota; kingdom Metazoa; phylum Chordata; class Mammalia; order Carnivora; family Felidae; genus Panthera; species Panthera onca. The sequence goes on from NC_138354.1 coordinate 25,926,843, forward strand.
GAATGGTGGGTGTCAGGGTTGAGGAGGGAGTAAATGGGGAATTAATGTGTAAATGGGCAGAGTTTCAGATTTACAAAACAGGAAAGTTCCAGAGATGGATGGTGGGGATGATTGTATAACAATGTGACCGTCCTTAATAACACTAATTCTACACTTAAAAAGGTTAAGATAGTAAATTTTATGTTATACATCTCTTACCACAATTAAAAACAAAAACAAAAACTCTCCAATGGCTTCTCACCTTGCTCAAAGTAAAGCCCAGGCAAGGCCTTCTGATTCTACCTGAGTTCACACTTTGTTAGCTCTCTGACTTCATTCTTCTTTTTTTTTTTAAGTTTATTTATTTTGAGAGAGAGAGAGAGAGAGAGAGAGAGAGAGAGAGAGAGAAGAGAATGAGCAGAGGAGAGGCAGAGAGAGAGAGAGAATCCCAAGCAGGTTCTACACTGTCAGCTCAGAGCCCAATGCGGGACTCGATCTCACAAACTGTGGAGATCATGACCTGACCCGAAACCAAGAGTCAGACGCTCAACTGACTGAACCACCCAGGTGCCCCATGTTAGTTCTCTGACCTCACTTTTGCCACTATGCCTCTTACATTTCTCTGGCTTATTCCCTACTTTCTGTTACTTGACCTGCCAGATGAGCTGTCCCCTGGTACCTTCCACTGGCCACAAAACCCAGTCCATAGCTGGCCTGGGAGTGCTCAACCATCTTGGGGGCCCCAGTAGTGCCACTTGTGAAGTAGATGGCCAGTGGGTCTTGACTCTTGGTCCTCACACAGTTGTGCTCTGTGGATGCCTCGCTGTAAAACATAAAAATCCCAGGTGGTATTACAAGTAGTAAAAATAGTCATAATAACAATAATATTTATAACAACAATACTGGCTACCATCTTATTAAATACTACCTGTGAGGCACTGTGCTGGAAGCTCCAGTTGGCATTGTCTCTGAGCCCTACAATCACCTCATGGGGTAGGTACTATCATTATAACCCTTTGCAAATAAGGAAATTGAGGCTCAAAACTGGTGAAGCAACTCACTCAAAAGAGCCTGTGCTCCTCCACCTGGGCATGAGGACTCTCTGGTGAATAAGCACATTTCTGTGTCTATGCCTCTGCACATTTAAGGCACAGCTTTGCCCTCACCCCAATTCCAGGTAATTTAGGGCTGAAGGATTCCCTAAATTTGTGGGTTTGAGATCTGGGTAACTCCTAAAGTTCTGTGATCTGGCAAATCTTCTCACCCACTGGTTCTCAATCCTGGCTGGACCACAGGGGCAACTGGTGAGTTTTTAAAAGAAATCCCATTGCCCAGGCTCCACCTAGAGAAAAATAGAAGCTTTGATGGTGGGCCTGGGGCACTAGGATTTTTTTTTTTTTTTTTTGGGGGGGTATATTTTGGTTTTTTTAAAAGCTCCTCGGGTAATTCTAATGACAGCCAAAATTGAGAATTCCTGGTCTAGGCCAACCCAACAGCTCATCAATATCATCTGGGCAGATCTCTTACAATACAGATTCCCAGGGCCTTTGCTCAGGTACATCTGGTTAAGTAAGTCAGATGTGGGAATCTGAATTTAAAACAGTACCCAAAGATAAATGGCCAAATAAATAAGTAAAACAAAATAAACAGAATTTTCCATAATTTTTAGTAGAAAGTTTGCATTCTAATATAGGCAAGAACAATCTAAAGATTATTTACCATGTCCTCAAACTTCTAAATATATCTTTTTTACTTTACTACCTACACGTGCTGAGTATTTTCTGTTCAAGTTTCTGCTGATAATCATTGCAATGAAATATAACGTAATAATATATTATAAAAAATGTCACATATTGGAAATATAATATTTTTGAAAATACAAGATAAATTACTTGCAATGCATGCTTGTGGGTCTTATAATCCTAAAAATCTGTAACACATTTAAGTGAATGTGGCACATAGTTCTTTTTCAAATAAAGCTACTGATAAGAGACAAATGTTAATATTAGTAAGAAAAGTAAAATAAAGTGAAACAACACCCAGGTGAATGGGTGGTAGTTGGTCTGTGGAATGTGCATGTGTGACTTCATGGTACAGGCCTCTGACAGGGCCCCTTTTTGTTTCTGCCTCTGATCAGGACAAAATCTCAAATGCCAAGGTAGGCTTCCACCAGGGCATTGCTCAAAGGCAGATGGCTTTTGGTTCTGTCTCAACCATCACGTAACTACTTGTTAGCATCTTGCATAAGTCACTTTACTTTTCCAGTGTCAGTTTCCTTACCTGTAAAATTGGGTTAAAGGGTACTTCATAGGGTTTTTTTTCAAGTATTAAATAAGAGCACCAAACACAATGCTTACACAAAATAGATGTTCATTACATCTTTGGTGCATGAATGAATGTAGGTAAATGCTCACCGAGCACAATGCCTAGCATACACCAAGCACTCAATGCATGGCAGCTATTATTATATTACTAATTGACCACCCACTATGTCCTAAGTGCATCATATGGGTTATCTAGTTTACTCTGGCTACCAGTTCTGTAACCACTAGCACCATGACAGAAGCAAAAGACACCCAGAAAAGCTAATGACAATTCTAGTACTGAAAAGTGAGTGACTTTGAAGGATCTTAAGGCTGGGATTAGGTCTCAGGTCCACGTGATCTCCACAGTTGAGTGCTCCTTTCTGGTTCACTCTCTTCGTATACAATCAGCAATACACTCCATCCCCTATTACTTAAAGGGGGAAAACCTTGGCCTCATCTTTATGCTGTTCTCTGGAAAACCCCAACTTACCGGAGGAGTTCCCTAAAGTTCATCCAGCCTGGCCGACTGCTGTCTGACACCAGCAGCTTGGTCTGAAGGGAGGGGCAGTCAGCACTAATGGCGTCGACCCGCGGAGCCAGGGAGTCACTGGTGATAATGGACTTGGCCCTGGATGCCTGCAGCCTGTATTTGAGGTCCTTCTCCGTCAGCTGAGAGACACCCGGAATCATGACAGCCCCTGGCACCACACAGAGAGGGGATGTTGACTGGGCAGCAGGGGAAGAGCCCTGTGAAGAAGTCCAGACCCTGATAGTCACATCAGAGAAAGGAACAGGAAGGGACTGGACAGGGTTGGAATGCCTGAACTGGAAAAGGTAACAATAATGACAATAATGGAATCCAGAATATGTTTATGGAGCACTTACATGTGCTAAGAATTTACATGCATTATTTCATTTAATTCTCACAACCCTGATGAGTAGGTGCTATTTTTATACCCATTTTGCAGATTCAAACAACAACAACAACAAAAACAACAACTAAGACTTAGACCCTTATGCCTTAATTAAATGAAATAACTTGCCCAAGATCACACAGCTAACATGTGGTAGAACTGGGATTGTGAGTCTAAGAGGTGGTAAACCTAAGGGTCCAAGATCTCAAATACTGTTTTAGAAATGACCTAGCTCCTTGGTTTGCCATGCCTTCACACAAAAGGCTACAATAAATCCTAGTGTTGAGAGTGGATCTCTTGGGGTGGGTGGTGGGAGGGTAGGTACAGTAGGTGGGAGCTTGTATAACATCAACCAAAACCACTTCTGAATGCAGCTGAGTCCATCTCTTCCCAAGGGGAAGGGATGTGGAAGCATAAAACATGGACAAATTTTATCAGACACCTGAAAAGCCACCTGAGTATCTCAGAATGGAGGTTGTAAACACCCACTGAGCCCAGCACTCTCATTTCACAGATGAGAAGAAAGAGATCCTAAAAGAATGGGTCATCCTGCCATGGCCAGTGAGTGAGGACAGTAGACAGAGGAAGGGGCCAATCCCAAATGGTGTTAGAGCCAAACCAAAGTTCTCATTACACTTCGCTTTATCTCCTAAGCTTTTACAGGTTTTAAAACCCAGCATGAACACTTTGGGAGGTGAATGGTATCTCTTTACTTCATCCCTCTGCTTTAGCTATTTCCAGAAGTCTGTCCCACCTGGAGTTGTGTGTGCTGTTTTGGGGGCCCAAGCAGATGGTGGACAGCTAGGGATGTCAGCAAGAGAAATGAGCCTAACACCATAGACTAGAAGACCAGTAATAAGTGCATATCAGGAGAACATGGCAATGTGAGAATATAAGGACATCCAGCTTGGGGATCCTCTAAAATGTTGGAGATGATGTTGGACTTGACATGGTCATGTATGATGTAGTCTTGAACTATTTTATTTGGACATCAAAGAAATGGGTGAATCTGCACAATTGGGGGAACTGGAGACATTTAGATAACAGGAAAAATAATGAAAATAATACCCCAAAAAGAAGTTTTGATCATGCAAAGTGCCCAACACACTGCCGGGCACATAGTAGGTCCTCAAGAAAAGCATAAGGGCTCCTTTACCTAGGCTCTCATTTAAATAAACCTTATATGCCATGGCAGGATATGGAGAACTCCCAAAACCTGTGGGTCTGTTTCTTTTCCTCAAGCTGGATGTACTATAATGGTGCTTATTTTTATATTTTGTGCAAGAGTATATAAAAATAAAAGTAAAGTTCCTGCCTTTTTTTTTTGACAATCCATTCACAAAATGGTTGACTAAACTTGTTTGTATAGAAAAGCTAATTCTCTGGTATGAGTTTGTATCCCCCTCTGTTTTGCAAACATTTTTTGTAAAAACATCCATATTTCAGACAGTGTTCTATGGACAGGGTTGGAGGGCATGGACAACCTTTCAAGTGGTGGAAAGTTCCCAGTGGGTGGAGAAACCAGCTCTCCACCAAAAGTAGTTGTCTTGCTTTTGTAAAGTCAGCATAAAAACTCCAGCCCTTTCAATAAGAGCATCAGAGGGTCAGCAGAGGCCCTCTGGGTTCTATTGATGGTGTCCTTTTTCTGCCTCTGCTCCTGTGCTGGAAGAATCACCCCAAGAAGATCAATGGTCCATTGCCTTGGCCATTCATAACAGCAGGAGGAGGAATCCTCAAGGGCTAATCTTATGGCTTTGATTATTTTGTCCTTCTCTTTCTTCCCTTGGCAGCTGGTAGATGCTGTGGTGGTGAGAGCCATAAAGTCTAAGAGTGAAAGTAATGTAGATTGACTAGGAAGGTCTCTTACGCATACTTGCATTACTCTCCACATGCTCACAGCTCCCAAACCATGACCAGCAAAAAATATGTTCGGTTTGTTCCACTCAGATTTTTTCTAAAGTTTATTTCATTCTCAACAGTTTTTCTTCCCCCATAAAAATCCAGAGTTTTCTATTACAAAGTCAGAAGTGCTGGAAACACTGGCCCTCATTCACACACGGAAACATCTGGCTGGAGTTGAGAAGCAGTTGCCCCCTTTTGATGAGCCATGTGAGCTCTGCTATCCGGCAGTCACTAGTGCTCCCTACCGCCACACACCGACCTGCTTTCCTCAATTACATTACTACCTGGCCCCCGTGCTCAATCAAGTTTGTGACTGTTAGGCAAAGGGGAAGTAAACAAAACTCCACGTAAAGTTCACTTTGCTCCATCTCCCAAACCATGTGGACTCTGCAAAACTCTGGTAGGTGTGTCGGCCCCAAGTGGTAGCCTCAGCCCTGCTCACTGACCTGTCCGTATACATGCCACGCTGACCAGCCACCATTCCGGGAGCCGCGGGAGCACCAGCATCATCCTGTCCCCAGGCTGAAGGCTACACGTGTCCCTCAGCACATTCGCTGCCCTCCTGGACTGCTGCCCCAGCTGCTCAAAGTTCCACTTGACTTCTGCTCCCGCACCATTGACCCACCAGAATGCAGGGATCGGGGGCCTGTGTCCAGCCTAGATGGCAGTGTAGGCAGAAAAGAAAAGGAAAACATTTGTTGATGACTTTTGTTTGCTTGTTACTGTTTTATTTGATTTTGTTGCAATAGTGTTTAAATTCAACACAGTGTTCAACAGTGTTCAAATTCAAAACAATATGGAAAGATGCATTGAGAGGCTTCCTCCCATCCTTATGCCCATCTGTGTTGCTCCTCACTTCACCTGCCTCAATGAGTAACCAGTATTATTAGTTTCTTGCATATCTGTTCAGTGTTTCTTTAGGCAAACATTAAGTATATTCTGTTTTCCATACCACTTTTTTTAATGCAAAAGGCAGCATATGATTCCTACTGTTTTGTGTCCCCTTTTTTTGAGATATAATTCTCATACCATAAACTTCACTATTCTGAAGTGCACAATTCAGTGGTTTTTAGTATATTCCCAAAGTGCTGTAATCATTGCCACTATCTAATTCCAGAACATTTTCATCATCCCAAAAAGAAACACTGTACAGATTAGCAGTCACTTCCTATTCTCCCCTCTCCCCAGCCCTTGGCAACCACTCATCTACTCTGTCTCTATGGATTTGCCTGTTTTGGATATTTCATATGGATGGAATCATAATATGTGCCAGCACCACTAGTTGGAAAGATTATTCTTTCCCCACTGAATTTCCTTGGCACTTGTGTTGAAAATCAACTGACCATAGATTTATGGGTTTATTTCTGGACTCTCAATTCTATTCCATCCATCCATCCAGATCTATCCCTATACCAGTGTTACACTGTCTTTTTTTTTTCTCACACAGGAAAAAAAAATACAGTTATTACTATAACTCTGTAGCAGGTTTGAGTCCTCCAGGGTTGTATTTCTTTTTCAAGGCTGCTGAGGTTATTAAGGGTCCCTTGTGTTTCCACATCAATTTTTGGAGAAGATTTCAGCAAAGAAGTCCCCTGGGATTTTGATAAAGATTACATTGAGTATCTAGATTAATTAGAGATGTGTTATCATTTTTTTGAAACATTATACTTTCTGCTTCAAGGGCAATTAAGTTTAAAAAACGTACAATTCAACTTTAAAAAGTCAGACTTCAGGTAATCTGCTAAGTGCATACATAACGTAGAGGGTAACATTTTCTGGCAGTCCTTGTTTCCCTAAAGTTGGAGTTCATCAGATGTGTTTTAAAATTCTCCCAAAATTGTCACGAGGCACACGTTATTTTTACATAATGAAGTAATATCTCAGGGGAATTCTTACGGAGATTCATCTGAATCTTTAATGAGTGTTTCTTTAAGAAACACTCCCTGATCTATTCCAGCCTTTGGTAAGTCTCCAGAATTTTAAAAAGTAGATTCTGACAATTTTCCCAAGGTTTTTCATTGCTGTTGCTTTTATAGAGGATAAAATTATAGCAAATCCTGATTCCACCATTTTTGCTGATGTAACCCTGTTTGTATTTATCATTGAGAGAAATCTTCTAAGGACAATGCCAGGTTGGAAAAAGAGCTCAGACTTTGTAGACAGAAACAGGCCCCGGCTCCATCTTCTACATATGTTTCCCAGGTGGCAGATGGTATGACTCCCATTTGATACATGCGAAAACTAAAGATGAAAAAAAATGGGTGAAAAAAATCCAAAGAGCTTGGTGCATTTATCCAAGGTCACACTTCAAGTGGATGAACCATGTCTATCTAACTGCAACCACCTTCATACTTTACTATACCCACAAAAAGTATACTTTTAGTGAATCCATTAATGGTGTTAGTTCCCTCATTGTTTTTCTTTAAACAAGCTCTTCTTAAAGTTAACATAAACAAATTGCTTTGAGATAGTTTATATTCTCCTGCTCTAAATACAAAGTTAGCACCTTTAACATAAATAAAAAGCGAACTATAACATGCAGACAGAGGCACAACAGACACATAAGGAAGGGAAAATAAAGAAGGAAGTATATGAACACAAACACAAAAAGAAATCCAGATAATCAGTTCCTAAAACAGTTTAAATTTTAGGACTTGCAAAACTCCTAGGTCAAAATGTCCACCTATCTTGTAGCTCTGAGTCACAGTGGGGTTCCAGAGGGCAGACTTTGATGCCCAGGCTGGACACTAGGACACAGTGCGCCTCACCTTTTCTAGCTGGCTCCACATGTCCAGTACATCGTGAGCAAAGTTGAAGTACTCAGGCACTGGCTGCCTCCCCAGGCTGATTGCTTCCCAGGTGGCCACAATGTCCTGAGGGTCAAGTAGAGGTGGTGGTTGTCCATGAGGCCCGCAGAATCCCCGCGCACTTCTCAGCACCTTGAGGACTCGTCCTCTTAGCCATGGCATCATGTTATTGCTTCTGGTCTGTCACCAAAGAGAAGAGATAGAGCATCATGCTGAATTCTGGGCTTTGTGGACAGACTGAGCTTGAGAAGAAACCTGTGGTCAGCCCTGATGGTGACTACAGTGCACACCGACCTGTAAACAGAGTCTTGGAACTCAGTCTTAGTACCACCATGTGATTTTGGCCATTTTTTTCTGAGTCTGAGGTCCATCTCTTCCACCTCTCACCGCCTGTGGACCTCTGGGGGTCTGAGGTCAGTAACTCAGAACCCACTTCCCAAGACTTCCCAAGCCCACTTTCCCAAGATAAACCCTGAACTAGCTGACAAAGACAAGAAAAGCTTTAGAGCAACACTGCACAATAGAAATATATTGTGAGCTACACCTGTAATGTACAATTTTCTAGTAGCTTCATTCAAAAACATAAAAAGAAAGGGGTGAAATGAATTACAATAATATTTTATTTAATCCATGTGAAAGGTGAAATAAGATGGGGTCATTATGTCAAGGGGTTTTAAAATGAGTCTGGAGGCCATTCAGGAGGTGGGCCTTAACGTTCACACCTCACCAGTGGAACCATGAACTTTTGAACTGGGCCAAACCACAAATATTCCAAGGACTCAGCCTGAATACCTGTTACAGTAAGAGACTTTGTTTAGCCTTAGCAATCAATTATATTCAGTCAAGATCAGTTTTCTTCCGCCAACATCAATCAAAATTCGTTGTAAGCAATATATAGAAGCATTCCCTTTTGTCTTTAAAAATCCTTGCCTGTTGCTCCCTGGAGTGGGGGTGGGGCACTATTTGGGTTCCAGCCCTAATCTGTGTTCTCTGAATTGTAATTCTGAGACACCAAATAAACTTTTTTTTTTTTTTTTTTTTTTTCAACGTTTATTTATTTTTGGGACAGAGAGAGACAGAGCATGAACGGGGGAGGGACAGAGAGAGAGGGAGACACAGAATCGGAAACAGGCTCCAGGCTCTGAGCCATCAGCCCAGAGCCTGACGCGGGGCTCGAACTCACGGACCGTGAGATCGTGACCTGGCTGAAGTCGGACGCTTAACCGACTGCGCCACCCAGGCGCCCCAAACTTTTTTTTTTTTTAGCTTTGCTCTTTTTTTTGGTCAACACCAGCTGTATCCTATAATTTCAACATGTAATCAATGTAAAAAGAAATTACTAAAGAGATAATTTACATTTTTGGGGGGTGGAGGTGGAGGATTGTAAATCCTCACAATCCAGTATGTATTTTACACTTACAAACACCCCTCACTTTGTACAAGCCACATTTCAAGGGCTCAACAGCTGCAAGTGGCTGTGGCTACCATATTGGACAGGGCAATTTTCAGTGTCTTGCTACTCAAAGTCGGTCTATGGGACAGCAGCATCAGCACTCCTGGGAGCTTGGGACAACTGCAGAACCATAGACTGCACCCTAGACATGTGGAATTAGACTCTGCACTTAAAGGGAGCCCGAGTGAGGTGTGTGCACTTGGAAGTTTAAGAAGCAGTGGCCTAGAGGCTGCATCCCCAGATGCAGTTTCTTTCCACCAAATTCCTTTTGGTCATTATAATAGTAACAGAATATGGTAATGTAGCTGCCAGAGACTAAAAGTTTGAGCTTCCCACCCCCAGATTCTTTTATTAAGTTCTAACCTCCAATGTGATGGTAGCAGGAGGTGGGGGCCTTTGGGAGGTGATTAGGTCCTGAGACCCCAGAGAGCTGGCTTGCCCCTTCTGCTTGTTGAGGAGAATGCAGACCCACTTTGCCAGACCCGCTTTGTCAGACCTGCCTGGTCTGTGAACCAGGAAGGGGGCTCTCACCACACTTGGAATCTGACTGCTGCACTTTGATCTTGGACTTCCCAGTCCCCAGAACCATGAGAAATAAATGTTGTTTGAACCACAGCTGCCAAAGAGACTAAGACAATAACCAACAATAATAATGTATCACAATTCCAAGAAGAATGATTATAATTGCCATCTACAGAAGACTTACTGTGTACCAAGCAAGCATTTGGAAGGCGCTTTGTAGATGTTATTTCCTTAAATCCTTACAACTCTAGGATCTAACTGTTCTTTTCTCTGTTTTACAGATAAAGAAAGTGAGGCTTAGAGATGACAGACAAGTGACTTGCAGGTCTCAACTCCCAGAGATGCCCAGGCCCCAGCCTCTGTTGTGGCCGCCAGCCCTGGGGCCTCAGACTCCCCTCCTCTGACCCTCTCCCCCCATTCCTCAGCTCTCCTGAACTCTACCCCAAGCCTTTTCCTCTGCCTCCCACACCTGGATTCCTCTACCCCTTGACAGCTGGAATTACAGTTCCCAGGCCTCCTTTCCCAGGGCACAAGGCCATTTCAGGCAGGCCTCTTCTGATACCTGTCCTTGAAAGATTTCTCTCTATAGTACCTTGCTCTTGAACCCAAGAAATGCAAAAGGGCTTCGGTGTTCTGCTGCAGCTGAATACAGGCTTTAATGCCTATAAACATTCAGGTTCCTCCAGGACTGCTGGAGAAGGCAATCTGCTGACTCAGCCTCCCACAGGGAAGTTTGGCCCCAGATGCAGCCAAGAGAGAGCAGAGCCTGAAGCCAGCAGAGGACAAGGTAACTTCAACTGGCCAGCAAGCTTGAAGCCTGTGAGTGTGGCTCCACCAACAAGTTTTTCTCAGAGCTCGCAGGGCTGGGAGATTAAACTCTAGCTCTGGTGGAACGTCTTCCCTGAAAATTCAGGTCACCACATCATCTGAAAAGAGAACAGGAACTTTATTATGTTTTAGCAGAAAGAATACAATAGTGACAATAATATAAGTCAAACCATGTTCCTTTTCTGCTCCAAACCCTCCAAAGCACAGAGACAAGAAAGTACATCAGTAGTTGCCTGGGGCTGGGTATGTGAACAGGGAATGACTACAAATGGACACAAGGGATGTCTTTGAGGTGATAGAAATTTTTTATATCGGACTGTGATCACGGCTGCACAAATCTGTAAATGACTAAAAATAATACCAATAGTAACAATGGCATACTTGAATGAATTTTATGGTATGTAAAATTAAATCTAAAAAAAAGAAAAAAAAAAGCTTTTTTTTGTTTTGTGTTGTTTTGAAACCTCCTGTGTCTCCCTGTCTGGCTTGAAGTCCAAGTCAAAGTCCTGCCAGCAGCTGCAAGGCCCCACATGATTTCCTGGCTCTACCCTCCAGCTCCCTGCTAGCTCTGTTCCAGCCACACTGGCCTGCCTGCCCTTTGTTCTCCCTGCTGCTGGTTAACTGGATCTCTGAGAACAAGAGCAAAAAACATCTTGTCTCATAGTGTTTGCCAATATCTGTGGTTAAATATTCCCACCATGGCCAATTTCAATCAACCAAAGTTTTAAAAACCGGCTTGCAAAGTTCCTGATTATTAACTGTCTCTGGCACACCCCTGAGAGCTGGCTCCAGCCCTGCTTCCTTCCTTGTGCTCACTGGCTTCTCTGCCACGAATTTCCTTTCACAGGGTTCACTCACTGTCTCACCACTTACACACAGGCCCCTGCTCAGCATGCCTTCTGCCACGGCCCTAACCCCAACTGGAACCTTCTCCCATCTGACACTTCCCACCTTCCTTCTCTGCTTGATTTTCCTTCTTAGTGTTTATCACTTTCTTTTTTAAATGTTTTTTTTTTAATGTTTATTTATTTCTGAGAGAGTGAGCGCGCGCGCAAATCGGGGAGGGGCAGGAGGGAGGCACAGAATCCCAAGCAGACTCCAGGTTCAAAGCTGTTAGCACAGAGCTGGACATGGGGCTCAAACCCGTGAACCATGAGATCATGACCTGAGCTGAAGTTGGCCACTCAACTGACCAAACCACCCAGGCGCCCCAGTGTTTATCACTTTCTAACATTCGATGTATTTTATAAAAAACATTTTTTTCCAGTTTTAATACGAAATGATTGACAGATAAAATTCTATATATTTAAGGTATGTGGCATATGCATTACATAAATGGTTACTACAGTTAAGCTAATTAATACAGCCATCACTTCACCTACCTGCCATTCAATATTTTCTACTCATTCACTTTTGCTGTCTGTCCCCTCCCCCAACCCACACATGCACACTAGAATATCAACTCCACCAGAACATGGATTTTAGATGTTCAGCCATTTCCTCAGGACTTATAACAGTGCCCTGCCACACTTTAAGAGTTTAATAAATACTTGTTGAGTCAATGAAGAGTAAATGAGAATTAACATTTAGTGAACATTTTTCGTCTGCCAGTCATTGCTATGTGCAGCAAGTACAAATTGACCTCTGATGTTCTCTGACCTCAGATCACCTTTCTTCCTTAGCACTAGAAGTGGTTCAAAGTCCTTCCGATGGAAAAGGGGCTATGAGTGCCTCCTGGAGAGGATGCTTAGGCGCCAGCTGCCTTGCTTTGCAGTGGTTAGCATCACACTGGGTGTTCATCCTCCACTGTGTTTTGTTCCCTGAGGCTCTGGCTTATTTCCTGGCCAGGCTGCTGTTGCCCCTTCCCATGGAGGCAGCTCCTCTTCCTCCCTGCCAAGCATGGCCATAGCAAATCATCTCTTTGACCTTCAAATTCCACTTCCTCAGTGCCTAGGCCTCTCATGGGTCCCAGGCAACTGCTCTTATCTGCAAATCTGTAGCCAGATCTAAAGATACATTCTCTAGTCTCAGGAAGGTGGATGGTCAGATGACCTGCTTTTCAGAGGACCTGAAGTCAATTTCACTGCTATCTATCAGTATTTGATAAGAATCCAGCCACACAGAACTGGAGGCTACAAACTCTGACAATAATTCTGCTGCTACTGCTAATAATAACTGCCTTTCATTTAGTCATTCAACAAACATCTTTAAGCACCTATTAGCTGCTAGGCAAAGTAAAGTATAAGGAATTTAAAAGGTGATTACTACTGTGATGAAAACTAAAGCCTAGAAAGAGACAGAAAGTACCTAAGAGGATTGGGGAGGTTAACGGTTTTAAACAAAGTGATGGGGAAAAGGCCCAGGCTGAGAAAGTGATGTTTGAGCAAAGACTTACAGGAGATAAGACAGTAAACCTGGGTGAAGAGCCGACTATAGAAGAAACTGATATGGGAAACAAAGGCAGAAGGAAATGGCAGATAAAACTGAATTTCCTTATAACCTGCAGCCTGTTGACAAATACTTAAGGCAGGCAGAGTAAAAGTTTCTCAGGGAACTCCCTGCTGTCTTAATGCTAATGCTTTGCTGGAGGGAAAAACAACCTTAGGGTGACAGTAGCTAGGCCTCCAGTATCCTGGGAGTCTTCTTTAGCATATGAACTCCCAAGTATATAACCAGTCTATCCACAGGGTCCTGGGCAGCTCTTTCTGCCCAAGGGTTTTGTCCCCTGGCTTTAATACAATCACCTTTTTGCACCAAAGACATCTTCAAGAATTCTTTCCTGGCTGTCAGCTCCAAACCCCATGAACCCCCCATCACCCCAAAACCTCATCAGAAACCACGAGTGCCCCTGAGGCGGGAGAGTGACTGTCATATTGGAGGAGCAACAAGAAGGCCAGTGTGGCTACAGCAGGGAGTGGGAGAGAGGCTAGGAGAGGAGACAAGGGCCAGCTTTCTGCCCTCCAGGTCCCTTGCAGCTCAGTTTGGCCAGTCAGCTCCGTTAACCCTTCCAACAGCTCTGTGAGTTCTATGCCATTTTACACATGACAAAACTGAGCCTCAGAAAGGGTGAGCGACATGCCCAAGGCCACCCAGCTATTCAGGGACAGAGCTGGGATTCCAATTCCAATGTTTAGACACTTCTGTGCCACCCTGTGCCACTCTTGGCCGGGATGTATTTTGTTTCTGGTGCTCCCTGTGACCTCCAGCCCCACCCCTGTGCTTGGGCAAGCTCCTCTCAGCAAGGGCAGGGCCTTCTTACCCAACAATGGCCATTCTTTTCCAGGGCCACCCTGGTCTCCAGAACCCCAGAATGTGGAACACTGCTGCTCAGGCTGCTGTGGTTCCTGTGTGTCTGGGAAGGGTCTTCATTTCTGCCTCTGGATTTCTTTAGGAAACTCGGCGGCCTCCGGGTCCTACTCTGTCACAAAGGGAAACCAGGAGTCTGTTCTTCAGGCCACGACTTCCCTCCTCAAGTGCCCCGGAGTTTGCTGCCCCACCTCGGCCTAGTGGGCCTGCATGTAACCAGACTTCCTACAGGTATGGGCTTGAATGAAATGGCAATTCTGATGGATGGGTCCTGCCCTGGCCACATTCCTTCTGCCAGGATGATTAAAATTTAAGTGTGGTTTACTGCGAAGATGGCTACACATTAGTATCACCTAAAGAAACTCACCGCACCCCATACAGACCAATGAAATTACACCTAGTATATTTGGGTTCAAACATCAGTATTTTCTTGAGGTTCCCCAAGAGATTCTAATGGGTGGTAATGGTTGAGAATCACTGAAATACACTGTGGGGTTTATGTGAGAATTAAATTAGATCATTTGTTTATTCATTCATTAAAAAACATTCACTGAGTTCCAGATCTGGACAAGGCACTGTTCTAGGAGGTGGGAAAACAGCTGTGAACAAAGGCACTTACAGGAAAAAGTTTAGAAATATAAACTGTGGAGCCCCTGGATGGCTCAGTGGGTTAATCGTCCAACTTCAGCTCAGGTCATCACCTCACAGTTAGTGAGTTCAAGCCCCATGTCGGGCTCTGTGCTGACAGCTCAGAGCCTGGAGCCTGTTTCGGAGTCTGTGTCTCCCTCTCTCTCTCTCTGTCCCTCCCCTGCTCATGCTCTGTCTCTGTCTCTCAAAAATGAATAAATGTTAAAAAAAATTTTTTTTAATAAAAAAATAAAGCACGTACACTCAGAAATAATAATACAGGATTTGAAGCAAATGGGGGTGATGTGGCCGAGAATGCTGGAGGCAAAGGTAGTGGGGAGACAGAGTGGCCTGGGAAGACCCCCCTCAGAGGAGCTGGTGTTAGGGACCTGAATAACCAAAAAAGGTTACAGATCAGGAAAAGGGTGTTCCAGGCAGAGGCAAAGGTCCCAGGCAGTGTCTGCCTTAGGAGAGAGAAGGAACCGGCCTGGCTGACATGCTGACATAGGAGGGAGAGCACAGGGCTGAGGTCACAGGAAACAGGATGATGGAGTCCTGAGACACCACCATATTGGATGTGATGGCAGGCCCCTGGCTTCTCCATAAGACAGTGATGTGATCTAAGCTGTGTTTTAGAAGGAAATCTCTAAATTCTGTGTGATGAATGGATTGGGAGGAGAGCAAAAAGAATATAAGTAGAGAGGAGGCCACTGCTCCAGCTGGACCAGAGACGATGCTGGCTGGGACAGGAGGCTCTCAGTGTTGGAGACCAGGGACATTTAGTGCTCAGAGCAGTGGTAACTGGTAGCAAGGCCCTCTGCATTAAATACTCTTATTCTTATTTATTCTTATTCATAAGAGTTTTCTATGATGGCACTCCTCCCTGTGTGGGGGTGGAGGGTAGAGGCTGGATCTAGGCTTGGAATTGGCTGTGGCTGGGGCTGAGAGTTCCCCAGAGGGACACAGAGGAGCCACCAGGATTATCAGGCCAGAGCGGTGGGTGCAGGGAGAACTGGGGTTCTGGACAGGAGCAGGGGTCTGGGTGGGGTTGAGGGTACAGTGTCAGGGGTTGAGTCACAATGGGGTCCAGAGTTTGAGGAGGAGCTCTGTGATGAATCAAGGCTGAGCTGTGGTCAGAGAGGGTCACAGGAAAGAGTAAAGGGTGTGGTGTGGAAGGT
The DNA here is from genome assembly GCF_046562875.1 of Panthera onca. Classification (NCBI taxonomy): domain Eukaryota; kingdom Metazoa; phylum Chordata; class Mammalia; order Carnivora; family Felidae; genus Panthera; species Panthera onca. The sequence continues at coordinate 25,942,665 of NC_138354.1, forward strand.
GGAAGGTGGGGGAAGAGAAAGAGAAACGGGGCGAGGGGAGACAGAGACACACACACACACACACACACACACACACACACACACACACAACCTGCCCCCATCCCACTCTTTTCCTGGAAATGTGTACAGTTCACTTTTTTGCTCCCTTCAGTTGCTAAACAAACTTCAACTGAGTAAATTTTAAAGATCTTATTGGCTTTATTCAATGATTAATGAATCAGGCAGTATTCCAAGTAGCAGATGTTTGTTTGCTTTCATGTTTATTTATTTATTTTGAGAGAGAGAGAGCATTCATGAGCACAAGCGGCGGGAGGATTAGAGAGAGAGGGAGAGAGAGAATCCCAAGTAGGCTCCCCTCTGGCAGCACAGAACCCACCTGGAGGCTCGATCCCATGAACCATGAGATCATGACCTGAGCTGAAATCAAAAGTCAGACACTTAATGGACTGAGCCACCCAGGCACCTCTTTGCTGGTTTCTTTTTTTTTTTTTTTTTTTTTTACAAGTATTCCTCAGCTTTGTTATTTGTATATTTGTTTATTCTTACTGAAATGTAATTAACCTACAGTATTATATTAGTGTCTTGTGTGCAATACGATTCAACATTTCTATGCATTACTCAGAGCTCATCACAATAAGTGTACCCTTAATCCCCTTCATCTGTTTCACCCATCCACCCACCCACCTCCCCTCTGGTAAACACCAGTTTGTTCCCTGTATTTAAGATTCTGTTTTTTTGTTTGTCTCTTTTTTTTTCTTTGTTTATTCATTTGTTTTGTTTCTTAAATTCCACATATGAATGAAATCATATGGTGTTTGTCTTTGTCTTACTTATTTCATTTAGCATTATACTCTCTAGGTGTATCCATTGCAAATGGCAAGATTTCATTCTTTTTTTATGGCTGAATAATATTCTGTTGTATGTATACACCACATCTTCTTTACCCATTCATCTATGGATGTACACGTAGGTTGCTTTCATCTCTTGGCTATTGTAAATAATGCTATAATAAACATAGTGTTACTTTATTTTTTCAGATCAGTGTTTTTGTTTTCTTTGGGTAAATATCCATCAGTGGCATTACTGGATCATATGGTAATTTCAGTTTTAATTTTTTGAGAAAACTCCACCCTGTTTTCCACATTGGCTGCATTCCTACCACACAGGATTCCTATCCACACAGTTTGCATTCCTACCAATAGTGCAAGAGGATTTCTTTTTCTCCACATCCTTGCCAACACTTGTTATTTCCTGTCTTTTTGAGTCTAACCATTCTGACAGGTATGAGGTGGTATCTCATCATGGTTTTGATTTGCATTTCCTTGGCAGTGAGTGATATTGAGCATCTTTCCATGTGTCTTCTGGCCATTAACATGCAGGAATACTCTTGTCAAAGGTCTTTGGGGGAGCCCACCATAGCCCTGATCAGCCTGGCCTGCACTCCGATGCTCTGCCATCCACTCAGGCCAAATGACTCGCTTTGGTCGATTTCATTTGACTGCGTGGTTCTCTTTTTTTTTTTTTTAACGTTTCTTTTTGAGAGAGAGAGAGTGTGTGAGCAGGGGAGGGGCAAAGAAAGAGAGGGAGACACAGAATCCAAAGCAGGCTCCAGGCTCCATGCTGTCAGCACAGAGCCTGATGCAGGGCTCAAACCCACGAACCTCAGGATCATGACCTGATCCAAAGTCAGGCACTTAACCAACTGAGCCACCCAGATGCCCCGGTCGCATGGTTCTCAACCTACAGATTGCAAGACAGAATTATCTGTGACTATCAATGCAACACGTGGATCTCATTTGGACCCCAATTCAATCAAACTTTAAATTATGAGATAACTGGGTTAATTTTCACACTGTTTGGATATTTGATAAGAAGTTATTGTTCATTCTGTTAAGTAGGATAATAGTATTGTGGTTATGTTTTATTTTTAAAAAAATACCTTTTAACGATTCATAGTTCATTATTTATGGATGAAATAATGTTAAGATATGGGACTAGCTTCAAAACAGTTCAGGGCAGGAAGTGATAAGAATGTAAACAAGATTGGTAGTGACAGTAAACCTAGTTGAATGATGCTGGAGGCACACCAACCAGTCTACTTTTGCATATATTCAAAATTTTCCAAATAGAAAGTTAAAAATAAAAGAATCATTTGGGGAGCTTTTAAAACATACAGATATCTGGGCACTACTCTAGTGATTCTGAATTAGTTGGTCTGGGTGGAGGCCTAGCATAAGTACTGTTTAAACAGCTCCATGTGAATTTCAGGATAAGAAGTGCTAATGGAGCACAGGTTCTTTATCATATGCCCACAACTACCTTGGGAGGCAGGCACTACTCACTCATTCTACAGATGGAGATGCTAAGCTCTAATAGGGGACTTACAAATCTGAGGAGTCCAAGATCTAAGGTGTGAGTGAAGTGTAGGGGCATGGGCAGCATGGTGATTTAGATGCTAAGTTTGAGAACTTTTCAGGCAGAGAGGCAGATAATAAATACTTTTGGTGTCATTGGCCACATACAGTCTCTGTTGCAACTACTGAACTTGGCCATTATAGTTAAAGCAGCCAGACAATAGCAAAAGAATGGATGTGGCTGTGATCCAATAACACTGAATTTACAAGAACAGGCAGGGAGTCAGTTTGCTGAACGTTGGTTTACACCACAGGCATTGGGCTTAGATGTACCTGAGCCCACGTGCTCCTTCATCTACCTGTTGGGTGGTTTTGTATGAGTCTCCACCTTGGTGAAGGGGGCATCATAACTGTACCTACCTCATAGACATGCTGTAAGGGCTACCAAGATGGTGAAGGCAAAGCTCAAATACTAGCTTAATACATAATGATGTTACTTAGTATTATGGGCTAGCCTGGTACCGGGTACTGGGGCTGCAATGGTCAGCAAAGAGTCAGGGTTGGGGTTTCAGTGCAAAGGAGAAACAGGGTAGGGTCCCTGTGATACTGTGATTTGTAAGTGTTACACAAAATTCAGCCTAGGAAATTTGAAGATCTAATTGGTTTTATTAAGCAATTCATGACTCAGGCAGCATCCAATCTAGCAAGTAGAGAGATGCTCCCAGGGGTTGTACAAAATGGAAAGTTTTTATAGGCAGGAGAATGGGGCAACATGTTATTAGCCAACAAATGAAAGGATTGTTTCAGGCCAGAGCATCTTTTGTTGGGAAGGGAAAAGCATGTTTTTTTGTTGTTTCTGTTGTTTTTGTTTTTTTTAATCATGCAGATTATCTTACTACTGCTGATCAGGAAATTTCAGGTTGACTTTTAAAAGGCCACATTCCTATGTATACAATGTATACAATGGAATATTACCCAGCCATCAAAAAGAATGAAATCTTGCCATTTGTAACTACTTGGACGGAGCTAGAGTGTAATATGCTAAGCAAAATAAGTCAGTCAAAGACAAATACCATATAATCTCACTCATATGTGGAATTTAAGAAACAAAACAGATGAACATGTGGGAAGGAGAAAAAAAGAGAGAGAAGGAAACAAACCGTGAGAGACTCTTAAAGATAGAGTACAAACTGGGTGTTGATGGAGGGAGGTGGGTGGGGGATGGGCTAGATGGGGGATAGGTACTAAGGAGGGCACTTGTTATGACGAGCACTGGGTGTTGTATGGAAGTGATGAATCACTGAATTCTGTTCTGAAACCAATGCTGCACTGTATGTTAACTGACTAGAATTCAAATAAAAATTTTAAAGAAAAAAATTACAAATAGAAGGTCACATTCCTGGGGTAGGTTGAAACTGCAATTAAGTCTTGCTTCCTATGGGGGGGGGGGTGCAAATTACTCTATTGGGGCTTGTTTTTCTTTTTTAACATAAATATATATATTTGGGCATTCAGATGACCAGATACATTCTGATATTTATTTGGTCTTCATCCATAGTTCCTGGACCAAAACCCTTGGAATTTCCTGAGCAATAAAAGCAAAGGAGCATCTTTTGTTACAACATTTGGTCTCTTGTCTTCAGTTCCTAAAAAAAAATGCTTCCGAGCATAAACCACAGGGTACTCAGAACCCCTTTCTTTAAAAAACAAAACAAACCAAAAAAACCCATTCTTACAATTTGAGTCCTGGCTTGCAAGTGCCTGGTCCCTGCTGTGAGTTTCAAAGGCCTGCTTTGCAACCCCAAATCAAAAATCTGGCTCTGTTCTCTGTTGCAGCCTCAGCCCTCCCCTCCAAGGCAGGACTTGATTGAATGATGGAAGGTACAGGGTATCAGGGTGGGGGAGCCTCAGTTAATGTCTCAAAATATTGTCCACTGCACCCATTTTGCAGTGGGTCACTAGAGAGACAGTATATCATTTTGGTTAGGGGCATGGATTCTGTAGCTAGATTGCCTGGGTCTATGACCTATGAGCTGTGTGACCTTTCTGTGCCTTGTTTTATAGTCATTAAATGAGGATTATAATAATGCTATTCCTACCTCATAGGGTTGTCATAAGAGATGTGATGGCATGGAAGGCACTGGAACAGTGCCTGGCACATGACAAGTATGTTAAGTACCTTTTTACTCATAAAATTTAGAGCTAGAGTTGGTCACATTCTCTATATTTTAGGCCGAAAAATTACATTAGATCTATTTTTTAAAACCCTTCAGAAAGTCTGACAAACCTATTTCCCAGGCAAAAATCATTTATTCATTCTTTCATGTATTTATTCTCACCACTTGTCCATTTTCCTACCATAAATACCAGGCGCTAGGACTACAGCAGTCAACAAAGAAGTTAAAATACTTATAAATTTAATCCGAAGGTGTGACGTAGAATACACCTGCTATAGGTCATTTCCTTTTCTTTCTTTCTTTCTTTTTTTTAAGTTTATTTATTTTGAGAGAAGAGAGAGCATGAGCAGAGCAGGACCAGAGACAGAGAATCTCAAGCAGGTTCTGTGCTGGCAGTGCTGAGTCCAACACAGGGCTCCATCCCACAAACCATGATATAATGTCCTGAGCCAAAACCAAGAGCTGGACGTCTAACTGACTCAATCACCCAGGCACCCACTCCTACCTGCTATAGGTCTTCTTCTTCAAGACACTCAGGTAGTCCACGCTACACAGAGAAATAGCTCTATGCTTGAGGAGTACTTACAAAGATCTGAAGAGGTGATTCTATGCTCTAAATTGTTAGGGAAGACAGGAAGACATAATTAGGGAAAGTGGAACTTACAGAAAGGAAGCTTCTGATCCAGACCATTCTACCATTCTAACAATTAAAAAATGTAGAAAGAAAGAAAGAAAGAAAGAAAGAAAGAAAGAAAGAAAAGGAAAGAAAGAAAATGAAAAAAAAAGGAAAGGAAAAGAAAAAAAGGAAAGGAAAAGAAAAAAAGGAATGTACTTTTATAGGAAAGTACCTAGGATATATTTCACATTATGGAGTAAGAAAATCAGAACACTGAACAATATGCATAGCTGACTCCATTTATGTTTAAAATTATACATTCAAATGTGCATTTATACAGGAATTTTCAATATGTATAAGGATCCATTCCAAACTATTAATAGTAGCTTTCTCAGAGGTGGGACTATGAGAGACATTTTTATTTTCTACTTAACATGTTTTTATTGTATTGCTTGGAATTTTTACAAGTGTGACCTACAATTATGACTTAAAAAAATGTTTATTTATTTATTTTGAGAGAGAGAGAGAGGGAGGCAGAGGGAGAAAGAGAATTCCAAGCTGACTCCATGCTGTCAGCACAGAGCCCAACGAGGGGCTCAATTCCTGGCACCTCATGACGTTTAAAAGAAATATTTACAGTTGAGAAAAATTGTTCAAAAATCAAATGGGATACATGAATGAGAAGCGAGGTCACGAGCTTCCCATTATAAGGGGCATTCAAGCAGGAGCTGGAGGAGTGTGAAGCAGAAGCTGTGATGGGGAATTTACCCCTTATTTCTGGGGTCCAGAGGCTCATCCCAGGACTCTGGAGTGGGACTCATCTCTACAATAGTCTCACCTATTGCCTGGGAAGCCAGTGGGCTCAAATGCTGGCGTGTGATTTGGCTTCGTGGAGCTCTGAGCAGGGTCCTGCTGCTCTGAACTATCCCCGCACAGTTTACGTAGGGGCTGAGGTTAAGCTAACACTTTGCATCTCTTCCAGTGCTACTGCCATGTGTGGGCACTGCTAGGGAGCAGTGGGCCATGTTCAGGCCGTGTTCTCCATAAACAAACTGGCTAGGCGGGGAAGGAGAGTCAGGGAGGGAATGATGACGTGGTGCCCTGCCACCTGTGTTGATAAGGGCTCCTGTTCCTCCTTGTGGCCCTACAAAATAGCCATGGAGCTGCTATGGATCTCCCTGCTGCTGGCTGCCTCTCGCGGCTCCACTGTCCAGGGCTTCCCAGAGGAGGACGTCAAGGAAGCCAGCATCAACATATCCCAGCCTTTGCATATTGTGGAGGAAGGCAACCTGCTGGTGCTAACACCTGCTGGCCTGACCCAGATGCTGAACCAGACCCGCTTCCTCATGGTGCTCTTCCGTGAGTGTCCCCCACTCCTGGGTGATGGGTGATGGGTAGGGTGAGATCTATCTCTTTGCTCCTGGAAGCCAGCAAAGTTTTATATATTGCTGAACAGATGAGAACACATATTATTAACATATTTAAAATTAATATGGATATACTATCATTCCCGATTTCCAGATGAGAATGCTGAGGTCCAGGGATGTTAAGCAATTTGCAAAATACTACGCTTGATTTAGTCTTGATTTGTATGTTGCTCCTCTGTACCACTGAAGGTAAAAAGCCAACTTTTACTCATCAGTGTCTTTATATTCTGAAATTCAACTTTCCCCTCTGTTACGAGGGCAGGAGCATCCCAACCATACTGGATTGTTGTAAAGATTAAATGAGATAATATGTTAAGTGGTTGGAACACAAGCAGAGGGCAATAAATGGTGGCAGCTATGGGCAAGCTCTTGAGCAAAGATTTGCAGACCATCACCTTTATCTGAACTCTGCCTGTCTACTTTTGTTCTTTGGACTGTTGTTCTTCATTTCAGTGGACATTTCTTCTTTTCCCTGGGGCACTGGGCACAGAGCTGTGCTCTTGGGAGGGATTTTCATAACAGCTTTCACATAGTCAGTACTAACTGTGTGCTGGGCACTGTCCTTAGTGCCCTACAAAATGTTAAGTTAGTTGATCTTCACAACAACCCAGCATGGTGGCACCATTTGTCTCCCTATTTTATAGCTGAGGAAACAGAAGCTCAGAGAGGCCAAGCGATTTGCCCAAGGTCACAGAGCTCACAAGTGGGGACTACAAACCCTGTGCCACACCACTTCCCACGTGCAAGGATTGGGAGGATACAGAAAGTAGATGTCAACACTGGATTCCAGAATCCTGCCTCCAAAGCCACTCCTGGGAAATGTCTGGCTGTGTGTCAGTCCCCAAAGACCTGCTGCTGGGCTGTACCTGGCCTGACTAGCATCCAGATTCCCTGAAGCCTGGCAAGGACTCAGGTTCCAGAGCTGGGCAGTGAGGTACAAGTGCTGCCCCTTCTTGGTTTCTGCCCCTTTCCATGCAGCCCCTTCCCCTAAATTCTCTTCTCCTCCTCTTGGTTGCTGCTGTGGCATAGCCCTTTCTCCCTTCTGTCAGTTTGCCTTCCACTAACCCTGATGCCTCACAGGCTTCCTTTTCTCTCCAGTGTGACCAGTGCATGTCCTGGGATGAAGTTCAGTGCTTAGAGGTTCACGGTCCTAGGCTCAAACGCAGGACTCTGCCACTTACTGCTCAGATGACCTTGAGCAGGTGACCTGGATCACTCTGAGCCTCTCTTTACTTGGCTGTGAAATAGGGAATTTAGCAATAGGATATAATTCCTAGTGTGCTTCTCACAGTGCCTAGTGCATAATAAGAGCTTAAGAAATGTTTTGGCTGCCATTCTCTTTATCATTATTATTAGATTCCTCTGCACAAACATGCTAATAATTTCTCCCTTGCAGGTTGCTGTGGTGATGAAAATGGGTTCAAGTATGCAGTCATGAGTGCCTAGTGAGCACCCATTGGGCACAACTATTATTATTGCATTCTGATTCATCCTACTTTTACTCAGCTCTGCTCAGTGCCAGGCCTTGGGTGGGTCCGATGGGAGCCCCAGAGAAAAGAGGCCTTGGTTTCTGCTCTCCGAGACTTTGTAGTTGAATCCATACTCATGCCATTAGAATAGTCTGAACTGTATACACTGAGTGTCTCATGGAGAAGTGACAGCTTGGAATTGTCCTCAGAAATGGTTCTCCAAGCTGTAAACCAGCTGAGCAGCCTCCTCTGGCTTAACTCCTGCATTCTTGCATCCTAGAATGTGCTAGGGTCTCCAGTCCAATTCAAATGCATCTTGAAACTTGAAGGTTGGCCTGAAGTGAGAGAAATCTTCACTATTTGGCCTCCCAGTGATGCCCAGTGATGGGCAATCTTTAGCCAGAGCAGTGGAGTGAACCCTTTGGAATCTATTGTTACTGACATCAGTATTTACCAAAGACCACATGCCAAGCACTGGTAAATCCGAAAGTGTTTTTTGTTGTTGTTGTTGTTGTTGTTGTTTTTTATAACTTGACTCATCCACACACTTTGTCTATAGATGACATCAAGGTTTGGAGTAAAGTACACAAGTTTGGGAGCCAGGCAAGCGTGAGTGTAAAATTCACTGCCATAAACTAGATATGTGGCCTTAGGTACATTTCTTTGTGTCTCACCTACTTTATCTGTGAAGTGGGAATAATGAAAGTGGTAGAGTCATTATAGGGATTGACTAAATATCTATGAAGGATCTGGCACATGGAAAATGCTCAGTAAATGAGTCTTCATCCTCCCGTGGCCCCAAACACATGATCAACTTTCTATCAGTTAGGACTGGGTTCAGCTTCAAGGAATAAAAAAAAAAAAATCTGCTAATGATGACTTAAATCCAAGATTTATCTCATATTCTCATATGTAGACCAGGGATAGGCAATGAATGGCTGTCCTAGCAGCTTCACAGTATCAAGGACCCAGGCTCCTCCTATCTTCTTGCTCCATCGCCCCTGATATATTGTATGTAGCTTGTGGTCACAAGATGGTTGTGGCACTTCTTGCATTGCACTGCACATTTTGCTAGGGAAAAAGAGGGACAGGCAAATAGCAAAAGGACAAAATACATGTCAGCCAAGTATGTTCCTTGAAAAAAACAAAAACAAAAAAAACTTTTTCAAAAGCTCCACCAGTGACTCTTGTTATATCTTATTGGCTAGAACTCTGCCATGGCTATTCCCAAATGAGGAGTCTGAGATGGTGAATATTTTAGGTTTCTGTCCTCAATGGTTCAGGAAGCAAAGAGCTTGGGAATGGCTGATTCACAGTATTTGCCACAAGATCCAAGGTTGTAGGCTAATTTAAGTGTGCCAAACATCTTACTAGTTCTTTGTACATTGTGGCTCGATTTTTAATGCTAGATGAATGAAGTCCTTTAATGAAACGAATTCTAAAAATGATTGCCCACCTTTGTACCCAAACTCTTTCATTGTTCTGATTTTGATTAGATATTTTAAAGATCACTGTGTTCGGGAAAGCTAACTGCTATAACAAATCCCAAATCTAGTTTTGTAAAGGTTGATTTCTTAAATCTTAGTCTCAGGCAGGTCTGCAGAGAAACTTTGCTCCATACAGTCATTCAAGTGCCCAGGGTCCTTCCATCTAGTGACCCAAGCATCCCTTAGGGCCTAGGGTACTCCACTGAATCCTCTGCCTCCAGCCAGGAAATGGATTGAGAGACACAGGACATGCTTCTAGGCCAGGCCAGCCCTGGAAATGGTGCACATCAGTGTTATTCAAAGTGTGGTCTATGGACCAGCAATGCCAGCATCACTTAGGAGCTTGTCAGAATTGCAAAATACCAGGCCTTGCTCCAGACCTACTGAGTCAGAGTCCCAGGTGATTCACATTCATATTACAGGGTGAGAAGCACTGTTTAACACCACTTCTGCCTGCATTCCAATGGCCACAGCTCTGCAAGAGAGGCTGGGAAACAAATTCCAGCAGTATAAATGAAGAGGCAAAAGAAACAGGTTTTCGGGAACCCGTGGCATTATCTGTCTTAATCACATTATGTAAAAGCCTTGAAACGGCTTTTGATCAAATGCAACCTGAAGCTGGGGTGGCTGAGAGGCAGCCGGGTGGTATAAGATCTTCTAGACATTGAACCACCAGGAATAGTTTTCTCTTCTGGGCAGGAATGTCAGCAACTGTTTCCTACATAGGGTTGGCTTTATGGGCTGTTTGGCTCAGGTTAAGTTTCCAAGGACAACTCATTCCCAAATCCAATAGGCGCTTGCCAGTCTTCACCTTCTTTGACCTAGAGTACTCCAATCTGAGACCCAACCTGAGTCCCTTCGCTCCTTGGTGCCCATGAGCCCATTCCCTTCTGGTTCCCTTTGATCTCTCTGGCGCACTTCTCAGTTCTTTATGGCTCCTCTTCTTTCCTGTTATCCTGAAATCAAGGATGTAACAGGCAGCCCATAGACACAAGATGGCCAGCAGGTGGGTTATGTTTGGGCCACACAGTGTTTTAATTTTTTTTTAAACGTTTATATATTTTTGAGAGAGAGGCACAAGTGGGGTTGGGGCAGAGACAGAGAGGGAGACACAAAATCCGAAGCAGGATCTAGGCTCTGAGCTGTCAGCACAGAGCCTGACACAGGGCTCAAACCCACAAACTGTGAGATCATGACCTGAGCTGAAGTCAGAACCTCAACCAACTGAGCCATCCAGGTGCCCCTAGGCCACACAATGTTTTAAAAATCGAGAGATTTCACAATTATAATTGAATTTACATCTGCTTTTAAAGAAATAGAAGATCTGGAGGCACAGGCTCACATTCTTGCAATGTGACAACTGGCTTAAGCTGAGTAGAGATTTTCCTTTTGGATCAGAAAACATGCCTGTTAGTTCGCCACATCTCTATCCAGCCAACCCCACACAGTCACACTCCCTGCCTCACCCCTGTAGCATTTGAGTCTGTGTCACCCCATCTGAAATTCAGGTCCCAGTCTCTTCTTATTTGGTGCGGTCTGAGGGATGTTACTTGAATCAGGAAATTCGGGCATGTGATGGCATCAGCTGCCCTGGGTCCCAGAGCCTCCTCAGCTGGCTTGTGCAGCCACTTCATAGCACCGTGGAACAAAAACACTCTTTTTTGTGCCTTTAACCTTGATAGTTCCCAGAAGGGAAAATGTGATTGTGTCATTTTTGCTTCCATCCAATGTGGAGCATTCCTGATGTGTAAAATTCCATCAAAATAGTTCTGAGACTCTGATCTCCATCTAGCCCAGGCTGTTAATGGTTTCCTTCAACCTTGGCACCAGGGTACATGCTGGGTTTTACTTCGAGCCCATGGAGTAAGATCTTGTAGGGGAGATCCAATATGGGCTATTTGCACAAGCCTGCGAGCAGGGCAGGCATTTCCACTTTGTTGATTGACTCCTCCAGCCGGTTCCCCACATCTCTCATCCACCCCAGAATGTGGGCCAGCACTTACACATCTGTTTTATGGTTCCTTTCAGGGAAGAACTGAGAACCCTGCAGCTCTATTCCACCTGAAGTAGAACTGTAAGCTAATGGTTTGCACAGCTCAGACATCCAAGAAGAAGACCTCTGTCTTTTCTTTTTTGCAGTGGCCCTAATCTCTGATCCTGGACTCTCAATGTTGAGCCATACACTTTGCATGACACAACACACATCTCAACACACATTTACCCTTCCAAAAATGGTGCAGCAGACACAAAAGAAAAGGAAACTGTCCTGCCCACATAAGAATGCAAATCTCTGCCCAAGTGACTGCTCTGTTTTAATCAGGCAGAAGGGAGAGTCCATGGTTCTTCGGGGCTTTAACTGACATCTTATAATTCAGGGATTGACACTGAACCTGGGGCTACAGACAGAGTCAATCAATTTTACATTCCTTAATGACATTTAATGACCACCAATTTGAATACTTTAAACTTAAAGCATTCCCACCAGCAGGTATTTCAAAGCAGTAAACACCAGCAGAGATGTTGTTATCCAAAAGAGACAGTCAAGCTCATTACATCTGAATATTTGACTCCTTCCAATACTCAGTTTAAGTCAAAATGAGTTTTCAAAACCTGGCAGGCCTTCTAAAGTGACCTTTGGAAAATCTAATCCCTTGGGGAAAGTATGATAAACAGTTTTTTCTAGGAATAAATGGCTCTTTACAACAAAATATTTTTCCAATATTGTCCCAGGGACATACTATATAGTAAGTCTCAAATCCTTAGTTGTTGCTCACTTCTTCATCTCTCTGAGGACTCCAGGCTCAAGAGTCAATTGTCAGTAGGACCCTTGCTCTTGCATGTCCCTCACATGTCTCAAATGCCACATGTGTTCAAAACAGGCCTCAGCATCTTTGATTTGCTCCCTACAACTTGCTTTTTCTCATGCCCTGCCTTAACTGATAGCACCACTATCCACCCAATGTCAAAATCATGAATCTCAAGGTCATTCTTGACTCTTCTCTTTTCTCACATCCAACCCATCACCCGCCAGGTCCTGTTAATACCACCTCCTAAAGCCCTCTGCACTCTCCAGATTTCGCATCCCCCTGCCATTGCCTTAGTTCAGGTCACTGTGTTCCCCACCTAAAACACTGCAGTAGCCTTCTCAAGGGTCTCCCTGCCCCCTCCAGTGCTGTCCCTACAGCACACCCAGAGGTATTTTTTTTTTCTGAAATCCAAGTCTGATTGGGTCACTTCCTGATTAAAAACCCTCAGTGATTCTCTAAGACCTCAAACTCCTTAACATGGCTACAGTGTCCTCTGCTTGGTCTAGACTTGGCCAACTTCCCCACTTCATATGAGAGCTATGCTCTAGTCCCTGAATAATTTGTGGTCCTCAGGTAGGCCACACTGGCTCAAGCTTCAGGGCCTTTGCATTTACAATTCCCTGTGCCCGCAGTGTCCTTCTTATACTACCTCATCTGGATTGTGAGGTTTAAGTTCATGAAGCCACCTTCTCAGGAGGCCGTGTCCACCCTTACTCCCACCTACACTGACTGGCAGGCCCTCCCATGCCGACACAATCCTGTGTACTCACCCTTTCATAGCATTTGCTAAACTGTATTGAAATGGCTTTTAAACTTGTGGGCTCTATGGGGGGGCAGAGGCCAAATCTCATTCATCTCTTGATTAGTAACATCTGGCATTGTACATGGTAGGCCTGCATGAAATGTTGAATGAATGAGTGAATGAACTGAACTTGCCTTTGGCCATAATGTTCTGCATGAATGAGGCAAGGAGAGAAGGGTAGGCTACCTTTAGTGGGGAGAGGCCAAAATGAGATTCATCAGGAGCTGTGTCTAGGGTCATTTAGGAAGTGCCTCTAAAGCAGAGATGGCAAGAGTCCTGGGAACAGGTTAGACGATGATAATGATGATGATGAAGATGGCAATATGGATAAAGGATGGTGATGAAGATGAAGAAGATGATGATAATGGCTATTTATTGAGCATATGTATTCCAGGCACTGTACTTGGTCTCACCATCTCCATCTTACATTATGAGGTAAAGACTTCTTAGAAAGGCTGGAAAATTTGTTCAAAGTCATACAATTGATAAGTGGTACAGCCTGGATTTTAGACAAGGTCTGACACCAAATGTACAATCCATCTTACAAAACTGTGCTGTAACTGAAATATTTATTTAGCGACTTACTTATTTTTCATTCATTCATTCATTCATTCATTCATTCATTCAATATTTATCAAATACCTATTATGTGCCAGATAGACTTCTAGGCACAAAACAGATGGACATCCTTGCTTCGTGGCACTTAGGTCCTAAAGAGGGGAGACCCAAGATAAACAAATAAGTAAAAAATATAGTATGTCTTATGGTTAAAAGTGTTATGGAGAAAAACAGAAGAGCAACAGGAAGTGCAAAAAGTTAGTGGAAGTGACGCTGCAAGTTTATTTAGGGTGGTCTGGGAAGGTAAAAATTCAGCAAGGAACTGAAGGCAGGAAGGCAGCAACCCATGCAGATAGCTGGGAGGAGCGCATTTCAGGCAGAGGGAACAGCAAGTGTGAAGGCCCTGGGTGGGAATGTGCCAGGATGGCTAAAGCTGAGGTGCTAAAGAAAGTGGGAGATCAGATCAGAAAGGAAGTACAGTCCTTTAGGGCCTTAAAGGCCATTATGATGGTCAGAGGAATTTGTTGGCTGACCCTTGAGGAACTAAAAGGGACGGATTACCATCCCGAAGTTCCTATCATCTGTGAGCACTTCTATACACTATACTGGCCCTATGGAATGGGAGAGGATTATTCTCAGAATACTTTTCCATGCTTGATCTGGAGCTCGGTCTAAAGTAGGGTTTCTCATCCTCAGCACTACTGACACTTTGGCTGGATCATTCTTTGTTGTGTGTGTGCGGTGGGCGGGGGATGCACTGTAGGATGTTTAGTGGTATCCTTCACCTCTACCCACTGGATTCCAGCAGCACTCTAGTTGTAACAACCAGAAATGTCTCCAGATATGGCCAAATGTCCCCCATTGAGAACCACCATCTAAAGAAAGGCAGACTCCAGTTGCCTGTGCTGGGAGCTAATCTCCAGTCCCTACATTCACATTTCCCCATCCACCAGCCCCTCCCCTGATTCACACTGGCTTCTCAGAAAAAGGGAACCCAGGGTTATCTACTAAAGACCCAGGCAAATATTGATCCTAGGTCCATTAGCCATTAACACATCTACACATCACACAGACATTCAGAGACCAATTCCCTATTGTAACATGACCCTGGGTCTCATTTGCTTACACTAAAATCAATGTGAGAGCCACAGAATAGGCCCAGGCTTATACTGGATGACTTGGTGCTAGTCACCCTTGTGTCTCTTTCCCCAAGAACCAGAAGATCTGCTGAGGATCCTGACATTTCTATAAGACTCCCCCTTCCCAGAGAGAACCTAGTCAGAGCAAGATCAAGGGTTCCCCCACCTATGTCATCAAAATAGTTAATGTTTTTCAGGCACTTTTGTGCCAGAGCTTTGAACACCTTGTCTTACTGTGTAGGATCATCTTAAGGTATAGGATCTATTAGTATCACCATTCTGTAGATGAGGAAACACAGGCACAGAGATATTTAAAAAAACAACCTCCCTGAACTGCAGGTGCTATAAACCACCATAACTGTCTCTGTTTTATGAAACAACCTAATGAAGTTCAATGAGTGCCATATAGTAGTATGTGTCAGACAATGAACTGTCTCTAGGTAGAGCTTAGGACCCAAAGAAGGCTGTACTTGCAAGAAGTCTCAGCATCCCAGCAGAGGGCTCCCTACACACCCACAGCCCACTGAGCTCCACTCTGCCCAAGCAACAATGTACATCTGAATTGTTACCATACCCCAGCCAAACTGGCATTTCCAGTTGGCCAGGGCAGGACATAGGCACCAAGACCTGAGGAGTGTACACATTGATTTCATCTTTACAAGCTTGGAATTCAAGGTTCCAGAACCACAGAGGTAAAACTGATTTGCAAATTTTAAAAAGAAACCAGAAGACAGGACTGTAAATCATAAAGAGTGGATTTGGCTCTACAGATACTCTCTGTTCTGATGGAAACCACCTAGAGCAGGGGAGATGGAAAATGCATCCCATCCCTCCTTCCAGGAAAAGAAATCTTTTTCAGATCAGCTAACCTATATGGTCAGTTAGAGCATGAATCTGGGAGTCATCCAGTCTTGGAGCTGAATCTCAGCCTAAATGTGTACCAGCCATAAGACCTCTGGATTTCCATCTCTTGTCTGTAACATTCCTCACCTGGAATGGTAGATAACTCAGAGGTTGTTATGAGGATTAACCAGGATAAAGCATGTAACATTTAGCAAAGTGATTAGCACAGTGAGTGCTCAATAACTTGTAGTTGTTGTTACCTTGTTATCATTACTATCATCACCATCATCACCATCACCATCACCACCATCATCATCATCAGTGGAGTCATCCTTGACCTCTTTTCTTCACTCACACTCTACATCCAATCTATCATCTCCTCCCGCTTCTCTCATCTATCTCCAGTCACCTCCTCCTTCAAAATGTCTCCAGACTTTGACCAGTTCTTACCCCCTCCATTGCTATCACTCTGGCTCAAGTCATTATCACCTCTCACCTGGATTGTTACAGAGGCCTCCCACTGGTCTCCCTGGATCCACCCCTTTCCCCTTCGGTCTAATGTTCATATAACATTCAGTACAATCCAGTTAAAAATAAGTAGGATCATATCTAACTCTGCCCCAAACCTTCCAGTATCTTTCTACAACCCTCAGAGAAGGGGTTATTCAGGGGCCAACAAGGTCCTATGTTATCTGACCCTGACACCTGTCATTCTGCTCCAGGCCAGACTCCTTGTCATTCCTCAAACATGCTGCACATACTCCCACCTCAGGGCCTTTGCACTTATGGTTCCCCTGCCTGGAAGCTCTCTCTCTCCAGATATCCACATAGCCTGCTTCCTCACCTCCTTCAGTCTTTATTAAAATGTTGTTTCTCAGTGAGGCCTCCCTTAGCCTCCCTACTTAAACTTAATCCCCCTGACACTCCCAACGTCCAGCTGCGCTTTTTTTTCCACTTAGCACTTAGCATCTAATATAGCGTATATTTTATTTCTTTACTTGTTTATTTTCTGTCTTCCCCAACAAGAGCAGGGATTTTTATCTATTGGTTGTTAAATCTCCAGTACCTAGAACAGTGTCTGACACATGGCAGATCCTAAAAAGGATTTGCCAAATGAATTGTGAATGACTGGATGAATGGACAGATGAATGGGTGGATGAATCTCCAAGGCTATTATTGTTAGATCCTGTCCAGCTAGCTTTCAGATCCCAGCATTCCAGCTAATATAGACTACTTCTCTCATTTCTTCCATTCCGGATACTCAAGAGCACTGGGCTGTGGGTGGAACTTCTAAAAGCTCCATCATTTGGACAATCATTCCATGTGTTTCCCTTGCCCTGAGCTGCTTCCCTTAGAGACTCAGATTTGGACAGGAAGTCAATCAGCAACCCTGAGCCAGGCAGGGCCAAATCCACAAGGAAGCCAGGGGAGAGGCCTGAGGGCCTGAGCAGCTGGCAACAGGCCAGGACCTGTTGGTGGTGATGGATTGGGGGCAGTGGGTATCGAAGGCAATGACGGTGACAGAGCAGGCAGTGGAGAGGCGAAAAGTCCCACTTCCTGTTCACTGATTGGGAATTTAATGAAAACCATCATTCACTTTCGGGTTCCATCGCAGAAGCAGGTGTGCTGACTGATAGCGGGGCGTGTTCCAGTTGTCCTGAAGCAGGCTTTCTGGGTTTTGCTTTACAAAAGACCTCTCTGTTGGGCTTGGAATTTGCCCAGGCAGTGGAGGTCACTTGCACTTTTTCCAAGTGCTCCAGATGGACAGGAGAGAGGTGTGGGGGCTGAAAAGGGGAATGTATTCTGACTTGAAAGGGAATCAATGACCCCCCTGCCCTGGCTCTGTCCATCTGCCGCAGACATCGGGGCACTGAGGGGCCTGCAATCTCAGTGTTATCAGGAAGAAGGAAGGCAAATGTGAGTGCCTTTTCGTCCCCTCTCATTTAGGCCAGGAAGGCCTTCTTCTGCCAGGATCACATTCCAGCTCCCTGCGGCCATTTTCCAGAAAAGGGCTCCCTACTCCTAAACCCCCACCCCCACTGCCCAGCAATATGAGGGGCCAAGGAATCTTAATTGAGAGTGTTAGGTCTCTTTGACACCACCAACCCCAAAGGACAGGATCAGAAAGAGTAGGGGAGCATCATAACCTCTCCCCACCCCCATCTTTCTCACACCTGACCTTGCTTGCTTGAGAGTCCCCTGCAATATTACATGCAGCTATAGGGCAAATGGAGGGGCTCAATTTGGCCTGTAACTCCAGGATTTTCTACCAGATGGTGCGCATGTCCCCTCATTCTTTTCCCTAGAATTTCTGACCATAGAAACTGCTCAATAATAATGGTAGTAATAATAATGCATTAGGTCCTTACCATGTGCCAAGCATTGTGCTAAGGGTTTAACATGCCAATATTGGTTACAGAGCTGATTTAGTGGTTCCAAATCCTGGCTATATCTCACTGCCATGTGGCCCTGGGCAAGTAGGACATTTTGCTGCCAATCAGTTTCCTCATCTATAAAATTCATATAATAACCATACCTACCCCATAGGATTAGATGGCTCAATCCATGGAAATCTCTTAGAAATTAATAGGCAACATATAATTGATTGCTAAATAAGTCTTATTTGACTGACAACTCTATGGGGTCATCACAATTATTTTTTTCATTTTACCCATGAGGGAAGTGAGACTCACAGAGTTGGAATGAATTGCCCAAAGTTGTATTACTTCCAGTGTTGTTGAGTCCACAGAACCCTGATGCACCTCCCAAATGACCAATTTCACAAAATATGTGTCTCCCATCCTGTCATGTTTCTGAAAATTTACCTATTACAGCACAGCGTGAGGAAGGCCCAGGAGCTAAGCAAGTGAAACCGAGCCTCCTCCCTGAGAGATAAGTCTAGCAACTTCTGACTTATACTGGCTTTTTCAGATAACCCATCGTCCAAGCAATCCAGGAGCCTGGCTGAAGAGCTGGGCAAAGCGGTGGAGATCATGGGCAAAGGCAAGAATGGGCTTGGCTTTGGCAAAGTGGACATCACAGTCGAGAAGGAACTTCAAACGGAGTTTAACGTTAAGGAGGCCCCAGAGTTGAAGCTGTTTTTTGAGGGCAACAGGTCAGAACCCATCAGTTGCAAAGGTAATAGTGGTTGTGTGTCAATCAAGGCAATGCTAGCTGTGGAAACACAAACACCAGCATTTCAGTGGTGTGAAAGAATTACAAGTTTACTCCTTGCTCATGTAGAGCCCAGTTGGCAGTCAGAGGGTGGAGGTGGGGAGTTCTGCTCCCCAAGTCTTTCAAGGACCAAGGTTCCTTCCAGCTTGTGGCTCTGCCCTCCCTTAGGGCCCCTGAGGCCTCCATTTTTCTCTATCTAATCTACCATTTTCTCTCTATCTAATAGTTGGGGCAAGGAGCCAGAGGGTTGCCAATGGTAGTGTTGGTGACCCAAGCTTGGAAGTGGCAAACATCATATCTCTTTCCATTGACCAAAATTCTATTACATGGTCCCAGTCAACTGAAAGGCTGGGCAATATGGCCCTGATCTGTGTCCATAAGGAAAATAAGTTTTAGTGAATCCATAGCTGCCTCCACCACAGTTGTATCTCAGCTGGTGGGTTCTAGAAGTACCATGAGGTGGGATAGTGAGATGCATAGCTCATAAACTCCCAGAGACCAGAGAGTGAGTTCCTAACTCCACTACCTACCTACTATCCCAATCTTCTACTTTAGAATGATTTTGACAGGGTCCCAGGACAAGGAAGCACTGGTTGACCAAAAGGGAGACTGGGAGATGATGAAACAAGACAGATTTGGGACAGAGTGACTACCAACCACTTTAGTTTCTATCATCATCCACTTTGTTCATTAACTTGTTCATTCACATAAACAATGATCTTACTGAGAAACTACCATGTGTTAAGACGTATATTGGTGTTAAGGATGCCTGAAGATTTATATGTCTCAGTGTGGTACATGGTAGGTCCTAATTTTTTTAATGCTAAATATATAAATGCATAAATGTGTGCAAAATTGATGGATGGATGGATGGATGGATGGATGGATGGATGGATGGATGGAATGAAACTGAGGAATGCCAATGTGCCCAAGACAGCCTGTACTATGTTGGGAGAATGCTCCCCTTATATGTATGAATGACTGAGTCAGGAAACTGAGATAGTCTTTTGCAGGGTCTGACATTTAGCAGGTCTGCAATAAGCCTGTTTCAGTTTTGCTGACAAAAACCAAAAGGGCCCAGAGAGTGCCATCACCTCCAGGAGCTGCAGGATACCTTGCGGTTCTCAGAGTGGACACAAGGAGGAATGAGACACAGACTAGACTTTCAGGGGAAGGTGCAGCAAAAGCACCTACCTCAGGGCAGATTAGAAATAAGACCCAACAAGACCCAGCAGTGTAGTGGCTCATAGCCGGCCTATGGGATAATGAAGAGGCAGGGGGAGGGCAGAGAAGAGATGGAGAGAGTAGACAGGAGCAGTGAGAAAAGAAACACGGTGACTGCTGCTTCCTAGGGATATACTGAGTGACAACTGTCAACAATGGTGACTCAATGATCCCAAGACAGGAATCTTTTGTGATGTGTTGGCTTTGGGGAAGGTGGTGAAGAAATGAGAGACACTGGTTATTTTGTTGAAGTCTATATCTGCTTATGGAGTGGCTTAGGTTCTGGAGTGCCCTCACCTCCTAAAGGCCAGGTGAGGTCTGACTTCTTTTTGAGGCAATAAAGGTGACAATGTGGCGACTTCCAGACTGTCTGAGCCCCTTTTGCTAGAAGCCAGTGCCTGGGACCTCCTCTGCCATACAGAAAGCTGCATCACCACCTCCCCCAGGAAGTCTCCTTTGACTGCCCAGGTCAAGGTGCCTGCCCTCCTCTGGGCTCCCACAGCACCTGTGCTTCCTCCTTCAAGGCCTTTACTTCACAGAACTGTATTTGTACTTAGTTGTCTGGTGAGAGCACAGGGTCAGGAGCTGATCTCACTTCCTTTCCCGGGTCCTCTGAAGAGGCTGCCAGAACTGGCACACACCAGCTGGCTTTAAATCCTTACTACATGCCTGAAGATCAATCACTTCCTCTTGTCAAATTTTAATTTCCTCATCTGTAAAATGGGGATGGTGCAAGTATCTACATCCAGGGGTTGCTGGTTAGATGAAACAAGTTTATAAGGCACAAGCCCTGACACATATCTGAACCATTTACTGTGTTCCACCACTGTTCTGGCCCCCTTTTCAAATGTCACAGCCCAGTGTAGGGGCTGGGGAATCCGAGGCTTAGAGAAGTGGAACAACAACTTTCTCAACAATCCCCAGCTAATAAGCACTGCAGAAAACAAATGTTTTCTGTGAGGGGCCAGACAATCTCTTTCACAACTACTTAACTCTGATGCAGTGGAAAAGCAGTTCCACATAAATAAATGGGTGTGGCTGTGTTCCAATAAAACTTTATTTATAAAGGCAACTGGCAGGTCAGATTTGGCCCATGGGCTGCGGTTGACCAACCCCTGCTGTGCATTGTGCTGCACTCTTAAGTAAATGGCAGATGTGGTCCTTATTATTATCAAACCATTAGTTTCCTGACCCTTGTGCAGTGCAGGGACACTTAGGTTCTTCATGAATAGTTTTTGAGTTTGAATGGGATGGAATTGCAATTGCCCCACTGCAGGCAGACTTGGGACAAGGAGCCAGCCCATATTTCTACTAGGTTTGCCCATCCCTCTTCTTCTTCAGTATTACCCCCAACCAGGGAAAGAGGCAGTGGGATACTGGGAGGGAACCAGGGCCTAGACTTAGGACAAACACTAGTTATGAGAATTGAGCCAGCCTTCCAATTCCTCATTTCCTAAATAGGATGAATACTGTCAGTTCTGCCAACTTGACAGGGCTTCCCTGAGCTAAGACGGGCAACAGAGCTCTGCTAGTCTCCTGCCCCAACTTTTATGAAAACTTCCCCATGTGGGGGTTAGTCCTTATTGGGTCAAAGCTATAGTTCTGGTTCTCTTCTAGTCTCCCAAGGATTAATGGTGGGAGACTTGGCCATGGCCTCCTCACTGGAGGGAGGGAAACTCAGGTTGGCTTCAGGGCCTCAGTTAATGATGCATTCATAGCTTGTGCTTGGAAATATGCAGTGGAACGACAGCCCCAGTCAATCATTAACATAACATTCACACCTCAGTTGTTACCATGTCCTCTGGCTCAGAGTCAAGAGTCAGGGGAGACACATGGCCAGTGGGGCAGTGACTGATCTGCAGACACTCAGGAACAAACTATTTATCAAGTTAAGAGCTATCTCAGTCCCATGGGATCCAGAGGGGCAAAGAGAACTCAGACATCCCAGAGAAGATGATCTGAGATCAAATTCCTTTAAGCTAGCTTATCTTATAATTCATTCACCTCATTCATCCATTCTGTAATTATTTCTTGAGCACCTAGTATGAGCCAGATGGTTACAGGAGCTAGCGAGCAAGCTAGACAAAAATTGTAGTTTCAGAAAAAGGTAGACTCAATGAAGAAAATGTAATAGATCATAAAATAGAAAATGATATGATGGGGAGGAGGGTGGCGGTAAGAAAAGTCCAAATCTAGGACTAATAAGCCAGAGGAGATGCCCTGATTGCTGAGGAAAAGGCAGCACAGGTGGAGGGACTGGTGGGTGCCAAGGCCCAATGTGCCGGGGGAAGAGGGCATGGCTGCCGTACAGACAGCAGGAGACAGTGGCACATGAGATCAGCACTATGGTTCTGATGACCTGAAATTCAAATGGACTCGGAGGGCTTTTTGTTCACCTTTTTTGGTATTTTCGGGACTTTGAAACCAGTTCCTTTCAGAGCACTTACAACATTTTTTTTTTCAGACAAATGCCTGTAAGAGAAAGTATTTCCATAATTTGTGCCTGCTTCTTTCTGAAAGATGGCTTAGAACATAGAATAGTCTACATGAATGTGAAAATAGAAACTCAGCCTTGGGGCTGAATCCAGGAGGAGAGGGGGACTGCCACAGGGTGGAGTGCCGTGGTCTGAGGCTGGCATGAAGCCTCCCCCCTCTCTCTCTGTCCCTTGAGGCCAGCACATCGTCCGTCGTTCTATGAACTTCTACAGGCCTGACTCATTGTGGCTTTTAAAATGGCCTAATTGGTATCTACTAAAGCTGAACGCAGCATGCCCTATGACCAGAAATTCTACTCCTGGGCATGTACCCAACAGAAGTGCATACAACGTGCCCCCAGAGACATGCATGAAAATTAATTAACAGCCCCAAATTTGGAAACAACCCAAATGCTTACCAACAGAGGATGGATAAATTATAGAATATTCACAAAACACAATGCTACACAGCCCGTGCAACAGCCCATGAATCTCACAAATGTAACAAAGCCAGACCCCAAAACACACACTGTGATTCCATTTATACGAAGTTCAAGAGCAGGCAGACTAATGCATGCTGTTGGAAGTTAGAATGGTGGTTACCCTTAGGTAGGGGTGTGTCAGGGGCTAGGAGAGGGCCCAGTGGGGACTTGTGAGAGCCTGGCAATGATCTATCTCTTGATCTGGGTAGTACGCAGGTGTGTTCATTCTGCAAAAATTCCTAAGACTATACATTATAATTTGTACACCTTTCTGTATGCAAATATACTCCACTGTAAGTTTTTTAAACTTATATTGTTTATATTTATATAAACATATATATTTATATGTAAGCAAAGATGCTGAAAATAGAGTCCTTTCCAGTCGATTTACCACCTGACATGCATTCATCAAGCTGCATGCAGCAATTTGTCCTGCACAGACTGCTTGCTCTGCCTGGAAGCCTTTCCCTCTCCTTCCTTATCCAATTTCCTTCTTATTGTTGCCTTCTTATTGACTCATTTGCATCCTTCAGTTTTCAGCTCATAAGTGATTTCCTCCAGGAAACCTTCCTTGAATACACAGTCTAGGTCATGTATCTTTGCTACAGGCTCATAGAACTTTGCTTTTGAATACCTACTTTGAGTGTGATTATATGCTTGTTTGTGTAATTATTTGACAATTGTCCTAGTCAACAGAACGAGAGCTGCAAAACAGTGTGATTGCGTTTGTTTCTGCTCACCATTATATCCCCAGGACCAAGCACAGCACTCAATAACATAATAGGTACTCAGCACATATCTGTCAAATGAACGAATGAGTGAAGGAATGAATGCTGAGTGAAGGAATATGGGCCTATAGATGTAGTCCAAAGCTACTTAAAACAAACACTGCTTTATCTCATAAACTCAATTTAAATGCTTCATTTTATTCTATAGTAATCTTTGATAGAAAATAGTATTTTATGGTATCTACCATCATGTGGAATTGATGATTCTAGCAAACATATGTCTATAGCTTCATGCACATTTTGGCACACTATTAAGTCTCCCCAGACATGGTATATGTGTCCCAATTTTAGAAGCTAAGATTTTGCTGTGCTTAGCACCTCCCATATGATAGCTGAGAAATGGAAGTCATGACCTATGACCTTCATGAGAAGATCTCAATGAGAAGTTGGAGGCATAGGCAATAATGGAATTTTCCCAAAGTCACAAAGCTAGCTGCTATTTTTATTTACATTTCATTCATTTATTTTTTTTTAAATAAATCTATCTTCCTGTCACTTTGGAAGGTAGGTAAGAAAAGAAGAGAAGGCATGCTTCCTCTTGGGTTTGATTCCCAGGTGCATTAGTAGAATGGCCATTGGAAAGTCAAACCTCAGTTTTCTCTTCTGCAAAATGGGGAGGGTAAGAGTATCTATCCCATATGGTAGTGTTGTTTTGGGGATATAATATATGCAAATTGCTCAGCAGAGTGCCTTGTTCTTGGTAAGTGCTCAATGAAGTTTAGCTGCTGCTGTTAATGTTCATGCCTTGGTACTGGGGTGGGAAGGAGTAGAAGGACTGACCTTGGCCTTTAATGTGTGGGAGTCCAAGACTGAGATGCTTCTGCTCATTAAACTTGGAAAAAACAAGTCTTGCTCCAGTTTAAGAGGAAACTGCTATGAGATCCACTTAACTGTCTCTGTTTCCAGGAGTGGTTGAATCTACTGCCTTGGTCGTTTGGTTGAGAAGACAAATTAGCCAAAAAGCATTTTTGTTCAATAACACCCAGCAGGTGTTAGATTTTGTGAAATCCAGGCCCTTGGTCATCATTGGCTTCTTCCAGGTACTGGGGTCAAGAGGTGGGAGGTGACTTTTCAACTGGTAAGGATCCTGTGTCTGGGAAGGGGGGGTGAGGAGAGGTCTTCCACTTGGGTTAATCCCATGCCCATTCTTCCTTTTCCAACAAGCTGTTTTTCCAGGGTTAAAATGAAGAAGGAAAGAATGGAAGGTGAAGTGGTAGGAGATGCTAACCAGAAAGGTGGACAGGAATGCAGAGAGAGGAGAGGAGACTGACATTTATTAAATTGGTTTTGATAGTATAACTGATCTTTTGGAGGCCCATTTAGAACATCACTGAATAATAAATAATTTGCAAATTGTTTTTCCTTGTGCAAAATGAGTTTCTTATATGTCTCTACTCATGTCCTGTAACTCTGATGATTCTTTCCTTCCCCCAGTAGAAGTCAGAACTTTGGCATTATATTTTTACATAGGAAGAGTATGTGCCTCTTTCTGTCTCATTTCACTTTTCAGCCCCAAGTTTCTCATATTTGGTGATCCATGTGGCCAGATCAGTCGCCTCTTCTGAAAGCGATTAAGGAATAAATGTTTAAGTCTAAACCTGTGTGTTTAGAACAACCTTATTATAAATAATTGGAAAAAATCAAGTTTATCAATTCTCTTCATTAATCTCTGTGGAGTTGTCTATTTTGGGCTTAGTCATAGCCATATAAGTATTCTGAGTATGAAACATCCATGAAAAGGGATTTAGGGGACCCAGGAAAACCCCAGAACTTGGAAAGGTGAGGAGACAAATTGGTCACCATTTCCACCTTGACCTTAAATAAGCCAGGTATTTTGCTTTCTACCAAAGCCTTACCCAACATCCTTCCCCAAACAGGATTTAGAGGAAGAAGTAGCAGAGTTGTTCTATGATGTGATCAAAGACTTCCCAGAGCTAACGTTTGGAGTGATATCAATTAGCAATGCCATCGGGCGTTTCCACGTCACCCTTGACAGTCTTCTGGTGTTCAAAAAGGTAAGATTTTGATTCTATTGCTAGTGAAGTGTCTCCAGTTCAAAATAGTGTACAATGCATGTATCTATAGGCTTTGGGCACAAACTCTAGTTCTGCCACTTGTGAACTAAGTGGCATTGGACTAGGCAGCTGCTGTGAGATCACACAGTTTCCTGGAGTTTCTCTGGCCTTTCTAGACATTTTATTTATTTTTGTTTTAATTTTTTTTTTAACGTTTATTTATTTTTGAGACAGGAAGAGACACAGCATGAACAGGGGAGGGTCAGAAAAAGGGAGACACAGAATATGAAGCAGGCTCCAGGCTCTGAGCTGTCAGCACAGGGCCCGTTGCAGGGCTAGAACTCACGGACCGCAAGATCATGACCTGAGCCGAAGTCGGCCGCCTAACCGACTGAGCCACCCAGGCGCCCCTAGACATTTTCTATTTTAAGCTCCTCCTCCTCTTCTTGATCAGTAAATGCCATTCATTAAGGCTCAGTCCTCTACCTTGTGTTTTCTTCTGGTCCATCCTCTCCCACCCACCCTCCAACAGCAAATATTGTTCATACAATCATGACTTACAAATCTCCATCTCCACCCAGACTTCTCTATCTCCAGACTTTCATATCCATCACCAACTGTCTCAATATGACCAAGCCTAACACAATCTCCCCTCCAAATCCTCTTACAGTGTTTTCTCCCCTCTCAATGAATGGTGTCACCATTTCTCCCATATGAGCAAAGTCAGAATACCCAGGCATTATTCTAAAACCTCCCTCTCCTCCACCCTTCACAACCAGTCCATCACTCCAATCCTATTTATTTTAAGTCTAAAATATCCCTTGAATCTATCTATTTAGCTATATTACTACTATCCTAAGTCAAGTGACCATGATCTCCTATACCCTAATACAACATCTACCCAACTGGTCTACCACAATCTCTCTTGTACTGTAAAGAACAATCTTTCCAAAACTCCCACTGATGGCCACCTGCCTCCTTCCCACTGGAAAGCCTTTTAATGGCTTCCTATTATTCTTGGGATAAAGACTCAAGTCTCCAATAAGACCTACATGGCCTTTCACAGCCTAGCCTCTATTACACATCTTCCCCTTCTTCCTCTCTAGGATCTAGATCTGAGCTGCCCAATAGGCAGCTACTTGTCACATATGACTGTTTACATTAAAATTAGTTAAATTAACATTCTAGTTCTCCAAACTAGCTACATGTGGATAGTGGCTACTGTATTGGACAGCATAGATATACAGAGCATTTCCATCATCACAGAACGTTCTATTGAACAGTGTTACTCTAAACACTGTAGTCTGGTTCCTGAAGCATGCCTTACTCCCTCCCCACACAAAGCCAAATCCTTACAGTAATCATGTTATTTATAGATAAGGCTCAGAGTGGTTAGTTTACTTGCCCAAGGCCACATAGGAGGTGGGTGAAGTGATACCCAGATCTGCTTAAGACTGTGAGTCACTACATTTTTACTTGGGCTCTTAGAAGTCATTAAAAAGTGTTCAGTCAGAGAATAAAATAACCTGATTTATGTATCTGAATGGGACAACATAGAGTCTAAAAATAGATCCAAATACATATGGAAATCTAGTATATAATAAAGGTGATATTTTAGATCAGTAGGGAAAATATGTTATTCAATGATTAGTGTTGAGAGAATTGGGTAGCCATTTAGAAAAAAAAAAAATAAAGCTAAATCTATATATTCTCCTTCCACCAAATTAAATCCCAGATTGATTTCTTATTGATTTAAAAATATAACGATGAAACCATAGAAACACTAGAAGATGTCATGGAGGATTTTGTTTCTAAACTTGTAGTGGGAAAGCCCTTTTATGAAGCATTGACAGAAACCCCAAAATCTATGAAAAGAAATACTGATAAACTTGGACCACATAAAAAAATTACTGACAGTTCCACAGAACAAACCTCATCACAATATCAAAAGCCAAAGAGCAAATTTGAAAAATTCAGTTAGGACAAAGTTGGTCTATTTTTATGGTTAAGAGCATGAGTTCTAGAGTCAGACAGCCTGGGGTGGAATCTTGGCTCTACCTCTCACTAGCTTAGCAACCCTGGGCAAGTCACTTCATTTTTCTGTACCTTGATTTCCTCAACTGTACAATGGAAGAAATAATGATTCACAGCTCAGTGAGATGTTATGAGGATTAAAACAGTTCTTGAATATGGCATATTTAGAACTGTGTGACCGGTACAATATGATCTCTTGATAAGTCTGATTAGTATTATCAGACTATTACTACGACCAGAATAGGGTTTTGGTTCTGTCCAAAGGACAACAGGGGCTGTGCAGTATTTGAGCAAGAGAATGACATAAGTGCTTTTTAACCGCATCACTCTGGCTGAAGGTAGGGAATGGGTTGGAGGGAAACAAGGGGAGAAATTGGAAGACCATTAGAAGGCTTTTGCAGGAGTCCAGGGAAGGGATTTGGACTAGAGCGTAGGATTGGTGGATGCAAAGAGAAGGAGATGGAGTAGAAAGAAACCAATGAAGAGAGCCATCTCTTTGTTCTCCTTCCCCTGCAGACTTTGATCGTGGGCTACAGGGAATTATTTCCTTCTCTATGTTAATTGCAGTCCTTCTGAGAAGCAGTCATCAAACAGGATTAGATATGCAAAAGATTGGGGAAAATGCCTATGAAAGGGAACAAAGGGAGCTGATGTGGGGTGAGGGGCAGGGAGAACTCATCAGGCCAGGATGTAGGTCTGACCCTTTGGAAATAAAGAAGGTCCTTGATTGCAGTTCTAAGAAAGTTGGCCAAAGTTGCCTACCAGAGAAGTCCTGCATCTCCCAGAAATGAGCTTGCCTTAGTATCCCTGAAACAGTGCGTCGGTTAGGAGCAGTGTGTAAGATACTGCTCAGCATCAGTACAACTATGTGGATGGATTTCAAAGCACAGCAGCTGGTTACACCCCCTGCTTTGTAGATTGGAGATTTTCACGGCTGCCACAGACCCATGTTTCACCCACAGGCTGGCCATTCCTATTTATGAAGTAAAGATTATGGATTACACTTGTCATGATGGTATTCTCCTTTTGTCCAAGGGGAAAATTTTGCTATTTATATTTATTAAGTGTCTATATTACGGAAGCTACTGCCCTCTAATGTTTTTCTCCTTTTGTCCAAGGGAAAAATTGTGAACCGTGAGGAGCTTATTAATGACAGTACCAACAAACAGGTCCTCAATCAAGTCATAAAGCAGCACCTTACAGATTTTGTTATTGAATACAACACCGAGGTCAGTGAGCCAAAAGGTCCCTGGGAGAAGGGCAGCTGGGGCAGCTTGTGCCTGGATGACCTATTTCCCTGGTAATTTCAGAGTAAGGATCTGATTTATGAATTGCACATCCTGAATCACATGCTGCTCTTCGCCTCTAAAAGATCCAAGTCATTTGGTATGATAATGCAGCATTACAAGTTGGCATCGAAGGAATTTACAAACAAGGTTTGTGGAAAATGGTATTGCCCTTGTTGAATGGGGATCCAGAACCTGTAGACCCTAATGCTATTTGCCTGCCAGGCTGGTTATAAATTAAGCCAGGGAGAACTTGCATATTCATTTCCATACCAGCTTCCTTATTTGCATATTGATACTACATATTATTTACTACTTAATTTTAAACCAGCCTCCTCCCTTCTTCCTGTCCAGTGTCTCTTCCTTTCTTGCTATACCTATGCTTCTTCTTCCCTCATCTTTTTGAGAAGTCTACCATGGGAATGTGAGGTTTGGCTGCTTTTTGATGGACGCTCCAGCAAGGGTGAGTGGTTGCACTGTGGGTGGTTTTTGGCCTGCAGGTGAGGAGGAGGAGAGACCACCCCTGCCTGAGCTCAGGGAATAGGAACAGCCTGAAGGTGTGAAGCAGAAAGGTTTAAACTTTACACAACTTTTCTTCCTCTTACAAGGGATTTTTTTCACTGAGTTTCTAAGCCTCTCAGTTTCAATCACCTCATGTAAAATGGAGAACTGTGTGTAAGAATTAGAAGCATCATATGTAGAGCAATGAGCAATGTACAGTGAACACTGCTATCATCATTGCTATCATCATCATTAGAAACAAATCTGTTTTTCTTAAGACCTATACCTGTATTTATGTAGTTACCACCACCTGGACTATGGAGGCAATTAGTTTCTTTTTTTCTCTTTATTTTTTTATAAGAAGTATGGTAATGGCAGGCTTTTTTTCCTTTTCAAGAAAATTACTCTAAAATTCAAGTGAAACAATTAAAAAGCTTAAACCCCAAAATAAATACAAGTAAAGCCACTAGGGCATGAACATATTTAATGTTTGTGCTACATCCCACCATATTCTCCAGGAAGTTTGTTCCAATTACAGAAATATCTCTGGTTAATATTTTTCCTGGTTTATTCAATTTTAAAATATAGATTTTTGATGTAATTCAGTTGATCACAATCTGATTGCTTCCCTCTATTTCTCTTGTGTTATGATAGTCAGTACTTAGCCATATTTCTTCCAGATTATTTTTTTAAATTTAGCTCTTTAATCTGGGTGGAGTTTATTTTGGCATATATTGTTAGACAGGGTTCTTTTTTCTTTTTTAATGTTTATTTATTTTTGAGAAAGACAGACAGGTAGAGTGCATGAGCAGGGGAGGGGGAGAGAGAGAGAGGGAGAGAGAAAATCCCAAGCAGGCTCTATGCTGTCAGCTCAGAGACCCACCTGGGGTTCCATCTCACTGTGAGTTCATAACCTGAGCCGAAATCAAGAATTAGATGCTTAACCAGTTGACTGAGTCACCCAGGTGCCCCTGAGATAAGGTTCTAAATGCCCTTTACCCCAACTATCTAGGTTCCTGAATGCCATTTATTGATTGTGATCCATTTTAGAGCCAAAGACAATGGATGAATACTATTCAGACAGGTCATACCCCCATATCTTATCCTGTTCACATCTAGCCAATATTTGTTGAAAGTATACAAGGATGGTTCTAATACGTTGCTCTGTTTTCACAGTCTCCCCAGCACCCGGAAGAATGTCAGGCACATAACAGGGCCCTTAATATTTTGATAGATGAATGACCTGAGGGTATCAGTGTTTGCTGTGGCCTCTAAGTGGCCTCCCCATTTCCAATCTTACTGCTTCTCTGCAACAAGAGTAATTTTTCACAAATTATTGTAGCACTCTCTGGCTTATTATTCTTCAGTGGCCCTCTATCTTATTCAGCTAAAACTCAACCTCGTTATTAGAGCTCTGATCTCATCTCTGACATGTCTCTAACCTTGTCCCCCGTGACTCTGTCCTTCATGATGCTGAAGCCACACTGGCCTTTCCTTTCTATTCAAGAACACTTTATGTTCCCTGACCCCAGGCTTTTGCATTAACAATTTCCACTGCCTGGTTCAGTGTTGTCCTGACTTGTTAACTCATTACCCATGTCCCTGCTAAGATGTCACCTCCTCAGATACTCCTCCTGACCTTCCTACCTAACACTGAGCTCTGACCTGACTTCACCTATGTGGTCATGCTCTATCACAGTGCCCTTTTTACTGTCTAATTGGCACTCATTGCTATATGAATTTATTAATTTATTCACTCCTTTGTTGTCTGTTTTTTCCACTAGAACATAAACTCCATGAGGGCAGATCTTATGTCCCCAATAGGTAGCAAAATGCCTAGTAGGCACTCCACTAATATTTGTTCAATGATGAGTAAATGAAGTCATGAATTCCCTTGACAGAAGAATAATTTAGAACAAAAAAAGCTGACATATGAGCATTTTCTACCTCCCAGTTATTGAACTAAGCCATTGTCCTGTTTAATTCTCTCAACAACCCTATAAGGTGGGTACTCTTATAATCTCTACAGATAAGGAAGGAAATAGAAGCACAGAGAGGGTCAGTTATGGTTTTGCCCAAGGACCTGGATGAAAGTCCAGGACCTCCTGACTTCCTGTGGTTGTGTGGATGGTACCCTGCACAAGGATGGTGAAACCAGGCAGACGGACAACATCGGCCTGTGCCCTGGGGCACAGGGCTGCCCTGCCTGATGGAAAGGGGCCCTGTTCTATCTTTCAGAGGCACTCCATAGACCCTGCTATTTGCATTCCGTTAGTGATCTCCCATGGCTTCTGGAGTTTCTTTCCCTCAGTAAGGGATTCCTTAGCCAGTTTTAATCTTTAACCTTCTCATGGCCTCCAATCCTAAGGGACACAGGTTTTATTTGATTTGGCAGATCCTTTTCATCATTGTGGATGCAGATGAACCCAGAAATGGACATATATTCAAATACTTCAGGATTACAGAGGTTAATATCCCATGTGTCCAAATCCTAAACTTAAGCTCTGATGCGAGGTACAAAATGCCTTCTGAGGAGATAACCTACGAAAATCTCAAGAAATTTGGCCGCAGCTTTCTGAATAGAAGTGCCAAGGTAAGTTTGTTGTTGGACAAACTTTACCCTGAACCTCAAAATTTCATAATTTTGATGGCTTTGGTCATCTGAACAGGGAGGCAGAATAAAGGTCAATCTCATGGTTCAAAATGGGGAAATACCCTTATCTCTCCACCTCCAATCTTTTCAACTTTTGACTTGTCCTGACACTATGATTCCACCATTAATTCTTTATTCTGAAAGGCATTTCCTTTGCAGATACTCTCAACTGAAATGCAGGAGTTCCCAGGGCCAACATCCTATGAAAGGAGACACTTTTCCTCCTTTTGGACTCTCCTGTGAAAGATTTAAGGATAGATGGATTTTGGGGGAAAGGGGGGTGGGGATGTATTAAACCATCAGGATTTATCCCTAAAGGTTTTAGGGACCTCTTGTCTGGGAGGTTAAAAATGAGCCTGTTTTGCTATAAAAGGAAGGAGAAGGTGCAGAAGGATCATACATAACACAACATCTCCTGCTGTTTATGTAGCACTTGTGAAGTCCTTCAGCCACCCTGCTGCATTAGGTGACCATATTTTTTATTTACCAAATGGAAACACTTTTGAGAATAATGGGGGTTGGGGGCATGCAATCTTTAAAATATTCTGAAACAGAATAAATTGGAACTTTCCAGGCAAACCAGAATATTTGGTCCCTTTCCCTCTGAGGGTTCCCATTACCTTCTGTCCATTCCCACACAGACACTCCTTCTCAAGTGAAAGCTGTTTTTTTTTTTCTCCTATGCACATCATCATCACAGGCCAAGTAGTGAGGCTGGTGTCCTCCATGACATTTCCTCCTACCTTCAAAATGCCAGACCTCATGCATTTGGACTTTTAGATCACCTGCTCCTACCTTCCATTGCTGTCCTCTGATCATGTCCCTTTCATTCTCTGAGGACTTAAGCTCATTGCAGACTTGCTTTCCATCCCTTCTCTGCCATCACCTCCAGAAATGTCAGTATGCAAAACCCTGGTCTCTCTCTTCTCTAATTATTGTTTGCCATTCCAGCCACCTGCTCTTGTGGCCACACTTTAGAGATGGCAGCCCCTCTGAAAACCTGATTTCAAGCTTCCCATCCCTTTAGTTCCTTTTTCTAGTATCCATACTGTTGTAAATCCTTACCCTTCTCATGGCTTCCAGTCTCCTGATCCCATGTCACAATCTCTCTACTGCCTTCATGAACTTGGATTCCATAGTTCATCGCTCTGGTGATGATTCCCTTAATTCCTTTATCCCTTTATTTCTTTATCTATCTTCAACTTCTTTATACCCTGTAGAATTTACAAGGCAAAATCACAACCCTGGTTGAACCCACTTCATGTCCCTACTGCTTCCAGGCCAATGCTAGAGAAAAAGAACACCACCCTGAGGCAGGCTGGTTTCACTGAATCACAAACCTCCCATGGGCTCTTTGAAATGTCTTGACATATCTATAGAAATTTCTCTTAGTGTGTTCATTCTCTTCATCTCTGAGTCTCTTTGTCCTCATATCCCCTTCCTTCTTCCAGTTTCAGCTGAGCACGAGACCATGTATCATTAAGACAAGGGCCCCTCATTTTCTGTCAACATATCTACAAACCTACCTGCAGCACTACCCATTCTCTCTCTCTTCCCTCCAGTTGAACCTCAGGAGGTGTCTGTCTCCTTGTCAAGGGCCAATACATCCACCAAACTCTTGGCAATAGAGATGAGCATGCTTCACATGAAGTATGAGATGTCACATGCCTGGTCTGGCCCATTTCTAATTTCCATCTTTTTCACCATTTCCCACCTCCCATGTCCAGCCCCCACCCTCTTTATGCTTCCTCAGAAAGAATCTTCAAGTCCCTTCCAGAGGCTGGGGTCGGGACGAGGGAAGTATTGTAGGAGCTGGCAAACTGGGTAAAGGCCAGACAGCTATGCATATTAAGGACTTGGTGTCCTGAGAGCAATAGAAAGGAAAATTTGCATGGTGAAAATAAAACCCCACTGGTAGAATAAAAGTGTGAAGAAGATTAGGAGATGCAGAAAGAACTCTGTGGGGCTATTGCAGTGATCTAGGTGAGAGATGAAGGCTACCTTGGTTGGGGAGCAGCAGTGCAGATGGAGAGAAGGGTGTGGATTCAAGAAACTGCAGGAAGCAATGGTTGTAGAGAAAAATACATGTTGTGAGATTTATACCACTTCCTTCAAAAAGAAGCAGAGCTAGGTTCATTCTTTCATGCATTCTCTCACAGAATATTTACTGAGGTCCTATGATGTATCAGGCTGTGCATACTCAGTGATGAAGACAGAAAAATCCCTTGTGACATTCTGTCTAGTGTAGTAGAGACACATGAATCAAATAACCAGAAAAGAAAATAATGAGAAAAATAAGATATAAATGATAAACTTGAATAAGTGATACAAGGAAAAATATCAAATGTTATGAAAACTTACTGTAGCAGGATCTGACCTAGTTTGGGGAGAGTGAGGGAAGCCCTCCCTAGAGATCATTCTGAAGGGTAAATCTGAGTTAACTGGATAAAGAAAGAAGAGCAAGAATGGGGAGTGGGGAAGGCCCTCCAGACACAGGAATGGCATCAACAAAGGCCTGAGGTGGAAGAAAGCTAGCTAGCCCTTTGGTTAAACAGAAGACCAGTATGGTTGAAGAAAGCAAAGAAAGAATGGTAATGAGCTTGGTGAGGCTAATGGGAGCCAAAGGGTGATAAAGGTTTAACAGGTCATGTAAATTATCTTGGTTTTGATTCAGGAAGTAATTGGGAACAGATAAACTTTAGGGGGGAGGTCAGGACAAACTAGTTAAGATGTTAAAGACATGAACCCAACTCTCATCTGAGAACCTCACAAATTACATATTTGGAAGGCTAGAATTCATTCCAGCTTGAAGCCCTACCTCTTCCTTAGCCCTCTGATCTCAACTGGCCCTGAACAATCCAGGCTGAACATGAGCATTTCAAACTCTTTCCCAAGGCTCTTGTTAAGAACAAGAGAAAACTTCCCATTGTTTCCCACTGGGGCGGGGAGCCCCAACTGCCAACCCCTTTCTGGCGACTGTCAGATCTCTCAAATTTGCTTCCTAGAAACATCAATCCAGTGAAGAGATTCCAAAATATTGGGACCAGGGGCCAGTTAAGCAACTCGTTGGGAAGAACTTCAATGTGGTGGTCTTTGACAAGGAAAGGGATGTATTTGTGATGTTCTGTAAGTATCTCTGCAGAGGCCATAGAAAGCAGTGGCCCAGACATTACTTTTCAAGAGTTGCTCCTGAACTCTTGGGCCCCCAAAACTCAAAAATCTAGCAAAACACTATGTGAAGGATGATTTTCTAACATCCAAAGAGTCTGGATTAAGATGCTATCACCCACAGTGCAACTCTTCCTGAAAATCTAATTCTTGGAACATGTGGAATACTGTCCATATAATTCAGGCCTATGGCTTTTACAACAATAATAATGCTGATGGATAACACTGATTCAATGCTATGGTATACCAGGCCTCCTGCTGAGCCATTCTATACTTTATCTCATTTAATCCTCACGACACACTTTTGAAAGTAGCTACTACTATTGCTCTCATTTTGCATATGACTAAACAGAGTCTCAGGTGGGTGAAGAAACTTTTCCAAAGTCAGGCAGTGACTAAGTACTGAGAATAGGGATTGGAGCCTAGGCAGCCTGACCTCAGTGCCTTGGCTGGTAACTGCTGTACAGAAGAGCAGTTCTGACTTTAAGTAACTTATCAAATGGCCTGTATTTAACCTACCTGAGTTGGTGTGGCCAAACTGGAGACTCAAATCCTGTAGGAAGAGAGCTTAGCAGTGTGTGGCATATTGCAAGCACTTGATAAATAACAGCTATTATCGCTGCTATTATTGTTGTTGTAATTATTTCCAGTGCTTGCCTAAGGACTATTGCCCTTTCTCTACTCTTTCTGATTTGCATATGAGAGTCCAAACTGGGGACTTCACTCCTACTCTGAGATACAGAGAAGGGTGATAATGAAGTTATTTCAGACATCTCTCTTATTTACTATTTACTGAGAACTTACAATGAGCCCGACATGAGTTGGCTGTTCACACACCTGCTCTTTTTTCCTCCTCAAAACAAGCCTCTTAGGAAGGTCCAGTGGATTTCTCCATGATACAGATCAGGGAACTTAGTCTCAGGAAGATTAACTACCTTACCCCAGGTCACACAGTAAATTCATTGCAAGGCAAAAAATTCAAATCAAGCTCTGATGCCATTACTTCCTGAGGGCTGGAATGCAATGTGCAGACCTTTAAAAATCTCACTGAAATGGACTCTCATCCACAGGGTGAGGTGTTTAAGGTCTGTGTGGTTGAATAACCATGATCTGTTCCCTTTACGTGAGAGGGTGGGCGGCTTTTCTATACTTACCTGACACTGGAGTTATGAGAATGCTCATTTGGCTCTGGTAAAAGGCAAGAACAGCCTCATTTTCTTGGAAGCAGGCCTCTCAGATTGGCCCCCTAGGACTGTGACCATTATGCCCCCTCCTGTTCCAACCCAGGGCCCATTGGGCTCCAGGGGAGCTGCAGGGAGAGCAGATGGTCATGGAGGCACTTGGTTTGTAAATGGAGGGATGATCATCCAAATGTAGAGTGTCAGGGCCCTGAAAGCCACCCCTCCCACAGAGCCAGAAACTTTAATGCGACCACAAAGAGCAGGGAAGGTTCAGTTTCTTTCCATGCTGGAGCTGGTCCATGATTCTCTCCAGAGGGCTAGGTGCCTGGGCCAGACTCAAAGCTTAAAGGAACTGTCCCTAAGGAAGTCCCCTTTCCAGGGGTCATTGTACTTGTTACAACTTCCTGTTCAACCTCTTAGGTACATTCTCTACCACGGGACTAAAAGGCAGTGTACTATAATAGTCACAAGTCAAAGAAGCCTGACTTCAAATCCCACTTTCTGCTCAATTACCTGGGTGACCTTGGACTGTGAGCTTAACTTCTGTTGGAAAACTCTTGTGCTCTCACTCTCTCTCTCTCTCTCTCATATTCACACACACACACACACACACACACACACACACACACATGATTTCTGGTAGAACATGAGGAATCATCTAGCATAAATATTTTTCTTGTTTTTTTTTTTTTTCTCTTCAACTGGAGTGGAAAGCTATGTCAAAGGAGAAACAAAGAATAGAAGAAAATGTCCCAGCATGCTTAAAGTGTTAGTGTCTGGGTGGAAGGGGACTATATCAGTTTTTTTCTAATTTATTTAATAATGACCAGGTGCTGTGATTGAAATGTAAAATAATGTAATACAGTGTTAAAAGAAAGAGTGAAATCTGCAAAGCAACAGAACCATTAGTAAAATATGGTGATGGTGTTTATGGGGGTAGTATTGACTTTCAGTTTTATTAGTGTGAACTTGAGCAATGGCCCTTCTCTTTCAGATGCACCCTGGTCAGAAAAGTGTAAGGAACTCTTCCCAGTGTTGCAGGAGTTGGGCAGAAAGTATCAAAACCACTCAACAGTCACCATTGCCAAGATTGACATTACGGCAAATGACATTCAGCTGATGCACTTGGACCGGTACCCCTTCTTCAGGCTTTTCCCCACCGACTCTCAACAAGTGAGGAGCACTTGGGAACCACATACCTGGAAATGCCATTATGTCATTATCAGAGAACCAGTTTCTCCCTATCTCCAGCTCTGCCTTCTACCCAAACAGCTTCATCCTCAGCTCAAGCCCCTATTATCCTCTCATGTTCAGGTTGAAGAGTGTTTTCCATTAGCTTCCCCACAAGTCCCAAGACTTGCTGTAATTGGGTCCAGCTTGGGTTAGCTGCTCTTCCCTTACCCAGTCAGTGTAGTCAGGCTGATGTGAGTGTCTTGATTAGTCAGGCCCAGTTTCCTCTGGTACTGGGGCTGAGCTCTACCCAGACTATATGGAATAAGGTGGGGGGAATTTCCACGTGAATATTGAGGGTGGGGTGCTATGAGAAGAAGGAAAATCACATGATAGAAAAGCAGTTAATGTCTTTTACACTTCAGTATTATAATCAGCAAGCATCATCAATGTCATGGAACATACTCTCCATGCTGCTCTGCTTTGGCACCTGGAGAAGGGTGTCCATCAAAACAAAGCAAGCCAAGATTCCTGCTCCCAAGAAGAGTATGACTGAGTGTGGGAGAGAAGTCATGATGTAGGCCCACCTCTACATGCAATTGGAATTGAAGGGGACAGATTCTGGAAGGCAGATATTTCATGGAGACATGAGATTTTGAAGAATGCTGAGTATTTAAATCAGATTAGAAGAGGGATGTGAACTACACGTAGGAAGTATAATATGCACGAGGATGTGGGCAGAAGGGTGGCCATAGCACTCTGAAGGAGATGCCATCCTTCTGGTACAGAAGATGCATGTGGAGGAGTGATACAAAATGAGGCTGAGTTGAGAGGGTGGAGCTACCTTAAGTCTTTAGTTATATGAAAGGGAGTTTAGACAACCAGTGGGCAGTAAACAGCTTCATAATCTTCTTAAAGACTAAAAAAGGAAAGGGAACTAGTGTTGACTGAGTAATGATCATGGATCAGATGCTTTGTAAAATAAGAACTATTCTTATTCTTCTTGTTATGATAATAATGTCAACTATATGTAGTACTCACTATGAGTCAGGTACTGTTTTAAGTGCTTTTCATATAGTAATTCATATAGAAATTCTTATAACAACATATGTGGTAGGTACTATTGTTATCTTCACATTACAGATAAAAAAACTGAGTCACAGAGAGAGTAAACAGGGTTTGAACCTTGACAGTATGCTCCGAGGTCCGTGCTCTGAAGCACTACATTATAGCCCTATGGTGGAAGAGTTTTTATTATTCTTATGTTAGAGCCATAGTAATGGAGGCTCAGAGAGGTTAAAGAACCTACTCCCTGTACTCAGGTTGTTAGGAATTTGACCCTGGACTTATCTTACATAGCAATCCCTGAAT
This sequence comes from Panthera onca, assembly GCF_046562875.1. Taxonomy (NCBI): domain Eukaryota; kingdom Metazoa; phylum Chordata; class Mammalia; order Carnivora; family Felidae; genus Panthera; species Panthera onca. Next base: position 25,981,865 of record NC_138354.1, read on the forward strand.
ATTTTGCAAGAAGAGGATATTGTCTTGACCTTGTTCCATTTTCTTCCTAGGCTGTATTGTATAAGGGAGAACATACCCTGAAGGGCTTTTCTGACTTCCTGGAAACTCAAATCAAGACCAGGATTGAGGATGAGGATGGGGTAAGGTGAAACAGCAGTACCTGGATTATTCTGTCTCACATAGAACACCAAGAACTCAAAGGACTAGGAGAGGGTGTGCCAAGAGTCCCATAATCTTGTACTCTGGAGATCATTGACGACTCGGTGAACAACTACCCATTTTGGATGACTTTATTTCAAGGGCACTTACTACAAGGAAGTAGAAATGGCAGACTTTAGAAATGAAGGGAAAGACAAAGGCTCTGAGGCCTCCTAAGGTTGCTTCCCTGGCCTCTGTTCCTGAGTCAGTAACCAGATGTCTTGACAGGATCCAGCTCTCTGGCATTATTTTCCTAATGGATGAGATGACAATCCCCATTCTCTCTGAATCCTGTTCCTGCCTCAGTGAGGCCATCTGCAGGAAGGTGCCATCTCTATTAGTTAGGACCCTTTCGTTTGCAAATATCAGAAACACGATTCTTTCGTTTAGGCAACAATGGGAACTTAATCCATATAACTGCTAGGACATCAGGTAGATTCAGAAGCTCAGACTCATTTTCTGTCTCCCCATCTCTGTTTTACCTTTGTTGGCCTTATTCCCAAGCAGTCACTTCCCCATGGAGGGTCAAAGATTTCCCCACAGCTCTAAACTAATATCTTCCCAGCTTAAAAAGCAAGTGCCTAGGGGTGCCTGGGTGGCTCATTTGGTTGAGCATCCGACTTCGGTTCAGGTCATGATCTCATGGTTTGTGAGTTCAAGCCCCACATCAGGCTTTGTGCTGACAGCTCAGAGCCTGGAGCCTGCTTTGGATTCTGGGTCTCAGTCTCTCTCTGCCCCTTGCCCACTTGTTCTTGTTCTCTCTCTCTCTCTCTCTCTCTCTCTCTCTCTCTCCATCAATCAAAAATAAGTAATCATTAAAAATTTTTTTAAAAAAAAGAAAGAAAAGGGGTGCCTGGGTAGCTCAGTCGGTTAAGCACTTGACTTCAGCTCAGGTTATCATCTCACTGCTCGTGAGTTCAAGCCCCGTGTCGGGCCCTGTGCTGAAAGCTCAGAGCCTGGAGCCTGCTTCCAGTTCTGTATCTCTCTCTGCCCCTCTCCCACTCATGCTCTGTCTCTTTCTCTCAAAAATAAATAAACATTAAAAAAAATTAAAAAAAAAAAAAAAGCAAGCAGGCACCTACTTCTTAGTAGTCCTAGGAAATGTCCTGGATAGGGATTCATGATAGGCCTGGGTCACATGCCCAGCCCTGGAGTTAGAGCTGGGGCAGCCACACGTGTGGCCTTAGAGTGGAGGAAGGAGGTTCCACAAGGGCTTTCTTTCCAGAGGGGCAAAACCACAGTTGGGCTCTGGCATCTATGAGGATGCTCCAAGTGCCTCTCTCTGGGCATTTCCAGAAAAAGAAGACTTGGTAATTATAATCACAATTACCACATATGTCTTGCCTCTTTATTTCTTTATCCTACTTCTTCCCTCCCTTCTTTTCTTGAATAGCTGTTGTCTACTGAGCAAAGTAAAGTGACAGAAGAGGAGGCATTAGCTGAGGAAAAGGAAGTACCTATTATCAAGAAAGAGTTACGTGACCAGAAGTTGCCTGGGATACAGAATGTGACAAAGCTGGAAGAGCCAGCTGGGCAAAAGGAACCAGCCAAGGAGGAGGAGGAGAAAGTGGCTAAGCCAAAGGGACCTCCAAAAGAAGAGAAGAAACCAAAAGTGAAGGAAGAACTGTAGCTTCTCCAAAGCTAAGAGCCATTTTCCAGGTCCTGGCATCATTTTCTAAGTGGATCTGCTCTAAAAAAAATGATATATCATTGCAGTGGGTGGAGGCTGGATAATTAAAAACTCCTGAAAGTCTTTGGCCCTGTTCTTTGCATTACCTCTTTTTTGTGGTTGGTGCTGCCTTAGAAAAGCTGTTTGACCTGGAATTCAGGGTTGCAAGCAAAGCCATAACTGAAACATTTAATGAGTGTTTACAACATGCCACACAGTCATGTAATTCTCACATTACTTTCATTATCCCCATTTTACAGATGAGAGATCTGAGGCAAAGAGAGGTTAAGCAACCAGTCAGGACCACATAGCCAGAAAGCCCTTGAGATATGATCCCAGGCACTCTCACTCCAGAGACTACATTTAACCACTCTACACACCACCTTCACTAGGTTGGAGTCCCCAGAGTTTGGCTAAAACTTACAAATGAAGTGGACTGATTTGTTTAGGCTGTATTTTAGCACAGTAAGAAAGAGATCCAGCCCCAAACATGTCCCCAGTCTACTATATTTCAGTAAGTGACCCACTATCTTAAGCAGCAAGGCGCTAGGATAATCCTCAAGCCCCTTTGTTTACTACCCTAAAAGTAACTCTACCAACGCATGTGACTCCACCCACTTGCACTGATTCCATCCACTTCTGTGCACTGACACGTGCCACTTATCTTCATGTGACTCCACCCACTTCCCTCCACCTCCACCCACCATTCTCAGCCAAGGAAGTCTCTCCAATGGTGCTTCTATTGCCATTCTGTAGTTCCTTGCCCACCCCCCACCCCTATTCCATAAAGCTGCTGAAATTCTTTTAAAAAGCCATATTCTTGAAAGCTTGCAACACTACCTTTTTTTAACTCTGTAATGGCATCTTTATCCCTTTTAGAATAAGATTGGTCTGCTCACCATGTCTTCCAGGCCTAGAAATTTCTGGCCCCACAGATCTCTTCTGTTCCCTTCTCTCTCCCTGTCATTTTCTAGGCTCCAGTCATACTTCCTGTCTATTCTTGAACAGTTCAAGTGCTTTCTCTCCTTACGGCTGTTCCTTCTGCCTAAATGCACACATGATGCACTCCCATAGATCTTCATGCAGATGTCTTTTTTATCCTTCAAACCTCAGTTCAAATGCCACCACCTCAAAGAGGGCTTCCTAGATACCAACATTTGAAAGCACCTTGTTTTGCTGTGCACTAATATACTGCTTGATTCCCCCACTGTTGGGTAAGTCCCTGGAGAGCAGATATGTCTATTCCCTTCCCCACTGTATTCCTAATGCCTAGAATGCTGCTTGGATACAATAGGTGCTCAGGTAATAAATATCCATGGATCAAATGAAATTTGATTTCAGCCAGCACCCTATCTCTGAGATACATGATTTCACTGTCATCCCAAAAGGGGCAGGTGCTGACACAGTGTTGCCTGGAGACCCAAATTACATTCTATATTAGTTTCCTATTATTGCTCTGAAAAATTACCACAAATTTAGTGGCTCGAAAAGTACCAACTTACTCTCTTACAGCTCTGGAAGCCAGAAATCAGAAGTTAATTTCACTGAGCCAAAGTCAAGGTGTCATGAGGGTTAGTCCCCTCTGGAAGATCCCTTGACTTGCCTTTTCTAGCTTCTGGGGGCTGCCTGCATCCCTTAGCTCATGGGCCTGCCCAGATAACCTCATATCGAAGTCTTAAACTTAATGGTACTGCAAAGTCCCCTTTGCGATGTAAGGTAACATTCACAGATTCTGGGGACTAGGACACAGACATCTTGGGAAGTCATTATTCTGCTGACCACAGACTCATGCTGCTAATTTGTGTTAATCATTTTGGCCAAGTGGCAACAGAGCTCCTCTTGAAAAAGGGGGCATATTATTTTACTGACCAAAGTCTCTGCAAGCCATCTAGGCCTTTCTACTTGCCACCTATCATGTGAGGGAAAGGCTGTTTATACTTCTTCAGGCTCCTGAACCAGCTCCTCTACCTCCTTCTCCCACCCCCAAACCTGGCGTGTCCACATCCAGACTAAGCAGGGAACAGCCTGGGGCCCTGGAATTCACCTGAGCCAGACTGCCCCAACAGGAGCAGGTGTTAGTATTCAGGACATGGTGTGAAACTCACCTGCCTCAGCCTTAAGGCTATGTGGCTGCTGGTCAAAGGAGGGGTTCATGGAGGCTGCTAGGAATAAATCACATGCAACAGAGTTCCTAACTGGCCACCAGCCAGAGAATGGATGTGCTACCTGCAAGTCCCCCACGTGTATTTGGGGCCTCATGAAGTGGGGGTCAGATTGGGATAAGCAGTTATAGGTAAGGCTGGTGGTGACCCTCTCTTGGAAAGGCTTTCCCCCTTGACTCATTTTCTACTCCCTCCCAATACACAGCACTCTCACAAAAATCCTTTGTATTCTGTTTAATCAATTTTTCAAATTTCTTCACACTTTAGCTTCATTACCTGAAAAAAGGACCCAAAACCACCTACCTTTCATTGCTAAGCATGGAATGTTTTTTATCCCCAAGGAGTGCAATGCATCACAGGAGTAAATCTGAATAAGATACGCACTTTAGTATGGATTTAACACAGGCTAGCTGGGTAATCTCAGGGAAGCAACTTAATCTTTCTGACCTACAGTCTTATTGGTAATATGTGTTGTAACAATTATTGTATGACACAATAAACATAAAAGCATTCAGTACAGTGTCTGGCCCAAGAGAGGCACTCAGTAAGTGACAGCTGTCAAGATTATTAAGATCAAGTCTCCTACCCATGCTTAAAAGTTGAGAGAAGAGCATTCCAAGAAAATGGGAACTTCTGATAAATTGAGTAAGGTTTGTTCAAAAACAAATATTTTTGACTACTCTTCTGGAAGCAAGATAAAGAAAAAAAAAAGTGATTGAATTTGGCAACATGGATGTGTTTGGTGATCTTGATGAGCAAAGTCAATGGAGCTGGCAGATCAGGAAGCATATCAGTGTGAATTTGAGTGGAAAGTGTGCAGATAAATCTTTTGTGAAGTTTGGCTATGAAAGGTTGGAAAATAGGATGGTGGCTGGAGGGAGTGTGGGGTCAAAGGAAGGTTTCTATAGAAGGGACTAGCAGATGAGAATACTCTCAAGTGACTCCAAGAAGAGGAAGTTACAGGAGGAAGGAGTAAGCGAAGGTGAGGAAAAATGCTTATCAGTGCAGGAAGAAGGATGCTGCCTCCATCATGACAGGAGAGGAGATGTGGAAGATGAGTCCAGAGACAGGAAGACGGAGAAGATAAGGGAGGCATTGCTTACTGGCTCCCATGAGTACACTGTGATGTCATTAAATGTGTGGGGCGAGAAAGGGTGGGAATTTTGAAGAAAGAGTGGAAAAACATCCAACTAGAGAAACGCCACAGGACGATCCAGCTGCACTGAGTGCAGGTGATGCTTATTGTTTTAAAATGTAGGTTTTATTATTATTCAGGTATTGCAAGGCCAATAGATGAGAAAACAGATGCCATTGAAAACACAGTTTATTATATTCACAGATCCCAACAGGAGGGGGCACACAAGGTCAATCAGGAGGTCAAGGGAGAGGGGGAAAGATGAGCAAGAGCCTTTCTTGTGGTTTCCATGGGAAGGAAGAGGAGAGGCAGGGTAAGCAGGTTTAGGACTGGCTAGTTTGAATAAATTTCAGTGGGCCCTGGGAAGTGGGAATTGGGAATCCTGGGAATCATCCCTGGTTGTCTGGTGTCTGGCACTGGGGTGATTAGGGCAAGGGAATAGTGGCCCTGAAAGTGAGGGGTCCTGGCAAAGGAGGGTGTGGGGGTGGACTCTGGGTGATTGGTTTGCATATGAAAAGCAGATCTCAGGCCAGCCCATTGCTATCTGTAGGAATTAGTTAGCTTGGGAGGGGCAGTCCCTCCACGGTCAGCAAAGCCCCAAGATGTAAAAGCATCAGAGAAACTAGAAAAATATGGTTATTGGACTTATGAATAGTCTCCAACACAAAGGTCCCGCCCGTGGCCTTTGCCCAGACAACTCCAGGAGCCACCCAGAGCCTCCATTTTAATGTTTTGGATATCTTTTAGATCTTTTAGATAATCTTTTAGATAATCTTAAAGATACCTGGATGTGGGTTTAGACAAGGCCTCATTTGCACCAACCAGAAATGATATTCCCAATCCAAAATGGAGAAAAAGATTATTTTCTTCTTAAGCAATAGGAGGAAAAAAAAAAAAGGAAAGGACACAAACAAACTGCCAGTTTAGAAAAGAATAAATAACCAACAAATGAAGAGACAATGACTTCTCCTTTCACTGAAGAATTGCAAAAGTAAATAATGAGATTTCTCACTTATTTTTTTGACAAAGATAGAAGAAAGTGTACAATGTTCAGGGTTGGTACTATGGTGGGACCATAAAATAATTTTTAAAAATCTCTCTGGGGTGCTGTTTGGGAAGAAGTATCAAAATTCGTAAAACTGCACCACTTCTTTGACCCAGAAATTTCACTCCTACAAAATTATCCTGTGGAGATGAGTGCACAGTGCTGATGGTTACCCTGCCACTAAATGAGACAGGATGAAAAAGATCCTGAAAAAGTACATGCAGTGGGTCATTGTTCTATTTCCTACTCAGCCCAAGTTCACACATATTCAATTTTTCTCAGTGGGACTGACTCTTAAGACTGAACTGTCATCTACATGGGCCTGGGTCAGGAGTCATGGAGTCGAGCCCGGGCTCTCCCTTTTCCTACCCCTGTGACTGTCCATCAGCAAAGCAGCATTGGCAGTGACTGCCGCGGGTAGAATTGTTACTACATGTCTGTCCTTACATCTTCTCCTCTAATCACCATAACTACTCTAGGAGATGGGCACTTTACCTTTACAGACAATAAAAATGACCTCAGAAAGATTAAGAAATGAGCCCTCTGGCACACTATAAATGGCTGATCAAGAGCCAGAACAACTGACTCAAAAGTCAGTCTACCCAGTCACGAAGTTATCCACCTCCCAAGGGGCCTGTCCTCATCGGAACTCAGAATCTTTGTTTCACAGAGTGGGTCTGGTGCAGTGATGTCTGCACCCAGGTCTCCTGGGTCACTCAGTAGGTTGGGCATTTGACTCTTGATTTTGGCTCAGGTCATGAACCCAGGGTCGTGGGAACCAGCCCCATGTCGGGCTCTTTCTGAGCATGGAGCCTGCTTAGGATTTTCTCTCCCCAACCATCCACTCTCTGTCCTGCCTCCTCTCTCAAATAAAACAAAAACAAAAACAAAAACACCTCTTTTCTTCCCAGGACAGCCTGGCTTGGGATACTGGCCTCTGCTTGGCTCCTTGAGTCCACCTTGTCCTTCTCATTGAGCAAGAAAAAGCCTAGTACCTTGGCACTGCTTTTCCAGTTAATTTCTAACTCAGGAATCTCTTTATGTCAAAAGGTGCAAAACAGAGGCCTTGTATTTGCAGGCACAAGTTTGACCCCCAATGTCAATCATTTGGGGTGTCTACATATTAGGAAAAAGAAAAACAACCTGGCAGCCTAGGAAAGGAAAAAACTGTGCCCAAAGGGGAAAATATTCCACCCTCAAGAAAACAATCTCAAGAAACAGAACCAGAGGATAATTGGAGGAAAGACTGCCAGCCAGGGGTAGATGTATATATAGTAGGCACATACTTGTAAACAGATTAATTCTACCTTTCTGGCTTCAGGTAAGGCTATCTACAGCTCTCTCTTCTTCTAGCCACTTCTTCCCACCTACCTGTCTTCTAATTCCCATTCTGCTTGGGAGAAGGGAGAAGAAAATCAAAAGATTAGACACTAAGGTCAGACCTAGAGTGAGTCCTTCCTCTGTTGATAATTGGCTTCATTATCTCTGGTTGGCCAGTCTCCCTCTCTTTGAGGCTGTGCTCTGTGCTTTTCTAATAACAATGACTACTATTTCTTCACTCATTCAATGCATGTTAGTTAAGTGTCTGCTATGTACCAGGCACTGGGAATATAGCAGTGAACAATAGCATTGGCTCTGTGCTAGGTCCTGCTTTGAATATATCATCTTAGTTAATACCCATGACAATATGCAGTCAGTTATTACCCACCACAGTGTTTTCAAAGTATAGATCACAACCCATTAGTGGATCATGAAATAATTTGTGGATTATATCCAAAATCTTCTTTTAACTAAATACTATAGACAATGTCAACAAGCAACATACACAGTAACGATAAGAATTTTTTTTATAAAACTTCTAGTGTGTGTGTGTGTGTGTGTGTGTGTGTGTGTGTGTGCGCGCGCGCGCACGCGCGCGCAGGCACATACACAAGCAACTGCACCAATTTAACTTTTTACAACATTTTTTAAAATATATTTTTGTGAGACAGAGCGTGAGCAGTGGAGGCGCAGAGAGAGAAGGAGACACAGAATCTGAAGCAGGATCCAGGCTCTAAGCTGTCAGCACAGAGCGTGACATGGGGATCAAACTCACAAACTGTGAGATCATGACCTGAGCTGAAGTCAGATGCTTAACTGACTGAGCCACCCAGGTGCCCCAACAACTGTACCAATTTATGGCAAAAAATATTTTCTTTATAGCAGATCCTAGTCATAAACGCTTGGAAAATACCACTCTAGAACACAAGTTCTTTGATCACAGGGACTTCAGACTAAGCCTGGCACATCACAGGCACTCAGTTTGTGGAAGCAATGATCCATATTTCATAGATGAGAAAACAAATTCTTCCCGAAATGAAATACCTTGCCGAAAGTCACACTGTTAGTGGTTGGTAAAACAGGGATTTGGATCCCTATTACAGGCTCCAAGTTCCGCACATTTAACCACCATGCTACCCTACTTTGCTGCTGGAAAAATTAGGGTAGTATTAGTAGTATCCACCTAGGATTATTTCACCAATTGAGTGAAATAATAAGTGACTGCTCTGGAAACATTAAAATCCATTGTGAGGGTTAATCGCCTCTCGAGTTTCTTATCTCAAGCTATTTCTTTGTGATATGTGAGTTGCATGAAGTCAGGGATCTTGCCTATCCTGTTCATTGTTTTCTTTGGTGTGTAGCTCCCTGTTTGGCACAAGGTAGCTACTCAATAAATGTTTGTTGAATAAATAAATGGATCTGGGCAAGCTGAAAGTTTCCCAGCAGGGATCAGCAGTTGGCTGTTAAAACCCAAAGCTGCCTCCTATGATGGTGAGTCCAGAACATTCTACCCTATCTTGCTGCCTCCTGTTCCAAATGAGACTCAGTTCTTCCAGATGCACTGAGACTTGGGGAGCAGAGGATGGCATGCGGGTGGGAGTAAGGGTGGGGTCACAGATGAGAAAACCACCAAAGCAAGGGCCACAGCACTGCACACTTTTTGTAGTTCATATAAATGGCATCTTCTGGAGCTGTGCAGTGCACAACCAAAGCACTCCTCCCAACTGTGGGGAGGGGAGTTAGATCATGCATTTATCCCATCCATCTCTGTTCACAGGACTCCAGGCATCAGAGACTGGGAGGAAAACCCAGGGGGTCAACCTGTCCTTGTTTTTGGGCAGGTCTTCCCCAGATCAGAAGTAGCTGTGAAGAGCAGAAGGAATGGGGCGGCTTTCTTCTCTGACCCTGATGCGGATGGTAGTGGTGGTAACCTCTTGGGTCATAACAGCTGTCACCATTGAAACCTCAGAAGCAAGTAAGTGTGTGTGTGTGTGTGTGTGTGTGTGTGTGTAGGGAACAATGCCACTGTTAGCAGAGGAGGTCATGCTCTCTCTCCTGTCATGATTGGAATTTGATTTATTCTAAATACATTTTGATACTTTAATGTATATAGCACTCAGATGGGAATTTTGCTAAAATGCAGGCTCTGATTCAGTGGGTTCTGGGTAGGGCCTGAAATTCAGCGTTTCTGACAAGCTCTCAGGTGATGCTAATGCTGTGGTTCTTAGATCACACACTGAGATGCAAGAGTCTGGAATACCACTAAGGTCCCCTGCCACTTTACTGGAAAGTCAGGAACATACTTAACCACACAGGGGGTTTGAAACACCTAAGTGGCTCCCAAATACCTCCCCTTGCATTCTTAAGAGGTCATTCCATTGGGTCTTACATCACCCTCATCTAGCTTTCAGCTTCTCCATGGAAAAGGGAGCTGGGCACCACCCATGAGCTGGAGTACTCGAAGGCACAGTAAATGCCATTTCAGTGTCCTGGTTAAGAGCATATACTCTGTGGTCCTGCCACCTGGGTTTGTGTCCTGGCTTTTACCAACAGAGCACATGGCTTAAACCCTCTGAACCTCAGTTTGCTCATCTTTAAAATAAGGGTAAACACAGAAGCAATCCCCTAGGGGCCATTGGGGAGGATTCAATGAGATAATGAGTGAAAAGCACACATCCCAATTTAAGTGCTTAATAAACAACAGCTCATTATCTTTATGGCTTTTATTGTCATGGAGGATGTCACACAAAGTGTGACTGCCCCTGTCAGGGAGAGTTGGGGAAGTCTTCAGGGAGGAGGCAGGGAAGATCTGAGCAAAAGGCATTAAATGTTCAAAAGTGGGGAAGGGGTGACAGGGTCACCTAAATCCTACCAAAGTGTCAAGAACTCTGTATTATTCCTCTGGATGTAGAAACATGGATATTTTAAAAGAAGACACAGTTTGAAAGCAATGCTTAACACAGAAGAATGAACAGTGGAATCATAAGGGGAGTTTTGTTTATTTGTTTAGGAGGGAGTCCTCCAGGGACCAAGTCTAAAGAACATGGTACCCAAAGGGATATAGGAGGACTCTCTTGGTCACCACTGGTCCAGCTGTCCCTACTCTGAGGCTGGGCTCTTCTGTCCGCAGTAAGCTGCTCTGAATGTCACAGCAATGCCACCTGCCTGGATGAAGGGGTTGCCACAACCTGCTCCTGCCAGGTGGGTTTCACCGGCGACGGCCTTATGTGCGTGGACCTGGACGAATGTGCCATTTCTGGGGCACACAACTGCTCCGAGGACAGCATCTGTGTGAACATGCTGGGCTCCTACTTGTGCACCTGCCCTGACGGCTTCCGCCTGATGCCTGGGCTGGGTTGCACCGACGTGGACGAGTGTGCTGAGCCGGGACTCAGCCGCTGCCACGCCCTGGCCACCTGCATCAACCACAAAGGCAACTACTCATGCGTGTGCCCTGCTGGCTACTGGGGTGATGGGTGGCACTGTGAGTGTTCCCCAGGCTCCTGCGGGCCAGGACTGGACTGCGTGCCTGAGGGCGACACGCTTGTGTGCATGGACCCATGCCAGGTGCACCACATCCTGGATGAGTACTGGCGCAGCTCTGAGTACGGGGCAGGCTACACCTGTGACTCAGGCCTGAGCGGCTGGTACCGCTTTGTGGGGCAGGGCGGCGTGCGCCTGGCCGAGACCTGCGTGCCGGTCCTGAGCTGCAATACAGCTGCGCCCATGTGGCTCAACGGCACACACCCGTCCAGTGATGAGGGCATCGTGAGCCGCACGGCCTGCGCCCACTGGAGGGGCCACTGCTGCCTGTGGGACGCACCTGTCCAAGTGAAGGCCTGTGCTGGCTACTACGTCTACAACCTGACCGCGCCCCCCGAGTGCTATCTGGCCTACTGCACAGGTAAGTGGGCGTCTTCCCCCCACCCCCACCTCCACTCCAGGCCTGGGTGGGCACCACAGGAGCCTGGGGAGCATCCCTGCTGACTGTCTGTGTCTGTGACTCTGCAGACCCCAGCTCTGTGGTGGGGACGTGTGAGGAGTGCAGTATAGACGAGGACTGCAAAACGGATGATGGCACATGGAGCTGCCAGTGCAAACAGGACTTCAACATCACTGGTGAGGCAAGGGGTTGAGAAATGTCAGCAACTGGGGGAGGGACATAGTCCTATGTGATACATATCATCCAATTTGAGTGAAAAGAAGGTCCAGTAATATCTATTAAAACCAGCAGAAGCTCTCTAGGCTCCTGGTCTCATTTTAGTTGGCCCCAAAGCTCCCAGAGCTTGAGGGACCTCCTTATCCCCACCTTCTTTCTGAGGCTCCCACACCACAGCAGGACAGGGGAAGCTGCTACCTGTTGGCCAAAGACTACCTAAGCCAAAGTTCTGCAGCCCAAGAACACAGGACTGTTGACCAGCCTGCGGTTTCTCCCACTGACCCCTGGAAGACCCATAGCAGGGCTCTGGCCATCTCTGAGCCTCAGATTCCCCATACGTACAATGATTGAAGCAGGAAAGTATCTCCCAAACTTCAGTCATGATTTTAGTCACATCCAAGTTCCAATTTTACAATTTTTCTTTACGCAAGTACTAGCTTATACTGGGATTTTTATTAGTAACTTGTTTTTCTTTAAATTGATTGAATCCTTCTTCTTTGAAATAAACTTGGGACATTGATGGTCACTACTGCATCTATCTGTGGCAAGTAACACCTTCGATAGAAGGTAACAGTAAAAATGAATACAAGAAAAGAAAATTATTAAATTCTAGCAGCTGTGTAATACTTCAATTTTAAAGTAAAAAAAAAAAAAAAAATCCAGCTAGATGTTATTTTGTTCCCCAAACACTTAGCCTGATATCTGCACTCTGTTGTTTTGAAAGGGAAATTAGTAAGTGCAGAGCATTAAAAACATTAGTAACTAGTGAGGACTATCTCTTTGATACAGAAAGGATGGAAAGATACTATAATTAATGTGTTGTTTTGTTTTGTCTTACTGAGATTCAATGTATTTAATGCTGGGGGGTGAATGGATCAAAACACATAGAGGGTTAACAAGGGGCTGATGGATGGCCACTTGAATCCACCCAGAGATACTGAGTCCAATCTTGTGTCTCAGTCCCTCTGATAGGGAAGACCACAGCAAGAACAGACAGAGGCTAATCTGAGTGCCCTCCAGGTGGTGGATAGCCCAACCAACTGGGCCCAGGGCCTGGAGATGTGGTGGACCCCGAATTGTGGTCACTGGCTTCCAATCCCACCTTCCCTGCCTATTTCAGATCTCTCCCACCTGGAGCGCAGGCTGGAGTGTGGAGCCAATGACATCAAGGTGTCCCTGAGCAAGTGCCAGCTGAAGAGCCTGGGCTTTGAGAAAGTTTTCATGTACCTGCGTGACAGCCAGTGCTCAGGCTTCATTGAGAGGGGAGACCGGGACTGGATATCTGTGGTGACCCCAGCCAGGGATGGCCCCTGTGGGACAGTGATGACGGTATGTGCTGGTCAGTGTGAGACAGGGTGAGAGCACTGCCTGGTTCAAGCCCTAGCTTTATCATTTCCCAGTTGTATGAGCCTGGCTGTGCCTCAGTTTCCTCAACCATAAAATGGGATAATAGTACCTACTTCATAGGATTTTTAAGAGGATTAAATGAGTTATTGTATGTGAAGTGATTAGGACAGTGACTGGCACAGTGTAAGTGCTTAATAAATGTTAGCTTCAAATAAAGAGAATGATCCTGATGACAGTTCCCCATTTTACAGATGGGAACAGAAGGGCCTCTACAGGAAAGAAATTCTTCTCAGCCAGTAGGTATTGGCACTGGGCTCAGAAGCAGGTCTGTCTATCTTGGGTGATCCTGGGAGGCAAGGTCTGCACCACTGGTGTCTAGAGAACCAGGACTTCACCTACAGAAACCTCCTCAAAAGGGACCCAGAGGTCAATGTTTGAGTGAACACTGCTTCCCCAACTCCCTCATCCCCTGGAAAGAAAAGGAAAGAAGACAAAAGAAAGGAAGAAGGAAGTTGTCATTTGCTGCATGTAGCGTTTAAAATTCCAGCATTAACAATGAGTCAGGACATGGTTTTTAGTCTTTTTAGTGTATGAGAGAGGAAACATGGCCTAAGTGGAAGAGCCCAGGCTTATTAGATCCCACGTCTTGTGGGCAAGTTACTCAGAGTTAGTCGGTTTCTATGAAGCCCCATCTCCTCATCATGAGGCAGGAGATAGTAGAGCTTAGGGTCATTGAAGGGGCCAATACAGTGATGCCGGAGGAACATTTCGCTCAGGACCTAGCACGTGATGCATGCTCATAGATGGCTGCTGTTGTTATAACTTTTGATTATGACAGCTGGGAGGACAGCTCACAGGTAGCTAGAGAAACCCATTTGGTTTTGAATCCTACTCAGATTCTCATGCCCCTTTCTCCCACTCCCACCCCCCAACACAGAGGAATGAAACCCATGCCACGTACAGCAACACCCTCTACCTGGCAGATGAGATCGTCATCCGTGACCTCAACATCAAAATCAACTTTGCGTGCTCCTACCCTCTGGACATGAAAGTCAGCTTGAAGACCTCCCTGCAGCCAATGGTCAGGTGTGGCCAGAGAGGGTCCCCGGTGTCCCTGGCTGGCTCCACCCCACGACCCCTTAACCACCAGGTCCTCAGTTTCCCTGTCAACTGCCAGCCATAAGGAGCTGGGTGGGGGTACTGGGAGCCAGCATTCCCAATGGAATACAGCCCAACTGGGAATACTGGAGCCCAGATTCAAATCCAGGCTCTGTCACATACTAACAAGATGGCTTTGGAAATTGATAGCCCCACCCTGGGTGATGGTCTTCAGTGAAATGGACTTAGCAGTACTTTATTAGAAGCACAATAGTGCTTTGCATATGTAAATCAAATATTAGGGCCTCTGGCTTATCAGAGGGGCAGGGTGGTTGGACCAGACGGAAGGAGAGAGGGCTCCTGGTCCAGACCTGCTATTTATATGATATATAAATCATATGCCATATTTGAATCTCTGTTTCCTTCCTTCTCTGTACAAAGAAGGAGTTGACTAAAGAGGGATTTAAAATTATGCCTCTTGGGGTTTCAGGGTCTTTAAGGAAGTGCCTTTGGGGATGCCTACAAGGTGAACCAGAGACGTTCCACCTATAATGGGTGCCACATGTGGTTTTATTATTTAAAAAAATAATGAAAGGATCCTGTTGCCAAACAAAACTGAAAATCTCTGAGTAGGATGACTCACAAGCCAATGATGCTGATGTTGGAAAAATTACAGTTGTAATTAGAACAAGCATTTATCAAGAGCTGACTATATGTCAGGCATTGTGCTAACAGCTCTACAGGAAATCTCAGTGAAATCTTAGAGCACCTTAAGAGGTATAGGTATTACTATTATTATTATTCCCATTATACAGATGTGGAAATTGAGGCTCAGAGAAGGTTGAGGAACTTGTCCGAAAGTAGAGTTTAGTAAGTGACAGAGCTGGGATTCAAACCCAGGCCATCAGGCCCAGAGTCCCCACTCTACCATGGCCTTAATTATGAAGCTCACCCATGGTTACATGCTCTTTGGGCACTAGGCACTGATGAGGGTGCCTGGCTTACTTGGGGGAAGAAGGTTGCTCATTGTCTGCCTTTGGATGGGTCATCATCTGGTCAAGCAGTTCACTGAAGCAATGTGGTGGCCATGTCTCAGCCTGACAGACTTCAGGGAGCAAAACATCTGTGTGCAGATGTGTCTCTGCTTTGAGCTGGGAATCTTGCCTTACTCCAAATTTGAGTCCAAGCCAACAACCCACTTCTCACTTATAACATGGACTTCTGCATTACTGCGTTTTTATCATACACCTTGTTTCTAGGGTATCAGTCTTACAATGTCCTTTATTGGCTCATCCTGTGAAGTCTACATCAGTGTAGCTATTTTCAGTGTGGTTTATTTGTAACCACAAATAAATTTACAAATTTACAAAACCCCTGTCTTCTGCTGTAGATAGAACCAGAACTCTGACTTAGGCCTGTAGGACTCATAGTCTCCCTTTTAACGGTTCCAGGTTGAGACCAAAGAAGAAATGTAGGTGACTCCCTTGAGAACTTGTTTATTGCACTTCTTAAAGGCAAGGGCTACCATGTGAGGGGGGTAGACATGTTACAAAAAATGTGATCTATGGATCAGCAGCAACAGCAACATGTGGGAGCTTGTTAAAAAGGTAGAACCTTCAGCCCGACCCAAACCTACCAAACCAGAACCTAAATTTTAACAAGATCCTCAGGTGACGCATGTCTGCTCATTGCAGTTTGCAACCATTGCAGTGATGGTGGGTTCCAGTCCTACTGCTGGATAAAAATGCAGAGAGCTACCGGGGACTGCCCAGGACTACAGACCAGAAAGGGTGGGCCATGTGTTGCTGTTCTCAGATCTGGTTTTCTCACCAGCCCCTCTCTCCCTGTAGCACCCTAAACATCAGCGTGGGTGGGACAGGCATGTTCACCGTGCGGATGGCACTCTTCCAGAGCCCTGCCTACACACAGCCCTACCAAGGCTCCTCCGTGACCCTGGCCACAGAGGCCTTTCTTTACGTGGGCACCATGCTGGATGGGGGTGACTTGTCCCGGTTTGCACTGCTGATGACCAACTGCTATGCCACACCCAGCGGCAATGCCACAGACCCCTTGAGGTACTTCATCATCCAGGACAGGTGAGGCTCCTGGATGGAATTCCAGGGCAGAATGGGGCAATCTCTGGATTGGGATTTGGGGAAAAGTACATCTTTATATTTGTTCATCTCTAGCTGAAAATCTAACATTACCATCCACTATGAACATAGGCAACAAATCATGAAAGTATTAGCAGGACATTTGCACATGTTAATACTTTTCAGTTACTAAAATATTACAGTTTCTACTAGAAATTATTTAATTATCAGTATGTATTTATATATAATAGATATGTAAAAGGGCACCTGGATGGCTCAGTCGGTTAAGCATCCTGACCAGCTCAGGTCATGATCTCACAGTTCCTGAGTTTGAGCCCCACGTCGGGCTCTGTGCTGACAGCTCAGAGCCGGGAGCCTGCTTTGGATTCTGTGTCTCCCTTTCTCTCTGCCCCTCCCCCACTCACATTCTGTTTCTCAAAAATAAATAAAAAAATAAACGTTAAAAAATTGTTATAATAGATATGTAAATATATAATATATATATCAAATATTTTAATATTTTGAGAACTACACTTCAATTTAACTGGTTTCCTTTATAATCTTAGGTACTTTATGTGTTTAAAACATTATTTTTGAGGAGGGATGCATGGGCTTTACCAGAAGGCTGGAGGTGTCCAGGACTCAAGAAAAGGTTAAGAAACCTGACTGAAAGGTGCACCCACCCAAGGCAGGAGACAAGCAAGCAGGACTTGGCTGGGAGGAGTGCACTGGAGACGGTTAATCAAGGGCCAGTTGTAAAAGGGAGGACATAGAAGTGCTGCTTTTTACTCCAGAGGCATTGGAGAACCATGGGCCACACTGTGAGAAAGTAATTCACACTGTCATTCAAAATGGAACAGATGTTTCTGGAAGCTTACTGTGTACCAGGCTCTGTGGATAACACAGTGCATAGAACAGACAAACCTCTATGCCCTCATACAGCTGATATTCCAAGGGGTGGGGGGAGACCAATAATTAACCAAGATGAAATCCATAGCATGTCAGTGGTAATGGAGCTACAGGAAAAACCCAAAGCAGGAAAAGGGGAGAGGCATTTGCAATTTTAGTAGCACAGTCAGGAAGACAGTGACCTATTCCTGATTCAGTTCTTAGAATGTGTCTAATTACATCAAGGGAAAAGTCTCAGTTGGGTGCTCATCTGACATTTACACTTCTCTGTTATTTGCTAATCCCCTTTGCAGCAGAAAGAAAGCAGAAGTCTGTTTTAGGGCCTTTAGCTGTGACAGTAGCTAACTAAAATTTAATAGCACTGTTTTACTTTGTATTTATCTGTAAATGGTCATGTTTTGCTTATGGCAAGCGATACTGGTTTGCCATTTGTGGTCAGGATCTGAAGATTCTTCTGAAAAAACTGATGTATTCCAATAAAAATTTACATGTATTTGATGAAAATAGTAAGTAGATAATAATACAGATGTTGCGAAACACAGGAAAACATACATGAAGGTGGTTTCTAGGTAAGGCAAAAAAAAATTGGGAAAGGGTTGGCATGATCTTGATTGGGCCATCATGGAGACTTGGGTTCACATCTTGGCTTTGCTGTTTCTTTGCCAGAGACACAAGCCATCTCATCTGTCTGACTATTCATGTTCTCATATATGAAATGAGCATATGTGCAGTTGAATATGTACGCTGTGGAACGCTTGGAAAGTTTTGAAAAAGAAGCAGGAAGAAATGCTGGATGTGCCTTTGTTTTTCTGTCTGGGCATGTGTGGGAGCTGGATTGGGGACCACCAGTCTGAGAGAGATGTCAAACATCTCAGGATGTGTAAGGAGGAGCCGGCTGGGGAGACAGTAAGAGGGGCTGGATGCCCTGCTCAGGTTGTATGTATGGGTCTTTCAGGCAGTGGGTCCCCTTAACCTCAGGGCCTTTATTTTGCCAAGTGGAGTGTGCACTTTTGCAATCAGATCTGAATTGTGGGGGACACAAAGCAAAGAGGTCCCTTCTCAGTTCTTCCTCTGTGCAATCAGCATTCAGCCCCTCTCCTAAATCAATTCTGAGAAAATCATGTAAAATAGCAGAGAAGATGCCCAATTTGTCTGCCCATGTGTCCTGATCCAGCCCAGCACATACATGAGTCATTGCAGGTGCAGTTTTGAGTTCAGGTGCCATTGTGTGCATTTACAGATGGGCACACACACATACACACACACTCCCATTTGGTCATTGCCCCTCAGGACTTGGAAGTTGCCCACTGTTATAGTTAGAGCCACCTACATAAAAGATAGCAAAGGAATGGTAGCTAAGGATCCTGAATGTCATTTCCTAGGAAACCAAGCTGACTTCATTACATAGTTTCAACTCTGTGCTGACCACAGTTTTACTTCACCATCATATATATGTAGCATCTACTATGTGTCATATACTATAGTGAGCACTTTGAAAAGTTAACTGGCTTAATTTTCACAGCTATCTTATGAAATGGGTTACAAATAGTACTCCCTGTATACAGACTGGGAGACTGGGACACAGAGAGATTAAGTTGCTCAAGGACACACAGCAAATAATAGGGGGAGGAGTGAGAGTTGAACCCAGAAGTTTGGCCATAATTGCTTCTCGGCCTTTTGGCTAAGATCAAGTGCAGGAAGTTTGGCCATAGAGTACTTGTTTAACCAACCATGTTTTATGACTTAAATCTCCCAGATGTCCACGCACTAAGGACTCAACCATCCAGGTGGTGGAGAATGGGGAGTCCCCTCAGGGCCGATTTTCTGTCCAGATGTTCCGTTTTGCTGGGAACTATGACCTGGTCTATCTGCACTGTGAAGTCTATCTGTGTGACACTGTTGATGAAAAATGCAAACCTGTGAGTTGCCTTTTCCTCCCTCAGGCTGCTTGCCATGACCTCCCCCTCGCCCATCTCCAATAACCAAAGACATCTGGCCACAAGGTCTAAAAGAAAATAAACATTTTGGCTGTGTTTCTCTTTTAGTCCAGGAATAGAATGAGCAGTAAGACGGGGTGGGCGTGGCCAGGTAAGAGACCTAAGCTGTTGGGAAATCAGGCGAGATCAGTGCATTGCAACTGGCTGGTAAATGCTCTGGCTTATCTGCAGGCTTGTGTTCTGATAACAGAAGCTGACATTTTAAAGCACCAGGTGCACCTTATCTGTGTTAATTTTTTAATTCTTTGCAGTAACTAAAGGGGAGGAATTTTATTAGTTCCTTATATGAGCCACTCAGAGAACTTTGGTAACTTGCTTAAGATCATATACCTAACAAATGGTAGAGGTGGGGCATGAGCCCAGGTATGCAGATTTCCTGACAACCCCTGCTTTGACCATCCTCAAGCCCCAGACTGAGGCAGGAGGATGCCCTTGTGAGGAGTGGAACCCATTCCCCACGGCAGGACCACATTCAGTCTCCCTCATGGAAGGGTTTCCTTGTTGCCCTCTTCCTGCAGACCTGCTCTGGGACCAGATTCCGCAGCGGGGGCATCATAGACCAAACCCATGTCCTGAACCTGGGTCCCATCACACGGAAAAGTAAGAAAGATACTCCCTCCTCCCATGCTCCTGGTGGGGAATATTCTCTGGAGATGAGGAGGAATGACAGAACTCAACATGTGGATCTTACTATGTTCAGAACTGGAGCAAGTCAATTCTGTGGGGCAAGGTGGACTATAAGCTGCCTTCCTTTTACCAGTTCCGAGTCATGTGTTCTTTCTGTTGCACAAATTTGTTCTTGTGCCTCCTGTGTACTAGGCCCTATACTAGTGGTTGGGGATCCTGTGGTGAGCAAAAGCAGACACAGATCTGGTTCACATGGAACTTAGAGACCACTGGAGCAGACATTATTCAACTGAGGAGGGATTAACTAAGAGGGGTCAGGGAAAAGGGGTGAGGGGAAGGGAATCTCAGGGTACAGAGGGTACAGCATGGGCAAAGGGCCTGTAGTGGGACGTAGCTCAGCCTGCTAGAGGAACTGAGAAAAGGCCGGGCAGGCTGGAAAGAAGAGGATGTTGGTATAGGATAAGCTGATGTAGTGGGGTCCAGACCATGTGGGGACTTACAGTTGTTGCTAAGTTTTGGTGCCTTTCTCCTGAAAGTAGTGGGGAACCCCTGAAAGTTCAAAAGCAGGGAAATGACATGATCAGGCCCGGGTTTTAAAAAGACTACTCTGGCTGCAAGGAGAAGAGCAAATTGAAGGGCTTTCTCTCAGGATTTTTGCCAACTGCATGCCTTCTCCTCACACTGATCCTTCTCTTTCCATCTACAGATGTCCAGGCCGTAGTCTCAAGGGCTGCTTCCAGCAGCCTGGGTAAGTTCAGGTCCCCTTTTCAGGGGACATCCACGAGAACCTTCCTCTGGGGCTTTTATCTATAAGCCCAGGATGTGCTGGAGCACCTGGCCTGGTTGGCCTGAGCTCTGAAGAGGTGACTGCACCTGTGGAAATGCCTGGTCCTGGGGATGTACATATGCACATATATGTATGCTGTCCCCCACTAGTGCACATGTGCACACAGACACAGGCATGCATAGACAGGCACCCCAGAATGTACATCACCCAGACATGTTTGCACACACACAGACACACGCACACCAGGTCACATGCATATATTCATATTTGTACACACAGATGCACAGACAGCTAGAGGTGCACGCATGCATATTTGCAGGTACAGACACACACACAGTTAAACAAACTTATACCTAGTAGACATGCACACACTAGATCTGCATCCTGGGCACTTCCTGAAGCTTTGTGATTTATCTCTAACACTATTTTCAGGATTCACTCAGCAGGTAACAAATATATGTTCAGTGCTACTACATGCCAAAGACAATGCTTAGTCCCAGGATTAACACAATAGACAAACAAGAAACCCTGTTTCTCTGCTTCTCTGATGACAAAGGCCAGGGACAGGTGGCATTTTATGGCCTTTGACTGACTTGTCTGAAAATATGGATGAAAAGTGAATTAATGTAACTGTTGCCCTTCTTGGCTCCTGGTATCTAGATCTGAAGGAGTTGTTACACCAACCTAGTGTTTTACCTGAGCTAGTCCAACCCTGTACCAGTGACCTTGGAGCTGGAGATCTAAGGTGTTCCTAAGAGGCTTCTCCTCTGTGAATATCTCAAGGTTACAAAGGATGCTTGAGTAGGTTGGGCCCTGCACATCAGTGTCCTTTTGAGGGGCTACCAATGCCATTCCTAATGCCAGAGGAAAGACTGTCTTCTTCAATCTGGTCCACCTGAGAGGGCACCTTTCTCTATTTTTCTACTCTGAGTGGCACCTTTCTCTAATTGGATTTCAGAGCAGATCAAGAGAAAGAAGTTTCCTTTTTCTAACTGATCAGCCCAGAGAGGGTATCCTTTCCTAACTGGTCAGTCTAGAGGAGGCACCTAATGTTAGTTTTGCACAAAAACACATCCGTGTTAGCAGCAGCCCTATAATTGCTTTCTTTGCAGGGTTCCTCAAGGTCTGGCTGCCTCTGCTTCTGTTGGCCTCCTTGACCCTGATGTCTCAGTGATAGGCAGCTGGAAACCCTGTGCTCTGCGGCTCTCACTTCCTGATGGCTGTAGGTGATGCAGTTTAGTGCTCCAGCCACAGAAAAGGGAGCTCACACTTCAATCAACCTGCTCCTCTTGCCCTGCCTTTGATCCTTGCTATTGCAAAACGGCCTGTATCTTTAAATTCTGCCATCTCTCAAAATGGGACTTGTGATGTGTCTGCACATAAGGTCCCATGTCTCTTAAAAAGTGTGGCAAAATAATAATAATTTTAAAAGCTCAGTCTTTGAAGTCATTCATTCATTATTTTTCATTGAGCATCTACTATATGTAGGAACTGGTCATAGTGCCAAGGATCCTGTGGTAAAAAAAACCAGGACTCATGGAGTTCACACCCTGGTTGGAGAGACTGGGTTTAACTGGTTCTGCTGTGTAATCTTAGACAAAATACATGATGTGACTGAGCTTCATCCATCCATCTATCCATCCATCCATTTATTCAAGAAATATTTGCTGAGCATCTCCTCTGTGCCAGGCACTTCTGGGGATACAGAACTGAGCAAGTAAAACACAATCCCTCCACTCCTGGAGTTTACAGTCTGGCAAGAAACGGAGTGAACCTAAAAGGTGATTACAAGTGTGGCAGGCATGGTAGAAATGGAAGGTATAACTGGGGGCTGCTGCTGCTGTATAATGGGACCAATAATGATGCCCTCACAGGGTCTATTCAGCTTTGCAAAAACATTTATGTGAGCACCCAGTACGTGCCAGGTGCCATGATGGGAGCTGGGGAAAGACCAGTGAATAGGATAGATGCAGTCCCTGTGTTCAGGAGTCTCACAATCTTTAGAGGTGATGCACTGACACAGCCTACAGACTTCCTTCCTTCACTGCACTTGTCCCTCTCCATCTAGAAGATGTAGGCCTGTTTACACAGCCACAGCAGCAGCAGCAGCAGTGGAGAGAAGACCCACTACCCCCATTGGCCAGGGAGGCTTCACAAGGCAGGGTCTGGTGGGGTGGGGGGCTCCAGGAGTCTCACTGAAGGCACAACCAGAAATAAAGAGGCTCTTGGGCCCAGGAGACCCAGATATTCCAAGGACTCTGGACTTGAGCCAAGGACTCTGGACTTGAGTGTCAAGTGGGCCAGTAGAAGCCAATGTGATGGGAAATGTCTGCCCTGACACCAGCTGCTTCCTGGAAGTCCAGCTGTGGCTTTTCAGGACAGACCAAGGCCCTGTTGCTTTATTAGAAACTTCTGACCTCAGGGAAAACCACACGTGTGTATCAGCAAACAAGGCTATGGGGACAGTGTATCTTGAGCTAAAAGATCTCACATGCAGGCACACAGACATGCACTGAATCCCCAGGCCTGCTGCCTTTGCAGAAGGGCTTTATGTAGGAGGACTTCAGTGCTGAGCCTGGCCCTGTCTGTGGTCAATCCATGCTTAGTGGAGCCTGGTTGGATCGTGTGCAGATTTACTTTGACTCAGGTACAACCAAACATGAAGAAAAATAAAAATGCCAAAGGCAAGAGCCAGGGAAAAGAAAACACACCAGAATTAATCCTTTCATCCCTCTGCTCCTTTTTTCTTTTCCTTTCTTTTCTTTTTCTTTACTTTGCTGTTGTTTGTTTTTTTTTTTTTTTTTAACAATGAAGGAGCAGACTTCTGTTTATTTATTTTGAGAGAGAAAGAACAAGAGAGCATAGCATGAGCAGGGGAGGGGCAGAAAGAGAATCCCAAGCAGGTTCCACATAGTGTGGAGCCCGCTGCAGGGCTCAATCCCAGGACCACAAGACCATTACCTGAGCCAATATCAAGAGTCAGATGCCTAATCAACTAAGTCACCCGGGTGCCCCTACTTTATGTTTTTTTTTTTTAATCAGTTAGGTATTCAACTGCAACATTCAGTAGATACTTTAAGCATAAATTAAATGCTAGGCACTTTTATAGGCACCACAGTAATAGCAAGTAATCAAAACAGAGTCCTCGCTGGTAAAGAGCTTAAGTTTAAAAGGGGGATACAATTAAACAATAACTACGTGAAATGCCAGTGACATGCACTTTGGTGTAAAAAACAAGGAAAAGAGAATAGAGCTATGGGAGTGTTATTTTATATAGGATGGTCAGGGAAAGTCTCTCTGATAAGCAGAAGCTGAGACAAGAGAATGAACTAGGGGGATATCTGAGGAAGAACATTACAGGCAAGTGCAAAGACTCGATTTTGTGTCTTCTCAACAAGGTTTCACTAAGAGTTGAACAGCCATAAATTTTGAGGCATGATTTGCAGGAGAGGCTCTGAAGCATGCATGTTGTGATTTTTTTTTTTTCCATTTGTTTACCCAACAAGTACTTACAAGGTGCTGGTTACAACTGCAAAGACAGAATCCCTGTCCACAAAGATCTTAAAGCCTTCAAGGGAGACAAATAAGTTAGCGGATAATTGAATGGAACTGGAATCATCCCAGACAAGCACAGGGGCAGAGAAGAGAAACACTGGCAAGCCTGTGGTGTTCAGGAGTCTTCCTGGTGAAGGTGGACTTAAATATGTAGTAGGAACAGTATGGGAACAGTATGATCTAGGCAGAGGGAATAGTATATGCAAAGAGCTGGAGGTAGATAAGAGCTCAGAGAGTCACAGATTGGCTGAAGCATAGAATGTGTGGAGAGGAAGCTGTAGACGAGGTAGGAGCTGTGGCCAGCTGTCAGATCCCAGGAAGCAGGAAGTTATAGGAGTGGGGGAAAATGCCAAGATGTGATACTATGGCATTTGGCCGCAGGGGAGGTAACAGAATCAAAGGAGGCAAGAAAGAAAGCAGGGAGACCCTGCTTTCTAGGCAGCTATTAAAATAGCTATTAAAATCACCCTTATCAGATGATGTTGGCCTGAAGTAGGGTTGGTGAAATGGGGCTGAAGAAGGAAAGACTGATTCAAGAAATATTTGAAAAGTGAATGACAAGTTGTGGTAATTACCAGAAATATGAGCCTGAGGGAGAAAGGAAGGAGCCAGGCAGGTCTCCAGCTTGGGTGACCAGATGCATAGTAGTGTCACTGATTAAGACAGACAATGGGGGCACCTGGGTGGCCCAGGTGGTTAAGTGTCAGATTCTTGGTTTCAGCTCAGGTCACGATCTCACAGTTCATGGGTTCAAGCCCTGCATCCGGCTCTGTGCTGATAGCATAGAGCCTGCTTGGGATACTCTCTCTCCCTCTTTCTCTGCCCACCCCCTGCTTGTTCTCTCTCTCTCTCTCTCTCTCTCTCTCTCTCTCTCTCAAAATAAATAAATTAAACACACGAACTTAAAAAAAATAAGACAGGCAATGCAATGAAAATGGAGAGATCTGAGTGATGGATGAGTTCAGATTTGAGCCTGCTGAGGTGAAAGTGCCTCAAGCACCTCAGCCCAAAGAGAGAGGTCTGGCAGGAGCTGGGTAGAGAGACAGTTATGATTGGAATGGAGGGGTCAGAAGAGGGATGGAGTAAATGACTGTTTTGTGGGCCCAGATGAATTTTGGAACTCTGCATTTGTGGTGGTTGTAAGTTCCATATTTAGGGGATTTTTCTCCAAATGCAAGAGGAGTAAAGAAGGTGGCTTACAGCACCTTTCTTTGCCCAGGTTGGGGTTTTACTGGAAGATGCTACCAATGCCAGGACGTCTGTACTCCCTGCCCCCAATAGCCTTGGCTCCTTAAAGAGTCCCAAAGAAACACAGAAGAGGCAGTGACCATTTGTTCTGCAAAAGCTTTGACTCCCTTATTTAAAAAAAAATTTTTAATGTTTTTATTTTTTTTTTTTTAATTTTTTTTTTAACGTTTATTTATTTTTGAGACAGAGAGAGACAGAGCATGAACGGGGGAGGGGCAGAGAGAGAGAGAGACACAGAATCAGAAGCAGGCTCCAAGCTCCGAGCCATCAGCCCAGAGCCCGACGCAGGGCTCAAACTCACGGACTCACAGACTGTGAGATCGTGACCTGAGCTGAAGTCGGATGCTTAACCAACTGAGCCACCCAGGCGCCCCTGTTTTTATTTATTTTTGAGACAGAGAGAGACAAAGCATGAGCAGGGGAGGGGCAGAGAGAGAGGGAGACACAGAATCTGAAGCAGTCTCCAGACATCAGGGCTGAAGCAGGACTCAAACTCACAGACTGTGAGATCATGACATGAGCTGAAGTCAGACGCTTAACTGACTGAGTCACCCAGGCACCCCTTGACTCCCTTATTAATGCCACAATACCATGCCACAAAAGCCGGGTCCAAGCCTAATGCTTCAAAGTCCAAGATCTATGGCTTCCTCTCCCTTCCATACCTTCCAATCTCTAGCGTAGCCCACATATCAGAAGGGATTGGAGAAGAGGTGATTCTGACACTCATTTTGCCTTGGGGCCTTATCTGTCCTTTGATATTCCGTAATTCACCATCCCCAAATTGGCCCTTCCCAGACTCTTCAACACTGAGTATCTAAAAGTGTATAAAGTCTATGGGCCAAAAATTGGAAACACCCATTCCCCACTTCCTTATTTATTCCCTTGCTCTAACTGGCCCTGAGTGGAATGGCATCCAGACAGAAGCAGAAGTGTTTTAAGGTGATTAGCTAAGAACACAAGGTACAATTGGAAATCCATTGTGCAAACAAGTGCTGTTTGGTTACTCTCACTTCCCTTTGGGTATTAAGCTCCCTTTTGATTAGTGTTTGGTTTCTGGTAATAAATATGGCACCAGCTTCATTGGTTTATTTGGGGGGTTGGGGAGCACATACGCTTCTTCCACTATTTTCTGTGGTAAATCACTTATCTTACCTACATACACCCAACAAGATCAATGTATACCTGGGAGATTAACTCCAGTCCTACCTCAGCACCAATCACAGATAGCCACGTGGGTGAGGAAATACAATAAAAGGATGGTCCACAGTAGGCTTTCCCAGAGCTGGACAGACGAGGGCCACCCTGTGTTCTTACCCCAAGGTAAGTCCTACTTCAAGACCCAGCAGGCTTTCTCCTGATTTGGTAGGTGCTCCCCTATCATCTCTGACCCACTGGATGTGCTAGGGTTGTTTATTTCTGGCAACTTTCAGAAACAGCAAGGACTTTGGATCCTGGCCCTATCAAGTATTCCAGATATCACTCGGTGTCCAACTCAACCACAATTCCAGCTACCTGCTGGCTACTCCAGGTCTACAGATGCCTCCTGCCTCCTCACCCTGCCCGTCCTCCAGGAACGTAGGCCCCTACTTGGGATCTCATCCCTAAGAACTGCCAGACCTGCGTGCTCTCTAACATATTCATGATATCCCTTCCAGAAACAGATCTCTAGCTTCAACCTGAGTCTTCCAGAGGCTTTAAGAAGTCATCAGAAATTTGTCCATCCGAGCAAAGTTTTCCAGAAAAGGGAATGTTGCTAATTTGAATGTTGGCAGGCTCTTCATAGCTCTTTGTTTCTGCCCTCCCTCCCCCCCATTTACTTTTTCATTTACTGCTCAGACCTTTAGTGAGCCCCCTTGTGTGTCAGACACTGTGCTAGCAGCAAGCTATGTGGGGCTCAGTCTGACATGGTCCCACACTCACAGAAACCTACACGTATATAGGGTGCTTCAGGAGTCTCTTAGCACAGCACCTGATACACAGAACTAAGAAAGCAGCTGCTACTTTTGTCTGTAGATACTCACAGCACTTTAACTTTCTCCTCCATCCAGTCTTCCAGAGTCTCTACCTGTACCTGAGCAAGAACCAACCTGGGGCATTCTAGGACGTCCTACAGCACCGGCCACCTCTAAGCTTGCCTTTGGTTCTCTTGATGCCAACCTCATCCCTTTGGCAAGCCACCTACTCTCATTACCCCCACCTCCTTTCTGCAAGTCACGCCTGCTTTAAAACAACACAGTCCTTCATGAAGGAAGTCATAGGTCCGTTTCTGAGAACGTGGACCTGTGGTCTTAAACAAGCTATTTAATTTCCAGCACAGTGCCTGCATGCAGGAGGAGCTCAGTAAATATTTCTGTGATAAATATGTTCTGAGTCCCATCTCCCTCTTCATCCATAAAAGGGAACAATAATAGTACCTTCCCTGGATGGTGGTTCAGAGCCTTAAATGAGCTAAGGTATGCAAGGGGCTGAGTACAAGCCATGGTGCTGAACTGATGTGAATTTCTTTCTAACCCTTATACCCAGAGGAATGACTTCTGTCACCCTGATTGTATCTGGGTCTTTCCCTCCCCCTAGCTGCATGGAGAGTCTGCATGCTGCTGAGTAACCTACACATCTCAGCTTATGGAAATGATGGTGGGCTCTTATGTCTTGTGGCTGGCCTTGGCCTCCTGCATTCTGACTCTGGCATCTACAGAACAGCAAGGTATGTGCTCTGTTCATCTGGCATCTCAGATGGCCCACCAAACCTGGGGAGAGGGGGAGTGCAGAGAAAGCAGTTCAGGGTCAGTGAGGAGAACAGGGACATGTCTAAAGCAAAGACTCAGCAGCTGGAAGTCAAGGGGAACAAGATGAGAGAAACCAGAATGCAGCCATAATCTCTCAAAGACTCAAATCAGAAATCTCCACTGTGAGGACCATGGAGCCAGTTAATATAACTTCCTATGCCCAGATATGTGGAGCTCAGATAGCAGATTCATGGGGACATGAATCGCCCAGTCACTCTGTGCCCTTGCTTTGGCAAGTACCTTCTCCTTCCTCTGTATGTTTGCTCATCTGTAGAAAGAAAGGATTGCAGGTAGTGATTTCTGGGGGTCCATTGAAAGATCTGTGGATTGGGCACCTTAGATGGTTGTAGGAAATGTCCTCAGGCTCAACACCAGGGTGAAATCTCTGCCTGTATCAACTGTGGAGGGGGCTGTGGGGAGGGGAGAGGAGGGACTCAGCTCATGGTCTCCCTTGGGAAAACACAGCGTGTGGGAGGGAAATAATCCAAGAACAGCAAGTGCAGTGACTTATTTCCTTAAAACAAGCACATACATAAGCAAGGCTTGAAAATCTTTTTTTCTAAAACCCCCCTCTACTGTGTATTACAAGAATGCAATCCTGTGTGTGTTCTTAGTCCATAATTCAGGCTCTCACACCGTTCAGTAAATCAGAACTGGAGGAGAGAACCAGCCTCAACTCCTCTTAGGACTCAGGTGCTGTGTTTGGCATTTTACACTTATTACCTCATTTAATCCTCTAGCAATGCTTTAGGGTTTTATTTCTTCAAAACAGGGGACATATTCCAGGAAGACTACATACAGCAGTGCATGGCAAACTCTTAAAAATTCTTTTGATGGCTATGTATATTTTTTCATGTGTATTAAAAATCTGTAACTAGTACAACATACCTATGGTATCACAGATATTATTCCTTAGGATGAAACAACTTTATAAAGAGAAGCATTAAAAGAAACATATTAAGTAGATAATTGGACAGGGGGACACAGATGTGGCAAACACCATGACTCAAGGCATGAGAATGGAGGGAGTTTGGGAACCACTAGCTACAGGTGTTGTTTTGCAGATTCGTCTCAGGGAAGTTGAACCACCTGTCAAGGTCATCCAGCCAGCAGGTGTGGAGCTTATTTAAACTCAGAATGACCAGCCCACCCCTTCACTTCTCAGTCTCTTCACACATCATAGTTCCTGAATCTGCTAAAAACAGATCAGCAAAATCAGAAAGGGTCATGTTAGACCAATGGTTCTCCATTGGGGGTGATTTAAGCAATATCTAGAGACAACTTCCAGGAGGAAGGAGCTACTGAAAGCTAGTGAAAAGAGCCCAGGGAAGCTGCTGAGCATCCTATAATGCACAGGATGCCCCCACACCCGCCTGCCCCAACACAGAACTAACCATCCTCAAATATCAGTAGTGCCAAGGTTGAAAAACCTTGTGTTAGATCTGTATCTACTGATAATGTCTATGATATATTAAATAATGTCTATGATATATTAAATAAAAAATGTAAGTGTAAAAAAAAGGGGGTGCCTGCGTGGCTCAGTCGGTTAGGTATCCAACTTCAGCTCAGGTCATGATCTCACAGTTTGTGGGTTCGAGCCTCGCATTGGGCTGGGTGCTGACGGCTCAGGGCCTGGAGCCTGCTTCAGATTCTGTGTCTCCCTCTCTCTGTGCCTCTCCCCTGCTCACACTCTGTCTCTCTCTCTCTCAAAAATAAATAAACATTAAAAAAAATTTTTTTAAAGCTGTACAGCATTAAACCCATTAAAAAAACCCTATAGTTTAAACATATGCATAGAAAGAGTCTGAAGACTATACAATAAATTTATGGATATTTCTGGGGATGGAATGGACTTGTGACAACTTTCATTACTACTTTATTCATTTTAATGACATTTGAAGTTTTTTCCAATCAGCCTGTATTGCATTTATAATACATAGTCAGACAGGACCATAGTATATGGTTGCACAGGGGAGCACTGCACAACTCTAGAGACTGGGGGAGGGCACCACGCTCAATGTGAAGGATGCCCCTTGGAACTGTGCAGGGTGGAGACCTTAGTGTTCTTAATGCCTATAAAATACCACACAAAGTCCTCATTATTATTCTGACTCCAAGGTGATGAAGGCTAATGTTTAATGAATGGGTTGTGTGCCTCATGTCCTCATTAGGGTCCTTAAGCATATTGAAAACAGAGTGTGTTGGGGGGAGGTGAGGGGGATAAAAATCCTGTGGGCTCTGAGGATGCTCAGTAAACCTAAGCACACTGTTGCTTTCCAGGTGACAGATACTTCACCAACAGTAGTTCCTATGACCCCTGCCAGAATTACACCCGCCTGGACGAACCCTCTCGAAGCACAGAGAACACGAGAGAAAGCCGGGTGTGTGACAGGGACAAGCATGGCTGGTACCGCTTTGTGGGAGATGGAGGAGTAAGGATGCCAGAGACCTGTGTCCCAGTGCACCGCTGCCAGACAGATGCTCCT
Source organism: Panthera onca (assembly GCF_046562875.1). NCBI lineage: Eukaryota > Metazoa > Chordata > Mammalia > Carnivora > Felidae > Panthera > Panthera onca. The sequence continues at coordinate 26,012,486 of NC_138354.1, forward strand.
ATGTGGCTGAATGGGACCCACCCCACACTTGGGGAGGGCATTGTCACCCGCACCGCCTGTGCCCACTGGAGCGGCAACTGCTGTCTCTGGAAGACCCAGGTGCTGGTGAAGGCCTGCCCGGGCGAGTTCCACGTATACAAGCTGGAGGGCACCCCCAAGTGTAATGTGAGATACTGCACAGGTGAGCCGCAGAGAGATGGGGGCAGCTGTGGGGCGGGGCCGCCAGCTACCGGGTGACTTGCCAGGCCTCAGCAGAGTGAGTGGAGCAGGCCAGGAGACTAAGCAGAGTGGCCTGGATTCAACTCCTGCCAGTTACCGCCCAGTGGGGATGTCACCCAAGGTTGCCAGCCTTCCAACATTTCAAGTACGGCCAGAAATTCAGATTGGAGGGTGAAATACCCCTGATATACCATATGTGTAGCATAATACGAAGAACTCAGGCTCACTCAGATTTAGATTCCATTTGGGCAGTTCAATTTATCTTTCTGAACTTGGGTTTTCTGATCTGAAAAAATGGATAATGGCAAAAGTAACAGCCAGTGCATAGTGTTTCTGCTCCTATCCAAAGCCCTTTAGACTACTAACTCATTTAATCCTCACACCAGTCTCATGAGATAGAGATACTGTATAACTATACCTGATGAGAGGTCTGGGGCGTTAAGCAGCTCTCCCAATGTCACAGAGCAGAAACATGACAGAGCTGAAATTTGAATCCAAACACTCTCGTTCTGTGATCTATATGCCTAACCACTATGCTACTTAGTCAAACAGTTACCATGAGAATTGAATGAGCTCATGTGTGGAAAATACTTGAACAGTGTCTGCCACGCAGTAAGCATTAGGATGGCAGCCTCTGGGTTCTCATTTCACTGGATTGGGGGTCAGAAAATCCAAGTTTGAGGCTTGACCCTTCCACTATATATTGCACATCCTTGGATGTGACTTCTGTGTCCTGGTAGAATGACAAAGTTGGCCCTGATAGCCTCAGATGGCCCTGCTCTGCATTCTGATCCTCTTCGTCTGTGCCTCACCCCCTAGACCCCTCCACTGCAAAGGCCAAGTGTGAGAAGGCCTGCCGCCCGGAGGAGGAGTGCCGCTTTCTCAACGGCACATGGGACTGTTTGTGCAGACAGGACCTCAACAGCTCTGGTAAGTGGCTTGGTGGGGCTGGGATGTGGGAACAGTGCCACCGGTGGAGGCTGAGTGAGGCAGCAGGGAGGGAGCCTCTGAGGGTCAGGACAAGGTATAGACCAGAGTCAGTGGGGATGGAACTGAGGTCAGGGAATGAAAGTTCTCAAAGCCATTTGCAAGGATGGGAGAGCAGGGACACAACAAATTGCCAGGTCAGTCTTCGGACCATGGTCTCAGAAAGCAGCTCTGGCATGAGCCAGCTTGACCCACAAGGGTGAAAGGTACTATGGACAAGCACCCTGCTAGTGTGGAACCTGTATTCAAATATCTGCATGTGAGAAACAAGGGCAGACTCTTTTGCTAGTCCTGGATTTGTGACTTAGTAGCTCTCTGGGGCCTGAGACAAGGCATCTATACTTTCTGAGCCTTAATGTCATCATCTGTAAAAGAGGAATAAGAGAATAGTAAAAATAGCCACCATACAGGGTAATTGTGAACATTAAATCAGAGCAGTCCAAATGGGCAGGATTGTCAGGCGATGAGGTTCTTGTCCCAGGAGGTAAGCAAGCAGAGGCAGATGACCCATGAGAAAAAATGCCATAAACAAGCCCTAAACCCTGGATGGGGGATGGATGAGCTTCCCATTATTTCCTTCCTTCCTAGGATTCTAATGAGGGCCTTAGACTCTTGCCCTTGCCACAAGCATGCCTTCCTTTGAGCACACTCCCAGCACACTTCCAATTTCTCTGTGGAAGAGAAAGTGTTCTAGACAGAGGGGAAAGCACAAGCATATGTTTGGAAAACTGGGCTGGAGTGTGGATCAGGTGGTGCGTGAGTGTGCCTAGCAGGAGTGGGGTAGGGATGAGGGGCAGGAAACTGGAAGGAAACAACCCTGCTCTCCATGAAGTCTCTCTCTGCTCATTGGGTAGACGAGCCCCCAGAGGGTCAGAGCTGTTTCCTGGGATGTGGGCCATCACAGAATCAGAATCAGATGTTGGGCTTCAAGGAAGCCCTCCCTGTACCTGGAGACTCCTGGTGCATCCTTGGCAGGTCCTGTCAGGTGACTGGGTGAGCAGGTGGCCTGCCCTTGAGTCTTCAATGGTGGCTACTTAGCAAGTCCCTTTGCTTCCAGGAATAACCCCTTTGTGATCTGGCGTTTTTGCTTACTTCTCCATCTCTTGCACTCCACCCCCAACCATTCTAAGTTCCTGTACCTCTGAGCTCTGCATGTCTGTAAACACACCATCCTCTCCCATCACCTCTGCTGTGGTGCCCTCACTTGCCTTATACACCTGCAAAGCTCCTACTCTCTACTAAGTTTCAGCCCTCTGTGAATCTTTCCTGACTTAACAGAAAGACTCAGATATACCTTCTTGTGTGCTCCCTCTGCACCTAGCACACACTTCAGTTAGTACTTTCCCCATATTGCATTATAATAAGCTATTGACATGTTGGTTCTTAGGTAAGACCAAGGAATCCTCTCGGGCTGTGTCCATGTTTATTTTTGTGTTGAATGTGCCACCCACATGGAGAAAGTGGTTAGTAAATGTATTTGAATCAATGCATTCATAAATATAATAGAAATGGTATTTCTCTTAATTTACTATCCATCTCCCCTATGAGAATGTTAGCTCTCTATATAAGCGTGGGGATTTTGTCAGTTTTGACAAACACTGTGTCCCCAGTACCTATAACGGTGCAGAAGGTAATTGCTCAAGCAGTATTTGTTGAATAAATGTTGAATGAATGAATGAATGAATGAATGAAATGAATGAATGAGTGAATGAACAAATGAACGAAATACAGTGGTTGTGAACCTGTCAGATGTACTGGCTTCACAAAGCCAGGCAATCAGAGTAGTGTGTGTCTAGTTTTGATTCTAGTCTGAAAGGCAGGATAGTCCTGCTTCGCCAAAGACCCCAATCCCCAGAAACCCCGATTCCTGATCCCTGAGATATGAAAGCTCTCCCCACACCTGCACATAGGATGCTTAGAAATCTTGGGCCAGGGGCCTTGCCAACCTCATCTGCCACAAGCCTGGGTGTGAATCCCACCTTGGTCCCAAGTACCTACTAGTCTACCCTCTACTCCCTGGTGGATATGGGGACTTTTCCAAAGGGCAGAGAATGTGGGCTCTGCCCATTGCTTCCAGAGCCCTGTCCACTCCACCAATCCTCTTCTCAACTTTCCAGATGTTCACGGTTTGCAGCCTCAGCTGGACTGTGGGGCCAAGGAGATCAAGGTGTCACTGGACAAGTGTCTGCTGGGAGGCCTAGGTTTTGGGGATAAGGTCATTACCTACCTGCGTGACGGGAACTGCAGCAGTACCATGCAAAGACAGGACAGAAACTGGATGTCTGTGACCAGCCCTACCCAGGCTAGGGCCTGCGGAAACATCCTGGAGGTGAGTGGTGTTTATACCACAGCTACCAGAGGGTGGGAGCTGGGCTGTGAAGCCCAGCGCAGTAGTTGTAAGACCTTGGACAAGTCACTTAGCCTCTCTGGGCCTCTGGTCGAAGGCGAGATTACACATTCGTGAACGTGTTCATTCACGTGAAGAGTTTAGAACATGTTTGCTGATTGAGCTCAATAAATGTAAGCTACAATTATGATTACTCTAATCAGGGGTGATGTGGGAGGGGTCAACATGGGAGCAAGCATGGTGGTTGCTGGTTCTCCCCATGGGCCAAAAACTACTATTCCAGTTCTTGATCTGGGATCCTCACACCCTTTCCCATAAAGTGTCATAGCCACTGGGGCAAGAGGCCCCTGTGCTTCCTTGCAATCAGAAGGCAGGGTGGCAGTGTGATTGAGAGCATCAACCTTGCAGTCAGGCAGGCATGAGTTCCAGATACATCTACATACACATAAGCATATATGTGGTCTTGTTTTTATGTCAAAGAGAAATGGAACCCATGCCATCTACAAAAACACCCTCTCCTTGGTCAATGCTTTCATCATCAGAGACACCATCCTCAACATCAATTTCCAGTGTGCCTACCCACTGGACATGAAAGTCAGCCTCCAAACTGCCCTGAATCCCATTGTAAGGTAAGGCACTGACCCTCACTCTTTGACCCATAACCCTGACATTGATCATATTCACTTCAAGCACAGTTTATGATGTCCTTAGGATGCTGCCTACCTCCTTCAGGAGCTCTCACTCTTACCATCATTCATTCTGCAGATATTTACTGATCATAGATTAATGTTCAGCACGCACAAGGCAGAAGTAGAATATTTTGTGGCTGTTAAAGATTATTATCATTAAATAATGTAGCAACATGAAATAATGTTAATTAAATATGCTAAGGAACAAAAAGAACACCATGGTTTCATTAATCTTGGGGAAGAAAGGAATTAAGCAACTAATTATATCAATCATTACTCACAAGTGACATGAATGCAATGTGGGAGAAGCACAGGGCACTGTGGGCTCAGGGAGCAAGGGCCCCTGACCTAGCTTTGGTGGGTTGGGGATGGTGGGAGCAAGAAGGCTTCCCTGTAGATGTGGGATCTAAGCCAGGATCAGCTTTGATTGGATAAGCACATCAAATTCACTAGAAAGAGAACCAAATAGCAATTTGGGTGGGGGTCCATTTGGGAAGAGGCTTTCATCTGTTGTGTCACTGCTGTCTCACTATGCCTGGAATGGTGCCCTGCAGAATGGATTCCTCAGCATTTCTAGACTCGCTGGGGGACTTTCTGAGGGTGTCGGAACTCCAGGGTGCCCTTTCTATCCCCTCATTGCCTCCTGGGCTCACAGAGGAGCAGGATTAGGACTAGAGATTTTTTAGTTCAATGGTTTTCAGACTGTATTGTGTTGGGGCCCCAAGTTTCATAAGAAATTAAAATTAAAGTCGTTTCTATTTTAAAATGGATGTTTCACTGGTGACTGTGGGGTGGAGACAGGAAGTCTGCTGTTAAAAATGGTGAATCCACATTTTTGTCCCATTGCACAGGGGGGAAGACAGAGGTGTAAACTTGCAGTTACTCTCTGAGTGAAGGAGATATGAGTGATCTGTGAGGTGGGGAGAAATGGTGGAGATCCTGGAGACACACTCATGTACTTGCCAAGTTTAGTGCCTAGGGGATACTCAATGCTCAACTTAAATGGGTGATTGAATAGTTCCTTTAGGGATCAGAGATGTGCCTTTGCCTTCATAGCCTCAAGCAAGTGCAGGGCTAGATTTATCTTGTTCTCACTGACGGAAACTCTCATGGCTTTCCTTTTCTCAGTTCTCTGAACGTCAGTGTGGACGGGGCAGGAGAGTTCACTGTCAGGATGGCCCTGTTCCAAGACCCGAACTACACATCTCCTTACGAAGGGGCTGCAGTTGTGCTGGCTGTTGAATCTATGCTCTATGTGGGTGCCATCTTGGAGAGAGGGGACACCTCCCGGTTTAACCTGTTGTTGAGGAACTGCTATGCCACACCCACCGAAGACAAGAATGACCCTGTAAAATATTTCATTATCAGAAACAGGTGATGAGCAACTCTGAGTTATCTTTTGGCCTGAATAAGATTTGGGGGGAAAGTGATCACTTTGACCCTACCTGACAGTTAATTGGCTTACGTCTTTTGGAAGATAATTTGGTGTTACAGATCATGACCATCCCCTTTGACCCAGGAATATCAATATCACTCCTGAAATTTTAGCCTAAAGCATTAATACAAAATAGGACAAGGTTAAGAAATGCCAATTATTTTTCAGTTCAGTATCCTTTATAACTTTGGATATAGGTTCATAATTCAAAAATAGGGACTTATTAAGTAATGATGGACTATTATATAGGTATTAACACTGACTAATCAACATGAAAACACCAATGACAAGTGTTATGGGACAAAGTATCATAGAAATTGTTACCTGGAAAAAGCAAAGGGAAAATGCATACCCTATATCATGATTCAAACCATACTAGCTAATACTTATTGAGTTTAGCTATGTGCTAAGCAGTGTACATGGACAGTGTCACTAAATGCTCACATCAACCCCAGGGGGTATGGATTATTGTCTCTGCTCTACAGATAGGAAAAGTGAGGCCCAGACAGGTTAAGTCATTTGCTCATGATCACTTAGTTAGAAAGTGGGTCTAGCTGGAATTGAAAGCAGTCTATCTCACTTCAGAGACTGTACCCTACAGAACTGAAACCACATGCACTGATGGATAAACATCTTGGAGGAAACCCAGAGAAATAAAAGTCTATGTCAGGATTGACGGGGGGAAACAGGGAACTCTTTAATTCTTTGATGATGTTTTTATACTGGATACAGATTACAGATACAGCGAAGGGCCTCAGGTCCCCTGAATTGCTCTAGAATGTAGACCCTCACCCTGTCACCCTCGCAGCTGTCCAAATCAACGTGATTCCACCATCCATGTGGAGGAGAATGGGGTGTCCTCAGAAAGTCGGTTCTCAGTTCAGATGTTCATGTTTGCTGGAAATTATGACCTAGTTTTTCTGCATTGTGAGATACATCTCTGCGATTCCCTTAATGAACAGTGCCAGCCGGTGAGTATCACTTTAGAGTGAACTATTCAGAGCTTGACAGGGGGCCTAATACCTAGTAGGCTCTCCATATGGATTTATTGGATTTATGAATGGATGGAAAGAAGGAAGGGAGGGAGGGGAAGAGAGAAGGAAGAGAAGAAAGAAAGATGAATGGATGGACATTCAGCCTCCAAAAAGCCCATGTGTAGGCAATTATTGTGTCCCTGGAAAGCAGAACAGATGAAGGAGGCTGTTGATGAGGTTTCCTTGGCACAAGACATATTTTGAATGATTTCATAATTGACTTTTTTAGTGCTTACTCCTTGTCAGGAATTACACTAAAACTTTCATATGCCTTGTCTAATTTAATTCTCATAACAGCCCTTCACATAGATTCTTTATTGACCTCATTGTACAGTGAGGAACCTGAGCTTCAGGTCTTGTGCCCAAGGGCAACACAGCTAGAAAGCATCAGAGCTGGGACGTACCCCCATTGTCCATGCTTTTAACCCCGATTTGGCAGTGCCTGCTAGTAGTTGGCATTTGGTGAGTGCTTTCTATGTGCCTCTGTGTTGTAGACACACTCATCTTAATCTTCACAACCAGGAAGGTATATTTCATAGTAGTAGGGAGGTGAAGTCATTAGTCCCAAATCAGAAAACTAAAGGGAGTGGAGATGAGATTCAAACTTGGGTTTGTGTGACATCACAGTGAGGATTCTCTAGACTAAGAAAACCACAGCCTCAGAGTTAGGGCCATAGGGTGGGTGGGGTCCCATCCTTGGGCCAGATATGCCCATTGCAGGGGCAGCCTGGATAGCAACTGTGCCTTTAAATGTTGGTATAATGAGATTTCTCCATCCCACAGTCTTGCTCAAGAAGTCACCTCCGTAGCAAAGTAGTGGCTATTAACCCAGCCCAGGTTCTAGATTTGGGACCCATCACTCGGAAAGGTAAGTGGCCAACTTCTGGCGGGAAGGCCAGCTGGTCAAGTGCTGACAGTTAACCACAGATAACTGGCGTCACCATCATAACAACCTAGAGCCTTTTTAGCCTCTTCACTGCAGCCCCCCCACCCCCCCCGGCCCCACCAGTGAATCTATCTTTACATAAGGTCATTGGTAATAATAATAGCACTTGCCACTTGTGCTGGGCCTCCTGTGTGCTAGAGACCAGGCTAAGCTCTCAGTATCCATATTCTAACTTCATCCTCCTGACTGCGTCCATTTTATAGGCGAGAAATCAGAGCTCAGAGAGATTAAGTGGCTCACCCCAAATCATTCAGCTCATGAGCAGCGGGAGTTAGAACTGTACCCAGCTCAGACTGATTCCAAGGCTGTGTCCTTTCCCTTTTTCCTCCTGCCAGGTCCTCTTACCTCAGCCCCTTTTGGGTGAAGTCTAAGTCCTAACCCAACTTTGTTTTCTGGTGAATGACTATGTTTTTAAAATTCCAGTTGTAATATTCTGGGGCATGATGTAGGGGAAGCTTTTCAAATGCTCCACAAATTTTCACCCATCCTACCCATGGGTTAGCAGTACTGTTATAGTTTTTATTACCCCTGGAAAGGAGGAGTCAAAAAACCTAGAAGAGTGAAAGCAATTTTTTTTTGTCCTAAAAAAATTAGGACACAGTAATGTTAATAACAACAACAACAGTAATAATAATAACACACGTGGCAGGCACCATGCAAAACATTTACATGCATTGTCACATGGAATGCTCACAGCAACTTAAGGAGGTAACCACTATTACCACTTCCTTTCTCCAGGTGAATAAACTGAGGCTATCTTGTAAAGAAGGCTCTGCCTTGAACTGTCCTGCCTCTTTACTGAGCCCTCAACTTGAAAAGCTTCATGTGGTACCACAGCGTAGTTGGAAGATTAGGAGCTTTCATTTTGGAATCAGATAGACTAGATTCAAATCCCAGCTTTGCTACCTACAACAAGGTCAACTTGGCCTTGGGCAACTAAGCCTCAGTCTTCTCATCTGTTGAATGGGGATACAATCCCTCTGCTGGAAGAATTAAGTTTCAAATCCATGAAATGTGCTTAGAAAGGGAACTGCTAAACAACAGATGTCTCAACAATGTGGGCTGTCGATGGCTGTGGTGACCAGGTCCAGAAGAACTTGGAGCAGCTACGGCCACAGTGCCACAGTCCCTGGCACATGACTGAGGAAACCTTCACCTCTGCTCTTGTCCCCAGGTGCTCCATCTCTTGGTGTCACGAATGGAACCCCCAGCACTGCAGGTACATCGTTTTCTCCTATGTCCCTGCCCTCCCTCCCAACCCTCTCTCCCCCCTCTTCAATTCAGTGCACATTGAGTTAGCCTGTGCTGACAACTGTGGACATGGAAATGAATCAGTCCCACATCTGGCTCGCAGTGCAGCACAGGGGCCAGTAGTTTAACAGCAAGTATGTATCACAATACCTGGTACCTGTCTACCATGTGCCAGGTGTTGTTTTACATGCTGAAGATATAATAATGAACAGGACAGGCCAGGTGCCTGCCCTCATGGAGCTTATATTACAGTGTGGGAAAAGGCAATAAAAAGTTAGCGAGATAATTAAGAAAAGAGGGTGATGTGATAGAAAGTTACCAGCATGGGTAACAGCGTCTTAAATAAGATAGTTGTTTATTTTACTCACATGTAAATGAAGTCTAGATGCAAGAAATCCAGGACTAGCAGAGTGGCACCACAAGGTCATGAAGAATCCAAGTTCTTTTCAGCTCACCCCTCCACATTCTTCATCCTCATGGTCCAAGATGGCAACCGGAGCTCCAATCATCATCTAGTCAGCAGGATGGAGGGAATATAGAAGAAATCACTGAGTGTTAAGGAACATTCCTGGAAGCTGGCACCTTATACTTCCACTTATATTTCATTGGCCACTGCTTAGTCACACCTGGTGCAAAGGAAGCTGGGAAATGTAATCTTCATGCCGGGTAGCCGTGTCCCTAACCAATGTTTAATGGTTCTATTAATAAGGCAGGAAGGAGAAATAAATACCAGAATAGGTAAATGGATAAAAAAATGTCCACAGAAGGTGATATTTGAACCAAATAAAAAAAGAAGCCAGGTTTATAAATAATAAAGGAACAGCCCTATAGGCAGAATGAACAACAACTGCAAAAATGAGACAGTCAATAAGCAAATAAATCACAAACAAGTAGTGCAGAAGGAGAACAAAGAAGAGTAAATTAATTGCATTAGATAAGGTCAGGCAAGAATTTCAGCAGGTGGCAATATATGAATGGGGTTTTTGTGGATGAACTGCAGTTCAACAGGAAGACCAATCCAAGAAATGTATTTTGGGCCAAAGGGAAAGCAATGCTATTAAGATTTTACTGCCTCGCCCTTCCCCAACACACAAATGACCTATATTGGTGAACCCAGACATGAAAAAGTTCTTTCTACCCTTAATTACCCAGCTAGGTAACAGTCTAAAAGTTTCCAGATAAGCTCAAGACGGCTTGCTTAATGCTAATATTCAGACAACATTCAGAAAAGTAGTGCTCATCAGAGAGAGGGGTTGGAGCTCAGGCTAAAGGCAGCTTGAGAGCAGACCTCAAGTCTCATTCATTTCTTCCAGTACTTCAGGTAAGCACAGTGCCTGGAGCAACCTGGCTTCCCAGTAGAGTCTGCCAGACTGACTAATTTCTAGGGTGGGCAATGGGTTCTGGAGCCTTCTGGAAGAGGAAGGGATCAATCTTATGTGGTATGAGACTGCCACAAGAGGGCACTTATGGCATTCATTGTTTGCTATCTCCCACAAACATTTCTGATGTTTTAGAATTAATTGAACTTCAGCCTGTTTCATAATTGCAAACTGGTTGTCATACACTAATATTTCTGAAAATTGTGATATTCTTCACCACCCTCCCTTCTAGGACATTAGCATGTTACTTTGAAATTTGTGGGATGGGGAGAGGTTATCATCTTGTGGTGGGAAGGGGTACACATGCCTCTCCCAGGCCCCCCAGTATAAGGCAACTATCATCTAGGATCCATGCCTTTCATTAACACTGAGTGTATGGTAACTTTCAGAGGAGATATGACCCCAACCTTCCCACATCTTAGGGTCTAATTTTCAAAACCAGTACTTATACGGTGTTTACCATGTATCAGGCACTGTTCTAAATGCTTGATATGAATTTACTCACTTTAACCTTAAAAAATCCCATGAGGTAATAGCTGCTAGTGATATTTCTGTTGTGCATACAGATGAACTCAGGCATGGAGAGACTCAGGAACTGGGCCTGTACAATTAGTTGTAGAGCTAGGATTCTAAGCTAAATAGTCAGGCCTCAAAGGCTTTGTAACCTCTGTTGTCTTTCCACTTCTTTAGTATTAGAGTAAGTAATGTTAGCTGCTGTGACAATCCTCAACTTACTGTGCCTTTACACAATAGTTTATTTCCCACTAGATCACTGGGGGGATACAGTTCTGTGCTTTGCAATCATTAGGAACTCAGGCTCTTACCTTCTGGTAACTTCTGGCAACTCCACTATCCCCAGCAAGTCCTCTGCTGGAGTCTTGGCTTCTGGTGCCTGGATGTAGATGAGAGAACATATAAAATCATGTAGGAGGTTTTAAGGACCACGCCTAGAAACAGCATATATGATTTTTACCCATATTCCACTGGCCAGATTCAATCACATGGTCCCACCTTCCTGAAAAGGAGGATGGAAGTAAAATGCCTTCCAATGTGCCCAAAGGAATATGAAAAAGTGATGATTTGATAGCTTTGCCTCTACCATATGACCCCTTTGCCATTTTCCAGGGGCTATAACCTAGAACAGATATTAATATACTTTGTCTTGTCCTTGTAAGGCAGAGGATAGAGAGGAAGGCTTGCTTTGGCTGTTGAGCTCCAAAGCCAACACTTGACAGGCATCTCTCTTCCATTTCAGGGTTCCTGGTGGCCTGGCCCATGCTTCTCCTGCCTGTCCTTCTGGCTGGGCTGTTCTGAGACCTCAGCTGGGCATGTGGCCTTAAAGCTCGTGTTCCTCCCTCTGGCGATGGCTTCCGGTTACCTTTTGGCTACGCTGGTTCTCTCTCTGAATCACATAGACAGTCTTGGTGTTCACACACTCCAGGACAGGCTAGGTTTTGGGAGACAAAAGAGTTTTTCCTTGTTCAACACTCTCTGTGCCTTTATATTCCTCTTTTTCTCACAGTGGGGGCTCTGTTGGCCTGGCCTGGCCTGACTTCCTCATTTATTAGCAGGATCTCAAGGCCAGACTTGCTACATGCCTCTGTGGCTCCAGCCTTTACTAGAAATGTAGCATGTCTATAACTCCAGGGAAGATGGGCTGTGTCACTGGGGGGAAGAGGAGGGGGATGGGTTTGTAAAGAAGGCACTTCCCCACAGTTCCTTCCCAAGTACCCCTTGTTCTTACTGCTGATGAACTGAACAGACTGATCCTTGCTTTCACCCGTGTCCTCTGATATATTTCCATCATGATCTCAACAGTCGCCATGGGAATAATTGTAAAGGGTCCACTTTTGGAGACTCTACTCCAGAGAAGACTGGGTCCCATTGCTCCTCTGTCCCCCACCATGCCGTAGACATGCTTTGACATGCCTAGGGCTAAGCAAAAACCTACCCTGGGACCCAAATGCTGGAGGGATTTCTTGGTTTGGATGCAGAGATGCTGTCACTCCAGAGTACAACTCTAGCTGTGAATAGTGGTGTGCTTATGAAGTCCCAGCAGTCCCCACAGTGTCGACCCTGCCATGGGGATATAGCAGCAGTACCTGGGGGATGAGTGAAGTCCCTTTCTTGAGACCTCTAATGGGCTCTCACAAAACACTCCACAAAGATACCACAAACGGAGAAGGCTTCCCTTTCCTGCAGCTACACACAGGGCCCCTCCAAGTTGGCCTCAGGGAAAAATGATCAGATCAGGGCCAAGCCACGGGCAGGGTGGGGTGGAGTGGAGCTGTTTATCTGCCAGGAGAAGACTTTCCAAAGTGTTCTCAAGTTCAGAGGTAGTGTGTTTGCAAGAAATAGAAACCCAATCCAATCAAATCAGGCAAAAGGAGAATCAGTTATAAGGATACAAGAGCAAAAAGTCCAAGAACAGAAGATACAACCTGGCTATATGAGAAAAACCACCAGAAACCAAAGTTTGTCTTTCCATCTGCCATTCTTCCTGAAACCACACAGCCTTTACATCTTTGGGTGTCTCCTTTATTCCCCCCTGTCCTGAAACTAGCTTTTCCTGTTCATTTACCATGTCTGAATTAAATATGGACATTGCAGCTTCACCTCACTTACTAATTCAGGGACCACAGAGACCAACTAGCACTTGGTACCCTACATCCAAATTGCACCAGGGGTAATGTGATTTCCCTGTTTCAGTCAGAGTGCTTCCCTTGGTCCAAACATCTGAGGCCAGGTGAGTGGTCTATTCTAATGCAAACATAGCCAAGGGGGCTGACAAGAAGGGGCAGGTCTCAAACACAGGGCAGCATTTCCTGGATTGACATCTCAAAAGGATGTTACTACTATAATAGTGGCTTCTTTAAAGGGGAATTTCTTGGGAGGAATTGCTTCTGTTTCCCGGTACTCAGAGAATTCATAGGTACTACATTTCAAGGGAGGAGGTGCACTGAGAATGCACCTGAAAGAGAGGTCAGGAGGTCCTAACCTTTTCCCTTCTCTGAGGCTCATCTTCCTTCTGTAGAATAAAAGGGCTGGGCTAGAACAAGATTCTCTAACATTTATAGTGGAACTCTTTCTTTAAATACAAATCTACATGAGCATCCAATAGGCAGACATTAAATGCTAATAGACTCTTGTTGATGTTAGGTAGGGGGCTTAACTCTCCTGTCTGTGATTCCCTCTTCCTCTTTGATTCCGGGCCATCAAAGAAACTCCATCATAACCCACAGGGTTACCAAAGACAAAGTTCTGTAACTTCCTGGTACATATCACCTCTAATAACTCTTCCAGTGTAAAGTACGTGGGATTCTACTTAACAAAAGTCAACCCTGGCTATTTGTCTATTTGTCTATGAATCTAGCTGGCTGGCTAGCTAGCTATCACAAACTCTCCTACTCTACCTGCCCCCCATATATCTACCTATATATCTGTCATCTATCTAGCTAGTAACAGCTTTTTGTTTTCCGCAAATGGGTATACTAAATGAATAACAATCTCTGAATGTCCAGCCTACTTTATTCATCTGATCAACACTAATCTGCTGAGCAACTGCTGTGTCCCAGATCCAAGGGCCTAGGTAAAATAATGAATGAAACACAGTCCCTGGCCTTAGAGGTTCACAATTTGGTGGAACACAAGCACACAAAGAGGCACTCACAGGCAGGTCACACTCAAGCATGCATACCCGCTGACCCTCAGGTACAGGGCTTATATACCCATACCAACATACACATTCTAACAGATACACATATCAACCTCAGGTGCCCAAAGACACATTTCCATACATAGATCCTCACCTGGGTCCTCAAGCCCAGTCACTTACATATTTATTGTCATGAATAACTTAGTAACAGTCAATATTTTTAGCACATCCTATGCACCAGGCATTATTCTAAGTGCATTATGGACATTTCATCATTCCACCCTCACATTAGATATTGAAGGTAGGTACTATTATCCCTAGTTTAGAGATGAGTTAGGCAAGACTTAAAGAAGGCAATTATTCACTCAAGGAATTCAGGGCTTAGGTCTAGGTAGCCAAATACTTAGGCCTAGGTAGCCAAAATACTTTTAACAGACACTGTATTCTGCTTCCATTTATACACAAAGCCCCCTTACACACACAGAGGCACTCATTTTCATACATGTACCACCATACATACATGCACCCACTTGTATACAGGCACATGGGAACACATACATGTGTAGTGACATGTGTGGACATATAATTTGTTAACAGAGGCCCTCACACATACACAGGCTTTGACATTCACGGATGCACAGGTGCTAACATGCACACTAACCTATGCATGGTCATTTAGATGCTGACACATAAACTTTAGTATAGAATAAAACACAGGGACACTCATATCCTATGCTACACACACACACAAACACACACACACACACACTCACTCACAGATACATAAACATATACGTATGTTCCTATAAAATACAGGACTTGAATCCCACTCCCCAAGGTCAAGACTCCACCCATGTCTCCTCTCCCATTTAGCTTTCCTCTCCTCTATCCCCTAGTCCTACCCGGCTGAGCACCAGGACAAGAAGTCCAAACCAGGGGGCACAGTGAAAATAGGCTCTGGATCCAGCATCTGGAAGATCTGGACTAGAAGGATGACAGAAACAGTGAGAAAGGACCTGACTCACATTCAGGGAAGGTGGCATCTCTGTCCTAGGGGAGCACCTAGAAGCAGCAGGTGGAGGATTCAAAGAGGGAAGGGCAGCCCTTCTCTCCAGAAGCTTCAGGTCTGCTTGGGAAACCAGGGCATACAAATTTGAGGCAGCCAAAGCTCAGTAGTGTGAGACCAAGACAGACACTGCTGCAAGATGTGGAGAAGGGACAAGAACTCCACTCGGCCTGAGAGAAGAGGGAAGGATCTGTCCACAGAGTTCCCTGTCTGAGAGAGGAATTAAGTTTCGTTCCATAAAATGCTTTGTATTGTGATTTGTGTTCACAAGGAAAGGACGGGTCTGGTTGTACATATTTTATTGCAATGCTGAAACCTAGCTCCAAATTCATTGAGAAGAGCTACAGTTTTAAAGGGCAGAACCCTTAGGCTCTGGGTCCGAAAATACCCATACAAGCACTCCCACTCCTCACACTTCACCATGGGAGTAGCTGGTTGCTAGAGAAATAAAGGAGATAAAGGATGTGAAGTCACTTTGCAACACATGAAGCATCACACAGATGATAACATCAGCACTATCATGATTATCGTCATCACCTGTTATTTTTCCCATTGTAATGTATCAAGCTGCTTCTTACCTCTCTTCATTTGTCCTCTTACTGCCTAGATGTGACCAAAAGGAGACCATTTCTTAGAATCTTTGTGTTTGCCAGAAACAGGACTCCTCGGAGCAAGTGGAAGGAACCCATCTCCTTCCTTGGCACATAGAAAAATACTTTATGAACACTTAATATGTATAAACCAGTGCACCAAACATTTTACATTTTTTTATCCAACTTAATCCTCACAATAATCCTTTGAGAAAGGTGATGTTGTTCCCACTTCACAAAAGAAAAAACTGAGGCATAGGGGTTTAAGACACTCCTCAATATCATATCGATAGCAAATGCCTGTCATCTATTCAGTGCATATAGGTCAGTCAGCACTTCAAATTTCACATTTTATAGATAAAGAAGGTGTGATTAGGGGCGCCTGGGTGGCTCAGTCGGTTAAGCGTCTGACTTTGGCTCAGGTCACGATCTCACAGTCCGTGAGTTCGAGCCCCGCGTCGGGCTCTGGGCTGATGGCTCGGAGCCTGGAGCCTGCTTCCAATTCTGTGTCTCCCTCTCTCTCTGCCCCTCCCCCATTCATGCTCTGTCTCTCTCTGTCTCAAAAATAAATAAAAACGTTAAAAAAAATTTAAGAAAAAAAAAAAAGAAGGTGTGATTAAGGAACACTAGATAACTCGCTCAGACTGCACAGTGAGGTGACAGACTCCAAGACTGGAACTCAGATTTGCTTAAATTTAAAATATATGCTCTTCTTTATGCCACATAGCCTCCCTGCATGACCAGTGATGTTCTACAATGCTGACTGAAAACCTACCTCAGAATCATAGCAAGATCTATGCATGTGTATTTACATGTGTGTGTGCATGTATGTGTGCATGTGTGTAAGTCTGCGTGTGTGGTGGCAGCCACTAATTAACTGTGGCAAGGCTAAATGATATAAAAACCACTTTTCCTGAGACATCCTCAAGCTCCTTCCACACTCAACAGGAACTCACAAGAGTCACAGAAACTAGGAGACCCAGAGGAGATTTACAGATGATCTAATCCTACCCCCTTTAATGTCCACAAGAAAACTGGTACCCAGAGTGCACTGAACCAGGAAGTAAGAAATTCCTGTTTCAATCTGACTTCTGCTGATGTGAGAGTTTAAGAATGCCACTTAACTTCTCTTGGGCCATCTGTAAATTAAGATAGTAACATTCCCTCCACTACACTTAATGGTCTATGGTCCTGTCATTGACAGGTTGTGGCTGTCAAACCTTCTGGACTCAGCACGGCCCTCTTTTATCCAGCCTGAGACTGTCTCAAGGCAGATTCCCATTGATAAACTCAGCCTCAACACCCTCGGATTTCTCAGAACCCAGGAGAGTGCCTCTCTGGTTCTGAACTGCCAAGCAGGAGGCAGCTCAGAACTCAAGAGATGACTGGGGAGCAAACTCTCCCTCCCTTGTTCCTCAAGCACTTTTCTGAAAAGCTTGGTGTGCCAGTTCCTTTGTCAGTCTTTTTTTCGCTCTCCAGGAACTCAGTGGAACTGGTAACCTTGTCAAGTGTTCCCCTCTGGTTGCAATTTCTCAGGTGGAAAAGTAGCACTTAGGGCCTTGTCCTCAAAATATTTGTGGCTGTGTTGCTCCTGCTGATGGTAACAGCAATGTGACTGTGATAAAAAAAAAAAAAAAAGAAAAAAAGGTAATGTCACTTTGTAGCCACAATAGTGCTTTTACTATATTTTATTGGAGCATAATACATGTATCATGCATTCATGTATATGACTTGATGAATTTTAACAAAAGGAACACCCCCCTACAACCAGTACCCAGTTAAAGAAATAGAACAGTACCCACCTCCTAAAAAGCCTCCTTCGTGCCGTCCAGTTACAATACCTTTCAAAGGCAACCACTATCCCAGCTACTAGCACCAAGGAACTTTGTTTTATTTATATGTAAATATAAACGTATATATATACATTTATATTTATATTTATATTTATATTTATATTTATATTTATATTTATATTTATATTTATATTTATATTTATATTTATAAAAGAGGAATCACATATTAAGCTTTTAGCTTGACTTATTTTTTTAAACTTTTTTAAATGTTTATTTATTTTTGAGAGAGAGAGAGAGAGAGAGAGAGAGAATCTGAAGCAGGTTCTGTGCTGACAGCAGAGAGCATGAGGCCGGGCTCAAAGTCACAAACCATGAGATCAGGATGTAAGCCAATGTCTAATGCTTAACCTACTGAGCAACCCAGGCACCCCTCTTTTTTTTTTTTTTTTGAGAGAGAGAGAGTGTGTGTGTGTGTGTGAGCAGGGTGGTAGGGAGAGGGAAGGAGAGAGAGAGAGAGAGGGAGAGAGAAAGGGAGGGAGAGAGAGAGGGAGAGAGAGAGGGAGGGAGGGAGGGAGGGAGAGAGAGAGGGAGGGAGGGAGAGAGAGAGAGAGAGAGAGAGAGAGAGAGAGAGGATATCAAGCAGGCTCCATGCTCAATTCAGAGCCCAACATGAGCCTGACTGCTTATGTCTGTTATCTCTGTGAACTTCACCCATGTTGTTGTGTTTAATTACAGTTTGATGATTCTGACTGCTGACATTATTCTATTAGAAGAATATGACCTAATTTATTGATTTTTTCTATTGCTGGTGGACATATGGCTTGTTTCAGCTATTGTGAGGCATCCTGCTTTCTTGTACATGCCTGTCAGTGAGCACAGGTACCTATTTCTGGTGATGTGTGTATACTCAGTTTTAGTAGATACTGTCAAGAAATTTTCCAAGGTGGCTGTACTTTGACCAGACATGTTTTTAACATTACAAGATGCTTTAGCCTCCAGTATCTAGTCACTATTGACACAGCTTCTTTTGGCTCTTTGAATACTCCTTCAGGGCCTCTGCACAATGCTCTGTTTTGCTGTCATAATCTCTGCCCAACCAAAGGATGGGCAAGAGCTCATCCTTTGGGTATCAATGCAATGTTGCCTCTTTTCAAGCAGGCCCTGTGCCTGTTATACTCACCACTTTACATATAGTTATCTAGTCCATGCCTGGTAAATGTTTAGCACTAAACAAATGTTAGCTAACGTTGCTGTTGTTGCAATAGTCTTTAAGTTTTGCTTCCCAAAAATCTGTGATTGTGGGAAGTCAGATTTCCTGACTCTTATCCTGGTGTACTGACCTGTATGCGCCCCTAAAGCTTCTAAATCTTCCACAGGGGAGTAGTTAGCAGGCCAAGTTTCCCCAAGCTCCTAATAGTGAGCACCTATCTTCCTGAGGATGTACAGTCCCTGTTCTCTACTAAATGGCCAAAAGAGGGCACTGTGGGAACACGTCTGCAGAAAGAAAGAAGGAGGTGTTCAGAATTAGAAAGAACTAGAAGGGAACTTCATTTTAAAGACCCAAACCTTCATTTTATAGATGCTTAGAAGACGTGACTTGCCCAAGGTCACACAGCTACTGGATGGTGGGCAGAGATGACTCTTAGCCCCTTGGCATTCTCCACTCTGCAGGGGAGTCACCAAGCACTGAATGAAACAACTGCCCGCGGGAGCTGTAGCCTTGAGCCTGCCAAGGACCATTTGCCAAGCCTCTCATTTCCCCAAACTGTCTTCCTCCCTCCTATTCCATAAGAGAAAAGATCTAGATTTTGGAGGTGAGACAAAGCATGCTGCCCCTCTGATTCCACAATGATCTCTGAGGAAATATTTTACTTTTCTTAATAATAGCTACCAATTATTGGGCAGTTCCTAGATTCCAAATACGCTGAGTACATTGCATAAATTACCAGATTTAATCCTCAAACCAGGATGGTGTGAAGGTTCGATGTTTCTGTCTCTTCTGAGAGTCCTTTCCTGATCACTCTCCATTGAGACAGACTTTTCTCCACCTATTTCTACTTCATTGTATCACCCAGTTTGTTTCCTTCACAGCTTTTACAATTATGTTTGTAACAATTCTGCCTATTTCATTGTCTACTTACTTACTGTCTGCTTCAACTCCTCTACTCCTCCCAGCAGACTCTGTGAAAGACTCTGTGAAAGAAGGATTCTGGAGCCAGACAGGTCCGGGTTCAAGTCCCAGCTGGTTCATTTACTTGCATTAGTCACTTAAACTCTGTGACGTTGTTTCTCCCTTTGTGAAATTGGGATTCATGCATGTATTTCACAAGTACATAGAGGACTGTACCAATCATCTGTTGATTAGATTTCCTCTCCAACTTTGCCAACATGTGGTCATCCACCCTATATTTGATTACCCTCGGTGATGAGGAACTCACTACTAAGCAGCCCAGAGAAGGCAACATGTTCCAAGCTTGGTCAGTCATGAGTTACACATCTTTAGGAAAACCCAAACTTCTCTGAGCCTCAATTTCTTATTCTGTAAAGTAGGGATGGTGATGATAATACTTATCCCCACAGTGATCCTATTGTTAACCTTAAAAGTATGTTATTTTACCAGCAAAAATGGGTTTATTTGGGAATAGCAGAAAATTGTAATTTGGGACATGCAAGTTACACAAAACCACAGACAAGACTAACAAATAAAGGAGAGGAAACTTTATTTTATGGAGAAGAAGGAGGAGGCTGGGAGGGATTGTTTTGAAGGGAAGTCCCTTGGAGAAAAGCAGGACAGGAGTTCAGGGTGATGATGGTTTCTCATTGGCTGAGTCATAGGGGTGGTCAATTTTTGGTAGGAGATAGACTTCTTTTCTGTTGGGGTTTGCAATTAATGATTCTTTCCTATTGAGAATTGTTCTATTGGAGTCTATAATTGACAATTCTTCCTATAATTGACATTGAGTGGTATGGCTCCCTCTTCTAGCCTCTGACTCTACTTAAATGAGGTTTCCCTGTATTAGTTTTCACACTTTGAAGATGAGATGAAATTGTATATGACTTAAGGGGCTTGCATATGGGAGGTACTTTCCTCACCTTGTTCCTCAGAAAGGGAAAATGACTCTAAAAAGCACATTTTTTTCACATTTAAGGATACCTAAAGTACTAACGTGTTTTATAATTAAATGGCATGTCATAGTTTAGAGGCAGCTTGGTGATATATAAAAAATGGTGTGTTTTATAACCAAAGCCATCTTAGAATCAGTGAGATGTGATAGTAGATGCCAGGGACAATATTCAAATTCAGGTTTGCCTAATTCCCAAAGGCCATTTTATACAACTCATTTCCGGGAAGAAGAGTCAGGTCATGGGGGAAGCCACTGAGAAGCAAACAGACAGTGGAAGACAGGGAGTATGTTCAAACTAAGACTTGTCTAAACACAGCTGCCTTCACTGCTCAGCTGGTAAATGAATTTGGAAAAGTTTCACCATACAGGTCTGTCTGCAGAAGACTCTCCTAACCACTGATGAATGGACTCCTCCACAACCCCAGCCCCAGCCAAGCCAAGCAAAACCTTAAAAACAGCTAGGGGTCATATTAATATGCTGTGCTTATGTGCCTGGGGCAAGGAGGAGAATCTGTAACTGAATTAAACAAAGATGTTCATCACCTGCTACTGTCAACAGATAAGTCTGGAGGTGGTACATGTGGCTGTTTCAAAGGACACAGAATTAACTGAGTTTCTACGGAGTTCAAGGCATTAGGCTAGGAATTCTGAGAAAGGCAAACAAGTTTAGCTCCTCACCTCAACTCTATGAGGAAGGTATTAATATTAATCAAGCTCATTTACAGACAAGGAAAATATAGACAAGTTTAAGAAATGCATCCAAGATCACATAGCTGGAACATGTCATAGAGCAGGGATTGGAACCCAGGGTTACTTAGAGGCTGGAACTTCAAAGAAATTGGTTGAAATTATTAATTATAAACCTTAAATGGGCTATCATCCCTCCTCTTGGCTCACAGTGATCCCCAAATTCTGACAATATTCTCTCTGCAACATATACCTTGCATTAAAAAAAAAAAAACTTGGCAAAGGGATGTGAACTCCAATATATAAGCATTCATCTACTTCACACTTTTCCAAGAATGGGCCTCTTTATTGGGTAGACTTTGTAGCAGAATGTACCAGCTGGACCTGCTTGGTCCAAGTTCTTAAAAACTTACTGTCCCAGTTACCAAATCTAAAGGAGGATGACAACCCTTCATCTGTCAGAAGAGCTTGATAGGATGCTCTGAGGTCCAGGACTAATGGTCAAAGGAGAACACACTGGCGATGCCTCAGCTATGGAGCCATGACTTTGAGCACATGGTTTTCCAGACCCAAATGGAATAAAAGAAGAGGAAATTGGAAGATTTGAGCTGAGGAGGTCAGGTTCCAGTAAGCACACTCAACCATTGTTGTATGCCTTTCTGATCCCCATGGCTTCTATTCCCTCAAGTTTGTCTGCTCTACTAACTATGGCCCAGTTGAACTTGGGCTTCAACTACTTTATTCCAGGATTTCTTAAGCTCATCATTATTTATGACTTTAAAGTTAAACCAACTGGGCTCAGAGAAGTTAAATTACCTGAACACAGCTGAGTGGTTTGAAATAAGTCTGACTCCCAAACCTAAGCTTGTTGCACTACAGTATACTTTCTACCTACTGGAACATGGGGCAGGCAGAAGGACAGTCTTGGGAATAAGTAACAAGGTACTAGGAATAGGAAGTAAGGTCATTAGGGCAACCATTCCAAGGAGCTTTGGTTTAATGGAAGAAAGGTACAGGTTTCTGGCTGACCCAATACAACACCTGACATCAGCACATTCCATGGTTACCCCGGGGATGCAATTCCCAGGTCCCAGTCCCCTGGAAGCCTGGAGCACATGGTCTCACCCTGAAAGTCTGTCTACAGAGCTGAACGAAAGAAGTAAGGGCAGATTTTATTAACAAATACACATACAGTGTCTATCATGTTATAGGCACTGATCTAAGCACTGTAGCAATATTGTCTTTGAACCCTCACAAGGAAGGTACAATTCTTTTCTCCTGCAAGATGGGAAACTGAGTCACAAAGACATTAAATAACTTGCCAGGTTACACAGCTAGCAGGAAGTAGAGATAGAATTTGGATCCAGGCAGTTGGGTTGCAAAGCCTGCATCCTTGACCATGATACTGTACTACCTATCTGAACCCATCTGGTTTTGACCCCGTGGTTTCTCTGTTCCCAGAACCCTGGCATCCTAGTTTGAAGGGTTTGTTTGATGCCTAAAGCAGAGATAGCCAGCCTTGCTCTCACTGACAGCCACTGGAGTCCAGCCAATAAATTACCAATGGGCCATCAAAAAGGAGGCTTCAAACTCATGCAGAAAGACCCTGTAGGATAAATTCATGGGAAAGCTCAATCTGTTCTGGATGTGTCTACTTCCTAGCTTCCCCTGGGATTTTTGTCTATTCTCAAGTCAAATTCCAAGGTTGTCAACTTCCCCTTGTTTTGCTGTTTCCCTCAAATGTGTTTATTTTACTATGGCCCAGAAAAGTCCTCACCCTTGACAACGGGGGTTGTGAATCACATTGTGGCTTTTCACCTCCCATTGGCACTAGGCAAACAGATCACCACTGGTAAGAGTCTCTTTCCACACCTCATGGAACTCACTGCTATTATGGCCTGTGCTGAGCTGTAAGATTTGTTTATGTGTCTCTCTCTATCCTTTTAACTTGTGAACTCCTGGAGGGAATAAGCCGTCTTATTCACCCAACACATCTAGTGTAGAACCTGGCACTTAGAGAGACACTTTATAAATGTTTCTTGAACAGGTAGGTGAGTGGATGGATGGATGGATGGATAGGTGCATGGATGGATGGATGGGATGGATAAGTAGATGAATGGATGGACAGGTGGGTGGATGGATGGATGGACAGATAATGGATGGATGGATAGATGGATGGATGGATAACGGATGGATGGATAGATGGATGGATGGACGGATGGATGGATTGATGGCTAAGTGGACTGATGCATGGATGGATGGGTGGGTGGTTGGGTGAATGTACCAGATAACTCTTAGTGAGATCACTTTTCTTCCCCATCCAAGCCCTGTTCAACTCCTGTTGACAGATACAACAGACTACTAAAGGGCTCTTCACCTCCACTCTGCCCCCCTCCAAATCTCTTATTCATAAAGCATCCAGAGGTTCTATAAAGATGCAGATTTGATTATGTCAGCCTTGTTCCATCTCTGCCTAAAATATATTAGTGACTTCCCCCTGTCCTTAGAATAAAATCCAAAATCCTTCCCAGAGCCTATGCGGTACTACAAGCTGTGATATCTACTGACCACTCCATTCTCATTCCATGTCAGCCTCCTACTCACTGATAACAGTTGGATACCCTGGCCATCTTTCATTTCCTAGAATGAGCCCAGCTCTTTCCTGCCTCAGGGCCTGTGTCTGAACTTGCTGTTCTCTGTGTCTGGAATGCACTTCCTCTGACTTTTTGCATAACTGATTCCTTCTCCCTCTGGTCTCAGCTTCAAAATAAATTCATGGGGAGATTTTCTCTGCCTCCTCCATCTAAACTATACCCCACATCTTCTTTATAGCATGCATGTAGTAATCCACTTTCATTATAGCACTTTATTGAACATTTGAACACAACATATTGGACACAAAGCATTATTAGTTAATGTCTGTCTTCTAGACAAACTGTAAGCTCTAAGAGGGCAAGAAGAGCATCAGTCTTATTCCCAGCTGAATCCTTAGTACTCAGCAGACAGCAGGTACTCAAAATACTTGTAATACATGTTTAGATGAATGGAGGGACAGGCACAAGATAGATTCTGACATTTCCTAAGAATGAGGACACCTGGAGTACTGCATGAGGGGAATGACCAGGCCTCTTTCTCTTTCCCTGAACATTACTGATAAATAAGTTTAGGTACAGAGTCATGATATCTGACTACCTTGGAATCTCTTTGATCAGTAAATCCAACTTCATTTTATATTTGCAGAGATGGAGCCCAAGAGTGGAAGTCATTTGCCCAAGATAACCATCATAGGGGCTGCTAGTTACCTGCACAATAGACATTTTCTTCTTCACTAAGAACAGAACCCAGATTTTCTTGATAATGATGATTAGCCCAACTTCTATCATTTTTTTAAGTTTGTTTGTTTGTTTGTTTATCTGCTGAGTACTAAGGATTCAGCTGGGAATAAGACAGATGCTCTTCTTGCCCTCTTGGAGCTTACAGTTTGTCTAGAAGACAGACATTAACTTATAATGCTTTGTGTCCAATATTTATTTATTTACTTACTTATTTGAGAGATAGAGTGAGCAGGGGAGGGGCAGAGAGAGAGAGAGAGAGAGAGAGAGAGAGAGAAAGAGAAAGAATATCGCAAACAGGCCCTGTGCTGTCAATGAGGAGCCCAGTGCAGGGCTCGAACTCAGGAAACATGAGATCATGACCTGGGCTGAAATCAAGAGTCAGATGTTTGACCCACTGAGCCACCCACACAGCCCAGAATCTGCATTTTAATAAGATCCATTCTGTGGTGGTTCATATAGATGTTCAGACTTGAATGTCCATCTTAGTGAAGACTGGGGCTAGGGACAGGACAAGGCAGCCTATGTCCTGATCCCTAAAGCACATTCAGGACATATTTGTAAGAAAATGGCATCCATGCCTGGTGCCACAGGAGATGGGGACACAAAGCTGACAACCAGCGTAGCTGCCCAAATGGAACTGATTAGCCCCCACCCACCATCCTTTCCATCTTGCTGTCTCTGATTTCCCCTTTTACACCCTTCTCTCCATCCACAGCATAGTGGTTAAGAGACTACTGGCGTCAGATCTGCCTTGATTCAACTTTTACAACTTTTTTGAAAATTTATTTACTCTCTCCTGAGCCTTGTACCAACTTCATAGCGTTGTCATGGAAATTAAATGAGTTAATACTTCTAAAACACAGAGACCAGAGCTTTGCAATCCTGGATTCATATTTGCATCGCCAAAGGAGCTGATGGCTGAGCCACCCCAGACCAATTAAATAAGAATCTCTAGGGATAGGGCTCAGCATTCATATTAAAACAGATCAAACACAAACCTCTGCAGGTTTTTTTTTTTTTCTTAATGTGCAGCCAGGAGGGAGAACCACTGACCTAAAGTGATGCCCGGCACAGAGTAAATACTCCATAAACGCTGCTATTGCTAGTCACACTGTGTGTCCTTCCTCACACACACACACTAGACTGCCTCATGCCTTTGCTCCGGATGAATCTCATGCCTTAGATAACCTGCTCTTCCTGGACTGCCTGGCAAACAGGTTCCTCCAAGATTCTGCAAGAGTCTCCCATCCTCGTGTAGCCTTTCCTGATTCCTCCAAAGAGTACTGACCACTTCCTCCTCCTGGTTCTATTGTAACTGAGCTGCTAATAAAAATACTGACTTTGTCCTCTTATGGAGGATTTAGTCTATCCTGGGCCTTGTGCTGGGTCATGTGTACATTTCCTTTTTTGCTCTAAGGCAGGTTCCATTCAAAGCCGCATTGTATAGATGAGGAGACAAGGATCCAGAAAGGTGCAATGACATGCCTAAGATCATTCAGCTGGTACCCTGGGCGGATGATATTTGTACTCAAACTTAGTGGCTCCAGAGCCTGGGTTCAAACCCCTATACCACTTCACTGGTATTTGCACAACTGTCTCCTGCTATAGACTCTTAAGTCTTTCAAGGACAAAGACTGTGTGTAATTTATCATTGTACTTCTAACACCTGGGACATGTTAGGTGCATAACAAATGATGCAATTAATGGACTGCCAGGGTAGGGTGTGATAGATATCAACCACCTACTGTGTGCCAGGCAATCTGCTTGCCACATTCCTAATACTAGGTGCAAGAAAGCATAGAATTTGAATCAAGAGCCCTGGTTTCAGTCTCACTGGGATCAAAGACTGCCCACACAACTCCCAGGCTAGTAACCATTGGTGAGTTACATGATCTTTCTAAGCTGTAACTTTTCATTTGTAAGTAGGGACAGCAAATATGGCTATTTCAGAGGACTGAGTGACACATACAAGGCACCTAGCATAGCGCCTGGTACATAGCCAGGGCTCAGCAAATGTGAGCTGCTACTGACATCTCATTGTACCCCACAAATACCTGTTGAGGTAGCTACTGTTATCGTACTGTTATTTTCTTTTTTAGCTGAGGAAACTGAATCTCTTGCCAGAAGATGCAAAGCTAGTAAGTGGCAGAGCAGGGACAAGAACCCAAGATGGTCTGACAGTAAGTCTGTGCTCCTTTCTCTCCAGATTCTCTCAGGCAGACAAAGTGGTTTAGTAATCATGCCTGCTCCCCTGGAGAAGGTTGCTGGCTGGGAGCAGTGGGGAGAGCAGCTTGCTGGAAGGAAGAGGCTGCCTCAAGCATCCAGGCTCAGAGGGAGACACCATCCTCTCTCACTCCCTGCATCTCTATGTGTGCCCAGGAGACAGGTGGCCCTAAGGACTGCAGGGGTGATAGCTAGTGGGCAGAGTGCAGGGAGAGGAGAGATGAGAATGACAAGAGGGGAGGAGGAAGGGTGGGGGAGTGTGAAGGTAGGGAGAGGGCTGGTGGTAGCCCAGGATGACTGTCCAGAGCAGCTGGAAAGGTGACTAGGATAGCTGAGGGCAGGGAGTTAGGAGGCTGAGGAGAGGGAAAAGTGGCCTGTCTCCTCATGGTGGTGAGCTGATCTCCCCCTAAGTGGAAAAGCCGTTGCCATGACAACGCCAAGAGCCAGATCAATGCTTGGCATTGGATGGAGCTCTCAGTCACTGCCATCTCCCTCTCCCTCTCTCTCCCCTGAAGTGGGGAACACGTGAGGGAGTGTGGGTGGGGGGAGGGTGGGGGATCATCTCTCGCTCCCCAGAGCCTCCTGGAGTCATGACAGGGATCCCCAGAGCCCCCAATCTAGTATAGGAGAGTGGGCTTAGTGGGGGACAGGAGGAAATACTCTGCCTACCTCCTAGCTCCTTTGAATATGGGGCAAGGAGGGAGGACAAGGTTCCCCGGAGAACTGGAGTAACTTCCTGGCCTCTATCACTGGGGCTCAAGGGTACAGAAACCAAGTGTCACCTTCTAACCTCAGTCATGCACAGAGACCTGCAGAGAGGATCACAAGGCATGAGTTCAAATTTCTTACTAGGCCTCCCCTTCAACATGTGGAAAATGCCGCCAGGGAATAGATTTTCTCTGAGGTTCCTTTCAGCATTAAAAGCAGTGACTTTTGGGGGCGCCTGGGTGGCTCAGTCGTTTGAGCGTCCGACTTCAGCTCAGGTCATGATCTCATGGTCTGTGAGTTTGAGCCCCGCGTCGGGCTCTGTGCTGACAGCTAAGAGCCTGGAGCCTGCTTCTGATTCTGTGTCTCCCTCTCTCTCCCCTCCCCCACTTATGCTCTGCTCTGTCTCTCAAAATATGAATAAACATTAAAGAAAAAATAAAAGCAGTGGCTTTTTTTTTTTCCTGCTGGTTTTATGAGGCAGAGTCACCTTTCTGGTGTGACTGGAGAACCCCCATGGAATGCCTTCCTGCCTCAATGTAAGTCTCCTCACTGGCCAGTTAAGAAGATCTGACAGGCCACTAGAGGGTCCACTTTTTTTGAGCTTCTTATACAAAAGCAAATACCACAAGGCAGGATAATGTATTAGCATATTACCAGGAGACAGGCCAGAGGCTCTGGAGCTCTCAGATCTTGAGTGGAATGCTAAACCCACCAATGACTGACTCGTTGATGCGAGTCCAAGTTCAAGGGGATCCATCAGGGATGAGCAGTGTGTCACTGATTTCGGTTCAAGGAGGAAGAAAGGGAGGACAGAGAGAGGGGAAGGGAGGAGGAAGAAGAGAAAGAGAAGTAAAATAATGGTGAACAAGAAATTCTAGCTGCAAAACAATAAACTCCTTTCCCAAAGTCTAAAGGCCACAGGGTTTCACCAGAAGCCCCACCTGGATGGTGCAGAGAACCCCCACCCAGTCACCTCCACTTTCCCTCAAAGTCTGCCTCAGGGTAGTGCATGAGTAAGGGTGGAGGAAGCATT
Organism: Panthera onca; assembly: GCF_046562875.1. NCBI lineage: Eukaryota > Metazoa > Chordata > Mammalia > Carnivora > Felidae > Panthera > Panthera onca. Next base: position 26,040,988 of record NC_138354.1, read on the forward strand.
ACAGAGCAAAGCAAGAAGTTGACAGACTGGGGCTTTCCAGGAGGGCAGGAGAGGGGAGGACGGCACCAGCCACTCGGGTGGCCCTTGAAGCCAGGAGATTTCAAGAAACTCCAAGCCTCTAAAAGCCTGGCAGTGGCTCCCCAGCATCCAGACTGGAGCTGTTAGTGTCCAGGAGCTGGCCCTGAAGGATAGAGACAGAGGCTAGGGAAAAGGCTGGCACTGAGGCGAAGGCATCAAGTTCTGCTCACTAACAGCAGCAGGAGATGCCAGCCTCCTGCTGTCTGCTTTGGTTTGGGAAATGAATACATTTTTTCAAAAGAGTGAGTTATGCTCTTACTTTGAAAGTGAGCAAATTTGCTGGCACATAGTAGTCATTTTGCCTGTTAGGAGCATGGTCTGTGCAGTCAGGCAATCCTGGATTCTGCTCCTGGTCTGGCCCCTTGTTAGCAGTACAACCCCCAAGTATCAGTGTCTCCCTCTGAAAATGGGGATAGGGGATGTCTATCCTGGAGTGCAGCTGTAGGGATTAAATGAGATGATGTGTGAATGTTAGTTTAAAACAGCTGTCTTCTAACTCTGGATGTGCAAAGTGACAGAGGGGAATTTCTTCTAGAATCTCTGGGTCCAGGGTGGGTGGGGGTGCTGGAATGGTCTCTGAGGGGCCGTAGGAGGACACATCACTGGAGCTGTGAGGAAGCCAGTGTGTGAGATGATGGAGACGGACATGGGGCCATGTAAGAGCAGAGCATTGCCTTTCTGTGGGGTGAGATTTTACAGAGAGCTCCATTTTACAGAGAGGCTAAGGCTTACAGAAGGGTTGATATTTACCCAAGTTCACCTGGTCACCAAGTCCCACCAAGTGATGGAACCAAAGTGCAAGTTCAGGTGTTTCTGCTTTCAGAGCCTAGGCCTTTCCCATAATCTCCTCAGAGAGGGCAGCACATAAACGCAGGTGGTACTGGCACCCACTCAGGCAAGGGACTTCACCTCTCTGAGCCTCAGTTCCCTATCTGTAAAGTAAGGGTTAGATATGCTAATGTATATGAAAGAGTCTAGCAATTTCAGGTACACAATAGTGTATGGAGAAGATGCTGTTCTAAGAGCCAGGAGTCCTGGGCTGTAGTCTTGCCTCTGTATCAGTGTGCTGTGTGACCTTGAACAAATCACAACCTCTCTGGGCTTTACAAAGAGCATTACAATTTCCAAGGGAAATTTAATGTTTATTTATTTTTGAGAGAGAGAGAGAGAGAGAGAGAGAGAGAGAGAGAGAGAGAGTGCGCAAGCATGAGTAGAGGAGGGACAAAGAGAGAGGGAGATGCAGAATCTGAAGCAGGCTCCAGGCTCTGAGCTGTCAGCTCAGAGCCTGATACAGGGCTCGAACTCACAAACCGTGAGATCATGACCTGAGATGAAGTCAGCCACTTAACCGACTGAGCCACCCAGGAGCTCCCCCAAGGGAACTTTAACACAGGAGTGACTCAGCCTCCCCTCTAGAGATTCTGATTCATTTGGTCTGGGAGGAAGCCTACATATCTGGGTTCTTCTAAGCCCCCAGGTTCTTTGGATAAGCAAACAGGGTCCAGATGACAACAATGGTCCTCAGATGTACTCCCTGAACCAGCAGCATGGGCATCACCTGGGAACTTGTTAGGACTGTGAAATCTCAGGCCTCCCAGGGACCTACTGAATCAGAAACATGGGTGATCTGTTTTTACAACCCCCTCCCACCTCTCCTGGTAATTCTGATGTACATTCAAGTTTGAGAGTCTCTGGGCTATAGGAGGATTCAACCCTAAAAGCCTACACTTTTTAGGTCGTGCATCAGAGGAACAAGATGAAAGAACTGGGTAAGAGCAGGGGAAAGTGTGGGCAAAATTGGGAAAACAAAGAGGGATGGGAGAAGAGACCCAAAGAATCCAGAGGCAACCTCGACTTTGTCCCTGGGTGAGCTAGCATCACAGCTATGAAATGTGCTAAGAAATTTAAAAGGCTTCCAAAGACATGCTTCTCAAAACAAGGCATGCAGTGGGGGTGGCTGAAGCCACAGAATGAAGATGGTGTGTCTTCCCGGAAAGTCAATTTACCAGAACATGTTTTAGGGGAAAAAGTTAAATTATTTCATCAATGAGTAACTGAAAACATGACTGTTAGATTAAAGCAAACAGATCTATGGTGCCACAGAATACCACCTGCTTGTACACTTCTTAGATAAAAGGAAAGCCTCAAAGACATTTTATACTTGCACTGGGGAGTTTTAGACAACAGCCTTGGACCCCTTGGGGACCAGTTCTCTTTTCCTTGCCTTTTGGTGGAAAACACAACGATTAATGAGTGAATTAATGGACTGATTGGTTAGATAAATGATTGGAGTCCCTACCTTGTGCCAAACATCCCACTGGACACCAGGGATGCACCAGTAACAAAAATGGGCAGAGTTTCTGCTCTAGAAAAGCTTACAGTATAACAAGGTGTGGTGAGCAGGCTCCAGCAGTAATGGGCCAGTCTGGAGTGAGGTCATGAAAGACTTCTACCGAGGAAGAGACACTGGAATTCAGACGGGGAGACCAGTGTGAGAAGCCTATTCCCAGGAGGTCTGGGGAAAGCATTCCATGTCTCTTGCTTCCCTTCCCTAGAACTCTTTTCTTTCTGCACCTTTAACCCCCAGATCATGCCCAACTCCCTCCAGGAAATGTTTCCTGACCCACTCCAGCAACTCTGACCATCCTCTGAATTTACATAATCTCATTCTTCCAGCACCTCTGGAATCACTACTCACTCACACTTTCTGTCATTTGGGTCCCATCTTCATGATGTTTTTCCATACCCAAATGATATCAACACCAGAGCTGACTTCATCTTTTATCCAATACCATTATAAAAAAACCATGAATAAATAATGTCATAAATATGCCATAGGAAAAGGGATAAAGGGATAAAGTATAAAGGTATAATTGTCTCTGTTATAGAGGGAGACTGGCAAATGTTACAAGCATGTTCAAGGCAAATCAGCACTCACTGAGACATTCTCCTTGAGACCCCAGGAAGACCAGAGAAGATACGAGAAGGGAAATGCAAGTGCTTTGTGATCTGATAGTTGTGTAGTTCCTGAAATAACTTCATGTTCCACTAATGGTACACAGTGTTGCTTATTATTATTATTATTATTTGCATGTTTCATGTTTTGTTTTCAGGAGGATGTTAGAGCTCTGTAACAAAACTATAAAATCCGCAAGGATAAGGCTCCTTTACATTCCCCATAGCACCTATGGTAAGTGTTGGAATGTTTCTCTTTTTTTTTAAGTTTACTTATTTTGAGAGTGAGCAAGTGTGAGCAGGGGAGAGGGAGAGAGGGAGAGGGAGAGGGAGAGGGAGAGGGAGGGAGGGGGAGAGAGAGAGAGAGAGAGAGAGAGAGAGAGAGAGAGAGAGAGAGAGAATCCCAAGCAGGCTCTGCACTTTAATGCTGGCAGCACATTAAGCATCCTTAATCTTTTCCTTGAACTGTGCTAAACCCTTTGCATGTGTGACCTTCTTTCTTTCCCACGATATCTCTGGTACAGAGGTAATATTGTCATCTCAACTCTACAGAGAAGAAACAGGCTCAAGAGACAGAAGGAAATGACTTGATTGGGTTCATCCAGGAAGTAAGAGGCAGAGGGGGAGCTGGACCAGGTGTGGCACTGAAGCACTCAGGGTCATTGCAGCCCATGGCTCAGACCATTTGGACACAATTGGGGTAGCTCAGGCCTGCGTCACAGATATTCTGATGAACAGTGCTTACTTTTGCAGAGGGGCCCAGCCCAAAAGATTCTTATGAAAATAAAGTGAGAACATAAATGTAAAAAGGGGTGGAAGAAAAGAAATGAAGCCAAGTATTGCACACAACCGATTACTCAGTAAAACCCATTATGAAACTCTCCTCACCTGCTCAGCCCTTCTGTGACTCCCCACTGCCTCCCTATGGGACTCAGACACCCAACTTGCATGTTTTGCCATGATGATCTTCACCATATATACGACCTTCATGCATTGATATTAAGTAATTGAACTGTATTTTGCATGTGCTTGTATGGTTCAATGCAAAATTAAAAAATTATAAGAGGTAACATGGTAAAAACTCTCCCACCCTCTCCTTCCACCCAAGTTTGCTTCCCAGACACAACCACCACTGCTATGGTCTGAATGTTTGTGTCCCCCAACAAAATTCACAATTTGGAATCTTAACCTCCATCAAAATTCACAATTTGGAACCTTAACCTCAAATGGATGGTTAAAAGGCAGGGCCCTTTGGGAAGCAGTTAGGTCATGGGGGTGGAGTCTCCATGAATGGGATTGGTGCCCTGATAAAAGAGACCCCAGAGAGCTCCTTAACCCCTTCTGGGTTGTGAGGACATGGTGAGAAGGCACAAGCTATGAACCAGGAAGAGAGCCTTCACCGGAGCGTAACCATGCTTGTACCTTGATCTTAGAATTCCCAGCCTCCAGAACTGTGAGAAATAAATTTCTGTGCTTTTAAGCCACCCTGTCTATGGTATCTTGCTACAGCCAACTGAGCAAACTAAGACAACCTGTATCTGTTTCTTGTGTGTCTACTAATATATAAGCAAACAGACACACACACACAGGCACACATATATACCCTTTTTAAACAAAAATGAAGCATATGGGGCATAATGCTCTTCCAACTGCTTTTATGACTTAACAATACACCTTAGAGCTTATTTTATATCATAATGTAAAAACCTCCTCATTTTTTAAGGCTGCTTTGTGTTTGTTTTCCCCATTCTTCAACCAGTCTCCAACTGATGAGCAATTAGATGGTTCCTAATCTTTCGATATTGCAAACAATACAGCATGAATAATCTTCCAATTATTCTATTAATGACCTGGCATCTTCCTTTCAATCAACTGTTTCTAAAAACTTTTCTCACATCTTAAGCACTATCTATGAAAGCATAGATTTGATGAGCTAATGATATATGTTTCTAATTCACACTAATATAGATAGATAAGAAATCCACAACCATTTAAATCAAAGTGCTTGCCTGTGTATCACCTATAACAATTCTGCTTAGCACCTGTGCCATGCATCTACTATCCTGGGAAACACCTGCTGCCCAGAAGTTCCAAACTCTTTGGCCAGACACAGGATGCCCTTGAGGATCTGCCTTCTGCCTCACTCTCCAAACTCATTTCCCCTGTGTCCTATGCTCAAACCTTGTGGAATCATAGGTCTTTTTTATTTTATTTTTTAAGTGTATTTATTTTTGGGGGGGGGGGTGCGGAGAGAGAATCCCAAGCAGGACCTGTGCTGTCAGCATAGAGCCCAACAGGGCTTAAACTCATGAACCGTGAGATCATGACCTAAGCTGAAATCAAGAGTTGGGTGCTTAACCGACTGAGCCACCCAGGTGCCCCTGTGGAATCACAGGCTGTTTTAGTTGCATGCCAAACTGGATCATGCCCCGGTAACTTTGCACATGCTCCTCCCATGCTTGGAACAGCATCTATGCCTTGTCCCCTGGAGAACTCCTGTTCTCTTCTCAAGTTGTAGTCCAAGTTCTCCCCCTCCAGGAAGCCCTCTCTGCCTTTTTCATCCAAACCTGCATCCACACACCTGGGACATGCTTGCTTCTACTTTAACCCTCAGCACACAGAGTTAGTATGGCAGAGTGGTTAAGAAATTAGGGTCTGGGGCACCTGGGTGGTTCAGTTGGTTACACGTCCAACTTTGGCTAAGGTCATGATCTCACAGTTTGTGAGTTCCAGCCCCATTTTGGGATGTCAGCCCAGAGCCTGCTTTGGATCCTCTGTCCCCTTCTCTCTCTGCCCCTCCCCTGCTCATCCTCTCCTCTCCCTCTCTCAAAAAATAAATAAATGTTAAAAAAGAAAAGAGAAAAAAAAAAGAAATGGTCTGAACTCTGTTGCCTGGGTTCAAAGCCCAACTCCACCATATTAGAGGCTTGACCTTGGGCAGATTGCTTAATCTCCTGGGAGTTTCAATATTCCCATTTGTAAAATGGTGATAATCATAACATTGACCCCGTAGTGAGGATTAAAAGATGTATTTAGCAGAGTAAATGCTCAGTAAATGTGCATTATGGCTATTACCCTTACAGCTGTTTCCCCCGCTACATTATTAGCTCTTTTTAGCCTCCAAGCTCTTCAGTTTCTAATCCTGTCAGGCCTACCTTCAAAATAGATCTCATTTCTGAGCATATCTCACCCGGGCCACACCACCAGCTGAGCACAAGCCACCGTCCTCTTCCACCCAAGCATCAGCCTCCTAATGGCCTCTGTGTACTGTTCCCAGCAGCCCCTTTAAGATAGAAGTCAGATGCGGTCGTATCCTGCTCTGAACCATCCTGAAGTTTCTATTCTTATTTTTATTCTTAAAATAAAGGTTTCTTATTCTTAAAATAAAACCCAAAGTCCTTACTATGGCAAAAGAGGCCCACCCCATCTGGCCCCTGCCTCCCTCCCTCTTCATAATGCTCTCCCTTCTCCAGCCACACTCACCTCCTTGTTGTTCCTCCAGCACACTGAGTGAATCCCCACCTTAGAGGTCCACTCATTCCTCACTCTGTTCTTCCCGCAGGTAGCCACAGGGCTCACTCCCTCACTCCATTGAGGCCCTGATCTCTATCCAGAATGACTGCATACCATTCCTCTGTAGTCCTTCTCTGTTCAAAACACCCATGGCTTCTGAACATCCCAGTGGAATGGATGCTTCATAAAGACAAGGACTTCATTTTATTCCCCACTGTATCCCCAACCCCCCAACCAGTGCCTGGCACATAGTAGGTGCTCCATAAATACTTGCTGAATGAATGGACAAATGAATGACTGCAGTGCCCAGAACAGGGCCAGCAACATTTCTGAGGATTAGCAAATGTTTGGAGAGGAATGGAGAGAGACAGGGAGAGAGAAGAAACAAGCAAGAAAGGAAGGAAGGAAGAAAGGAAGAAGAGATGGAAGCCCAGAGGATTTTGTTTTTTAGTTGTCATGTGTGTTTATTGAGATATAATTTACGTATCATGAAATGTACCCACTGCAAGTGTACAGGTCAGTACATTTCAGTAAATTTCCACACTGAGGAAACCATCACCACCACCCAGTTTTAGAACTGTCCCTCACTCTTCTGGCCCATTTGCTGTCAGTCCTGCTCAGAGCTCTAGTCCCAAACCACCACCAATCAGCTTCTGCACTCTCTAATTTTGCCTTTTCTAGAAATTTCATATAAATGGAATCATACATTATGTAGTCTTTTCTGTCTGGCTTTTTCTGCAACGTTTCATGATTATTTTTAGGTTCACCCATGCCATGCATGCATAGTAGCTCGCTCCTTCTTATTCCCGAGTAGCATTCCATGGTAGAGATATGCCACATTTTGTTTATCCATTTTCCAGTTGATGGACATTTGTAGGGTTTCCTGTTTTAGGCTATTATGAAGAATGTTGCCATGACTTTCAGGCACACGTGTTTCCAAATGTCTAGGGTAGATACCTACGAATGGACTTGCTGGGCCATACAATAACAATATAAGTCCCGAAGATTTTGATGCCCTAAGACTTTTGGAATCTCCACTGAGGCTTGTAAGAAAATGCTCCAACTGTGGTAGAGAAAAATGCACGTAAAACTCAGTTTGCGCTGCAAGCCCAGCTCCAAGTCCTAAGTACGTGGCCAATTCATTATGCCTGTGTTTGAAGCCCATTTGCAGTTGTATTTGATGTATTGTCTGTGGGGAGACGGTGAAATTTGCCAGCCTTCAGACTAACAACTGAGCCTAATTTTTCACCCAGTGATTCTAAAGAAGTTTCTTCTTGGCAGAGGCTTGAGCTAGGAACAGTTGAAATTGATTGTGGCAAATGATGTGGGAAGAAGTGATACAGTGTTTACCACCTAAAGTGAAAGGTGAAGTGAACATCATCAGGCAGAAGAGTCTCTGCACCTCCCCACCCATGCCCTCCCATGAAATTTTGGACCCTGCCAAAGCATCCTGGACCCCCTGTCATCATTGCCAACCACAGAGGCCTTGAAACTTGAGTCTCCACCACCCCAGATCTCAGATCCTGCCAGGTTCATCCTGACAAATCCTCCATTCAGGTTTTATTACTTTTTAAATGTTTTATTCATTTCTGAGAGAGACAGAGAGAGAGAGAGAGAGAGAAAGAGCAAGGGAGGGGCAGACAGAGAGGAAGACACAGAGTCCAAAGCAGGCTCCAGACTCTGAGGGGTCAGCACAGAGCCCTATGCAGGGCTTGAAGTCATGAAAGGAGAGATCATGACCTGAGGTGAAGTCGGACGCTTAACCCAGGCGCCCCCCTCCATTCAGTTTTTAAACCTCACTGTTATGATGATGAAAATCATCAGGAGCCCAAGCTTGCCTGGGCTGTGCTGGCATTTACAGAAAGCTTCCAGGCTTTCATCTCCTGCCTTGCCACACCCCCCTGCTTTGCTCTGCTTTGCTCTGCTTTGCTTTAGTTTCAAAGACTTCACCCAGTAAGGGAATTGACATTCAGGTGAATGCCTCAAGGACTGGACCCCTTTAGCCTCTGTCCCCATCCTACCCCATGAGAAAATGAAATGCTTACCACAGCTTTCCTTAGAGATCTTTTGTAGCATAAAATCAGAGTTGGTCCTAGGATATAATTTGGGCTTCAAAAGTCAGTCTCTGATGTTCCCAATTGAACAAGGTAAAATGCCCATTTGACAAAGGTAAAATTAAAAAAAAAAAGGTAAAAAAAAAAAAAGCAGACTGAATGCAGAAGCTCTCAGAGCTTTGGGTAAATAAATATTCTCTCTGATGGGCTCCAGCCTCCCTGCAAAGCGAGAGGACACTGGAAAATGATCGGTCAGGTGGGCAAATTTTGTAGGAGTTCTTCTTGTTGCTATTGTTTGTTTGATGCAACAGAGGTTCTATCTGAGAAGAAGGGACTACAGGCTTTCAGGTCCACTGTGTTGGGAGGCCAGCAGCCTCCAGGTGATCCACATGCAGGAGCTGACTGACATGGGTGGAAATGGGAGAAAGAAGTGAGGACACTGTTGGCCTCAAGGCCAGGGTCTGAACCCTGGCAAAAGATGCTGAAGGAGTGTCCATGAGACTCAAAGGCCCTGAAAACACAGCTTTGAGGGCCAGGGGACAAAGTGGGGCACATACAGGGGGAGGCAGCATTTGACTCATTTCAGCACAGCATGGAGTGTGGCTTCTGCTCAGGAAAGAAGGTGAGAATGCAGCACCCCCAACCCCACTCTACCGAGTGAGGCATGCTGCAGTATTGGGTTGGATGACCTGGTTTCAAATCCTGACTCTGCTTCTTTCTTACTGTCTTTGGACAAGTTGCTTCACCTGTCTGCACCTCAGTTTTGTCATCTGTAAACCGTATATATTAATAATAACTACCTCCTAAGTTTGCTATGAGGAATAAGCGAGTTAATACACAGAGAGGGCCTATAGACAGTATGTAGAAATTGTTTGCTAAATGTGTTGGAGTTATTGCTGCTGTTATGGATTTCCAGGTTTGAGGAGCACTGGGTGATACCACCCTGACATATACATTAATGTCAAGATGATTCCAGCAGGAGCTACTGAAAAGAGGCCTGGAGCAAACAGAGCCTGAAAGAATCATTTGAAAGCTCGCGTAAAACCCCCTTGGGACTCCTAGCAAAACCTGGGTGAGACTTTGAGGGAATGTGGGGAACCCCAAGGCCTTTTCAGGAGGTATGACCACTGTTAGTAATGACTTCCTTACACTCAGTTTTGGGAGCCTGGGAATATCTGAGTTACCCAAGAAGAGGCTGGCAGAAACATAGAGGAAACAGCTACTGAATGGTTTAGCAGCTGAAAGCACAGCCACCCACACTACCCACGTTCAAATCCCAGATCTGCTACTTCCTAACTCGGTGTTTTGAGTGAGTGAATGAAATTTCCCTGGGCCACAGTTTGACTCAACTGTAAAATGAAAATAAAAATAGTAGTCCCTATTTCATAAGGAGTTTGTTGGGTTTTCAAGAGATCCTTACATGGTACAGTGCCCAATAAACATGAGTGATCCAAACTAGCAGATTAGGAGCAAGAGGGCCTCATGTGGGGGGAACAACATGTGCAAAGGCCCAGAAGTGGAGAGAGAGCACAGGTGCAGGAATCAGTGAGGAGGCAAGGATGTGCGTGCAGCTGCCAGAGGCTTGTCCTGGGCTCACAGGCCTTCTCTTCACAAATGGAGTGATGATGAGCAAGAAAGAGATTTCTGGCACATTGGTAAATGACCTCGATTGTGTTTGTGTCTCGCCAGCTACATTTTAAACCCTTTGAGGGCTGAGACCTTGTTTTTCCATCTTTGTACCCATAGCACCTGCCACCATGCCCAGCACAGAGTGACTGCTAAGTTGGTGTTTATGAGACATTAAAAGCACTGGAAAAAGCTCCAGACCAGAATTCTGGTACAGCTTTGGCCTTTACTTATTCTCTCTAGGACCATGACCAAGTCATGCCATTGATGCTCAGCTTATGTTGGACCAACAGAGATTATGGAAGGGATTTTAGAGATGAAGAAACAGAAGTCTAGAGGACAGGAAGAACATAGTTAATGTGAAACATTAAGTTAATAATAGTGTAAGGGCTGCAACCATTCCCTCTGCTAAGTCCAGTGCCCATTTCCACCTGATTTCTCACGGGGAAGATTAATAATGGTTTTGCTGTGTAGTTGAACTTCATATTCTCGGTAAGCTTGCATATTTATTTTCAATGAGCTGGTCAATTCATCTCGAGACTCTATTCTTCCAAACCAACTTGGGAGTTAATAATAAGCACTTATAACACTGATTTGAAAAAAATAATAACCCCATATTACTAATGAAGAAACCCAGCCTCAAAAGAGCTGAATTTACTTGCCCAAATTCACACACCTGATAGGGAAGTTGTGGCTTCTAAATTCAAACTCAGAGCTTCCTGAATCCAAAACCCCTGTGCTTCTCTCTAGGGAAAGTGGATTCTGGGTAGTAGTTAAGGCACTTTGCCTGGAGTGCAAGGCTTCTGTTGGAGGTCTGGGGTTCTGACCCCACAGAAAGGCCTCCAGCACAAAAGGCTGTGGCTCAACCATTCTGAAGGTTCAAGGCCACCTTGATGTGCTTGGCTACTTGGGAAAACCAATGAAAATCTGAAACTGTTCTCTAATTCTCTCCCTCTCTCCTTCTCTGAAGGGTAGCGAACCTGTAAGAATAACCTCATCTCTCACCACACCCCTTGCTGATTCAGATAAACAGGTCAAAGAGAAACGCAGCTTCACAGCTATATAACTTACAATCACTGGGAGGCAGTAGGGCAACAGTAGGGCAAGCTGTGAGTTCTGACATTAGGTGCAGCACAAATGACCCTGGTCACCTTCCAGTTAAACAGCCTCCAGAGTCTCTCCCCCATTTCCTCCCTTCCAGCCCCGATCCCCTTCAAGAGAATCAACGCTTTCATTTTGCTGGAACTGAAATTCACATTTAAATCCCTATTACATCATAAGAAATGTCCCGTGCTTCCGCACAGACTTACCAAATGTATTAATGTCTTTTGCATTTTTTTCCATAAAGATCTATCTTAATCTAATATTGTTCCATCTCCATTAAGGCACCTCCTTTAAAGGCTATTCCTGTATGAAGACTCCTGAAGTGACCACAATTTTGTTCCCACTGTCAGCTAGAGAACTCTAGAAATAAACTAGCTACAATTTAGCAAGCACCTACTACGGGCCATGTATCTTATACAATGATAAATGATGTTACTTAGGCTGTAATTTTGGTTGATAAACAGAGACCCCCACATTACAGTGGTAAAATGATACTTAACTTTATCTCACTCTCATTCAACTAGGAGTAAACTGTTTCGGACTGGTGTGGGGGCTCCAGGATGTCAGAAATCCTAGGTTCTTATGTCTTTTTTCTCTGCCATCTTTGGCTGTTGCCATCATTCAACTTGTCCAAGACAATGCATTGCTACCTTCCATCCAGCTAAGAGGAAGGGAGAAAAGAAATTCCCTTTCCCCTTTAAAGACATGAACTTATGGGGCACCTGGGGGCTCAGTCAGTTGGGCGTCCGACTTCGGCTCAGGTCATGATCTCGCGGTCCGTGAGTTCAAGCCCCGCATCAGGCTCTGTGCTGATGGTTCAGAGCCTGGAGCCTGCTTCGGATTCTGTGTCTCCCTCTCTCTCTGACCCTCCCCTGTTCATGCTCTGTCTCTCTCTGTCTCAAAAATAAATAAACGTTAAAAAAAAATTTTAAAGACATGAACTTATGGATGACATAGCTACACATTTCCAATTAGCCAGAACTTAGTCAAGGACTATGTCCAGATGCAAAGGAGGCTAGGTATTGCAGTCTTTAATCCAGATTTCATGGACTCGGTTAGACATGAGAGGTTTCATTTCTATGAAGAAGAAGATAATGGATACTAGCACATACTAGCATTATGTGCCACACAAGATGGTCCTAAATGAGACTAGACCCCAAGATTTTTTAACCTATTACAACAACAGGCTAAAAATAAAAGTCTCTGACAAAAGAACAGCCTCATCTAGACTAGGGTGTCCATACCTCATTTCCAACTTTACTTAATATGAAATAACCTAAAATATTGATTGTGAGATTGTTCTATCTGTGTGGCAGGAACATATTACACCACTATGGGTGGGGATGGGGTTTCCCCTGAAATGAAGCAATGTTCCCACAGTCAAACCTCTTTGGCGGGTGATCAATCCTAAAGCAAGAAATGAGGATTCTGATGGAAAATTGTCTCCTCTCTCAGAATTAAAGGCCAGTTTGGCCTCGATTGCACAGTATAGAGATGCCTAGAATATTTCTGGTGAAGGCAACAGAGACCCATCCATGGAGAAGCAGGCTAAAGACAGAACAAAGCCAGGCAGTTAAGGGAAGCTGTTCAGTCATTGAAAATAACTGAGGCTCCTAAGAGCCTCTCAGAAATACCTGAGGAGACACATTGGGACATAAGGGGCTTAACCTGATGGCTCTCATGTTTTTGTCATTTGGATTACACACACAGAAATAATGTCATTGAAGTCTCTAACCATACTATGAGGGGGATTTTATTTTTATCTCCAATTAACAGATACAAAAACTGAGTTTGAAAAATGTTTGGAAACCACTCAAGGTCACATAGTGAGTAAATGGAGGCTAAGTCTGCCCATCTTCAAAGACTACCCTCATTCCACATGCTTCCCAGAGGGGGGAAAAAAAAAAAAAAAAAGAAATGGGAAAAAACCCTCAAAAGTCAATTCACAGAAACAATTCCAATGGTAAATTTTTCCAGCTCATGGCTTCTCCATGAGGACTCTTCTTCTGTTTGAATGTCTCCTTGGCTGAGCACTTCCAGGCTACCCTCCAAGAGCCTCCACCATTAAAATTGAACGCTGATTACTTTTCATGAAGTTTGGTTTCCATTATGTCCTTTGGTTTCTGCAATCAGACTCTCAGGTTTCCAAATCTTTGAAGGCTGTTATTGGGGCTTCCCTGAACTGCCTATCAGCCTACGTGGGATTTTTTTCTCTCTTCCTCTCTCTTTACCCACATAACAAGAGTGCTTTTGAGTTCTTTCCTCTGAAACATACAGCACTTTATCCATGACCCTCAAAAGTTAGCACCCCAAAAGGAACATGCTGAAATGGACCCAGTTTTTCCAAAGGGCAGTTTGGGTTTGTGTCTCCAAACCTTCTAAAATGTACATCTATTTCATCTAGTATTTCCACTTCAGAGTGTTTGTCTCAAGAAAAAATCAGACAGATGTGCAAAGATGTCAGATTATGCATTTTTTTATCGGCAGAAATATCTGCAATAGTAAAAATATGGCAACAACCAAATATCAATAATAGGTGATCGGTAAAATAAATGGAGATGCAATGATATGCAATGTAGCCATTAGAAATGATAACGCAGACTTTTACTGATGATGAATAATGTTCACAGGGAGAACATTAATTGTGGAATATGATTTCATTTCTGTTAAGATACAGATTGTTTATTTAACAAAATGTCCTGAGTGGTTGCTATTTATCAGGTGCTATGCTAGGAGCTGGGGATATAGTAATGAACAAAATAAAGGCTGGCTATGAGATGATCACCATCCATTGACCACTCTCTGTTGGTGATCACTGTGGTCAGTGGCTCAAACAGTCTGAGCCTCAGTCACCTCATCAATCAAAAATGGATAATAACAGTTAGTTACAGAGATGTGGGAAGGTCAAGCACGTATGGATATAAAGGTTCAATAAATGTAAGGTATATAGTATTTATCATGCCCAAACCTACTATTTCCTAATACTATCAATCCACCAGTGATTACTGTGATTTTATGTAAAGACCCTTAGGCCACATCTCAAATTCTAGTCTCAACACAACCATCAAATATCTATACTACCCAGAGGAAATCATTGTATTCAGTCACTTTAGTTAGTCAGTCATTCAACAAACCCTTACTGAGTAACAACTATGTGTCTTACCATAGCTTGTAGGCTTCTTTTTTTAAAATTTAAAGGTTTTTATTTATTGCCTATAGGACTCTATACTCTCTAGCCCCCTCTGCCTTCTGCTCCTACCATTGGCCTACGAACACTGACCTTGAAGTTCCCCAAATATGTCAAGTTTGCTCCCATTTCAGGGATTCTGCTCTTGCTGTTTTCTTCTGCCTGGAATGTTCTCCCTCCTGTATGTACTGGCTGGATCTTTCTATCTTACCAGTCTCAGCTTAAATATCTCCTCTCAGTAAAGTCCCGAGCATCCTAGGGCATCCAAGACCTTCTGCTCATGACCCTATTTTATCATCTTCATAGCATTTACCACTATCTGCTATGATAAAATTAATTTTCTTGTTTATTATCTGTCTTCCCCACTACAATGTAAGCTCCAGGAGAGCAGACACCTATTTTGTCTAGTTCGGTGCTGTACCCCAGCTCATAAAACTGTACCTGTCACATAGTAAATGTTTAATAAATTTTGTCAGATGAATGAATGAATGAATGGACATGCCTGGCCCCAGGCTAATGCAAAGGATATAGCAGGGAGCAATACACATATAATCTTTTATAATCATCACCTTGTGATGCCTGATTTCTCAGTCCTCCAGAAGGGAATTATTCTTGCCCCTGAATTACCTGAGGAATCTTTATAGTTATGAAACCAGCATTCATTTAGATATGCACAGCCCCCTATCAGATCCTTTTTCCAGGACACTCTTTTGCCAGAGTGCTGAGTAATTATCCTTTAGAATCTACAATGGCTCCAAATTTTGATTAAATGCTTTCTTGGCTTTTGAAATTCCAGGCCAGACTATTAGGTTATGCTCTGCTATGGCATTACCCAGTGCAGTGACTGACTGAGACAGCCTTTGTCCCCCTCTTACTTTGCAGCTATTTCCTTGAGTATTTTGATCCGGGTGAGAAGTATGACATTATTGATTTGCTCTGCTCCACTCACCAACTGCCTCATCTGCAAGAGCAGGAATCTTTATGGCTTCAATAATTTCCCGGAGTGCAAAGACCTCTTTTATATTTTTGCTTGGTGCTTTGCAATTCTGTAAATTTTTTATGGACTCTGAGGTTAAGTTTCATCCCTTGCTCTCAAGCTCATTGGGACGTCTGCTTGTGCTCCAAGAAAGAACCTGACCCTTTTGTACCCAGTCATGTCCCACCCCATCCTTATCTTTAGAGAGGGAGGGAGAGAAGAATAAGAAGAGAAAAAAGGAATAAATCAGAATTTGAGAGTTAAATCCTATACATTTTTTTGAACTCAAAAGAAAGAAAAAGCAGCTGACAAACGTCCAGCGACCTGTCTAAAATAACACAGCTAATGAGTAGGAAACCCTCTTCTGCTTCTGATGCGTTCATTGGTGATAGGTGGTCACCAATATTTTGGCTCTCTCCCTCCTGAGCACAAAGGAGAGGAGTCCTCTTCTCTGCCCCATAAGGACATATGACTTGCTGTGGCCAATGAAATGTTGAGTGGAAGTGAACTGTGCCAATTCCAGGTGGAAGTTACAAGAGCTGGCACATAATTCATCATGTCTTTCCCACCTCCAGATGGTAGAGGCTCCATCTACCTGCATCCCCAAATGAACCCAGTGACCAAGAGTGACATGTATTGTAAACAAGAAGCAAATCCTTGTCATTTTAAGCACGAGGATTTGGGGCTGTTTGCTGCTGCACATAACCTAGCTCATCTGAAGTGATACAGCCTCTAATTTTGGAGCCTCCCAGATAAGGCCATTTGGAAATCTTTGGAAAAGAATTTTGGCTGAATGATCTGGAAGATTTGGACAGAAAGAGGAACTAGAAAATGCAGTTGTTTTAACATCATGGATTTCTCTTGTATAGTTTTGTTCAACCCAAGAATTGGTAAAGCTATGAAACAAGCAACAGTCCAATTCATAAGAAAATATTCAAATCACTTCATAACTTTGACCCTATGCCTACTTTCCAGCCTTAACTCTATAAATCTACCCTCTAGACAACTATCTAGCTATTCATTCAAATATCTATTGGGTTTCTGGTATGTTTAAAACATGTTACGGATTTTGGTGTATCAAAGCATTGCATATACTTCTCATTCTTTGAGTGTCCTTGCCACCAATCTCCAGCCTTTCTTTTCAATACGGTGAACTTTATTCATGCTGCAAGATCCACATCACAATTCTTTCTACTAGGAAGACTTGTCTGACACCACTTTTTCCAAAGCACATTTAGCATACTCTATCTCTGTATGTTTAGGACACTTTGTTATGTCTTTGTTTTTACTGACTGAGCATATGGCACTATAATTGCTAGTTCACATATTTATCTTCAGCACTGGATTGTGAACTCTTTGAGGGCAGGGATCATGCCTCAGTCATTGCTGAAGCTCTAATGACTGGCTCCTTATCTATTCCCAATAAGTATTTGATGAATGAATGGATGAGTAGAGTGATTCAATCTCCCTATTCTTTCTGATTCAGCTTCCAACATCCCAGAATCTTAGCTTTCTATAGGGGAAAATGGTACCCAGAGTCCTAGAAACCAGGCTGAGCTGGAAGTCTGGGTAGGTGCTTAATTTATAAACATACCTGGGTGGGTTGGTGGGAAAGGGGAGCTCTTTAGTATCTTTGTGCCTGCTTGGCCTGGAAGAAGCAGAGATTCCACAGATATGTTAATATGTCATAATGTGTTATTATGTGTTATATGTATAACTTACTGTGTTATTACATGTTATTATATATTATATTATGTGTTAATATGTCTGTGATAGCTGCCAAGACTGGCTTGCTTAGGAAAGCAAATGTCACTTAATGAGCAGGAATCACCCTCTTAGAGGTCCCCCAACATAATTACACCAGTGGGGATATCCTCCTTCTCTGCTTGCATTTCAAACATAATAAATCATATGCTACCCTCATGAGCCCAATGCTTGGATCTCAGTGATGGAGCATAAGAAGCCTCAAGCTGTGTAGTGAGGCCTGTCATTTCTGCAACAACATCAACACCACTGATCTGTGGAAGTAACCCCAAGTCAGCTGAGCCTTCAGATGGCCACCTCCCCTCTTAGTTACCCTCCTTCTCACGCTGTGTCTGCACAGAGCCTGGGCTTTCTGCATTGGTTTCCTCAACCACATTTGACATAATCCATATTTCCACTTTAAGATTTATAGCAAACTTGGAGGGAAAATATTCTCTTTTCAACAGGCCTTCTAATTTCATTTAACAGTGAAGGTCAGAGCAATGAATGCTCTGCAAAAGAATTCCTCTCCTGATTTTCAGGCCATGGCAACCAGAATCAAGGGCAGGAAATCTAGAATCCTTTTACCCAGTTTCATCCTCCATGCTCTCCACTATCCATCACCTGACTGCCCGTTAAGAAAAACAGCTGAGAAATCACTTTTTTTAACAGATTTATAGTATTTTTCTGATTATGAAAATGCATCCCTTTTTTTTTATTAATATGAAATTTATTGTCAAATTGGTTTCCATACAACACCCAGTGCTCATCCCAACAGGTGCCCTCCTCACTGCCCATCACCCACCCTCCCACCCCCCATCAACCCTCACTTATCTTCAGTTTTTAAGAGTCTCTTATGGTTGCACATCCCTTATAATAAGTTCAGGATACATATAAAAATATAGAGAAGAAAACAAAATCACCTTTACTCCACCACCCAGAAATAATGATTATTAACAATTTAGTGTCTAATCTTAGATCTTTCTTCCAAAAAATAGGATTATATTATTTCTTACTAAAATGGGTTGTATTATGGATACCATTTTGCAAGCTCCTTATGTTCTAATTATAATTATAATATGGAAGTCTTTCTGATGTGGGAGTCTCGTATGTTTGCCTAACATGTTTTTTAACAGCTGCATATCACTGGACACTCAGGCTGTTTCCACTTGTTCATTATTACTTGAAATATAGTTTAAAGATGTTGTGACTGTCCTTCTATAGACAGATGAGTGCTCTTCTTATACTACCTCTTTCATAAAAATTTCTCGATGTGGAATTGCTCTTCCAAAGGATATAAGTCTCTCAAAGACTTTTTCAGAAAAATCCTAGAATATTATCATGTACCTATTCCTCCAGATGAATTTGAGTATTCTGTCAAGTAATAAAAAAATTCTGCTAATATTTTAATTAATATTGCATAACATTTATATAATTAGGGATAAATTGGTATGATTCCAATACTGAAAACACAGATTTCATTTATTTACCTCTTATAGCCTTCAATAAAGATTTGTAATGTCATACAACACAGCATATATATAATATTTATTAAGTTTATATCTAGATTACTTTACATTTTTACTGTGATCTGTATTTTATTCTAATTTTATTTTATTATTGATTTTTACTTATCTGTAGGAAAACTATTGGGGATTTTTACATATATTTTGTACCTGCAATTGTTTTTGAAGATGATTATTTGGTGGCTAAAGCCATCTCATTGTACTTCACAGTTTCAGTTTTATTACAAATAGGCATAAATCATGCAAACTCATTTGGAAACTTCACGGATATAAGAGTGGCTGTGTCATTTGGAAAGTTCACCAAGGATAGTTGTATTGATTGTGCTCTTTATTTTCTGTATTTTATGATCTTTGAAATTTTGAGGCCTTGTTAACCTGGGAAGACTGCCCTCCCAGGGCTAGCTAATTCCTAGAGATAGCAAACTACTAGACTTCAAGCAAGCACAGCTTTCATAAGCAAACCAACCAATCCAAAATCCTTGCCCCCCAACCACCTTCTTAAACTCCCAGTGATTCCCCTTTTCTCCCCATGGTCTGGTATGAGACAACTCAGGACAGCCCCAACACCACAGAGCCCAATGAAATTATTCAAACTAGCTAATCCTAAGCCTGCTTGTCATGCCTCACCTGTTTCTTCCCATGGAAACCACAATAAAGGCTAATGCCCATGCTTTCCTCCCGCTCCCCTGCCACCTGACCAAGCCTGGTCCTTCCCCATGTGGCCCTGGTGCTTCCCCATGGTATGGCATACCTCCTCCTCTTGGGAACTGAGTGACAAACTGTGTTTTCAGTGGCAGTTGTCTCCTGATCTGTTGGCCTCACCACAGCTGAATAAAAAAATCTAAATTTTAAAACAATAGTTTTAATAAACTGTCAGAAAGTTTGATATGGGAGCACGAGGCTGGGCTTTACAATCAGATTATCATGGGGTTGAATTAAACTGCTTGGCTCATTGCTGTCATGTCCTCAAACAAGTACCTCATTCCTCTGATCTTCCATTTCTCTCTGCAGGGTGGAGGTTCTGGGAAACAGAATGACTCACTGAAGTTCACCCAGGCAGTGGGTGGCCAAACTGGGATTCAAATCCACGTGAGTCTGAACCCAGGCTCATGCCACTAAATTACATATACTTCATCTCATTGTGATTATGAGTGTCCTGCAGGGCCAGAGCCACAATTTTGAGTCCCTGATATCATCATCCAGGTCAGAAGCCAGAGTCTAAGATGCAGAAGAGAAGGAGAAAAGACAGGTGCTTCCTTCCACAAGCTGAAGGCTACCACTCCCATTAAATGAGGGTTCTGGTAAGTTGGACTTTTTTTTAAAATATTTTTTATGTTTATTTATTTTTGAGAGTGGGGGAGGGGCAGAGAGAGAGGGAGACACAGAACCTGAAGCAGGTTCCATGCTCCAAGCTGTCAGCACACAGCCAGACACGGGACCTGAACTCGTGAACCACGAGATCATGATCTGAGCCGAAGTCAGACACACAACTCACTGAGCCACCTAGGTGCCCAGGCTGGTAAGTTGGACTCTTATTGACTGAGTGGGGCTATTCTGAACCCAAGACATGCTTTACATACCCACTGCATCGTGGAACACAATGGCACCTGAATACGTAGAAGAGCAATAGCAAAAGAGCTACTTGGATTAAAATGCCCACTCTGATTCATGAGCAGCTCTATGGTCCCACAGCCTCCCCTCAGCTCTTGTGAGATGGGCACAAAAGGAAGAACCATGCAGGTCCTTCTTTATATGCACTTAGCACCTACTGGGAGCTTACTTTCTGCCAAGACTACACTGAAGAATTCATAATCACAAATTCATGTAAACCACAAAACAGCTCTGTAAGAAAACAATTATCTCCACTTTACAGATTAGGAAACGAGGATTGAGAGAATAAAGAGTCTAACTCAAGGTCATAAATCTAAGAAGTAGAAGTCAGAATTTGAACCCAAGCCTACCTAGCTTTTCATCATTTTGCTCTACTGTGTCTGTTTTGGTATTCTTAGTGCCCATTCACATCACGATATTGATATTTTTCTGATTGGCTATTTGCTGGTGATTGTATTGGTCCAATAATGAATATCTGTAACAGTGCAGATGGCATGATCAGTAGTACTACAGAAACTTCATGTTGCATGGGTTTTACATTTTAACTATTATTGTTGGTTGCTCTCCTGCTTGTTCCAGATTGCTGTTGGCATGTCCCATGATGCACTGGGCATGCAAAGCATGTCTTGGCTTCAGGGCGGTTCTACCGTAATACACAGGAATTGATGCTGCTTGTAAGGAGACATCCAAAATTGTCCAGCACAATGTGTTCTGCAGATGAAATGCTCCCACACCCACAAATCCCCTATAAAATAACAGAGAGGATACGCATTGAATATTGGCCAGTGGGGGAAAAACATAATTGTGCAGAAACCTGTTGGCATACAACCCATAACTGAGTATTTCTCAATGGTATTTAGGCAGCAGGTGTTCAATGGGACTAAGCTGGGCCCTTTCACTAGAAGAGCTACTCTTACCAGCTAGCTCAGGGCTGCTCCCATCTGCCCACTTGTACTCATTGCCTCTAGGAGGCAGTGAGATCAGAAGAGCTGTTATGGGTCCAGATATTTCCAAATGTCAGCCCCAGGAGCTCCAAGTTCCAGGCTCTGAGTCGGCTGCTCCTATATGGCTGGAGAACATCATCCTCCCTGGGAGGTTGCAGGAGCAGCACTGGAGTGAGCAGGAACAGAAAATCCCTCATCTGAAATGTTATGCATTAATGTGAGGACAACATCTGGCCCAGAAGCCAAGGACCCCAAAGCCTTTGGTTTGTGTGTGACCTCAGGGAACCCAAGGCTGCTTAGGGAGGAGTGAGCCTTACTCATCACAGACACTGCCACAGAATCACGTCCAAAAGGACATTGGTCTCTGCTAAGGACACCAGGCCACAAAGCCTACAGAGCATATGGTGAAGCAGATTAAGAGGGCAAGAGAGATTTCCTGTGCCAAGACATCAGTCTCATTTACATGGATTACCACCTATGGCTGAAGTTACTTCCTCTCAAAGGCTGAGGAGCTTGGAAACCAGAGCAGGGATTAGGGCAAGATGTCAGGAGAGGGGGTGAGTCAGGTCTTGTGACTTCTCTGCTTTGGAGCGTTCTGATGAGCAAAAAACCATTTGTTCTGACAGTGCAAGAGAGAAAGGGATGTCTACATGTGGGTATGGCATCCAGTAGCCTTCTTTCAGATGTGGTTTGGACTTGACCATAGGGATTTTCTGACAAAGCCTCAAAAGCACTGATTTCTTTATTACCAGGTAATAGCACACAGCAGGAGTCACTGTGCCTCTTCCCAGACCCTGACCCCATCCATGAGTTCCCCACCTCTTACCTTCACCATGCTAAGGGTCTTTGGTGCACTATCTCATTCTTATCCTTAAAACCACCTGTGAGTGGCAGCCTAGAAGAACCAACATAGCACAGTGGTTAAGGATAGAGACTTTGAGCCAGGTCACTCTGCCTCTTAATTCCTGTGTGATCCATAAAATGAGGTGCAGTGGGCTGAATGGTAACTCCCAAAGATGTCAGGTCTTCATCCTTGGGACTTTGACTATTACCTCATATGGCAGAGTTTTTGCGTATATAATTAAGGATCTTGAGATAAGGAAATATCCTGGATTATCTGATGGGCCCTAAAGGTTATCACAGGTGTCCTAATATATAGGAGAGAGGCAGAGAGCTATCTGACACACAGAAGAGAAGGCAATGTGACCAAAAAAACAGAGATTGGAGTGGCATTGGCCACAAGCCAAAGGATACCAGAAGCTAGCAAAATTGGAAGAGAAAAGGAAGAGATTCTGACCTGTAGCCTCTGGAAGGACTCCTTGATTTCAGACTCTGGCCTCCAGAACCACAAGAAAATACGTTTCTATTATTTTAAGCCACCAACTGTGTGGTGATTTGTTATAGCAGCTTCAGAAACTAATACATGGGGATTATATTTGCTATCTCTTAGGGTGTTGTAAGAATTAAATGATTCAGTATGTCTACAGCATTTGTAATAGTGCCTGGCACTCGGTAGAAACTATAAATAGCACTTACCAAGTAGGTATCAGCATAATAATTTTTTTAATTTTCTGTTTAATAAATTCACACCCCCTTCACCCAATTCTCCACCCCTTGCCTCTGGCAAACACTAATCTGTTCTCTGTATCTATGTTCATTGAAGCTTTATTTATAATATCTAAAATATGGAAACAACCTAAGTGTCCATTGACACTTATATGTATACTTATATATAGTTATGTATAATGGAATATTATTTAGCCATAAAAAAGAATGAAATCTTGCTATTTGCCACAATGTGGATGGACCTCAAGGTAATTATGCTAAATGAAGTAAGTCAGAGAAA
The DNA here is from genome assembly GCF_046562875.1 of Panthera onca. Taxonomy (NCBI): domain Eukaryota; kingdom Metazoa; phylum Chordata; class Mammalia; order Carnivora; family Felidae; genus Panthera; species Panthera onca. Next base: position 26,064,151 of record NC_138354.1, read on the forward strand.
GACAAATACTGTATGATCTCTCTTATATGTAGAACGTTTTTAAAAAATCAGTGCCATCATTTGTCAATGGAAAGAGAAAGTGAGCCTTAGTGAGGCCAATGGGACATAAATGCCTGGGTGCTAAACCACAACACTACCACACTGTTTCTCCTCAAAGCCAGGCTGGAGGTCTGGGGCACAGAGCACAGCTCCAACCTCCTGCTCTTGTGTCACTGGTCCACCCATGTGAGAAGACCAGTGGCTGGGACTTTTCTCTCCTTTAGATTGCCCACATCCTGCCATTTGTTCTGGTTACATCTGTGGCCTGCCACACTGAGGCTCATAATAATAATAAAATAACAACTACTATCACTTTTTTTTTTACTTACAATGTTCCAGGCTTTGAACTAATTGCCTTAGACATTTTTCCATCTTTAACTATTGGTTTTTTTAATGTTTATTTTGATAGAGACGAGAGAGAGAGAAAGAGCATGCACACAGTGGGGGAGGGGCTGAGAGAGAGAGAGAGAGAGAGAGAGAGAGAGAGAGAATCCCAAGCAGGCTCTGTGCTGTCAGCACAGGGCTGGACGCGGGGCTCAAACTCACAAACCATGAGATCATGACCTGAGCTGAGATAAAGAGTCAGACACTTAGCCTGCCACCCAGGCACCCCAATCCTTAATTATTGTACCCTCCTTATAGAAAAAGAATATGAGGTTCAGACGTGTTAAATGGCAGGCCCAAGGTCAATTGGAATTCAAATCCAGGTCCATCTGTCCCCATATCTTTAGTTCTAGCAGTCTTCCTCTCATGATAACAGCTTAATATGAGGCAGGCATTTTGCCAGGGCTTCCATGTACACTCTCTCTGAGTCCTAGTAGGATCCCTGTTTTACAGGTGTGGAAACACATGTGCTAGTAGGGCAAATGCCCAAGGTCACCCAGAGAGCAAGCAGCTGAGCCAGGACTTGAACTCCAATCTCCTGACTCTAGAGCCTCAGCTCGGCCTCTGCATGCCTCCTTCCTCCTCCATATGGCTCAGGCTCAGACTCACATGCAGACACCAGCAACTCAGAATTACAGAGGACATTAAATTCCCTCTCTACCCACCTTCTCCCATTAAGCTAGAGAGGAGGCCAGCCTGTGGGAAGCCATAAACCTGGGTGTGCACAGAGTATTTCTAAACTACACTGACATTAACTAAGTCCTTGAAATGCTCAAGGTCAGGGTCATATCATCTGCTGGAAAGCCAGGGGTGGCTTTACAGTAACCAGCAATAATGGGTTCTCCTAATGCTGGGTGGTGCAGTCTGATGAGGCTTTCCTTTTGTTGCAATCAAAGAGGCAGTTAGTGGTGACTGTCTCCATAGGAAACAGTCACTGCAGTCCCCTTCCAACAACATAAGCCCAACTGCTATGGGGACCCCGCAGCTCACTGAGATATCCTCTCTCCTGGGCTTGAAATGTGTGGCGTCTCTTCTCTTCAGCACTGAATTTCTGCTCCTGATTGAAACTTCTCTCAATCTTGCCCACACTTCTGTCTTTTCCAGGTAAGAGTCAAACAGCCTATGGGCAAAGACTGGGTCTTTCCCCCCTTCTTTTTATACCAGTAAGAGGCTTATAGAAATAGCTAGGAGAAGAGAGTTGGTAAGAGTTGGGGAGTCACCTTCAGGGTTGCTGAGCACTCACTATGTACTAAGCTTAATATGCTCTGCATACATTTTATCACTTTATTCTCACAAAACCCCTGTAAAACCCCTGTGAAGTAGGTCATTTTTTTAAGAGAGCACAAGTGCTCACAAGCACAAGTCAAGGAGGGGCAGAGGAAGAGGCGGGGGGGGGGGGGAGGGGGGGGAGAGAGGGAGAGAGAGAGAGAGAGAGAGAGAGAGAGAGAGAAGAATTTTAAGCAGACTCCATGCCTAGTGCAAAGCCCAATGCAGGGCTCGATCTAATGACTGTGAGATCATGACCCGAACCAAAATCAAGAGTCAGACACTTAACCAACTGAGCCACCCAAGTTTCCCTGTGAAGTAGGTCTTATTCCTATTTTACAGCTTCAAGTCCTTTCAGTGATGCTGAAGATGATGATGATGATGATGATGATGATGACGATGATGATGATAATGCCATTTGGCTGTGGCTTCTGACTTAAAGGCAGAGCTCATGCTTCAACTCACTTAATCCCCACAACTTTGTAAAGTATTACAATTATGATGGTTTTTATGAAGTACTATTATTACCATTTACAGATGAGGAAACTGAGGCATGGGGACTAAATAATGTCACAAAACTCATAATGGGAAAGGCTTGAGTCAAAACCAAGGGACTTACTGCAGAGATTGACTAATTATGGAATGCTCACTGACTGCCTGTTTTTGTAAACAAAGTTTATTGGAACACATGCCCATTTGTTCAGCTACTGTCCATTGCTACTTTCATGTTAGAACTGCAGAGTTAAATAGTTGGAACAGAGATCATATGGCCTGCAAAACTTAAAATATTTACTCTATAGTTTTTTACAGAAAAAGCTCACCAAGCCCCGATCTAGCCCCTGAAGGAAATGGCATGTGGCATGAGCTGAGAAAGCCAAATGCCACCTCCCTCGCCTTGTCTTCCCAAGCCCAAAGGTGGAGTGGTGGAAAACACCAAGGCTTCCACATCAGATACTGAAATCCCACACTGATATATCTGTAGCACCTTGAGTTCCTCACCTATGAATTTAAGGGTAACCATTTCTTTCCTGGGAGGCCATGTGTGGAGACCACTGTGAGAGAGACCATATGTAAAAGTGCCAAGCAAATAGTAGGTATGCAACAAGTGATCAGAGGTCTGCAATGGCACAGGTGAAGTGGAAACTCCCTCTACTTCCCCTGCATCCCAACGGAAGAGAAGTGCCACCTCCATCCTCCACCATCCATGGAGAAATAACACCTGTTATCCACTGACGTGCAAAACACTTCCCATCTATTTCACATTTGCAGACCATTATCAATATGCTGCTTCAGCCAGGCAGATACTAAGAGAATTGCCAATCTCCGGCACAGCCAGCTGCCTCCCTGGTGGGCAGGGAGAAGGGGGAAAGAAGGAGCAACAGGAGGGGGAAGGAAACAGGGAAAAGGAGGAGGAAAGGTGGAGGAAGGAGGGAGAAGAAGAGGAGGAAAAGTGAGAGAACAGGAATGGAGCTGAGGCGCAGTACCTCCCCAGACAATACGGGGCCTCCACCACCTCTCTGGCCCTTCTCAGTGTCCAAGTTGGACAAAGGACCTTTTAGAACGTGGAGGTGGAATTCTCAGAATCCCAGGAGCTGTGTGCATCTGCAGAATGCTTTAATGATGAAAGCTTTGTATAGGACAAAAAGACCTGGAATCTGCCTACAGGGGCCAATACTCACCCATCTCATCTCTGGAACTGCCAGAGTGAGAGACAACTGGGGGGTGCTTTATCAGACTAGCTTCCGTGAATAGCTTCTAGCCACCACCAAAAGTAAGAACCAACATCCACTGGCCACCTACCATTTAACACAATAACCCAGTGAAGAAAATAACATAATCTCCATTTAACAAGTGAGCACACTGAGGCACAGAAAGGAAGATCCAGGACCATGAGAGAATAAACTTGTGTGGTTTTAAGTCACCTAGTTTGGGCAATTTGTCACAGCAGCCACAGGAAACTAATATAAGGGCTTTGCACACGGTTTGACATGTGGCAGTCAAGGAGATGATTAGATCTCACCACACAACCAACTCAGATCAATCTGTAATGCCTGGTCTCCTTGAGAAAGAAGAGAGAGGGTAATTGATTAGTGATGTCTGCCATAGGTTAGGAAACCAGTGTGAACGCAATACTAGGTATCTGTACTTCCTATAAGAATGTTCAATAAAAAGCTATGAAATTAATCAACAAATGAGACTTCCACAAAGAGGGTCCTAATGAGGTAGACTATGTGAGATTGCCTAAATTACCAGAAGTCTCTAAACCAGCTCTGTCTCCAAGCATTCCAAGATCCAGGGAAACTCCAACAGAGATTAGGAGCTCAGTGTCCTCCCTCCCCACAGCTTCTTGTGGAGGAGGGGTAAAAGACCAGCATATTTTTTCAAATCCATGTCTTTCTTTCCTCACTGTTCCTACAGTCACCATCTCAGCCCCTGTCCTCATCACCTCATACTCACATTATGACACCAGCTCTGTCCAGGTTTCTTTCTCCCAGCTGTTCCCACCAGCACCTCCCATGCAAGGCTGTAGCTCATCTCTGTGAAATACCACTGCCCTGCTTTTACTCTGTTCATAACCTCTTTAGGGTCTACCTTTGCCTTCAGTACAAAACCTAAACTTTTCTGCTTGACAATAAATATCTTCTTTCTCTCTTTTTCCTACTTCATGCCCACTTTAGACAAGCTGAACTGGCAAAATTATTGTCTTGGGTGAAAGAACCCAGGTCTTTGGCCAAGGAAAGCCCTGGGGTGCTCAATATTTTTCTTGGTGTGTATTTGGGAAAACACCAATTATGATGATCTCAGCTGTGAGTAACAGAATTCAGGACTTCACCTAGCTTCAATGGTTGGAAAATGTCTCATCTCACCTACATGTTGTCCCAAAGACAGTGGGCTTCAGGAGTGGTTGATTCAGCCACTCAGTGGTTGTCAAGGACCCAGGTTCTTCCCAATTCTTCCCTTAGTCATCCTAAGGGCTGGTGTCCTCAGGTTGATGCTGCTTTATTTTTTGGATGATAAATATCTGAAACAAGAAGTGAGGCAACATCTTCCTGTTTCTCTCCTTTAGGAGCTGTGAGCTTTTCCTAGAAGTCCCTGGCAAATTTACTGTCATTTCCTATTGGCTGCTTTGGAGGGTCATATGTTCATTCTGAACCGTTCTCTGATTGGGGATTGGGATTACACTTGGGCCAGTCAGATTCATTCCTTGTGCTGGGGCTGAACCCTGATGCTCATGCCTGGGTCAGGCAGGGGAAGCTAATCAAAAGCAGGGGTCTGGGGGTGCCTGGATGGCTCAGTTGGTTAAGCCCCTCCCCACCCTCCTGATTTTAGCTCAGGTCCTGATCTCACAGTTGGTGAGACCAAGCCTTGCATCTGGCTCTGTGCTGACAGCAAGGAGCCAACTTGGGATTCTTTCTCTCCCTCTCTCTGCCCCTTGCCTGCTCATGTGCGTGCATGATCTCTCACTCTCAATAAATAAATAAACTTAAAAAAAAAGCCGAGGTCTGCTTGAAAGAGGTAAATGGATGCTAGTGGGGGGTGGAAGGAGGGGATGGTGGGTGGGCAGCAGCCAATGGCACCCATTACAAAAGAGTTAAAGACACATCCTTGAATTTGACATCTTTTAGAAATTCCTGGAGGCTTACAAAGATGCCCCACTGCAGCCACCTCCACCCTAATTGAAAGCACCATCATTTTTTGACATGACTGCTCTAGTAGCTTCCTCTATGTTCTCCACATCCTTTCTTGGCTCCTCCTGAGGCCCATTCTTTTTTTTTTTTTTTTTTAATTTTTTTTTTTAACGTTTATTTATTTTTGAGAAAGAGAGAGACAGAGCATGAACAGGGGAGGGTCAGAGAGAGAGAGGGAGACACAGAATCTGAAACAGGCTCCGGGCTCTGTGCTGGCAGCACAGAACTCAATGCGGGGCTCGAACTCACGGACTGCGAGATCATGACCCGAGCCGAAGTCGGCCGCCTAACCGACTGAGCCACCCAGGCACCCCCAAGCCCATTCTTGGCTGATATCTGGAGTCACCATTTTTTTAAATGTACATTTGATCTTGCCTAAAAGTCCTCCATGGCTTCCCCCTTGCTCTTAAGATAAAATAAAAACTCTTTTAACATTGACTTAAATGGCCCTGCAGGATCTGGCCCCTGTCCCCTCCCCCCGCCCCCACCCCGCAACATCACTTTGGGTCACTTGCTTCCCTCCATCACTTGTCATAACTTTAAGCTTTGAATCTTACTCTCTCAACTTATTTGAATCTTGAAGGAACTCCTTCCCTTCTGGGGGACTTTCATAGGCTGTTTCTTCTCTCAATCTGTTGTCTTTCCTTGACAAACTCTCACTGAATGAAATATTTTACATCCAGAGTTAGTCAGCTTCTTCTGGTACTTGTTCTCAGAGTATCCTTTCCTTCATTGTACTGATCACAATTATAATTACAAAACTTTTTGTGTAATTAATTGACATCCATATCCCCTTGCTAAAATTTAACCATCAGGAAGGCAGGGACAAGATTAATTTTCTCTTTTACTGTATCCCTCTTAACCTGGCATGTAGTAGGTGCTCAATAAATAATGGAAATTTTCAGGACTTCTGAGTGGTGAGCAATAGCAACCCACGATATTGTTTAGAATATAATTCCAGGTCCTGTGCCAGAGACCCAGAGTACTAGGGATCAATGAAATAAGGCTTTCTTTTTCTGACATGTATTAGCCTTGGTGTAAGCATTCCCAGGCTGATGCAACAGCTCTATGATGTTAGGGATCCAGGCTCCCTTGTTGCTCCATTATCCCTTGGGCACTGCCCTCATCATTATGATGCAAGGGAGCTTATGGCCACATCAACACTCCTGTCAGCAGGAAGGGGGGGAAATAAAATGGGTAGGGGAAACTCCACCCTTTTTGTTCAAGGATCCAACCCTAAAATTACACACAACCTTTCTGTTTAGCACCCACTGGCCAGAGCTTAGTCACAGCATCACTCAGATGTAAGGGGACAGGTGGAAAATACGGTCTTTATTTTGGGCAGCCCACATAGACAGCCAGAAAGCAGAGGTCTTAAAGAAGAAAGGAAGAATGGATCTCAGGATAACATTATCACTACCTTGAACAAGGTTAGGCCATTTATTGCTTCGCATAATCCCTCAAACATGGTTAACAATCAAACCTCATGAAACGCAGGGACACTCTGGGCCTCAGAACAAGGAGAACTAGGACAGACTCTTCCTCTGTCTTCATTTCTGCTCTCTTTGCCTGTCATCTCTTTCTCATTGTGACAGCTCCTGAATTATACATCTTACAATGTACACAGCTGGAGAGAGACTGGATCTCTTTATCAATTCCTGGAGAAGTCCAATGCCCACTTTGAATAAAGCAATCGTGGTGAGGGAGACAGGGCCCTACAAGAACATTCTACTCAAACTAAGTGGGTAAACACAGATGCCTCCTACATGACATAAAGACAGAATGAATGAATGAGTGAATTTGTACATCCTTACCCGTCATCTTGTATTTCTGGCTAACATTCATGTGCCAACACCTTAAAAGCCAAAGTCTCCATGTGACCCCATTCCTATCTCCCCAGATGCTGGGATCATTCAATGAACACGTGTTGAGACAGTCAAAGAATCAATACTTGACATTAATGTCAGACAGTACTATAAAGATGATCAATGGACTAAATATATAGTGAACCTGAGAGTGGGAAAACTTAGCAACTGTGCAATGGAAAATGTAACAGTGGACTTGGAAAAGCCCCAAGGCTGTGGTTTGCTGAGTCTGCTCTTTGTGTTCAGCTGATGGGAGGTCCTCGGGGTGCAATAAGGGCAGCACGTGCTAATTGAGGCCAGAAATCGTCTTCATTACCAGAGTGTTTCTGTTATCCTTTAGATCTAAATGAGACCCAGTGGGGTAAGTTTGGAACATGATTACCAGAGATATTGCAAGGTGGCTCATTAACATAATTCCCCTCATTAGAAACCAAAGAAGCTCTTGTTGAAAATTTTCCACTAAATATTACAGGGCCATAATTCCTGTATCATTAGGTGCATAGCTCTGAATTCTAATTGCAAACCTTCCCCTCTGATCTGTGAAAGACTCAGCTCTAGAGGGCCTTCTTTCTTTCATTCAATAAAAATTATTGAGCTCCTATGTATTGTGTACTGGATTAGGTGCTAAAGATAGAGATAAGAGAGAGTCCCTGACCTCAAGAAGCTCATAGTCTTATAGGTGGGACAGGGAAATAGAAGCATAATTGCAATGCAAAAGATACATGTGTGTATTTGTATGAAAGAGAGGGTGGAGGTGGGGTAGGGGTGGGAAGAATATGAGAAAGATATCTGGAAAAACCTAACAGCTTCTCAGCTTGGTGGAGAGAGTTGAGGTGGGAAAGAAGGGTCAGGGGAAGGTTTCCAAACTATGTAGTCCATTAGCTATTTTGAGGATCACTGTGTGAAAATTTAGAGAAAGGTATTTCTGGCCGGGGAACAACATGTACAAAGGCCTAGAGGCCTGAGGAACAAAATCAGGTCCAGGGACCTGCAGATAGGTAGTTCATTATGTCCAGAATTTAAGAGAGCAAATTGAGAAGTAGAGATAGGCATGTATTGGTGGATGGGAGTCATATCACAACATATTTTGGAAATCATGATAAGGAAGCATTTTCAAGGCTAAGAGAAGAGGGAAAGTGAGAGGTGAAGGAGGTCAGTGATAAAACACTTCACATGTGATACCTGGAGGATCACCCTCTTAGCAAAAGCCCCTTCTTCCCACCCTAGAAACTTTTCCACTCCCTCCAATCTCCACCATGTTAACATGGTGGCAGTCAGAGGCACCAGGTTACAATTTGACTGGACAGTTAACTGGGTTGGAAGAAGATCACCTCATTCATGTTGAACCAATCAGGCTTTAGGAATGTTCTGAAATGACGAATGCATTTTAGGGGAATGAGAGAGCTTTTCTCAACTTATCAGAAGATTACTCCAACCTCTTATTGACTAAGACCCAAACAAGATGGGGGGAGATGGTGACTTTCCTAGGACCACACAGCAAGACACCCAGGCCCACCTTTTTCCCACTTGCTTGAGCAAAAAGGAGAAAGGTTTTTCAAAGCATAAGCTACTCTCATGCCTTCTGCTTCAAATTTTTCTACTAGTCTTTTCATTATTTCAGCCCACGCCCACCCCACTTATTTTTGTTTGACATGATACAGTATCTATCTTGTGAGAAATGGTGAAATGGACTATAATAAATATATTGCTTAAGCGAAGAAAGTTGACAGGAATATAAATATGGGGCATGATATATAAAGCCCCACACATCTCAATGGCCTCATTTATTAAAATCTTGCCATGCTAAATTTACAAAGAGTACTTGTCTCTCTATGGGTTCTCATAAAATACTGCTTACACCATTGCTCACATATAAAACCCTCCCCAATTTCACTATTAGCTGACCTTTCTCTATGTAAACCTCAAGGACTGGCTAATGTCTACCAGGGGCTTGGCATTTAGGTGTGTTCAGTGTAGAATTTAGATTTAGATATAAAGTGAAGATATGAAGCTCTGGTCAAGGTTAAAAAATAAGAATTAAAATGGAATTTCTCAAGGAATCCTGCTCTCTGGGTCATTCCCATTACTAGCCATCCATCTAATTAATCTTGAGCCAGACTCCAAATTAACAAAGTTCATTTATCTAACTAATATTTATTGGACACCTACTATGTTCTAAGTATTGGCAGGACAGAAATAAATTATCTACAGCTCTTGCTCTTAAAGTATTCACAACAGAATGAAAGAAATAAATAAAGAAACACACCGTTTGGATATATTGTGATAAGTGGTATGACTGGAAAGTTGAGAGTCTGTGACTGGCCAGACACTGCCCTGCCCTTATACCACAGTCTTGTATTTACATATGAATCTCCACTTTATAATTATGGGAAATGAAGCTCAAGGAGGAACCTCCAAAAGTGAGGGATTTGAACCCAGGTCTGTCTGAATCTGAAGACTGTACTTATTCTCTGGTTCCTTTTGACCCTGGCCTTTAAGATGGGGAACAGGCTCCCCATGTGGGTTCAGCACTGGATAATAGCTAATGTACTTCAAGTTTCCCTGTTTCCCTGCTTTAAACTACTACTTCTTGTTCCTATTTCCCCACTCCCTAAATGCACACATGAAAGATTTGTTTGCTTTGCCCTTCGTCCATGCTGATACATATCCATTGCTTGCTGCCCACCATTCACTCCTTTTTCTTCTTTTAAAATTTTTTTAACATTTATTTATTTTTGAGAGACAAAGGGAGACAGAGCAGGAGTGGGTGAGAGGCAGAGAGAGAGGGGGACACAGATTCCAAAGCAGGCTCCAAGCTCTGAGCTGTCAGCACAGAGCCCGACGTGGGGCTTGAACCCACGAACCATGAGATCATAACCTGAGCTGAAGTCGGATGCTTAACCAAATGAGCCACCCAGGTGCTCTCTTTATTTGTCTTTTAACAGAACCCTGGTATCCCTTTCCCTCTTTCCATTCACATGCTCAGACAGAGCCAATCCCACAAACATGGCGCAGGCCTAGCCAAGCAGTCACAGTGATATGTCCCAGCCCATTCAGAATGCACCTGGGGGTTTTTGCTGAAATTGTTGGGAAAGAGGGGCTGTCTGTTGGCTGAGGATGCTAAGTTGGGTAGTGTAAGCCTGAAGCTGTCCATAGCCACTCCTGCCTCCATTTGGGGAGAAGTTGCTATATAATGAAGTTAACAGAGGAAGCAGACCCAAGAGCTGGGGAGACACTGATCCTGGATTCCCTTTCCAGTTCATTTTAGCACTACGCACAGCCAGGCTTGAAACCTGCATTATCATAGATCATCAAGGTACATGAATCAGTAATGCCCCCCCCTTTTTTTTTTAGCCTAACTTGAATTCAGTTTCTGTCATTTCCATCAAAAGAGTCCTAATTAATACATCCACTAGCCTTATTTCCTAGAACTCCTAGAGGCTAGAACTGAGACTTAGTAAAGTCTACCATGTCATCTAGCTCCTAAAATCCCCACCAACTAGCCAGCTCTCCACCCAGATAGCAAAGAATTGGGTTAATCTTAGACCCAGAATCCTGTCAATTCACTCCATCATCTTCCTCAGTGACACTTGGAAGAAATTTGAGAAATGTCCCCTTGCATGGTTTTGGGAGAAGACTATCTCACCATGTTGGGAATTTTTGAAGACATACTCCAATATGAGCTCTTAGGAGAAATGTGTGTAGTAGTAAGCTAGGTACCTGGCCTTGCAAAAAAACAAAACTCCCTCTCACAAAAAGTACTAAGTAAAAAAAAACAAAAAACAAAAACAAAAAGTAGACATAAAATTATAAACAAAGGATGATTTGAAATTTAAACCAAGAGAAGATACATAGTGGAGTAAACTGGGTTGGAACTTTAAAATGTAGTGTTAAGTACCAAAAAAAGAAGAAAACTGATGGAGATTTACACATAACACCACTTAAGTATAATAAAATCACATGCACATAGAAAACAACCTTGCATATTTTATAAGTAAACTAGCATTAGGGTCATATATCAAAAACATTAGAGTCGGTGCCTATGAAGGAGGGGGTTGGAAATAGGGACTGGGGATGAACAGAGTAGGGAACGATAAGTAAAACAAGAGGGACATTGCCTAAACTGACGATGACTATGTGCTATGAACTGGGAAGTATAAGTAACTCTGTTCTCTGTATCTGAGGTCACAGACAAGAATGGAAGGAAGGAAATAGAAGGAAATACTCCAAGATGTTAATGACAGTTGTACTTTAGTCAGGGAGCATTTGGTTACCAGGAAGAGAAACTCACTCAAGGAACCTTAGATTAAAAGAGGGGTGACTGGGCACCTGGGTGGCTCAGTTGGTTAAGTGTCTGACTTTGGCTCAGGTCATGATCTTGCAGTTTGTGAGTTTGAGCCCTACATCGGGCTCTTCACTGGCATTATGGAGCCTGCTTGGGATTCTCTCTCCTTTCTCTCTGCCCTCCCCTGCTTGCACTCTCTCTCCCTCTTAGATAAGTGAATGAAAGAATACATAAATAAACAACTTAAAATAAAAAAAATAAACAAAGAGGGTTGGTCTTACAAACACAACTGTAGATAGTTCAGGCTGGCCTCAAAGAGTTGTACTCTTGGGCACTTTCTCACCTCGCTCCATCGGAACCACATGCTCTCTCCAATTGGCCTCTCATCCTATCTTCCTCCTTCACCTCCTGCAGACCAACTCCTTGCTCATTCATTGACTTCCTCAGGATCCATCACGGAGACCCCTGAGGCAGCTCCACACTAGGATCCTTCATGATGGGTCCACATACCTTTGCACTTCAGCCACCATGACCTTTCCCCCAGCTAATAGTCTCTGTGACTATCCTAAATTTGGGAGAGACAGATATAACTGGCCCAGCATAAGTCAGCTATTTGCCCCTGGTTTAAACAGACTTGTCATAGTGAAAAGGAGTTGGGGCAGATGAAAGGGAAATGAAAATGAGCTGGAGGCTAAGAAGACAGCAGAAGGAAAAGATTAGTATATCTTGTACAGACTGTCCCTCAGTGTTGGGATTATGGATGGTTACTTTCTTTATAATTGTTAGCATGATCCAATTTTCCTAAAATGACATGAGTTGCAAATAGAATGACTGGTGCTTAAAGATACAAGCTTTGGAGTCCGACAAAACTGAGTTCACGTTCTTGCTCTTCCACTTCCTATGGATGGTTGAAGCAAGCCCCTCTACCTTTCTGAGCTTCTCTTTCTTCATCTGAAGTGTGGGGTATTAACTTTCTCATAAGCTCTTATAAGCAGTAAGTGATAAAGAGAAGCAAAGCACAGTGTCTCATTCACAGTAATCAATCAAGAAATGCTTTTATACATAAAAAATAGTATACATAATTTTTATAATTAAAAATTCTTAACCAAAAGAAATAAATACAAGCCTTTACTCTGTTGCTACTGTTTTTTCCTTACCCCATACTTCCTTGGAATACAGAATTTATCTGTGCTGGAAATGGCTGTTGGAAATTAGCACTGTATACCAAGAGCCCCCCCACCACCACGTAATCAATAAACTAAGACAGCTCCCTCTTCCTAGTAGCCCTCATCACTCACTCTAATTGATCATTATGAGGCATGCTCAGAGGGTCCCTAGACTCATATGTTAATTGACTGCACACCCAGTTAATGGGGAATTCCCAAATTCCCCAAGCGTGAGCAGACTCTATGCTCCCTCCTGTACTCACAGTGCATTCTGGGAGCCTTCGGAGGAGAGAAGGTTGGCAGGTGGTGCATCTGACAATTAATTAGGAGCATGCTGAGAGGTCTGACTCCAAGCCTAGCTAATCGCATCATTAAATCTCCACCCATCCTCCATCCCATTTCCCAATCCTAAAGGCTCTCCCTAGCCTGCCATTCCTGTTCACTGACAGGCAGTCAGAGGAAGATGTGAGCTCTGCTCAGGTCTGTCCAAGACAGAGATGGTCCCTCCTCCTCCTGCTGCTCCTCAGTTCTGAGACTGAAAAAACTGACCAGGAATATGTTTTTTGACAACACCTGGGAATGAAAGTGAACCAACTTCCTCAAAAGGATGCGTAAGGATTAAAGGAAATAATAGAGAATGAAACGAAGCTTTTCAAGGGGAAAAACCTCAACCTGCATTAGATATGCAAAGCGTGTTGATCTTTTCCTCTGAGGATGTAGTGCCAGACATGGTTAGTTTGCTCTCTCTTGCCCACATCCATTCTCCTCTTCTTTACCCGATTTTGTTCATGGCATCCACACATACAACCAAAATAAAATGTTTTTCCCAGGCTCCCTTCAGAGAGGGGTGGCCCCATAACCCACTGCTTTTTTGGGGAAATGTAGTAGTAAACCTCAGACAGGATGACCCTGCACAAATAATACATGGGGGTGCTTTTGCTTACAGCTCTTCACCTTCTCCTCCTTCATCTCCTCAAGGTAGATGCAATGCCTGGGGGGTGCAGTAACCATTTTACAACCATGAAGAGAAAAGCCAACCTCAAAGGATGACTGAGCTTAAAAATGGAAGGAGTCTGGGACTCTAATGGCCTTGTGGACAGTCATGACAGCCTGGGCTGCCTCTACGGATTTGCTATTATGTGAAAAAATAAAGCCCTATTTGGTGAAACCACTGTAGGCAGCTCTTACCCTCATTTGAACACACTCCTGAGACTGATACTGACATCAGCCTGACACATAGATGTGTCAATGTACAAAGTTATAGTAACAATAACAATATACTATGATCCCATGCCATAGAATTGGATTATTGGGGTGTCTGCACAAGACAAACTCTCTTAGTACAGTTAAAACTCTTTAGTACAGTGACAGTCACATGGCAAATATTCATGAATCTTGGCCTTTATTACAACTTGAGGTTGAGAAAATGTGTAAGACTTATCAAGAAGTCTTTGATATAAGACTTATCAAGAATTTGGAAGGAAATCAACACCAAGATTTGGGGAACCACAAACAAAGTGATAACACTGATCCTGGGTTCAGAAAACTTCCCCCCCTTAGCAAAGATCCTGGACCTGCTTCTTATAAGGTGTGGGACCTCTGGAAAACTACTTAACCTCTTGGAACCTCAGTTTCCTCTACTGCAAAATTAAGTAATTATGAGGATTAATACCCAATGTAAGGGCTTAATACATGTGGTTAGCACTTGTGGTTAATTCCACCTGGAAATGGGAAGCAATCTTAAAGGAGAGAATCTCCCAGAGCATCAAGACAGGTTGCCAGCCAATATCTCAGTCTTTCGGCAAAGGTGTTTTTCAGCAGGCCCCATGAAAAGCAAGAGGAGGCACTCAGCATATTTCCCACTTTGGTAAAAACCTCTGAGAGAGGCAGTAAATTACTGAATCCTTGTTTCAGCTATATCAAACATAGTGCAGATTCCATTGGCATCTAATACTGATATTACAGCCCCCAGGAATAACAAGTGAAAGTAATTAAGTTTAATGATTCCAACGAACCCAATATGCTTGATTGCAGTGTGTATGCCTAATTATCTTCCTTTTTTGTTGTTGTGTGTGTGGTATAAATAAGGTCTATTTGTCAAAAAAAAAAGCACTAATTTTAAGATGCATTAGGGAAAGTTGCATCTACAGCACCTTTCTGAAGGGCTCACTCGAAACCCTGCGTGAGGATAAAGTCGCTTTGCTTGTCAAAATGGCAAAGGAGGAATGATGTAATGCTTAGGTCTCTGAACTGTGGGACAAAACCAGGCTTCCCAACAGCAGAGGAGGAAAGGAAGGAGGCCCAAGCTCTCCCATCCTCTCCTCACCAAGGTAAAGGAAATACAGAGGTGGAGTAAAGGCTAGAAGCATTCCTGGGGAGGAGATGGTGAGGTCTCACTATTGCCTTCGGGCATAAGTCTGCTCTGCTCACCTGGAGACATGCCTCTGTGGTAGACTGAATCATTGGTCTCCAACACCTCCTTTTCCCATGTGACTTTCACTTCCCTCCACTAAAAGGACAGAGTATATTTCCCCACCCCTTGACTCTGAGTCCAAATGTGACTTACTTTGGCTAATAGGATGAGGTGGAAGTGACAGGGTGCCAGTTGAAACCTAGGGCTTAAGAGACCTTTAATGCTTCCATTTACCATCTAGTGTTTCTGTTATTGCCATGTGACCATGGCTGGGCTAGCCTGCTGTTGCCGAGTGGAGAAGGAGAGAAAAACATGGAACAGAGCCATGGAGTCAAGCCCAGCCTGTATCAGCTGGATCTCATCCAAGCCACAAATATGGCGGCTAAATAGTATATGCTTCTTGTTGATTTATTAAATGACACTGGGTGTTGTTGCTGGTGGGTTTTTTTAATGCAGCATAAGGGCTTTAATATAACAACTAAAACCTTTAAATACTTTGAGAATTTTGTGACAATAAGCAGTTTTCTGGGGAACGGTTTCCCAGCTTTCCAGGGATCCTGAAAACTGTATCTGACCCAAGGAAAATGAGAAACACCCTGTAAGAATTAACCACACCTACCTGTACTCAGCCACAAGGTGACAAATCCTGAGGCATTATTGGCTCTTGTCTCTAACCCCCAATGTCTCTTTCCAACTCCACACTCAGTGGCATCACATTAGTAACTTCAAATCAGGCATGATGGTAGTATTTATATCATATAAACCAGCAAACACTATAAAGCAGGGCATTTTTCCTTCCAGAGAGCTATCAGCATACTAGTGCCTCCTACTATCACTTGGTCAGATCATCTTGCTGTTTTGACATTAGCAGAGTCTCTTGGAAGTAGCCCCTCTTCTTCATCTTTGCCTCCAGTGTCCTCGCACAGAAGTGGCCTAGAGCTACAGAAAAGTGGTCTCTGTTCAAATCCCAGTTCTGCTGCTAAGCAGTTGTATGATGCTAGTGAGTTCCTTAAACTTTCTCAGCCTCATTTTCCACATCCATCAAATGGAAATAATAATAGTTCCTAAATCTTAGAGTTATTAGAAGGATTCAATGGACAATTAAAGCAAAGCCCAGAGCACCATTTCTGACACCCTCTAAGCCCACAATAATTGACAGCTATCATTATTTGGTCTGTGTTCACATCATCTTGGTTGTTGGCAAGACCTTCCAACTGACCTCCCTCTTGTTAGTCTTGCCCTCTTTTAGTCCATCCTTCCCCACAACACAGAGAACAAACTTGCAAAACCACAAATATAATTGTGTCACTGCCCTTTGCCTTTGAAGAAAGTCCCAATTTACAAATAGGGAATTTGAAACTTGAAGAGGCTAAGAAATTTGTCCAAGGTCATGCAAGTAATAAATGACAGGATTGGAACCCAGGTTCTTCATCTCCACATTCTGCCCCTTTGACCACATACTACACTGCAGGTGAAAAGAAAGGGAGGTAGATGGGATGGATGAATGAACAAATGGAACAACAGAAAGACAGAAAGGCAGAAGGATGGATGGACGTCTAGAAAGGATGGCAGACTCTAGAATGAAAGGATGGATGGATGGACAGATGGATGGATGGACGGATGGATGGATGGATGGATGGATGGATGGGAGGATAGAAAGATAGCAGCATAGAAAGACAGAAGGATGAATGGATTGAATGATGGAAAGATGCCGGATTCTCTAAAGTTATATTCTCTCCTTCCCTCTGGCCTGGCCTTTCCTAGCAAGGGATTCTCTCATGGACACCTACCTGGGACATCTGCTGAGAATGTAGCAAGCCCTATGGACACTTCCACTTCCTGGCTCCTAGCTCCTAGTTCCCTTTTCCTCCTGTCAGCTTAATCCCAAATCATCCCTAAACAAGTTCCCCTCGGTGATCAGCTTCAGTGAACTGGCCAATTCTGTCTTCTTCCAGAAGCTCAGGTGTTCTCATGACCAGGGACCAAATGTTATGTCTTAATAGCTAATATACACTAGGCATTTACTGTATGCTATTATAGAACTGTCTCATTTAATTTAAATGATACCCTTATAAAGTAGGTACTGTTATTTTCTACATTCTGAAGATGAAGAAACAGAATCACAGAGAATTTAAGTAATTTGCCCAAAGTTGCACAACTACAAAGTGGTGGATGGATCCAGGATTAAACTCAAGCAATCAGACCCCAGGATCTGCACCCATAATGACTGCACTATGCTGCTGTGTTTCTTAGCTACCTCAGCTGCTAGCTGCATTTTCTGTATTTGGATGGATAAGTTGTTGCCAGTCTATGAGGGATGGAGTCACATTGTCTGTTCTGACCTTACCTAAGGCATTTCTCACACACCTGCCAATTTATACTAATTAATAGTCATGAACAGCTGCTGAATGCAGGTTATAGAATATATCACCATTACCAAGCGAGAGCAATGTGTGCCAAAGATACCTCCCACATGGGATTAAAGGACCTCTGACATCTTCCCTAAGAAAAAACACTCCTATAGGAAACATGGCATAGTTGGGATGGGGGCGGGGGTGGTGTTAAGATCCATGGTGGTTTCAGAATCTGGCAAACTTAGATTCTAGCCCCAGCCCTGACATTCAGTTAAACTGTGCAACCTTGAGCAAATTACTTAACATCCCTGAACCTCAGTTTTCTTACCTGCAAAACGGGGGAGAAAATAGCAGCTAGTATGTATAGTTATAAGAATTAAATGAGAAAATATGTACAAAGGGCTTGGTACAACCAGAAGTACAAAAATGATAGCTATTGTGCTGGTTATATCATGCCTGTATCAGCCTCTCTCTGGGAGGATCATCTGCCTGGAAATTTTATGAACTATGGTAAATTGTAGGAAAATACCTCTCTATCATTAAGATGATATAGTATATAGTAAATGATATAGTATAAAACCATCTGGAAAGAAAGGCTACATTTGTTCAATGTGTGCTTTTTTTTTTTTAAACAAAGAAAAATTTCAGTCAACTTTGACCAAAGGCCCAAGGCCCTCACTCCCACTGCTCCTTTGTCTCCTCCCCAAAGGCCCCCCTGCCACCTACTACAGAATTAGTTGGGTGAGTTCCTCCTCTGGTTTGATTAGCTTCCACTTGTTAACTGACAGGGTTCAATGCAATTTAATTTCATTGGGAGGAAGTGGTTCAGAAATCAAGGTCATTTAATTTCTGAAAGGCAAGTGAAGGGTTGCCTTTCCCAAATGATCTTTTTGCCATCTATTCCCCTAAAATGAAAAGTACAGTGGTTAATACAATGGCTTCAAGGTCATATTAGATCACCTTTCCAAAAAAGAGAAGAATTCTTTCCAAGGGATTTTAATTAGGTTGAGTACAGCTAATTCTTCCTTTGCTACTTATTCCATTTCCTTTCCTTTCTGTAATTACTGCCAGTGTAACGCTCCTCACACACACAAATGGAGCTGAAGAAAGACATGCGATTATCCTTTATTTCTCCTTCATGCAAGAAAGGTGGTTGTTATCCGCTGCATTCAGTCTTTGTAAATCTGAGGACTATGGTCCTAATAGCCTTACACACATGAGTGTCAGCATCATTATAAGAAGTGAGGGGGTTCCCAATGTGATTGTAAAACTGTGACACACAATTCTCCCCTCCACCTGGTCGATATAAAATGATTAGGTATCAGGACAAAGAAAATCAACTCATGTGCATGTTGTCAATCAACAGACATGTATCAAGTGCCTACCAAGGGCTCAGTAGGGTGTTCAGTGCATGGGAGTGGGGGCTGCAAAAGAGACTAAGGAGCTAGGTTTGGTGAGACAGACAATTAGCAGGTAAGATAAATCAATAATATGCAACTTGGTCCTGAACAGCAAAGGTACTGTGTAGTACTGGTGATGGGGGTTGGGGGAAGACAACCAAAATGCTCTATAGAAGAGGTGAGCCTTGAGTTGATCTTGGAAGCACAAATAAGTTTCAGATCATTCATTTATTTAAATATTTCCTGAGCGCCTAATATGTAGTGGACATTGTCTAAGTACTTTACATATGATATTTCATTATTTCTTACTTCAGTCCTAAGGAGCAGGTGCTATCCTTGCACCCACTTCACAGATAGTGAAACTAAGGCTCAGAGACATTTAGCAAACTGCTCAAGGACACATAATAGTGGTAGAGCTGGGATTTATAAACAAGTTTTTCTTTTTTTTTTTCATGTTTATTTATTTTTGAGAGAGAGAGAGAGAGAAAGAGAGCACAAGTGGGGGAGAGGCAGAGAGAGAGAAAGAATGAATCTGAAGGCTCCAGGCTCCAGGCTCCAGGCTGTAAGCACAGAGCCCAATGCGGGGCTTGAACTCATGAACCGTGAAATCATGACCTGAAGTGAAGTCAGACACTTAACTGACTGAGCCACCACAGGTGCCCCTACACACAAGATTTTCTGATTCCAGACCCCAAGACAAAAAGAAATAGAAGACCCTATGACCCAGTAATAATAATACTACACAAAGACACCAATTCAAATGGATATATGAACAATACTACCCAAAAATACCAATTCAAGGGGCGCCTGGGTGGCTCAGTCGGTTAAGTGTCCGACTTCGGCTCAGGTCATGATCTTATGGCTCGCGAGTTCGAGCCCCGCGTCAGGCTCTGTGCTAACAGCTTGGAGCCTGGAGCCTGCTTCCAATTCTGTGTCTCCCTCTCTCTCTGACCCTCCCCCCATTCATGCTCTGTCTCAAAAATAAATAAACGTTAAAAAAAAATTTTTTTTTAAATACCAATTCAAATAGATATATGCAGCCCTGTTTATTGCAGCATTAACAATAGCCACATTATGAAAGCAGGCCAAGTGCCCATTAATAGATGAATGGATAAAGAAGATGTGGTGTATATATATATAGTGTATAACTAATAGATATAGGTATAGATATAGCTGATATATACATACAGTTAATATAGTATATAGCTATATTATGTATGTATACCTTATATATATACATATATATGGCAGAATATTGTCTAACCATAAAAAAGAATGAAATCTTGAAATCTTGCCATTTGCAACAACATGGGTGGAGCTAGAGAGTATAATGCTAAGCAAAGTAAGTCAGAGAAAGGCAAATACCATATATGGAATTCACTCATATGTGGAATTTAAGAAACAAAACAAATGAACAAAGGAGAAAAAAGAGACAAACCAAGAAACGGACTCTTAACTATAGAGAATAAACTGATGGTTACCATAGGGTAGATGTAGGGAGGAATGGGTGAAACAGAGATGTGATTAAAGAATACATTATCATGATGAGCACTGAGTAATGAATAGAATTGTTGAATCACTATTTTGTACACCTGAAACTAATATAACACTGTTAACCAAAGTGCAATTAAAATTAAAAATTTAACAAAAATGAAAAATAAGTAAATAACAGGATAAGTGTTTTTTTAAAAAGGAGAGAAGAATGGAACCCATTGAGAAAGGAGAGATTGTACAGTTTCTTTAGATATGGAACAAAACTGGAACAGAACCTTTATCTACAGTGTCCACAAGCCAATTCTGTGATGTGTCTCCTCAGATACTTCTAATAGTGCTTTATTTTCATCATAGCACTTGTCAGTACCTGCTATTTTTTGCTTTGATGGTTTATTTGTTTCATCAATCTCCCCTTCCCTCTAGGATGTGAACTCCAAGAGCAGAAGTCCATATCTGGCTTGATTACTACAGACTACTCAGCACTAGTTCTCTGACTGGCACACAACAGGGGGTCAACAAGTACATATGGAACGACAGACTGAATCTCATTTCCCAAGAGCCAAGGGAAGGAGGATGTTACATTATAAACTCCTACCCAAGACAATCTCCCTGACTGTCGTTTGCCCCAGTGTTACCAGCACCTAGGACAGTGCCCACAGCAGGTGGCAGCTACTTCTTGACTGTAGAAAATTTTAAGAAAGTAAAAGGGGGGGGAGAGAAATGGAAGGAGGGAGGCAGGGAAGAAGGAAGGAAACAAGGAAGAGAGAAAGAAAGAAAAGAAAAAAGAAAGAAAGGAGGGAGGGAGGGAGGGAGGGAGGGAGGAAGGAAGGAAGGAAGGAAGGAAGGAAGGAAGGAAGGAAGGAAGGAAGGAAGGAAGGAATCAGCTGGGGCAGAAAGGCATTCACCAATTTAGCAGAAAGCAGATTCAAGTCAGCTAAATTATTATTCCCACTCACTGACAGACTGAGCCACCTTGCTAGAGGACAAGCCAGAGAAAATTCACTGCCCTGAATCCATTCTCAAAGTGACCCAAATGCCTGGCTGTTCCATAACACTGGTGATTCTCCTCTGTGTATATCACCCTGAACTGATGCGAAAGAGAAAAGTGCCCTCTGGACCCTGACGATATCACCACAAACTTGGGTTGTCTTTTCATTAATTTGTGTTTTCCTAGGAAATATTTATTCATGTAGTTTCTATTTGGGCAATTATTGAAATTGTGTCTAATTACATGATGATGGTAAATAATAATAATAATCACCTAGCTGCAACATGCTCTGTTTCTATTATGGGTAAGGATTTTGTGCAATTTACTACGACATATTCTAAGGTAGCAGTTCTGATTAGGAAGGATAAAAGGTGTCATTTTAAATATTTGGTTGAGTTATCACTATTCCTACCCAACTGCTATGCAGGAGACGTCCTGTATCTTTTTTTTTTTTATCTAGTCCTAGGGCTCTACTCTTTAAATATTATGACCATGATTACTATTAATAATAGCCACTCTTAATTCAGCATTTACAGTGTGCCAGGTCCACTTAAAATCCAAATTAAAATTCAGTGCAAACTCAAGTGCTTTCAGAGACCAAGAAAGTATGGTAAATGACTGAAGTAGGCTGGGCTGGAGAGACAATAGAGAGCAGTGCGGTCTGAGGTGAACTGTAGCTTGTATGCCTGGTCCAAAGAAGACAATACCACTCACCTACAGCTGAGAATCGCCATTTGGAGATGTGGGAATGGTGCTGCCAATTCTTCTGACTTTTCAGGAGAAGCCAGAAATATGGGTTTGCATACGAAATTCCCAGATTTTTTAAACTACTGTGTGTGCCAACAGTCTGTGCGCCGCCTGTTTATCACCCTTTAATCTCAGGCATCCTCTGTCAGAAGCTTCTGGAAAAGACTGTTCTTTCAACAGGGGCTGTGTAGACGTTGTTGTCTGTGGTGTGGGGGAAGGAAAGGAAACACTGCAACTAATGTGGAGCCAATGTGAAGGCTGTGAGAGGCCATTTCTCATTTTTATTTAAATCTCATGGAAGTAATTTCAGAGAACAATGAAATATCATCAGAAGTCTGGTCAGAGAGGACAGGCAGGTGAAGGGGATGGATATAATTACTGGCAGCACTGATAAGGAGAGCCAGAGACAGACAAGCCAGAGTCATGAAGAAAACTGTCCTTCTCCGATGGCCCCCACTTTGGATGCAAGGGGGTGCCCCATGCCCATGGGGCCGGCTAAGATGTCTGTATCTGCAGAGAAGGGGTGCCAGGCTGTCCAAGTCAGATCCCACAAGACCAGGAACAGAAAGGCTGACCCTAGCTTTTATGTAACAGGGGAAGAGTCCCCATGCTTCTTCCATCTCAATTTAAGCATCATGACTCAAGGAAGTCATCTGACCAAGTTCCATACTCTTGATATTCCCTCTCTATAGTACCTCATACTTCCCCTTGGTAACATTCATTACACATATGATTATCTGCTTATGTCAAATCCACTTTCCCTCATGGATATGAGAATAGGGATTTTATCTGACTTTTTTACCATGATATCCCTAGTACCCAGAGTGCCTGACACATAGTAGGGGCTCAATAAATGATGGCTTCTAAATGAACCAGTGAATGAACAGTCTTTTGACTTTAGGCAGAGGTTACTTAATAACACAATACCTCACCTGTGAAACAGGGACAATAATAGTACCTCTCAGAATTGTTGTCTTCTCTGCACCAAAACCCAAGGAAAATTTCTACACTGTGTATTTCATGTGTTCTCCAGAAAAGGTCTATGAAGTAAGTCCTCAGGTTTTTATATCCCAACATTGCACTGAGGAAACCAAGACTTATAAAGGTTAAATGACTTGCCTAAGATCATACAGCTGGGGAGTAACATAAGGGAGATTCTAACCTGTTTGAAGTGTGTTTGAGTCTTTTTCACTTTTCCACAGAAATTTAGAGTGAGAAAGACATTTTATCAAACTGATGGGAACCAAAGCAAGCTTCACAAGGAGGCACATTTACCCTGGGTCCTGAAGAGTTTAAGAGAGCCTGAAAGGCAAAGGAAGCAGACAAAGTATTCAAGGTGGAAGGAACAACTCAATCAAAAGTGAAGAAATATCAGGTCAGTTGAAGGACTAGTGGGTGGATCATTTGAGATAAAGGGGAGTCCTGAGCAAGGTTGAAACTATATTGTGAAAACTTTGAATCAACTCATCCTCTCAACAATTATTTATTGAGTGCTTGACATGTAAGGCATTGTGCCAGGTGATAGGGAAAGGGAGCAAAGCACACTGGCTTCCTGTCCCCATGGAGCTGATGCTCTAGCAACCTGCTACACTGAGTCCATAGCATTGTGGCCAGGACCAAATGAAGAAGTAGGAAGAAATTACTTTGAAAAGCTAAACTGTGTTATTTAAATTCTCTCCTCTGTTCTGCTATGTCAGATAGATGGTTCGTGGTCATTAAGTGAAAACTCTAGTTCAAACTGGCTTTCACAGAAACAGAATTCATTAACTCAGGTAAAAGAAAAAATAGAGAGTAATCTGGCCCTTGTCCCAGGGACTTAACCAAGTGAGCAGAACAAAGCTGAACAGCACTCTGCTCAGCTTCCCTGCGTGTGTGTGCTTCATTCTCAGACAACCTGGCCACTCTCAACAGCTCCAGACCTTACCTTCTCACCTTCTCACCTTCACATCCTACTGAGATGAAGCTCCTCTTTCTCAACAGCTGAATCCAAGTTCAACTCTCATCGGCCAGAAAGTGACCACATGCTCACCTCAGAATCAATCACTATACCCACAGGGATGGGATATGCTAATTTTCTTAGCTAGCCGGAACTCCTTTTTGCTGAACCAAGCAAAACAAACGAACAAAAACATAAGCTAAGAGTTAAGGAATAAGGGTTCTTAAAAGAAAATTCTGTCAGACAGCCACATGCAAAACAATGAAACTATCTCAAATCATACACAAAAATTAACTCAAAATAGATTACAGACTTAAATGTAAGACCTGAAACCATAAAACTCCTAGAAGAAAATGTGAGTGGTAAACTCTTCAACATAGGTCTTGAAGATGATTTTTTGAACCTGACATCATAAACAGGTGGGACTATACCAAACTAAAAATCTTCTACACAGCGAAAGAAACCATCAACAAAATGAAAAGGCAACCTACTGAATGAGAAAAAAAATATTTGTAAATCATATATCTGGTAAGGAGATAATATCCTAAAATATAAAGAATTCGTACAACTCAATAAAAAGAAACACATACAAATAACCCAATTTAAAAATGGGCAGAAAATCTGAACAGACACTTTTCCAAAGAAGACATAAGACCTACAGATGGCCAACTGGTACCTGAAAAGATGCTCTACATCATTAATCATCGGAGAAATGCAAATCAAAACCACAATGAGGTATCACCTCATACCAATCAGAATAAATATTATCAAAAAGACCAGAAATAAAAAGTGTTGGTGAGGATGTGGAGAAAAAAGAATGCTTGGGCATAAATGATAAGAATGTAAATTGGTGAAGCCAGTGTGAAAAACAGTACAGAGGTTCCTAAAAAAATGTAAAATAGAACTACCATATGATCCAGTAATTCTACTTCTGGGTATTTATCCACACAAAACAACAATACTAACTTGAAAAGATAACAGCACCCTCATGTTCACTGCTGCATTATTCATAATAGCCAAGATATGGAAATAACCTAAGTATCCATTAATGGATGAATGGATAAAGAAATTGTGAAATATTATACAATGGAATATTATTTAGCCATAAAAAGGAATGAAATCTTGCCATTTGAAACAACATGGATGGGCCTCAAGGTCATTATACTAAGTGAAATAAGTCAGACAGAGAAAGACAAATACCATATGATCTAAATTTCATGTGAAATCTAAAAAAAAAAAAATTTTTTTTCACAAACAGAAAACCAAGCTCACAGATAGATACAGAGAACAGATTTGTGGTTGCCAGAGGCAGGGGGTGGGAGAAATAGATGACCCGTAGCTGTTTTTTTTTCTAGATTAAATACACTGAATTTACAAAAAGAAAACTCTTGGGATAATTTTACCAGAAGAATGGTAGATTCTGGAAATCAAAGCATAGCAGTCCTCTATTACCAGCAGGTTTGTGATTTTAAATTTTTCACATTATCAAAAATCATATTATAAATACAAGGTCAGACTTGCAAAGCCAGAGTTGTATGTGTGTGGGGGGGGGGGGGGGAGGGGGTAGAGGGGGGAGGGATTTGGCAGAAATTTCACTAACAAGGTTTTCTTTTGTAAGGTAGATATATTTACTTGTCACTGCAAGCTATAAAACTGACAAGACACTGCTGAGCAAATCCTCAGCAGTACTTGAGATCAGACCCAAATCAATGAGCCTCGAGAGTGGTGGCTCTCAACTTTGGCTGCACATTAAATTACCAGAAGAGGTCTTAAAAATGCATATGCTCAAGCCTCACCCACAGTGATTCTGATTTAATCTGATTTGGGGTGTGGTCAGCTTGTGGGTATTTTAATTAAAACAGTGGTTCTCAACTTTGGCCACAATTAGAATCACTTGGAGAGTTTTTAAAAATCCCAAAGTCCAGGCTACAACCCAGACCAATTTCATCAGAATTCATGGAGGTGGGACACAGGCATCAGTATATGTTGAAGCTCCCATAAGCATCACGGTAGTAACCAAAGGGAACTTAAAGAATATGTCCCCAGCAAGCAGACAACTGCTCTATGAAGCAGATGGGTGCTCCTTTGCAACGTATGAGATGATTTTTCTTTTGATATCCATGATCTGGTTCCCAATTTTGTTCCCACTATATACAATAGAGGTCTGAGTTAGGCAAGCCATGTCCATTAACTTAACTGATGGCATCAGATCCATTTCTCAGTATGAAAACCTGTGTGGAAGGAGAGCTAATTTTCATGGCTCACACATGAGATACCACAAGCCACCAGCATTGTCAATGAGTCAAGTTAGGGATTTTCATTAAAAACTAATATTAAATAAGGGCTTAAGTTTCTTCCAGACCCTGTTCTAAGCAGTCGACATAGACATGATTTATTTAATCTTCAGACAACCCTGTGTTATCATTATCCCAATATTATAGACAAGGAAACCGAGACAGAGGTTCAATGACTGGCCCAAGATCCCATGGCTAAGAAGTGGTTGAGCCAGGATTTGAATCTCATAAGTCTGTACACTTAACCTCTATGTTGTAGCAAGCCTGGAAGTTAAAAGGAATGTTCAGTGCATCTGACTGTATTGCCACCCAGAGTGACCACATTCACACACCGTGAAGGAACTCTCCCCTGTGTTCTCATTAAAGACAGTGCTAGTGGCCTCTGGACTGGCGGCCTTTCAGATTAGGTCCACAGGGTTCCCTCTTTCATCCACTGGCTCAAATGATTTGACAAGGCTAAAGATACTTCAAGGGGAGGAGGGTGAGATAAAGGGAATGGATATTCACCACTCTCATGCCTCAATATCTCTGCTCAAAAAAAGATGTTTTCTCTTCATCTCTTTCTCTATTAACTGCAATTTCACCTGTGTGACTCAGCTCAGGATTAGCATCTCCTCTAAGAAATGTCCCCTCCTTCAAACACTTCTCACTCCCAGGTTTTCCTTCTTTTTCCAATGAAGTGTAGAGCAAACAATTTTCATATTAACAGAAAGTCAGAGTGCCTGGGTGGCTCAGTCGGTTAAGCATCCTGACTTCAGCTCAGGTCATGATCTCACTGTTCGTGGGTTCAAGCCCCTCATCAGGCTCTGTGCTGACAGCTTGAAGCCTGGAGTCTGCTTCAGATTCTGTGTCTCCCTCTCTCTCTGCCCCTGCTCCTGCTTGCACTCTGTCTCTTTCTCAAAAATAAATAATACATTTTAAAAAAGAGAGAGTTGAGACTCAGAGCAGGGGACACTTGGGTGGCTCAGTCTGTTAAGCCTCTGACTTGATTTCAGCTCAGGTCATAATCTTGCAGTTAGTGAGCTCAAGCCCTGAATCAGGCTCTGAACTAAAAGTGCAGAGCATGCTTGGGGTTCTCTCCATCAGCCCCTCACACATGCTCTCATGCATGCTCTGTCTCTCAAAATTAATAAATAAACTTTTTTAAAAAAAAGTTGAGATGGGGCAAGGGCTGTAATTGTTTAGTAAAACCACCCTGAAGAACAATTTTGGTTGTGAAAAGATGATCCTCAGAGTCTGGAAGTATTAAAACATCCATGAAAAACTGAAGGTCTCTATATAACAATGTGGGGGGAATTTGGAAGCTGCTGGGAAAAATCAGTAGCAAGGGTGGGAGATTTTTGGAGGTAATGGGTAACAGTGTGGCTCCTGGAAAGGAAACCTGAAGAATGATGTTAGCAAAAGATAAGTCCCCTCATATTCTGGCAGATCTGGGAGAGGGATCTTACAGTAGGATGTACTCTTAAGCCACACTGGCTATGCTATAATTGAACCCCTTTTATTACCTCTCTTTCTTTCCCCTCCCCCACAAAACAATGTTAAGTGAATGTTGACTTTATGCAGTTCTCTTGGTTGACTGGCATTTTGGAAAAGCAAGGGAAAGTAGCTTTGTTGCATATTTGGGCTTATACAGAAAAAGAGAAGAGCATAGCCACAGAAAGAAAAAGACAAATGTACCCAAAAGTAATGGAAATTAGAACTGGTGATATGAACAGAAGCCATAAAATTTAGGAAAATCTTGGGGAAGACTAATCCAGTAGCATGATATGCAGTTAGGGATATGAGCCAATGTTATTTAATTCTCAAAAGACAAGGCAACCTCAGCTATTATTTTAGTGACACAAGGTTTCTTTCTTTTTTTTTTTTTTTTAATTTTTTTTTTCAACGTTTTTTATTTATTTTTGGGACAGAGAGAGACAGAGCATGAACGGGGGAGGAGCAGAGAGAGAGGGAGACACAGAATCGGAAACAGGGTCCAGGCTCCGAGCCATCAGCCCAGAGCCTGACGCGGGGCTCGAACTCACGGACCGCGAGATCGTGACCTGGCTGAAGTCGGACGCTTAACTGACTGCGCCACCCAGGCGCCCCACAAGGTTTCTTTTAATAATGGGTTTGAAAAGGCACTAATCTCTCCTTTACAAGTTGCCAACATTACACAAGAAACTTGAACAAACAACTTTTTTAATAGTCCTGATTCTGGCCATAATGAACCATTTTAAGCACTGCAAACACTTCACATTTTGATTCCCCTACAGATTTTTATACATTTTTCCATCTGCCTGAAACAAACATGCCCAACATCTTTGCCTATTTTAATTTCTTCTATTCTTTCAGATCTAACCTTAGCTGTCACTTCCTCTGATGTTTAGTAAGGATGCTTTAGACTGCCAGGAGAAAACAAAATTCAACTCAAAATGACTTGAACAAAAGGATATTTATTATTGAATTTGATACCTTGTAAGTGCCACTCTGATCCTCTCAATGCATTGCATTCCTCATGCCAGTGGGCCAAGAGCCAAAGAAATGAGTGACTGTGCTATTGAAATTAATTGATTCTGAGTATGTGAAGAACTAGAGGTGCAACTACAGAATGGGGGCAGGGAGAATTCACTGGAGCATCTTTTGGTGCTTTCATGCCCCATGTTAATAGAAAATTGGCAGTTTCAGGAACAATGGCACAATAAGGGCAAGGGTTCAGAGAAATCTAGCATGGTAGTAGAGGATAAAGATGATGTATATGAATTATGAGGTCACAACCAGCTGCAATAGCAGAAATCATAGTTTTATAGTTTTAGAAATTCTCTTGCCTTGAGTCTTGTCAGAGAATTTAGCTGGCTACCACCTTGAAGGGGATTCTGTGACTAATCAGACATATACACTTTCTCTCCAGGAAGAAGTAAGGTCATTGTGTTTTCAAAATTGGAGGCAAGAGGAGAAATCTTACTGATGAAAGGGGTGGACTGTATTAGACACCATTTCGCAGGACTCTTATTCACCACTGAGATTCCGTGAGAATTAGGTGCAATCTGTACCTTAACTCATCCTTGAACCTGGGCCACACATTTCTCATCTTCCCAAGGTTTTCCAGTTAATGCCAAGCTGTTGGATACTGTGGGACATAAGATGGTACCCTAGCATGCAAAACTCATAAATTTGAGGAAATCAACACATCATAGGCAAACCTTTGATCAATGGAAGATGAGGGTTGGTGGATAAAGTATCCCCCCACTTCAGCTCCCTAGATGCACTGTCCTGGACTGCAGTTTACATGGTTCTTAGAGGACAGTCAAATTTAGTGGCAGCCAACTTGATAATGCTTTCTCATATAGGCTCTTCTTCTTTCCCTCCTTCCCTCTCTCTGTCCCTCACATGTGTTCTCTGATACTGCACCCTCCAACAAGAGGCATATTAGCCCTTTGCCCTAGGATCTGCTTTTACAAGCAAACCAAAGATATCACATATAGCAAAAAGTACAGAAGTAGGAAGTTCCAGAGTTCAGATGGATATTTTTAATTTTTATCTTTCCAATCTTCCATTTTTGATGTATTGGGTTTTGTCTCAGACTTCTGGGAGAGAACTTCTCACATCTCATGGCCAGAACTCCATCCCACTGGCCAGAATTCCATCCCATTCCTATATCTAACACCATGAGGAATTGAATTTATTAATCCAATCATCCCCTGGGATTGGAGATGACCCATCCTCCCCTAAATTGCATTTTTGAATAAATCAAAAGAGTAATTAATAGCCGTTGGCACAGCTGGTAACTATGTCACTTAATTAGCAAACACAGGAGTCATTTTCAGCACTCCACCCTTCCCCACCCCCCACTATAAAGGCTAAACAAGCAAGATACTCACTTTCCAGTGAAAGTGGAAAGCTGTAGCCCTTACAGCTAGGGGCCATGTGATCTACTTCCAGACATTTGTATATAAGGGGAAGTCTAAGGGGCTTCTTCTAGGTCCTCCTTGATAAAAGTATAATGATATGAAAAGATACCTCTCTCCCTTTCTCTCCCTCCCTCTCTCCATGGTTACCTGTCTGATTCGTGTCTTTAGACTTGATGATGTGAAGATGTGATTCTCAGAGCTTTGGCAGCCATCTTGCAACCACGGGGCAATAAGCCTAAGTATGAAAAAGTAATAAGTTGATAAGGATGGAGGAGAATAGTGAAAAGAACCTGGCTCCTTAACTACATCCGTGAGCCACTGAAATAGTTCTGTGATTGCTACTCTCTGAATTTTTTTAGTTATATCAGTTTATTATTTTTCTTACTTAGCCATTATTATTTAAATATTATATTGCATGCAGCTAAAAACCATTCTAACTGATAGAGCAACCAACAGTGTCAGCCATTTCTAGGAAGTATTCCTGGACCCTACAGATTATATTAGCTATCCCCTTCCCCTGACACCCAAACCTTACTGCTATCATGGTTATTTCTGCAACTAGGCTTTCATTGTTCAACTGAACAGAAAATCCTTGAAGTACCTAAGGTGTGCAAACAAAAGCTGAGCCACAGCCATGGAGATCGTGATATAGGATTCCTGTAAAGGGCAGTAAGCTGGGCTCTAAGTGACCCCCAAAGTCTCTTACAACTTTGAAATCTATGACCCCATTTCCTTTAATATAAACGCCCCTTTTCTGTATATAAAAGTCTTTTTATTTACATTATGTCATAACAAATTGCCAGTTTGTGTTTCAAAATGGGAAAACTACAACATTGCAACTTGTATAAATGTTCCTATTGTGTTTGTAATGTGGGGAATTTCCAAGTTAAATTTGCACTTTGCAGATGATTTGGGGGTTATTTGTTATTCTAAACAAGCCTGTTCCCATTCTCCTAAGCAGTATGGAGAATAGATATATAAAAAAAATGTGTATAAACATTCCTTTCATTTTGAAATGATGTTAATAAAGTAGTTCCTGTGGTTATGGCTAATAGGTCACTTGTTTCCTAAATTTTCTGTGCACAGTAAAGGCACATGGAAAAATTCTAATCAATATGCTCTTCATGGAGGCTGAAAACCCAAAACCTCTTCACATTGTAGTATTTGTAGAGTTCATTATACTCTATAATTAAGAGGAATTGTCTTTGCAGAAGAATAGAAAATGGAAGATTAAAAAATTGACCAAATATCTATCTGCAAACAGAAACCTTTTATAAGTAGCAATGACACTTTAAATTTATAATACACCTTTCATTCAGAAAATGTTCCCAATATTTTATTTCTCTTCAGTGAATGAGTTCTTGCTGGTTGACCAGAGAGAAGAGAATGAAATCAGTTCTTCTCCAATTTTGTGCAGGTAGTTTATAGGTATACATATAGGTATTCTCTAATGAAATTTTTTTCATTAAAAATACTTTTAAAATTACATACGTAACACACACTCATTGTAAGATTTTTCAAGAATTTAGAGGCATAAAAATTAAAAACTGAAAGTTCCTTTTCATCCCCTTTACCTCTCTATTTCACTCACATCCCTTGAGATAATCTCTATATCCTTTAGTGTGTATCCAACCAGACTTTTTTTCTGTACATTTTCATAAAAACACATACACTTACATGAATATATAAAGAAATCATATTTCACCTATTCTAGGATGCAGGGTTGTTGTTGTTGTTGTTTTTTCTAAATTAAAAATCTCTGAAATAAGGACACATCTTACAATTAAAGGTATTGTATAGTGGTCAATTTCTTTCCTTCTTAGTGGCACACTAAAATAATGGTGCATCTTGAAATAAGTGACATTTTATTTATTTAAAAAAATTTTTTAATGTTTATTCATTTTTGAGAGAGAGAGACTGAGTGCAAGTGGGGGATGGGCAGAGAGGGAGACACAGAATCTGAAGTAGGCTCCAGGATCTGAGCTATCCTCACAGAGCCTGACACGGGACTCAAATTCATGAGCCATGAGATCATGACCTGAGCCAAAGTCAGATGCTTAACCAATTCAGCCACCCAGGCGCTCCGAAATAAGTGACATTTTAGAGTAACAAAATACAGTAGGTATAGCACTTACACAATTATATAGATGTATGGTTGTGTGAATTGCTATGGACAGCCTTCAGTATACACCGGTCTGCGTGATCTATCATTGGATAAATGTACTGCCTGTATTTAGCCATATCCCTTATAGATGGATTTGCATATTATTTCTATATCTTCCTGATGGGAAACAGTGCTTCAATGACCATCCTTGTCCCTAGTCTTTGTGCCCTAGTATAAACATTTGTGAAAGAGAGATTCCTATCTCATAAGTTCTCATAGTTACACTGCGTAGTAGGAAAAACTTATTTGTTCAGAACTCAACTAGACTCATATTCAAATCTTGGCTCCAGGGCTGCCATGTTGAACAACTCAAGGGTGTTCAAACGAGCATCTTGAACAGGGGTCAGTAAACTTATTTCTGTAAAGAGCCAAAGAGCCAATATTTTAGACTTTGTGGGCTATACTGTGTTGCAGCTACTCAACCTTGCCCATGTAGCATGAAAGCAGCTGTAGATAATATGTAATAAATGAACATGTCATTCTGTGTTCTAATAAAGGTTTATTTACAAAAACAGATATCAGGCTAGATTTGTCCCAAGGGCTGCAGTTTGCTGATCCCTGGTCTAAGTGAATAGTCCTTTCTGGAGCTGTGCAGTACCCAACTGTGTGGCCCCTCATAGCAGCCCTGCCTGATTCCTTCCCCTCAAGGGATCTGACTCAGGATAAATGTTATATAACCTTTCCAAGCTTGAGTTTTTAACCTTTAACTGTGAAATATAATCATTAAATATTTAAAAAGTATGTGTTCTTGGGGTGCCTGGGTGGCTCAGTCAGTTGACCATCTAAATTTGGCTCAGGTCATGATCTCATGGTTCATGAGTTCAAGCCCGTCACCAGGCTAGCTGCTGTCAGTGCAGAGCCCACTTCGAATCCTCTGCTCCCTCTTTCTCTCTCTCCCTGTGCCCCTCCTCCACTTGCTCTCTGTCAAACAAAATATTTTTTTAAACGTATATGTTCTTGGAGTGTCTGGATAACTCAGGTGGTTGAGCATCTGACTTGATTTCATCTCAGGTCATGATCTCATAGTCATGAGATCAAGCCCCAGGTCAGGCTCCATGCTGGGCATGGAGACTGCTTAAGATTCTCTCTCTCCTCTTCCCTTTGCGCCCCCTGTCTTACACATATATGCATGTGCACTCTTTCTCTCTCTCAAAAATTTTTTTAACAAAGTACGGTTCTTGGGGAAGGAGCCAAGATGGCAGAACAGCATGGAAGCTTTTTGTGTGTCTCACATCCATGAAATACAGCCAGACCAACACTAAATGATCCTCCAAACCTAGAAAACCGACTGGAAGATTAACACAACAATCTGCACAATTTGAACCACAGAATTTAGCAGGTACATGACATGAAGAGCTGAACTTGGGGAGCAAGAAGCCCCAAAAGGTGGGGAACCACTTTTGTGGGCAGAGAGAGGGTGGAGACTGGGGAGGGGGCAGAATACGGGAAAAGCACCCCTCCCCAAAAGCAGCTGGAGAGAAAGTGGAAAATTGGAAACAGGCTCAGGGACTGAACTAAAAAGGGAGAAAGGAGAGGGATTAAATTCCATTAACACCATGTAAATAAGGGGAGCACAAAGGCTGCAACTCCGCAGCTCAATACCTGGCAGTGCTCTGGTGGGAAGGGCGAATCCCCAGGAATAGAGTGGGGTCCGGGAGGTTCTCGGGCCACACGGGGAAAAGCGGTTCCACTGCTGGAAGGACATGTGGTAGAGACTGTTGAAGCCACCTGACCCCAGCAGACCCCAGGAAACGGCCACATTTGCTGGTGCTGGAACAAAGTCCTTAAGGGTGAAGCCTGGTACCAGATGTGTGTTGTGATTTTCCATAGTCCCTGAAATCCTGCTGCTACACTATCTCACGAACTTTCTCTGGGGTGGGCTGGCATCTGGCCGCAGTCTCGGGACACCGGCAACAGCAGGGTCCAGCGGGCGCTCCTGGGTGCAGCCGACATTCGGCCATTGCTCGGTGAGACCCTCCCTCAGAGAGGCGGAGCGGGTCAAAGCCGCAGTCCTTCGGAAGTAAGGGGCTGGGGAAAACAGCCTCATGTGAGACAAAACTTGGGAGAGAGGTACTGCCTGGGGCCTGGTCACGGAGAGTGGAAAAGCGGGGAGTGGACGAGAGCTGAAGACTAAGGACCGGTAGGTGATTGATGATCCGGGAGAACAGATTGGGTGGCTGGGTGGCGCCATTTTCACCACTCCTGCGCATGCGCATATACACCTATGAGCACCACAACAATCCACCCCAGTAGGTTAGCAGCGCCATCTAGGGGAGAGCGAAGCTGTTACACTGAGCCCTGCCCAACTGTGCCAACTTCGCTCTTCAAGAACACAAACCTCACCACTGGCTTAATTCATGGACTATAAAGAGCTACATGGACTGACCTCTAGGTGAAAACGAAGCAATTTCAGTTCTACTTCAATCTGTTAGCAGGTTCATCTATTCAATTTTTTTTTCTACTTTTCCTTTCTCTCTTTTACAATTCTTTTCTTTTTCTTGAATACAGAAACAGAAAAAACTCATTTTTATTTTCAATTTTTATTAAAATATGTCTTTAATGTTTATTACTATATTTTTTTACTTTTGTGTAAATTTTTTCAAATTCTACTTTACTTCCATCATTTTATTTTAGTCTACTTCAGTGTACTCACCTTTTCAAATTTTCGATTTCCTTTTTTTCTTTCTTTTTCTTTTTTTCTTTTTCATTTCTTTTTTCTTGAATGCAGAAAAAGAAAAACTTCATTTGACTTTCAATTTCTTTTAAAAATATTTTTATTTAATTTCTATTAGTATATTTTTTGCTTTTATGTAAGTATTTTCAAATTCTTTCTTACTCCCATCATTTTATTTCAGTCTACCACAGTGTATTCACTTTTTCAAATTTTCAAACGATTTCTTTTTTTTGTCTTTTCTTTTTTTATCTTTTTTCTGTTTCATTTTTCTTTTTTCTTAAATACAGAAAATGAAAAAATTCATATTTCTTTTTAATTTTTATTAAAAATATTTTTCTATAATTTTTCTGCTATATTCTCTACTTTTGTGTATTTTAGTCTACTTTAGTGTATTCATTTTTTCAAATTCTCAAACGATTTCCTTTTTTTTCTCTCCCCCCACTTTTTTTGTGTTTGTTTCTCTAATCTGTCAAACCACTTTCTATACTCAGACCAAAACGCACCTAGGATCTAGCATCATCTATTCAATTTGTGTGTGTGTGTTTTTTATTTTTAATTTTAATATTTTTTAATTTTAATTTTTTTAATTTTAATTTTTCTACCTCATTAATTCCTTTTCTCCCTTCAAACTGACAAAACGAAGGAATTCACCCCAAAAGAAAGAGCACGAAGAAACGACAGTCAGGGATTTAACCAACACAGACACAAGCAAGGTGTCTGAACCAGAATTTAGAATCACGATAATGACAATACAAGCTGGAGTCGAAAATAGATTAGAATCCCTTTCTACAGAGATAAAACAAGTAAAAAATAGAATGAAATTAAAACTGCTGTAACTGAGCTGCAATTACGGATGGAGGCAGCGGTGGCAAGGATGGATGAGGCAGAACAGAGAATCAGCAATACAGAGGACAAACTTACAGAGAATAATGAAGCAGAAAAAAAGAGGGAGATTAAGGCAAAAGAGCATGATTTAAAAATTAGAGAAATCGGTGACTCATTAAAAAGGAACAACATCAGAATCATAGGGGTCCCAGAGGAGAAAGAGAGAAAAATACGGGTAGAAGAGTTATGTGGGCAAATCATAGCAAAAAACTTTCCTAACCTGGGGAAAGACACAGATATCAAAACCCAGGAAGCACAGAGGACTCCCATAAGATTCAACAAAAACTGACCATCAACAAGGCATATCATAGTCAAATTCACAAAATACTCAGGCAAGGAGAGAATCATGAAAGCAGCAAGGGAAAAAAAGTCCCTAACCTACAAGGGAAGACAGACCAGGTTTGCAGCAGACCTCTCCACAGAAACTTGGCAGGCTAGAAAGGAGTGGTGGGATATATTCAGTGTGCTGAATCAGAAAAATATGCAGCCAAGAATTCTTTATCCAGCAGGGCTGTCATTCAAAATAGAAGGAGAGATAAAAAGTCTCCTAGACAAACAAAACTAAAGGAGTTTGTGACCACTAAACCAGCCCTGCAAGAAATTTTAAGGGGGTACTCTCTGAGGGGAGAAAAGATGAAAAAAAAAAAAAATATATATATATATATACACCAAAAGCAACAAAGATTAGAAAGGACCAGAGAACACCACCAGAAACTCCAACTCTACAAGCATCATAATGGCAATAAATTCATATCTTTCAGTACTGACTCTAAATGTCAATGGACTCAATGCTCCAATCAAAAGACATAGGGCAACAGAATAGATAAGAAAACAAGACCCATCTATATGCTATTTACAAGAGACCCACTTTAGACCTAAAGACACCTACAGATTGAAAATAAGGGGATGGAGAACTATCTATCATGCTAATGGTCAACAAAAGAAAGCCGGAGTAGCCACACGTATATCCAACAATCTAGACTTTAAAATAAAGATTGTATAAAGAGATGCAGAAGGGCATTATATCATATCAAGGGGTTTATAGACCAAGAAGACCTAACAATTGTAAAAATTTATGTGCCAAATGGGGAGGCACCCAAATATATAAATCAATTAATCACAAACATAAAGAAACTCATCGATAGTAATACCATAATAGTAGGAGACTTCAACACCCCACTCACAGCAATGGACAGATCATCTAATCAAAAAATCAACAAGGAAACAGTGGCTTTGAATGACACTTGGACCAGATGGACTTAACAGATATATTCAGAACATTTCATCCTAAAGCAGCAGAATATACTTTCTTCTCCAGTGCACGTGGAACGGTCTCCAGAATAGACCATATACTGGGACACAAATCAGCCCTAAGTAAGTACAAAAAGATCAAGATCATACCGTGCATATTTCCAGACCACAATGCTATGAAACTCGAAATCAACCACAAGAAAAAAATGTGGAAAGCTACCAAATACTTGGAGACTAAAGAACATCCTACTAAAGAATAAATGGGCTAACCAAGCAGTTAAAGAAGAAATTAAAAAGTATATGGAAGCCAATGAAAATGATAGCACCACAACCCAAAACATCTGGGATGCAGCAAAGGAGGTCATAAGAGGAAAGTATATAGCAATCCAGGCCTTCCTAAAGAAGGAAGAGGATCTCAGATACACAACCTAACCTTACGCCTTAAGGAGCTGGAAAAAGAACAGCAAATAAAACCCAAAACCAGCAGAAGACAGGAAATAATAAAGATTAGAGCAGAAATTAATGCTATCGAAACCAAAAAAACAGTAACAGATCAGTGAAACCAGAAGCTGGTTCTTTCAAAGAATTAACAAAATTGATAAACCACTAGCCAGTTTGATCAAGAAGAAAAAGGAAAGGACCCAAATAAGTAAAATCAAGAATGAAAGAGGAGAAATCGCAACCAACA
Source organism: Panthera onca (assembly GCF_046562875.1). NCBI lineage: Eukaryota > Metazoa > Chordata > Mammalia > Carnivora > Felidae > Panthera > Panthera onca. The sequence continues at coordinate 26,102,023 of NC_138354.1, forward strand.
CAACAGAAATAAAAACAATAATAAGAAAATATTATGAGCAATTATATGCTAATAAAATGGGCAATCTGGAAGAAATGGAAAAATTCCTAGAAACATATACACTACCAAAACTGAAACAGGAAGAAATAGAAAATTTGAACAGACCCATAACCAATAAGGAAATCGAATTAGTAATCAAAAGTCTGCTAAAAAACAGGAGTCCAGGGGCAGATGGCTTTCCAGGGGAATTCTACCAAACATTTAAGGAAGAGTTAACACCTATTCTCTTGAAGCTGTTCCAAAAAATAGAAATGGAAGGAAAACTTTCAAACTCTTTCTGTGAAGGCAGCATTACCCTGATTCCATAACCAGACAGAGACCCCAATAAAAAGGAGAACTATAGACCAATTTCCCTGATGAACATGGATGCAAAAATCCTCAACAAGATATTAGCCAACCAGATGCAACAATACATTAAAAAATTATTCACCACGACCAAGTGGATTTATACCTGGGATGCAGGGCTGGTTCAATATCCGCAAAACAATTAACGTGATTCATCACGTCAATAAAAGAAAGGACAAGAACCATATGATCCTCTCAATAGATGCAGAGAAACCATTTGACAAAATACAGCATCCTTTCTTGATAAAAACCCTCAAGAAAGTAGGGATATAAGGAGCATACCTCGAGATGATAAAAGCCATATACGAGAGACCCAATGCTAATATCATCCTCAATGAGGAAAAACTGAGAGCTTTCCCCCTAAGGTCAGGAACAAGACAGGGATGTCCACTCTCACCACTGTTATTCAACACAGTATTGGAAGTCTTAGCCTCTGCAATCAGACAACACTAAGAAATAAAAGGCATCCAAATTGGCCAGGAGGAGGTCAAACTTTCACTCTTTGCAGATGACATGATACTCTATATGGAAAACCCAAAAGATTCCACCAAAAAACTGCTAGAATTGATTCATGAATTCAGCAAAGTTGCAGAATATAACATCAACACACAGAAATGGACCCACAAACGTATGGGCAACTAATCTTTGACAAAGCAGGAAAGAATATCCAATGGAATAGAGTCTCTTCAGTAAGTGGTGCTGGGAAAACTGGATGGCAACATGCGGAAGAATGAACCTGGACCACTTTCTTACACCATACACAAAAATAAAGTGGGTGAAAGACTTCAATGTAAAACAGGAACCCATCAAAATCCTTGAGGAGAAAGCAGGCAAAAACCTCTTTGATCTTGGCCGCAGCAACCTCTTACTCAACACGTCTCCGGAGGCAAGGGAAACAAAAGCAAAAATGAACTACTGGGACCCCATCAAAATAAAAAGCTTCTGCACAGTGAAGGAAACAATCAGCAAAACTCAAAGGCAACCGACAGAATAGGAGAAGATATTTGCAAACGACATATCAGATAAATGGTTAGTAACCAAAATCTACAAAGAACTTATCAAACTCAACACCCAAAAAAACAAATAATCCAGTGAAGAAATGGGCAAAAGACATGAATAGACACTTCTCCAAAGAAGACACCCAGATGGCCAAGCAACACATGAGAAAATGCTCAACATCACTCATCATCAGGGAAATACAAATCAAAACCACAATGAGATACCACCTTACACGTGTCAGAATGGCTAACATTAACAACTCAGGCAACACAGATGGTGGTGAGGATGCGGAGAAAGAGGATCTCTTTTGCATTGTTGGTGGCAATGCAAGCTGGTGCAGCCACTCTGGAAAATGGTATGTAGGTTCCTCAAAAAACTAAACATAGAACTACCCTACAGCCCAGCAATTGCACTACTAGACATTTATCCACGGGATACAGGTATTCTGTTTTGAAGAGATATATGCACCCCCATGTTTATAGCAGCACTATCAACAATAGCCAAAGTATGGAAAGAGCTCAAATGTCCATCGATGGATGAATGGATAAAGAAAATGTGGTGTATATATATACAGTGGGGTATTACTTGGCAATCAAAAAGAATGAAATCTTGCCATTTGCAACTACATGGATGTAACTGGAGGGTATTATACTAAGTGAAATTAGTCAGAGAAAGACAAAAATCATAGGACTTCACTCATATGAGGACTTTAAGACACAAAACAGATGAACATAAAAGAAAGGAAACAAAAATAACATAAAAATAGGGACGGGAACAAAACTGAAGAGACTCATAAATATGGAGAACAAACAGAGTGTTACTGGAGGGGTTGTGGGAGGGGGGATGGGCTAAATGGGTAAGGGACATTAAGGAATCTACTGAAATCATTGCTTCACTATATACTAATTTGGATGTAAATTTTAAAAAATAAAAAATAAAGTTAAATTTAAAAAGTATGGTTCTTGAATGAAAATGAACACATAAGTATGTGTATGTGACTCAGTTTCTTCCTAAAGAAAAATCTATGTTATAGTGATTGGGAAAATAGATGAAATTCTACATAGAAAGCATTTACAAGTGCTTAATGAACGGTATAGCTATTTTACAACTTCTTTTACTAATCAGAAAATTCATAGTTATTAATTCTTAGAGGCAGGACACAAACCAAGTGAGTCTGATCCCAAAACTTGTGTCTCTCCTACAACACCTACAAGCTCCAAAGGAAGGATCTACTGCATGGAGAATCTGAACCCAGACAGCTTAAAAGACTTTATAAATTCCCACCATATCAGCATTGGACATAGGGCGCTCTGGATCTCAAAGTATCAACAAATATACACACCACCAACCAGAGGATGAAGCTTCTGTAACACCCAGTCTTTTGGGCTTGCAGACATCCCCAACCGGTGGATTTTCCTGTTATTTATGCCAATTCAATCTGATTGCAGTTTTATTACCTGGGTGGAAATGCAGCCACAAAAGTGTTGATAAAGCTGTCACAGCAAGATGGAGATAGTAAGTCTCATTAATATTAAGAAAAGAACAAACCCATAAATAAGAGATTATCAAGTGAAATAAGATAGTCTCTCCTCCAACTTCTAACAAATCTCGTGTGCAAAACCATGTAATTTCCCCAGGCGTCCTCCCTGCCAGCCAGATGTATAGAAAATGAATTGTGCAGGAGGGGAATTGATATGCAGAACAAGGAGCTGGCAAAATAATTAGAGCCGTGAGGCTCCCTCAGTCTTGCTGTTTATTTGAGAAGTCACCAAGTAGAATCACGGGGTCTGGATCACACTGATTATGTAACACATCGGTCCTTGAAAAGAGTCTGGAGATGATGGAGAGGTGATGGGAGTACGCTGTGAAGGTGAAGGCAGAGCCAGGCCTGACCCACTGAACAGCTAAAGGCCACCTTCCCAGATGGGTAAGACCAGGTGCTGCCCCTTGCTGGCACTGCCCTCCCTAGCATAGTCACATGCCCCTACCCATTCTGCCCACTGAGGGACCAGCCTCCTGCCTGCCTCTCACTTTGTGGCTCAGTCATCCAGACATTCCTCTGCAGATGACCACACTCAAAGCCATCTGCAGGTTGAGACTAAGTACTAAATCAAAGTTTTATTAAGTTGCTAAAACCTGACTAAGAGCCACTTGCCTACAGGGACTGGTTGGGTCTGTATCTCCAGGCGGCCCCAGATAAATGGCTGGTGTGAAGTAGGGGGTCTAGAGATGCTTATTGCTTGGAATTGAGTAAAGCCACCAACAAAATATTCCTAACGGAGTCGAGAGAGAGGAAGGACAGAGGAAAGGTGAAAGAGTGAGGGGAAGGAGGAGGGCAGAGAAAGTGCCAAAGATGCCTGAATGTGCACTGAGCAAATAGATGGAGGAGGAGCAGAGACAGAGAAGGGAAGAGACAAGAAGTGGGCAGAGACCAGAGGACAGAGGGGAGGCAGAGGTGAGTGGAATCTGAACTGAGGAGATGGGCCAGAGCAGATGGGGCAGAGACAGAGCGAAGAGGCCGGTGGGGGACACAGGGCTGGCAGCAAGGCATGCAAAGAAAGACACACAGTGCAGATGCACTGAAAGAGAGATGGACACAGACCCCCACACAGTGCAACAGTGTCCCAGAGGCAGAAAGACTAGGGCGAAAGGCTTGAGAAGAAACTGGGGGAGGGAGGGTTTGGAAGGGCAAAAGACTCTCCCAGTCTCCCATGGGAATCCACATTCTTCTCAGTTTGGTGTTCTTTCTACTGAACTAAGTCCCTGATAGAGAAATGACCTAAGAAAAAATGTCTTTCTGGAAGAAATGTGTCCCAAAATTCTGGGAGCCCATTACTCAGGCGGTGGGAAATATCCTTCATCTGCAGGCTTCCTGCCACCTTTCCTGTGGAGCTGGAGACCTGGATTTGCATCCTAGCCCCAGAAAGCCTGGGTGGGGGCTGATCCTTCTGGGCTCCGGGCTCCTCAGGGGGTTACCTGTGACCAGGAGCACACTCCCTCCCAGAGTTTTAAAAAAGATCAGCTCAAATAACACCATTAAAACCCTCCACGTAGTCCATCGCCCTATAAGAACATCCAGTGACAAAGGTGAGAACTTGGTTTGATTTGGAGTAACTCCTATTTTGATTGATTCTCATCCCCCCTTCTCTCTTTCTCCTCCTCTTCAACCTCCTTCTCCCCTCCCCCGCCACAACTCCCCTTCTCTTTCCAACCCCCACCACATATTCACATCTGATTCCTATTCCAAAGAGACCTTGACTTCAGCTCTCAGGTCATGAAATATTCAATTCACTTGGACACTTTTTAATTAATCTGGGGTTTGATTCAGGCCATTGCGCCTTGACTTCTACCTCTATAACCCTTTCCTGGATCCAATTAGCTGGCTTTGAGCACTACCTCGGAGACTGAGACAAGAGTCCCTCGCTCTCTGGGAATGGGTTTGCTGAGGCATCTGCAAACATTCTCCTTGCCATCCCTCCATGCGTGCCTGGAAGAGGTAGCAAGTGCGATAAGATCTGTACATAGGAAAGTCAAAGGTGACTTTTGAAGGATAAGAAAAGAAAAATGCAAGCCAAAAGCAACTGACAGCTCAGGCAGCAAATATCCAGATGATGAACAGGCTGCTGGATCAGGGATACAGATGTTCCATCTGAATTCCATAGTTGTCCTCACCTGACTCTTTTCAGCAACCCCACCTCCCGTATGGACTCAATTATCACAGGATTCATTTGCACTTGTTGACATTATGCTCTGTTAAAAAAAAAAAGTGGGCTTTTCATTGCTATTATTATATTGTGCTGGTAGGTTTTGTCCCACAGACTGAGTCCGAAATAAAATCAAAGTGATGCACATAAGACTTTTAGCACAGTGTCAGGCACACGTTAAGTGTTTGACAAAGAATTGATTGACTATTGTCATAATCATTATCACCATATTTATGTTGGGGACAGATCTGGTTTTCTGTTCTTCCTGTAATGGGTCACACAATACCCAGCACTCAGGTGGTTCCTAATAAGGTTTGCCAAGAAGCTATGGACTGTTTTTGACAATGACAACACAATTCCCAAAATAGGCCGTGTGTGCCACAGGAGTCTCCCTTCTTCCCTAAACTTCAATTCAGTCATCTGACAAATATTTACTAGGTACCTAATGAATTCCAGGGTTCTTGCCTTCAAAAGGTTAAGCCATAGCACTTATTCCTGACAATGACAATGGCAGATCTTTATAGCACGTCGTACAGTCAGACACTGTTCTCAGATTCTTACTGCATCAACACACTTAATCCTTATAACTGGTCTGTGAGGAAGGTACTACTGTAAGTCTCATTTTATATTTTATGTATATATAGACTGAGGCCCAGAGAAGTAGATTAGTCTGCCCAAAGCCACACAGCAATGAGCAGCAAAGTTGGGATTTAAACACAGACACTTTGGCTTCAGAGTCCACACAATCAACCACCAAGCAATGCTGTGTCATTTGGTACACAATGCTTTTTTATGTTAGCAAATTTTTTTCATTTGTTTATACAAATATATTAGAATATCTTTAAACTCCATCGATAGAGGAAGCAGATTAGTGGTTGCCAGAGGCCAGGGAGAGGAGGACTGAGAAGTGACCACTAATGGGTATGGAGTTCTCATTTGGGAAGACATGAAAGTTCTGGAACTGGATATTGACGGTGGTTGCACAACATTGCAACTTAGCATCATTGAGTTAGGCACTTCAAAACAGTTAAAATGATAGATTTTATGTTCGGGAAATTTTACACACACACACACACTCGCCCCTCAAAAATACTGTTCTAATCCTGAAGTGTGGGGCTGTCTTACGTCCTTCATAGCCCTACAATGCCTGGAATTGAGAAGTTCTCATCATACATTTCTTTATCAGTTGATGGATTGGCAAGTGGTCTTAGAAATGGGGTTTGCTTTGCTTTTGTTTTTTGGGGTTTTTTTTATCATCACCACTCTTGTGGTTATTAAAAACAGAGCCCTTTTAGGAGTGCATAAGGTTCCCACCCATCTATGAACAACTGGACCTGATAGTGCTGGTTCTGAGGGTGAGGAGCCAGGAGTTCAGCACCAGGGGCTGGAAGACCAAGCAAGGTGCTTCCCCAGAAGTGTGACACAAAGGAGGAAGATGGCATTTAGATGGAGTTGAGAAGGCAGAATTCAGAGCTGGAGGAACAACTCAAACTTGAGGTCTGAGGGGCAAACCCAGGGCTAAAAACAGAAAACCACCTCAGCATCAGGAATTGAAAGAATCTGAAGCCTTTGCAGGAAGCAGAATACAGTAATAATATAAAATAACAATCACAGTGAATTAAACCCTTAGATAGTGCTTTCCACATGCCAGATACTATTTCTAGGATGTTCACGTATCACCTCATTTATTCTTTATTACCATTATTAGTGCCCCCATTTTACATATAAAGAAACAAAGACACAGAGAAGTTAGGAGACTTGCCCCAGGTCATACAGTTGGCAAGTGGCAGAATTTGGATCCCAAGCCAAGTGGTCTGGAGCCAGAGACTGACTCTCAAACACAGGAGTTAAGGAGTTAATCTGGAGTTAAGATTCTGGTCCTGCTGAGGGCTAATTGCTGGCCTGATGAGATGAGAGGCCCATTGGAGGTTAAGGATATAGTTCACACCCAGACCTCATGGCCCCGGGCTCATAAAGGGATAAGTCTTCTGTCTACCAATACGCAGAAATAGACAAGGGCAGTGGTTAGAAACATGGACTCCGACCTCGAAGGCTGGTGTTGGATTCCAGCTCTGACACTTAGCAGCCCAGAAATTTTGGGCAATAACTTCATGCCTTTCTGCCTCAGTTTCCTCATCGAAAATGGGGATAAAATAGTTCCTACCTCATAGAGTTGCCGTGGCTTGACTTCTGTAAAGCATTGAGAACACCACCTGGCATACAGTAAGCAGAATGTGAACACTAAGTAAACAATGCTTTAGAGAAAATAGCCACAATGTCATGTATCTTGGGGGTATGGATGTGGGGTGGGGGCACTGGGAAAGCAATGACTAGACCAGGAGATCTCCTTGTACATTTTACCTTTAACAAAGGAAACCCAATTCTTGGCTGAAAAAGAACTGGTGACTGGTGTCAAACTGAAACTTACTTTTCCGCCTCAAGTCACTGAGCCACGTGTGTACCCACAGTTCCTGTGTTCCTCCTCCGTGCTCCCCATCCATGCCAGGGAAGGAGGGGCTGCTGAGTGGCCTGCCTCAAGCTGCCCACGTGGTGATATTTAATTAATCTGTTCGTTTGATCCTTGTGTTTCCTCAGTGGCTCGCTTTCTGTGGGGCTCCCTGCGGTTTGAATATAGTAAAATTCAGCCCTAATTAAAATTGTTGAAACACCAGCAGTCTCCATTAATAAAACATCAGAATGAAACTGGATTTCTTTTTTTGAACAGCCTTTCTTAAAATCTCTGAGAAGGTGGGCAGAATGAGCCCAGGTGGAAAAGAAAAAGTTAAGAAACTTTCTGTTGCCAAGTGTGTGAAGATGGCATTTCTAATTCTCTCCTGGTCCGGGGCTAGAGACCAATCCTTTGTGGCAGAAAGAGTCGTAGAGTCTGTGTCCAGACATCTCCTATAACAAACTTCCTTAGCTAATTGAATCCCCTCTTAGGGTTTTAGTTTCTCCGTCTGCAAAATGGGGACACCAGACCAGCTTTAACACTCTATTGTCTGGGAACATCAAGTTGTCAAATCCTTGGATTTGGCCAAATTGAGCAACTTTTGAGCCTGTCAGGACAGGGCTGAAGGACCATCTGCCTCCCCAGACACTTCTCTCCTGCTGCCACCCTGAGAAAAAGGCCATAAGCAGTTCCTTCTACCCAAGTCACTGTGCCTTGGGTCAAGTAAACTGCCTCTGGTCAATAGGGACTGGATCAGAGATTAGATTCCCAGCTCCTGGCAGCAATGTAAATCCAAATAAGGGTCTGATAAGGCCTCCATCTGCAGGATTCTCTACATTTGGTGGAACCAGCCAGATCTATCCAGATCCTCTCTCCTAGAAGAGTTTTATCTGCTCCTCTCCCAGGCTGAGGGGAGGAGAAGCAGGAGCAGTTTGGCCAGGGCTACAAGAATGAACAATGGCCAAAGCTGCCTGTCGAATCCTACCGGTACCTTCCTGCCATATACCAGCTACATGACTTTGGATGAAAATGCTGGGTACCTTTTCTGTGCTTCAGTTTGCTTATATGAAATGGGGATAAATCCCTTGTTCATATGGCTGTTATGAGGATTAATAAGATAACCAATGTCCATTATGTGACATAGGGTCTGACATATATTAGGTCCCCAGTAATGGATAGCTGTGGTTACCATTGATGGCAGTAGATGAAGAAACAGAGGAGAGACAGAGAGAGAGAGAGAAAGACAAAAGCTAAAGAGACACAGAGAAGGCAAATGGCAAGAATGGTCCTAAAGATGAAGGCCCTGGTTTGTATGCTCTCAGTCTTGAGCTCAAGTGGGAAGCTACCCCCTTTTCTTTTCCAGTCATAGAGCATGTGATAGGCCCAAGCTAATCAGAGCTTCACATTCTCCCTGCCATTATGATCGCTCTAGAAGTGAGCACAATACCAAAATCAGCCCACCCAGGCTCACTCTGTAATACCCAGGATAAAGAGTTCAGTCTCTTCTCCAGTTTATATGCAAAATCAAATCCCATGGACTCTTTTGTGATTTCTGAGGACTTTCAGAAATTTGCTGGGTGGGTCATGGGAAAGGATCACATCACAAAGCAACTGGCTTTCCACTATATCTCACTATCTTCTCCGTGCCTGAAACTTACCATGTTCCCTTCTTGTAGCTCCCCTCCTCCCCAGAGCAACCCTGGAAATCCACCCAGGTACTCCCAAGAATAAACTTCAGCCCTGAACATGAACGAATGTGTTTTCCCAACAAAGTTTTCTAAACAGAAATTCTGGTTAAATCAAACGTCCTCTGTCTTACTTTGTGAGTCAAGTGCCAGGTAAGCCCTCCATCAGCAGAAGACATTATCATAGCATTTCCTGGGCAGGAAGTGAGACGGACATAGCATTGTCTGATCCCCTTCATTTTGCTTGGACATTGCCCACACACCTGGAATCAACATCTCAGGCAGAAAGAGGAAAAGGTTTTCTACCCTGGTTCCTGGAGCAAAGAGACTGTGAGCTTTCAACTGACTTAGGGTTTTAGGGTTTTCAGGTCTCACTGTTGCCAGAATCACCAAGGTTAAACATTCCAAATGAGAACTGGAATTAATAACACAGCAGTGGCCTTACACTGACCATGGGTTCCCCCTGCTACTTAATAGAATGATTCATTTGAACTGCCTCCCCCTTCCTTGATGGCAAGGGGCCTGCTTCTCTCCCTGCCAGTCCTTCCCTTTCTAGGAAAAGATGAGAGGAGGTTATTGAATTCTAATATATCATCCTGGCAGCAGCGTCAATAGAGAGAGACAGATGTGAGAACAAAACACAGAGCCCCATATACATCCTTTGCAGTCCTCCCACCCCTTCTTCCTTTTCTCAGCAAATCTACTCAGCTCCCCCTCCCCCAGGGAAGCTAAGAGTTCATTATGAACAGCAGCCAAGAGTCAATAAATACATGGCTGAGATTTCAGTCACCTACTGTGGCTGTCTTCACCACCAACAAAGTAATTGCATGGTCCCAGACTGGTTAGTGGGGTGGGGATGAGTGGCAGGGAGCTCAAAAAAGCTTTACAGCCAGAAAGATCTTCTCATAAAGCAAACCTGATCATGTCAAACATCTCCACCCCACTTAAAATTGTTCAATGGCCCCACATTGTTTCTAGGATAAAGACTGAAACATTCAATATGGCTTACAAGATTCTACAAAGTCTGGACCCTGATGACCTGTCTAACCGCATAACCAAACATACTCACCACCCCATTCTCAACCACTCCAGCCATACTGATATGTCTTTTGCTCTTTCAGTGGCTTAGGGGGCCTCCAGAGCTCAGATCAAATATCACATGCTCACTTTGGTATGAACCCTACCCTAATATATTCAAATAGCCTTTCCCTTCACTGCATTTGTCACACCCTGAGATTTTTATATTTTCTTATCTAATGATTGAGATGATGCTCTCTTTACCTGCTGCCATGCAGGCTCCATGTTTTGTTCATCAACTATCTCCAGTTTCTAGCACAAGACCTGGCAAGAGTGGTACATGGAGCAAATCACAGAGCAGTCATTATTCAGCACCTACTACATGCCAGGCACTGTTCAAGGCACTTAGGGATACACAAGTGAATAAAACTGACAACGTGCTGTTTTGAGGAGCTTATATTTGAGGTCATTCCCCTGTCATGCTGCAGGATACTTACAGAGCAATATTCACCATGGAAATATCTCCATTTGTGGTACTATTCTAAGTTGTGACAAGAATGAAAAGCACACAGGGGCACCTGGGTGGCTCAGTAGGTTAAGCATCCATGTTTTGACTTCGGCTCAGGTCACAATCTCATGGTTTTTGAGTTCAAGTCCTGCTCGGGATCCATGCTTACAGTGTGGAGCCCACTTGGGATTCTCTCTCTCCCTCTCTCTTCCCCTCCCTGCTTGTGCTCTTTTTCTCTCTCAAAATACATAAACTTTTTTTAAAAATGTTAAGGAAAAAAAAGAATGAAATGCACACATAACCAGGTATAAAGAGTCACCATTGTGCAACTTCCACAGCTGGGATCTCATCTAGGGGAGGCCAAGTTATAAGCACTTCAACACATCTCCCAAATATATCCACTCCACAACCTGTTGATAAGAAGTGGGTGGCTTCCTCTGATCCAACAAAAGCATAGGGAAGGAGGCTGAATTTACATACCATAGAACTGAAGCACCATCAATTTCCCCCCTTTAACACCCCAAGTCCCTCCCCCCAACCAGCCACTCCATCTCTCTTCTCTCCCTCCTACACTGCCTCTCAAAATCCCTCATATCCTGAACAATTCAACACTCATTTTCAGCTTGCCAATTTGCCTGAAGGTCACCATCTACTGTTCATCAAATATGCCTTTCAGTGTATGCTACCATACAAACACTGATCAAATGTGGTGGACCTCTTATCAACAGTTTCAACTTGCCAGCATTCCAGAGCCTCCTGGATGAGAGTCACTGTCACATGGGGACTTGTTCCTTACACTAAGAATTCTGGCCTGTGCCCAGAGGGCATATGGAACACAGGAGGTCTTCAGTAGGGGAGTGACCCTGGGCAGATCCCCCCGACCACACCTGACACTTCCTGAGACTTCGCCTCAGCTGCCAGGAAGAATCTAAATGCAGCTGTGGGTGTCTTTTTTCTAGTATTAATTAAAACTTTGCCTAAGGCCCAGCTGCAGAGAAGCCCATGGGGTGCAGCATGGAGGGGAAGCAGCTGCAACTTCAAAGAACCTGCAGGCAGCTCTATGCATGTCAGACTGAACCGTGCCCCCACCCCCCCATCCAGGCATCTTCCTGCTGGAAGCAGAGCTGGGGTCGCCATGGGGAAGGAGCATCTCTGAACGAAAACTAAAATGCTTCTGCTTCCCATAGAAGAGGGAAATAGTTATTTCCTTGGGAAAGTCTATAAAGTAGAATCATATAAAGTAGAGTAGGGCCCTTCTCTCTGGTGTCCTTTCAGGGCTGATGCCTGTAATCCATGACTCTTCTGGAGGGGAATCCCTTCACATTTCAGGCACGCAGTTGTACAACATGGCAGCCTTGCCCCCCAACTCTCGAAGCCAACATCCTGCATCTGGGATCATGGGGCTCAGAGAAATGTCTACTAAAAATATCATAATTATAAAAATAATTGCAGCTACTATTTATGCAGAATTTACCAAGGCAATCTGCTTAACATGCATTATCTCAATTAAACCTCACAATAATCTGATGAGATGGAAATTATTATCACCAGTTGGAAGATAAGGAAGCTAAGGCTTTCACCTACTGTTAAATCCTGGACTCCCATTTAAAGGCTGTATGATGTTGAGCAAGTTACTTACTTAGCCTTTCTGCTTCAGTGACTTTCACTGAAACAAGATGCACACAAAAGTCTTTCTCTGAATGCAGCCCTCATCCTTATCCCCAGGCCTCCTCTCCAGTCTCAGAGTGATTCATAGACCATTCTCTGAGAGAGGGCATCAGCTGTGGTCTGAGACTTCAGGAATCCTAGGAGAATGAGAGGAACTATCATTGAAGTAATGAAGGTGTGAAGCTTTGGCAAAAACACAGGGTCCGGCAGCATCCTCCCTGCCAATGCCTAGCTGCTGAGAATTCACCTCTGTATTTGATAAACACTTATACCATCCTACAGATGAATATCCTGGAATGCAAATCAGACTCACTCTCATCTGGTTAAAAACACCACCACTGGCTCCCTGTCTATTACAGAATTCATTGGTAGCCAGCAATAAAAAGGAAATCCAGCAAACACGGGAGGGGTGGAAGATGAGAGCATAGGGAATTTATGATGGCTTAGGGGAGTTAGTAGGAACTCTTGGTAGCATGGGGAGAAAAAGAAAGAAATTGAATTTCAGTGAGCCTAGTCCCAAAAGAGCAATTTAGTAGACCACATAAGGAAATAGCAGAAAGTGTGGGGGAAGATCTAGCTTCAGGTACTACTGGAACCAGGAGCTCAAATGTTGTCAGGCCTCTATAGCTCTCATTTCTGTTTTTCTCTGAAAGTTGCCTTTATTTTTCCCATTCACGTGGGCCTTCACCCAGAGGGGGCATAACTGTGACAACCCCAGCTTTAGTGCTTTCATTTGAGGATGAAGAAAGGAAAGATGAGCTCTCTTACTTTAGGCTAAGTTGAAGAATTTGTGGAAGAGACAGTGGACAGACCAAAAAACAAAAGAAGCCACCCACAGCATGTCAGGATGGCTATAGATCTCTTTGATATAACAGACTCCCAGTATGACAGTGACTTAAATAAATTAGCTACTTTTTCTCCATATAATAGTTCAGATATAAGCAGGCCAAGGCCTTGCAATGACTCCATTTTGTCCAGGACCCAGGCTCCTTCCCTCTTTTTTCTCTGCCATGCCTAGGTATTATACTCACCTACATGGTCTAAGAATACTCACCACCATGTCTATAATCTGGAAGGAAAAGGTGAGTGAGGAACCAATACTTGGCTTTTCGGGCACAACTCAGAAACTATACACATCAATTCCACTTACATCCTATTGGCCAGAATACAGCCCCATGGCCATACCTAGCTGCAAGGGACACGGGGAAATATAGTCTTTAATCTAGGCAGTCATGTACTGCACTAAAAACTGGGGTGTTAATTAATATCACTATAGAAGGGAGGATGCACATCCAGGATGAAATCCATCTCTGCCACAGCCACCTAAGGACAGGAAGGTTCTGAGAACTAAAACCAGAATATTACCTGCAACTAAGAATATTTCCATCTCCATCACTCTTCTCTGTTTCTCTTGGATGTCTGCTTCATTAACCTCCCCCTTTTCAGTTCTGAGGCCCTTCATGTCCAGAGCAGGTAGTCTATGGCCACCTTATCATTTCTAGGCTTATACATACAGTGAAGTAAAAAGAGAACAGCTAGGCTCCAACATAATTGGAACTTGGAACAAGCATTCACTGTCAAGTATATTTATGATTTAACTCCCGGCAATAAAAGGGCAAATAAGAATATAATGAGGGTAGAGTATTAGCTTATAAGAAATAGATGTAAAGTAATGTTAATAAGAGAAATATTAAGTTATCATACACATCAGAAGGACATGTATGTAGGAGGGATGTAGTTTGGAAGTACCATAATTCTTAGGGTGATGAGATCAGTTTCATTCTAAATACTCTAGTGAACAACCAGCCTCAGAAGCCTAGAGTAGAAAGAGATGCTCCAATCTGTCTACAGGAAAAAAGCAGTCTCTAAAGCCCAGCCAGTTGGCCCTGCATTGGAACTTCCCTCTATAGATATCAGTAACCAAGGTGGAAGGGAAAAACCCTTGACTGTCACAGCCTGAGGCTGGTAAATCTACCAGACATCAGAAGAGATTGATGGGTATGGAGACTTGATTTTGGTGGGATGTGTTGTGGAGGTGGGGGGAAGTGCAGATCCAAGAATGGGAGGGAAACCAGAAGGGTGGGAGTACTCCAGAAAGAAAGGAATAAAGGGAGAGGGCTTAAGAAGGATGGGAGAGAAAGGAAAGCATTGGGATAGGGGGAGCATCTGCATGGGACATACTTCAAAGTCCTGGGGTGCTTTGGGCCGTGCCTGTGATCAAGATGGTCAGAATGAAGCCCTGCTGCCCCAGACACTGCATAGTTTGAAGATTAGCACCCAAACCCTGAATCATTGAGCAAAGAACTGCCCAAACTTCCATCAGAGTCCACTGTACATGCATTCAATTTGGGAAAAATAGGAACATTGTTTCCAGAATGAGGAAAGAAGCAGCTCTTTCCTCTACCACCAGGCATCAAAACACTACCATTGTAGATGGTGCGACAGTAGGGAGGGTCCATCCTTTGGGACCCACTGAACAAAGAAGGGATGAGATTACAGCCAGATGTCCAAAAGTTAGCTAGAGACCCATCGTATTAGTTTGCTAGGGCTTCCATAATGAAGTACACAGACTGGGTGGCTTAAACACAGGCATGTATTTTCCCCTTATTTTGGAGGCTAGAAGAGAATAAGATCAAGGTGCCAGTAGCATCAGTTTCTTCTGAAGCCTCTTACCCTGGCTTATTTGTGGCTGTCTTTTCCCTGCGTCTTCACACAGTCTTCCTCCCTCTGTGTGTGTCTGTGTCCTAATTTCTTCTTATAAGGCCACCAGTCATCAGGTCCAGCCTGATGATCTCATTTAATCTTAATTACCATTTAAAAACTCTATCTCCAAAGACAGTCATATTCTAAGGTTAGCATTGGGGCTAAGCACTTCAACATACAAATTTTAGGGGAGACACAATTCAGCCTATCATATCCACACTAATGAGCCAAAGGAAGCTTGCCTAGTGATTCCACATGCCATATATTAGCCACTCCAGAGATGGACAACTCTTTCTCAGCTCCATTTACAAATCTTGGGACAGAGGATTTAGGGTTGGTCCAGATGTCCATCCCTGATCCCATCAGCTATGGTCAAGGAAGTGGGTTCATCAACAGCAAACATGGTTGTCAAGATTCTGCCTGTAGATGGTAGCAGCAGGCTATGGGTCTGTGGCTTTGACAGACATCCCATATCACCTATCAGAATCAACTCAAGCTCTTCAATAGAGCATACAAAATCCTTTACTCCTTAACCCCTTAACCTGAGCTATATCCCCTGCTGCCCCTACACAAATCCCACCCTTCATCCATGCTACAGGTACAATTCCCTGCATTCACCTCACTGTTTCATGCCTCTGGTCCTTTACTCAGGCTGTTCCCTCCATCTACCAAACCTTTCTGGTTTGGTCTTTGTCTTCCTGACAAGCTCTCACTTATATTTCAAAGCCCAATTGGAGCATTTCTTTTGGAAAATCTTTCCTGATTTCCTGTAGAGTCAGCCTCCCTCTTTTGTTTCATTCTGTGCCTTGTATGTACTTTTTATAACACTTAGAACACTGAGCCACAACTTTTGTTAGATTGTTTTTCTCTTGAAGTAGACTCTGGGTTCCAGGATAGCAGAGAAAATTTACCTTACCTACCTCAAAATCTAGTGCAGTACTTGCTCTGTACTCAAAAAATATTTGTGGAATGAATGATAGTCATCAACTGGGCACAATGGTATACACAGTTTATGAATAAAACATGAAGCCCCTGCCCTTTAGGAATCTCTGAGTGACTGAGGGGGGCATTAATATGAATAATGACTATAAAAATAAAGATATAAACCAAAGGCTAAGGAAGTGCAGAGGAAGCTATCGTTTAAAGTGGGAGGATTGTGGAAGGCTTCTGGGAAGAGGTGACTGAGTGTAGTCACTAAGGATGAGGAGGAATTTGCCACTGGTGTTAGATGGGAGGGGGAACTGGAAAGAGAAGGCCATATTGAGGAATGAATGAACAAGACATGGGAAAAGGACCTTTCCAGGCTTGTAGATGCCACACAGCACAGTTATAGGGACAACAAGGCCATGGAATACCAGGTAAGGAAGGACAGCATCATGTTGGTGTTCTGAGAAAAGGAGTCCCCAGTCATTCTTAGGAATAAGCTGGAAAGAGAGAATCGTTTTTGTGATTGTTACTCATGGAGCCACCAACTCTTTAGGGCATCCATCCAGAGTCTCTCCATGGATTTTCTCAGGAGAGAGGGAAAGACACTTGGGGTTGCCAACACTCTTGGAGCCAGAGAAGCCAAGCCTTCAGAGTCTGGAAGGTGTGCTGACCTCCTCCGTTTCCTCCCCAAATGACAGAGAGGGGAGGCTGGCCACCTAAGCCTGAAATGAAACATTTCAGGCTGCCACCTCCACTCCAACAGAATTTTTTTTAACCTCTGATTTCACTGCACTCTGATAGTCATGGGCAGGTTGATTCACCTCTTTGAGCTTCAGTTGTTCATCTGAGAAAAGATGGTAATGACCCCAAAGAGTTACTGTGCAGATTAAAGTTAACTCAGGTCAAACATCTAACACATGCCTGACATCTAACAGCTACTCAGTTAACAGTGGTCACTGCAATTAATTTTTTAAATAAAATTGTGCTTGTCTTACCCCTCCTATTCTAGAACTATAAGTTCCTATAGAGGATCCAGACCCCAGGTTGTCCAGCATATATTTATGCTTAATAAATGTATGTTAAATCAATGAATGCTTAGAATCCTAGACTTTTCAGACTGGGCGATAGCCAATCCAATCCCTCTTTTGACATACAGAGGGAACAGAGACTCCCGACTCCACCATGTGTAATCTTAGCTATTACTTAGCCTCTTGGCTATTGCTTGCCCAGTTTCCTTAATGGTAAAAATAGAACAGCTATTTTAATAGATTGTCATGGGAATTAAATTAGTAAATATATATGAAGCATTAAGACCAGTGTCTGGCACATAATAACCATCAGTAAATGTTAGTACTGTTATAAGATGATTGAGACTGGTCCTAGGCCACACAGTGACTTAGCAGCAAACCTGAATCTGGAACCATGTTTTCCTGCCTCCAAGTCTATCACTTTCTCCATTATACACCCCTGCTTTCAATGGGACCATATGCTCTGTACCCTAGTTCCTGAATTCATATGTGGTATGGAATGCACATGTCCTGACAGAGTGCAAGCTGACCTCTAATTCCTGGGGAGGATTTCCCAGCCAATCTCATTGTCAGCCAAACCAAGGCCTTGGCCAGCTCAGTGTCCCACCATCACTGAGCACTCTCTCTGCTTGCAGGATCCCACACATGCCAAACTGCTTCCTCTTCAATTACATAGATCACTTTGTCTCAATCAGGGCAGATTTTGCCCCTGAGAGGACATTTGACAATATCTGGAGACATTTTTAGTTGTCAAACTTAGGATGGAGGGTACTACTGGCATCTAGTGGGTAGAGGCCAGCAATGCTGTTAAACTAACCTATAGTGCACGGGGCAGCCCCAACAACAAAGAGTTATTCAGTTCAGAATGTCCCTGAGCTGCCGCTGAAAAAGCCTAATGTAGATGAATGTGCATTTAGATGCAAATGTATCTGTTTCACATCTGTTTTATAGCCTCATAATCGGCAGGTTGTGGAAAAAACAGTAACTTTGACATGAGAGACCAGCGTTCAGATTCCAGGTATGTCGTTTACTAGCTATGTGACCTTGACATAATACTTAACTTCTCTGAGCCTCAGATTCCTCATCTGTGAACTGGAGATAATTATGCCATAGTGAAACTTTGTGATGATAGACAGAAAGTACCTAGTACGTGCCTAAGACATAATAAGTAGGTAGTAGGAGCCATCTGTTATTATTTACCTCCTCATTTTTGTACGGTATATAAATGTAGGTATTTGAAAATGTTGGTTGGGATAAGCCAGAAGTTAGCTGACAGAAACAGATTAATGGATGTCGATGGATGGCTTAGGGCCAAGGAAGACTCTAAGGCAAGAAATGAGACCTTGGTCAAGGTGATTGGAGGGAATTGAGGAAAAGATGGCAGAAGAAAGAATCCATACAGGTACAGGAATCCATACATAGTTCAGGTCCTATGCTAGTCATTTTATAGACATCATCATTAATTCATTCAATAAAAATTCAGTGAGCATCTATTATGTACTAAGCCCTGTGCTAGCACATCATTTATTTGTTCATATCTTTTTTTATTCTGTAGTTACTCACTGAGTACCTATTCTGTACCAAACACTGTATTTCTATTCCATACACATGACTCCCTTTCCCATTCATTCATGCACTCACTCACTAATTTATTATTTAATTAACTCTTTCAACAACTGCTTATAGGAACTTGTGCTATACTAGACACTAGGTTAACAACTGACAAAAGATTAAAAGCTCTAGAAAGGGAAGAGATGGCTCATGGGTGAACCTTCATCTAAAATGGGGAACCACAAGGGAAGCAATGATCCTAGGCTTTATAGAATCATGGTGCAATCTGCTTAGTGGTCAAAACTTTATGGGGAGAATGCTCTGTGGAATAGAACTTGCTTTTCTCAAGACTCCCACATTGTCACCAATATAGATATGAATGATAAAGTCTGAGGTCTGATTAGAATGGATAGGTGATTTTCTAGGGTTTGGTTGCAGAGAACATAATCCACTTCAGCTACTAAAGCACAGATCTCTTGGGCTTTGGACCCTGTGCAAATGGTCCTTCGGACCCTTGTACAGAGATGGATTTTAGAATCCTTGGAACAACTGAAGAAACAGCTTCTAGAAGGAGCTACTAGGAGTGACTCCCAAAACAACACAGCAGAACTGAGCCCCAAAGGATCCTCTGCTCCACCAGACTGAAGAAGCTGCCTGTGAAACTAGGAATCTGCAAACTATAGATCCAAAGTGTCTCTGCTACGCACTGTACCAGCAAAAAGAGTGCCTCTTACCTTGCTCCCTACTTAACTCAGTTCAGAATCTGAGTTTCAAGCAAGTGTGTCTGACTTTCAGAAATCCTCTCTGGGAGATGTAGTTTCTTTCTAGGAAGAAAAGTGCCTTTAAAGGAAGCTGGAATAAAAGTGGATTGAGTCAACTCACAGTTTTCCTCACAGAAGATTAATTTAGTTGTAAATCTGGATTCTGTAGCTAAATCTAACACTTTAAATTACCACCACAATATACCATTCCATGACTGGTTTAAGCTTTCCCTTTAAAAGGCTGGCTGATACAGAGAAAGACAGATACCATATGTTTTCACTCTTATGTGGATCCTGAGACACTTAACAGAAACCCATGGGGGAGGGGAAGGAAAAAAAAAGAGGTTAGAGTGGGAGAGAGCCAAAGCATAAGAGACTCTTAAAAACTAAGAACAGGGGTACCTGGGTGGCTCAGTCGGTTAAGCGTCCGACTTCGGCTCAGGTCGTGATCTCACGGTCCGTGAGTTTGAGTCCCGCGTCAGGCTCTGTGCTGACAGCTCAGAACCTGGAGCCTGCTTCTGATTCTGTGTCTCGCTCTCTCTCTGACCCTCCCCCGTTCATGTTCTGTCTCTCTCTGTCTCAAAAAAATAAACACTAAAAAAATTTTTAAAAAAACTGAGAACAAACTGAGGGTTGATGGGGGGTGGGAGGGAGGAGAGGGTGGGTGATGGGTATTGAGAAGGGCACCTTTTGGGATGAGCACTGGGTGTTGTATGGAAACCAATTTGACAATAAATTTCATATATTGAAAAAAATAAAAAATAAAAAATAAATAAAAAAAATAAAAGGCTGGCTGAGTATAAGCAAGCTAATGGTCCATTCTTACTGCAGCCCAAATGAATCAGAATTTCTGTGAATAGGGACCAGGAATCTGTATTTTTTTAACTCCTGTAGTAAGCCCTCTGATCAGCACAATTTGAGACCACAGAGAATAGTTAATTCATACCAAATGGCTTGATTAACCTCTCAGGAATATGTGCATCTCAACAGAATACAATTACCTGTAACTCAAAAGAGTAGTTGGTCTAGGGGAGCCTGGGTGGCTCAGTCAGTTAAGCATCCGACTTCTGCATGGATCATGTTCTCATGGTTAGTAAGTTTGAGCCCAACACCAGGCTCTCTGCTGCCAGCATGACAGCATGCTTCAGATCCTCTATCTTCCTCTCTCTTCCCCTCCCTGGCTTGTGTTCTCTCTCTCTCAAAAATAAAACAAACATTATAAAAAAAAAGAGTACATGGTCTAATGTCAGAAGAATACTGTTAGCAGAAAAGAGCTTTCTGGTTTCATCAAACTAAACCAGGTGGGCACCACTCATTTCCAAATGTAGTCAAATCTTCCTTAAGAGGTTTTAGGAACTCTCCCCAGCATTGAAATAGGAGTGCCAACTACAGTAACTAACTAGATAGTTGCAGAGTTAGATCTCAAGAACTGAAATCAGACACACATCAGACAAAACAGTCTTTGCTCTCATAATGCTAACCACCTAACAGAATAAACTAACAGGTAACCAGACAACCATTTACCATTTAGGGACGATAAGTAAGTGCCCTGAAATTAGGGCAGGGCTATATACACAAGGCAGTGTGGAAACATTGACGTGGATCCTTACTCAGCCTACAGGCAATGGGAAGTCTTCTTGAAGGAAGTGATGTCTTAGCTCAGATCTGAAGGATGAATTCGTCAGGCACAGAGGCTGGCAAGAGGAAAGAGTGCTCCAAGAGCAGAGACCCACGTGTGCAAAGGCCTGGAGTCCTGAAAGAACCTGGCATGTTTGAAGAACTGGAACGTGTTCAGCACGGCCAGGGAACAAAAAACAAAATTACTAATTCTGAAAGCAGTCCTGTACAAAGGGAAAGCAAGGGAGGCAACATCAGGAGACATCCTGGAAGGGCAGAGAGAGCTGGCATGGACTTTCCCAAGGATTGAGCATGGATCATTCAATGCCCAGAAAAAAGCAAGCAGCCTGCACATCTCCTAACTGGCTGCAACTGAGCTGAATAAGCAGCTGGCGGGAATAAGCAGCAAGTCCAGTAGGGCTAGAATGAAATCATTGTCCCAGGTTCATGCTAGCAGAACTTCTAAAGAAGAAAAGCTTTCAGTGGGCTTGCAAGAGAAGCCTGAGCATAATTCTAATTACCGCAGGAGTCTCCATTTAGAAGCACATAGCACAGATTGTGTCTTTAAACCAAGCACATTGGGAACACAGTTAATCTTTCAGTCCATCAACACTGCATGGTTCCTTTCAGGCTCCATTCCCATTCTTGCATCCTATCTAGGTAATGGGGACACTGGAGAGCAGGTGCAGGGACACACACACACACACACACACACACACACACACACACACACACACAGAAGCTCACTGATGAATGCGTAGTTCTCACCCATTCTTCCCGGTAAGCTCCACCCCTACTAAGCCCTTCTGGCTTTTGACCTCCAGGCTAGTTCTCCCGTTTTCCTGCTCACCTGACCTTCCACACTAAGCACCACCTTGCTATGCCTTGACTACCCTCAGCTGTAATCTGAATTTTCCTTCCAACTAGGCTGCCTTAAAAGATGTTTGGGTAACTAACACTTATCCTGATAAGCACTGAGAAATGGGTAGAATTGGTGAATCATCATATTGTATACCTGAAACTAATATAACACTGTAAGTTAGTTATACTTGAATTTAAAAAAATAGCTGCTTTGATAGACACTCTCCTTGTTTTACCCTGGATAGTGTTTTGTGATGAAAAGATTGTAAGTCTTGAAGACTTGTTTTAAACACTGGCTCTACCCCTTCCTAGTCCTTCTACCCCTTCCTAGCTTTATGACTCTGAGTAAGTGATGACTTTGAGTAAGTGACTAAGTGATGTAGCCTCAGTTTCCATATCTGCAAAATGGAAACAACAATATTTACCTTAGCCTTGCAGTGGAAATCAAATGAGAAACCTGTGTAATACATTTACTACAGTATCCAGCATATAAATATGCTAGAAAAGTGAAATTTCTTTTTATTTTCTTTTCTCTCACCAAAAGGAGTGGTTTTCTCATGGCCACTGGTCTGATATTAAGTAATTATTACGATCATGTTTTCTTTTTCCGGTTTCCCAGATTATGTTGAGCAGAAACCAGATAGTAGCACTTGTTTAGAATTTCTTACATTCTTAGCAATTCTAAGAATAACCGTTGCAGCACTAATAATAATGCATATTTGATTTCTCCCACACTTTGTCTCAGAGAGTATGATGTTTCTATATAGTCAGTTGTTTTGTGGTTCCTTTGTTTCACAGACTTTCTTGCTGCTCCTTTTAAGAATTTATCTTTGAATTATCACAATGGCAATGATAAGTGAAATGTAGCCTAGAGAGTTTAAATCAGTTGCTCATGTCCATCTCAGCAATGCCATAGATGTCGCCCATTACTCTAGTGGGCTACCAGATGTGGTACTTCCCTGACAGGGGCCATTGGAAATGTGGGACATACATGGGGTTGTCATAGTGACCAAGGGGGCACCATTAGCATCTGGAGAAGCCAACTCCACAAACTATCTGCAATGTTCACAGTTTGTCCAGGTCCAGATGTCTGTGGTGACCCACGAAGAAACACCATATAAAGCCCAATGAAGCCACACACAGAAATTCTGGGGGAACTGAGGCTGGGCTCAAGGGTTATTTCCATCCAGAGCAGATTTTCAATTAAAAGAAAAGTTATTTAACATATGTAATAGACAGGTAAGAGATACGAATTGAGTTCTTCTTCTATAAATTAAACAGACAAAAAACTGTCACAGTACTTTATTTTCTCTAAATCAAATTTGAATCCCAGTTTCATCCCATTGGCCAGGCAGGATATTCAATTCCAGTCATTATCAGAGCTTCCTCTCACTCTCCAGGACTAGAAAAGGGCCTCAAAGTTAGAAAGAGCAGAATATTCTAGGAGTCATTTTGCTTTCTGAAATCAGGGAGCTCTACTGTGATGGGTCTTGCTTGGCCACGGGAGCCCTGAAGGATGCTAGAAGCCCAGTGTCTAAGAATAGCTCCATAGGTGTACCTTGACCATCCATCCTGAGATCTTGATACCCCAAAGTTTGTGAGGGAGCCAGCCACACATTCTAATATCTCACAGAACCTATCTACCTTCCTAGACTTGGGGTTCACTTTTCTCTTCTCTCGGGCCTTCTCACTTCTGCAACTCCCAATAAGAACTTGTCCCCCTCCATCCTCGCTTTTTTTTAGGACTTATATAGTATTTTCTCTCCCAAAAAAGTCCAGGAAGGGGGCTCAACTCTCAGGCAAAGACCTATAATGAACTGGCTCCTTTCTTGGGAAATCCCTTATTTCATTTATTCTAAGATATACATCTTTTCCTGCTTTATAACATCTCTGATATCATGAGGCATCTCATTGTTGATGGCATCTTACCATAGCTTTTGATCAATGGACCTCAAGACATAGGTATCATTTCCTGTGCATATTCAAATTTGGTTGGTACTCCAGGTGGCATGACTGGACACCTACAACTCCTTGACCTTTCAGTCAACAAACCACTGAAGATCACTTAAGGAAGGGATATGAATCTTGGCTGTTATCTGAAAACCTTTCACTGCAACATCCTGATAAGATCAAGAAAATGTCAACATCAGAATTTGTAGAATTTTCGTCAAAGAAAATCCCAGAGACAACGATGGAAGGACTCTTCTAGGAAATACCACATCACCAACACTGAACAAGACAGAGAGTGACACCATGAGGAAAAAACAGACACCAGTGACTACAGATGACTCTGAGTTGAAAAGTGATTCATAGGCATTACACATTGAATGTGAAGAGGTTTCAGGACTACTCCAAACAATTATTTGCTTTAATTTTCTTTTTCATATGTCCATAAGAGTGATACATGTTGGAAATCTATGTCTCAAAGGGGCTAGCAAGCTCTTTTCATAAGTATAAAATTAAAATTCTAAATGATAAGCATGTCTCATAGCTTAATTGGTAGTGTGTTTTGTTTTTTCTTAGTGAAATATAAAATAGCAGTGCATCTTACAATCAACAGCATCTTAAATTCCAGGAGATAAGGTATGAGGAGAACAGAACACAAATGAAGACTTCAATAGATGACCCAGCCACACTGCCCAGGCAGGAATCTTGCCAGCTGAGAGAGAACAGCTAAAGCCTGGAAAAATGAGATCTTCAGAGAAGGAGGAATTCCAACCTTTGCCCATGGTCTGCAATTTCTAGATCTGGGCCCTGAGTCCCTGCCTAAACTCCCCAAATATTGCCAAATGAAGAATGAAACGACAGACCCTTGAGCTCTTGCATGCGAGATCTTTGCCAAGGAGCACAGCAGAGGAAGGACCTGTCTACCAAGTGGCCTCAGAGATTCTGACTGGACGTGAAATGGTTTAGCTCTGAACACCACTTAATGGCTCTTGCCTTCTCTGATCACTTATCCATTTGAAACATGATGCTGCTATCAGAAACCCAGGGGATTAGCTCTGTCCCATGTCCTGAAACACATCTGCTATCTCTGCCTTTCTCCTAAGTCTAGTTGAGCAGAAGGGGCACAGGCTTCAGATCAGACCCAGATAGACCTGCTTACACATACCAACTTACACAGTTATTAGTCCTGTGTTATGAACCTCCCTCCCTCCCTTTCTTTGGTCCCTCCTTCCCTTCCTTTCTCCTTCCTTCTTTTTCTCTCTCATTTTCTCCCTCCCTCCCTGCTTTCATTCTTCTTCAAAGACTTGCTATACATCAAATACTGTCCAAAGCATGTCACAAAATTATCTTATTTAATCCCCAGAACAATCAATGAGGCAAATACTATTTTCATCATCCTCATTTACAGACTGGAAAACTGAGGCACAGGAATTAAGCAACTCACCAGTTCACACAGACAGTAAGAGGCTGAGTGAGGATTCAGACCCAGGCAGCCTAGCCCCAGAGTCTGTATACTTCCCTACTATGGTCTGCTACATTGTCACCATTGTCAGCCCCAAATAATAGCCATCTCTGGGTCTTGTGATGCTTAAATAATATAAGTAAGGTCCCTGGCAAATAGTAAGGCTTTAATAGATGACAGTTATCAACTTCATTCTCCAGGTTGCCAGTCTTTTAATTCACGTACAGAATAATAATAAATTCTACTTATATTGTTTTACAAGTATAGAAAATGGCTGCACCTAAATTACTTTCATTGGTTCTTATAACAGTCCTATGATCCACTGTTTTTTTTTAAGTTAATTCATTTTGAAAAAGAGAGAGAAAGCACATGAGTGGAGGAGGGCAAGAGAGGGAGAATGAAGAGTCCCAAGCAGGCTATGCACTGTCAGTGCAGAGCCCGATGCAGGGCTTGAACCCGTGAACCATGAAATCATGACCTGAGTCAAAACCAAGGGTCAGACACTTAACTGACTGAACCATCTAGGCATCCCCACTGTTTGTCTTATAATAATGTTTAGCATACAGTATTATATGTTCCAGGCATTATTCTCTGTGCCTTACACATTAATCCTAAACTCACTCAGTCCTATAGCTCTGTAAGTACTATTATTATTTCCATATTACTGGCTCAGAGAAGTTAAGTAATATGCCCAAGGTCACAAAGCTAGCAAGTAGTGGTGCTGGAATGAAACTCAGAGTCTGATTTCAGACTCTGAGTTCTGAACCTCTATTCTGAGGGGGTCCATATATGAGGCAATTCAGGTTCATAAATGCTCTGATGAGTAACAGAGTAAGTGACAGAGCCAGAACTCAAATCCAGGTCTGTCTGCCACCAGTGTCCTGGTAGGTGATGTTCCTAACTCTGCTGTCTTGTACATCCAAGTGGCCTAATGGAAACAGCCTTGAGTTGGTGGTTAGAAGATACAGGCTCTATCCCTGCCAATAAAATTATCAGTCAACAGCTGGGTGACCTTGAACAAATCACTTTACCTCCATGCTTCATCTGAAAACTTACGGAGCCATACTCACTTGATCTTTAATATCCTCTATTCTAAGCAACTATCTTCCAGGACTGAATTGCAATTCTGTTTGAAGAAAAGAAATACAGCATGTTTTTTATGGCTCAATTTCAAGTCCACCTCCACCCCTGAGGAAAAGTCTGGAAAATGCTTCATTTTACCTGATAAAATCCTAAATGTCCTAAGAAGTACAGCTCAAATGTATAGCAGCCAGAAACCCAGCTACTTCTCTGGAGACCTCTCAAGTTTTCAGCCCCTTTCCCTCACCTCTACCAGTAAGAATTACTCATACACTACTCTGTGCCCCTGCAGTACTTAGTTGGTGTCTCTATAACAGCAGTTATTATATTCACTGACATTAGGGGCGTGTGTGTGTGTGTGCATCCCTGCAGATTTTTGTATAATGATCTCCTATCCTGCCACCTTGATGAACTCATTTATTCATTCTAATAGTTTTTTAGAAGATTTCCTATATACAAGAAAGATTTTTTAGTGGTTCCTTTACTGAATTTCTATAAGCAAGATTTTCTATATGCAAGATCATGTCAGCTGCAAACAGACATAATTTTACTTCTTTTCCAATGTTGATGCCTTTTATTTCACATCCTGCTTAGCCTGTACTCCATAATTTTCATTTTCTTGGAAATTTATGTTTTGTTGACCATATGTAAGTACCAATATTAGACCATTTTTGACCTACACAAATGGCAATTTCATATGGTGCAACCTAGCAGATGCTCATTAAAAGCATATTTGCTGTTGTGCAACAGATGTGTTCTTGAAAAACCTCATATTCTACAGGAGGAGTAAGCTTTTTGCATAGAGGGCCACATAGTAGATACACAGACTTTGTATGCTAGACAGTCTCTGTCCCAAATATTCAACTTTGCCATTGTTGCATCAAAGTAGCCATAAGCAATCTGTCAGTTAATGAGTATGGTTGTGTTCTAGTAAAACTCCATTTATAAAAAAAAGCCTGGACTCATGAAGAAACAGAAAATTTTCATAGCCCTATGACAAAGTAAAGAATTGAATTAGTAATAAAAAATATTTTTAGAAACTTCCCACAAAGAAAAGCTCAGGACCAGATGGTTACACTGGTGAATTCTACCTAACATTTAAAGAAGAATTAACACCACTTCTTCACAAACATTTCTGGAAAATAAAGGAGAAATCAACACTTCCCAACTCCTTCTATGTGGCCAATATTATCCTGATATAAAAACCAAACAAGGATATCACAAGAATAAAAAAGTCTACAGACCAATATCTCTTAAGAATACAAATGCTTCCACAATAGTCAAATCATGGAAAGAGCCTAAATGTCAGCCTAAATTATGGAAAGAGCCTGCTTCAGATTCTGTGTCTCCCTCTCTCTCTGCCCCTTCCCTGCTTGTGCTCTGTCTCTGTCTCTCAAAAAATAAATGTTAAAAAAATTTTTTTTTTAAGTAAAAAAAAAAATCACCACTAAGGTCATACTTAAAAGTGAAAAACTGAATCTTTTCCCCCTAAGATCAAGAACAAGACAAGGATGTCCACTCTCACCTCTTCTATGTAACATTGCACTACAGGCTCCAGCCAGGGAAATTAGGCAGGATGTGAAATAAAAGGCATCAACATTGGAAAAGAAGAAGTAAAATTATATTTATCTGCAGATGACATGATCTTACATATAGAAAATCTTCCATATAAGAAATTCGGTAAAGGACCACTAGAAAATCTTTCTTGTATATTGGAAGTCCTCTAAAAAACTATTAGAATGAATAAATGAGGGACGCCTGGGTGGCTCAGTTGTTTAAGTGTCTGACTTCAGCTCAGGTCATGATCTCACGGTTTGTGCGTTCAAGCTCTGCATCGGCCTCTGTGCTGACAGCTCAGATCCTGGAGCCCACTTCAGATTCTGTGTCTCTCCCTCCTCTCTCTCTCTGCTCCTCCCCCACTCACACTCTATATCTCTCTCTCTCTCACTCTCTCAAAAATAATAAATAAACATTAAAAAAATTTTTTTAAAGAACGAATAAATGAGTTCAGCAAGATGGCAGGATAGGAGATCAATAAACAAAATTCTACTGTATTTCAATATACTACCAACAAATAATCCAAAAACGAAATTCAGAAAACCATTCCATTTACAATAGCATCAATAAACTACTTGGTAATAAATTTAACAAAAGAAGTGCAAAACTATAAAACATGGTTGAAAGAAATTGAAGAACTAAATAAACAGGAAGATATCCCATGTTCCTAGATCAGAAGACCTAAATTGTTAAACTGGCAACACACCCCAAATTGATCTACATAAGTACAATCCTTATGAGACAGTGTGGAATGCCAAAAGGTAGGTAAGTAGAGATGAAGGAAAGTCCTGGCTGGACTGAAAAAGAAGCTACTTTCTTAATTACACATAACAAAAAAAATAAGCAATTTAAGAACTGGAAATCAAGAGGCTTCTGGATGGCTCACTGGGTCGAGAATCTGACTTCAGCTCAGGTCATGGTCTCACAGTTTATGAGTTCAAGTCCCACATTGGCTCATTGCTTTCAGTGCAGGGCCTGCTTCAGACCCTCTGTCCCCTCTCTCTCTGCCCCTCCCCTGCTGTGCTTTTTCTCAAAAATAAAAATAAAACATTAAAAAAAAAAAGAACTGGAAATCAATATTCACGGTCATTATAAAATCTGTTGCTTCCTGAACAATAAACTGCATAATTCTCATTCCAAAATTTGAACTCATTCTTCTCAACTAAACTTTTCATCATATTCATAAAATTCAGAGTTAACTCTTTGGGGATATGATCTGAGATAGCTATCAGAATTGAGTGGACCCTCCTTGATAATGATAGTCACTATGTTATTGCCAAAGTGGGCAGATAGACCTATTTTTTAAAAAGTGCTGGGCTCTATTTTTAGCTCATTTCTATCCAGAAATGTTAAACAGTACCCAAATAGGGGCAGTCACATGGGTAATGAGCACCATTACCATCTATGTGATTCTCTTGGTGCCAAGGAAGTTATGCAGTTGGAAGGAACTGTGTATTTCTTCTTATTCAGCTTGTACTGAATACTCACTATGATGCCACTCATGGGGCTAGGTGCCAGGATACAGAAGAAGACAAGCCCTAACTCTTGCCCCTACTCTGGAACTTGTAATCTGTTTATCACTTAATACGTCTAATTCAGTGGTTCTCAACCAGGGATGATTTTATGCCCCGGGGACATCTGAAAATGTCTAAGGACATTGCCACAATTAAAGACATAAATACTATTGGCATCTGAGTAGAGGCCAGGGATGCTTCTAGACATTCTACAATGCACCGGACAGCCCCTAAAGCAAGGAAGTGTCCAACCCATAATGTCAATAGTACACCTATTGGCAAACTTGATCTAACTTCATGTCCCCATTTTTCAGAAGAAACTGGGTCCAATGTAAAGGACATACCCAAGATTATCAGTTCTTCAGTAAAGTCTAGATGTCCTAGTTCCATTCTGCAAAAAATAGATTTTCAGTTTTCCTTTTTTGAACTGAAATTGAGGACTAATTTTTCCATGCTTTTCTCTTCCTAAAAGCAATGAGTTCTTCAGTGGCACCCTGATGGAAAGTTGCTTTAGATAGCAATAGAAAAGTATTTGCTTTCTATCTGCATGCTTAATGCAAGAGATGGGCTCTAGACCTGAGTGACAGAGGTTCCTTGGCATGGTTGGATATGGTTTCTGGATTTTGTTTGAAAGCAAGGATGTTGTGAAGAAAAGCATGGACTCAGAAGTTCCATTTATTCTTAATTTTTGTTGTTATTCACAGCTTTAACAAAAGCATACTGACCTCCTACTGTGTGCCAACCACAAGGCTAGAAACCAAAGGCATGAGGATGAATAATAAATATGTGGTCTCTCCCCTCAAAAGCTTGTGGCAAACAAGAGACACACACATAAACAAGGCATTGCAATATGTTGAGATAGAAGCACTAAAGGAGGCAAGCACAGGATGGAAGAGGGATGTGAGTTATTGGTCACAAGCAACAGAAACTAATTTTTGGCTTATTTAAGCAGGAAAAAAAATGAACAGGGAATGTCCCTGGTAGCTCACAGAAGCACCAGAGAGCCTAAAGAAAGCTCAGAAAACAGGCAGGAAAAGGGAGGCTCAGCTGCAGCTAGTGCCTCAGTCTCAAAACTACTGAGGACTTTGCAGCCATGATCAGTAAATACTGGCCATCACAGTTAAATAGCACTATTCCGGCACTGGATACCATAAGTTGCACTGGACTCCGCTTGTCCCACGCCCCTGGAGTCAGCAAACTGTTGCCACAGGAGGCTTCTCCACTGTCCTAGCTTCTTTATCTTTCCAGATCCCAAAGCAGCCTTTGGATTCACTTATCCTGAATCACTCACCCTCACTCTAGCCACAAGGCATGCTGGGAAAATGAGCACCTCATCTGCTCAGTTTCTACAGTTACAGACCCACTTTGTCTCCTACTACCAAAACTCTTATGGTAAGGGGATGTCCTCCTTCCAGACTTTGCTCAAATATTATCTTCTCAGCGTGACCACTCTAGGACGCCTGGCACTTGTCATCACCTTCTCCATGCTGTATTTTCCCCCCATGACTCTTACCACCATCTCCTACATTATACGTGTATTTATTTATATGCTTGTTTATCTCTACTCAAATGTGAGCCCCAGAAGGAAGGATCTGTGTCTGGTTTATTCACTACTGTGTCCCGAGTGTTAAAAACAATGCCTGGAACACCGGAGTCTCTCAATAAATATTGCTAAACAAATGAGAGAATGAATGAATGAATTCTCCAAACACAGGGAGATCAAAGGTCCTGAGAATCTGAACTTTGAACAAATGCTCACTATAAAGTACCTAAGAAAAATACATAACATAAATATGTATTGTACCCTGGAAATAAATCAGAGAGAGCTCTCTGATGGGACTGATACCTGAGTTGATCTTCAGACCAGGCAATGCAGACAAACCAGGGTCAGGAGAGAAAGATTTAAGCAGTTAGGTGGGATTCCAAGAATGTGTTGTTTTATGGTTTGGCATGATTCTGGGATGCTCCCTAGCCAAGTTCCTTGCATCATTTCTGCATGGAAGAGGCACTGGTTTGGACCAGTGCAGCAACAGGCTTGACCATGAAATGCCAAGATCAAAACTTGGAGGTGAAAGAAATCTTACCTAAAGCATCCAAAAGTGAGTCAATGGTAGATTCCAACGAACACCTGGACCCTTAAACAAAAAAGTATTACTCTGAACATTATTCTGGAGAAAGGCAATCAGAGTAGTGAGAAAATAAATAATGATCAAACCTAAAAAGCAAATGAGTTTTTCTCTGGTTTAGAGGTGCTTGTGTTATTACCTGGATAGCTTTTTGTTTAAGTGATTATACTGCCATAGAACTTTTTGTAATTCATCAAAATTCATAGGACTTGGAAGGCTAGAAAAAAAAAAGAGTAGGTGGCAGGGTTATTACTTGAAGTTCAATTCAATAAATATAATTTATTTTTCTATAGAGTCCTTTATACGAAATATTGCCAGCGGCTTTACGGTCCAACAAGACCGAATTTGAATGACTTAAGTTATTTGCTTTCAGACCAAATGGACTTTTATGAACATTTTGACTTCCCCTTGCACTAAATGAAGTGATATACAGCTATTCTCAACATAATTTCTGTCACCACCATTATCTCTCCTCGCTTCAGCTCTTTCACAGAGCTTCAGGATGACATTAAGTGGTAATTGCTGCAGTAGTCCCCTCGCAGAGCTGATCACTTCAGAAGGGCCCTTCACAAGATATTGGGGGGTAATGCAAGAGAAAAAAAAAGAGCTGATAAGGACAAGATCCTAAGGACGGTGCATAGGAGTGACTCCTCTGTCAAATTCAACCAACTCAGTCACAGGAAACTAGCCAGTTTCCTAGGTCCTGGGGATGCAAATGGGACCCAGATGCGACCTTGTTTGTGTCTTACCTCATCTCCTTATGAGATTCAAATAAATAGTAATTGAAAGGCAATTTACATCTCTGCTGCAGTTTTTGCTAAAAATGCCAAGGGAAATAGACCTCCATAGTGCACAGAAAACTCAAAACTCCTTTCCCCAGTCTGTCTCTGTTCTCTCATCCATGATCCATAAGACCAGATCATAAATCAAGCCTTGGCAGTCTTTCTGCTTTTTCTCTTCTCCCTATTCAGCCTCTGCTCTCTGGCTTCTTCCAGTTTTCCTTTTCTACCCTCACCCAGACACTGTATGAGAAAAGAGAGTAAGCAAGGTGGGCCTGGGGCAGAAACAGATTGCAAAGATTTATAACTTAATATATTTTCTTTTTTTTTCAACTTTTTTTTTTTATTTTTATTTTTGGGACAGAGAGAGACAGAGCATGAACGGGGGAGGGGCAGAGAGAGAGGGAGACACAGAATCGGAAACAGACTCCAGGCTCCGAGCCATCAGCCCAGAGCCCGACGCGGGGCTCGAACTCACGGACCGCGAGATCGTGACCTGGCTGAAGTCGGACGCTTAACCGACTGCGCCACCCAGGGGCCCCTTAATATATTTTCTTTTACAACCTGTCATAGATCCTCCCTTCAAGAAGTGCCCATTCTAAACACGGCTGCATTTTAGTTAAACCAAGGGTGTAAAATATTATGGATCACCTGTTTGTTTATAAATAAACCTTAGCACTGGGCCAAAAAAAAGAAACGAACTATGTATAATTTCATATGAACAAAGAAGATGTCATGATCTCTAATGTGATCTAGGAATAGCTCTTCTGTGAGAGTGAAGAGAATGGACCTGCTTTTTCCTAATTCCCTCAGTCGGTGGCCAGTTCTTTAAAATCAACCTAGGAGTCAAACAAACAGGTTTTAAAACTATAGTAAAATACACATAACAAAATTTATCATTTTTCAGTGTATAGTTTATAGCATTAAGTACACTATTGTTGTGAAACCATGCCCACCATCCATCACCAAAAATTTTTAACCGTCCCAAACTTAAACTCTGTAGTCATTAAACAACTCCTCATTCCCTCCTCCTGGTCCCTGGTAAGCACCAATCTACTTACTTTTTTTTTTTAAGTTTATTTATTTTGAGAGGCAGAGAGAGAGAAAAAGAGAGCAAGCAAGCAGGGGAGAGGCAGAGAAAGGGAGAGAGAGAATCCCAAGCAGGCTCTGTGCTATCAGCACAGGGCCTGACATGGGGCTCTATATCATGAATGGGGAGATCATGACCTGAACCGAAATTGAGAGTCAGATGCCCAACCAACTGAGCCACCCAGGCCCCCCAGCACCATTCTACTTTCTGTCTCTATTATCTAGATTACTGAAAGCATTTTGTAAATAGAATCATACAGTATTTGCTCTTTTGTGGCTGGCTTATTTCACATAGTGTAATGTCCTCAAGGTTCATCCATGTGGTATCATGTGTCATGGTTATGTTCAAGCTACCGTTTTTGTGTGTTTGTTTCCAAACTTCTAATTTATTGAGAGACTATGGGTATCCATCAGAGTATAAATGGACAAATAAAATGTGGCATATCTGTACAATGGAACCCCACTCAAGGAATGAAGTACTGATAAGATGCCACAACATGGATGGATGCTGAAAACACTATGCTAAGCAAAATAAACCAGTCACCAAAAGATCACATATGAAATTATTTCAGTTATCTGAAATACCCAAAACAGATAGTACACAGAAACGGAAAGTGGATTAGTGAGTTGGCAGGGAGTGGGGGGGGGGAGGGGCATGGGAAGAAACTTCTCAGTGGGTGCAGGGTTTCTTGCCAAAAATGTTTTGGAGCTAGCTAGAGGTAATGGTTGCACAACCCTGTGAATGTACGAAATGCCATTGAATTGTTTGCTTTATTTTTTCTAATTAATTACTTTTAATTTCAGTATAATTAACATACAGTGTTATATTAGTTTCAGGTGCACAATATACTGATACAACAATTCTGTACACGACTCAGCGCTCATTACAATAAGTGTACTCTTAATCCCCTTCAGCTGTTTCACCCATCCTCCCAGCCCCATTCTTACTTTTGTCTTATTGTGTTAAGATTGCAACTGTCCAGTGTAGTAGTCACTAGCCACATGGAGCTGCTCAGTGCTCAAAATGTAGTCAGTCCAAACTGAGATATGCTGTAAGTGTGAAATACACACTGGATTCAATGGCTTAGTGCTACAAACCAATACAAAATATTAATAGCTTTATACTGATTACATGTTCAAATGGTAATATTGTGAATATATTGACCAGAAGAAAATATATTAGTAAAATAAATTTCATCCATGTTATTTTACTGTTTCAATGGGGCTACTGGAAAACTTTAAATTATATATGTGGCTAAAATTCTATTTCTCTGGGATAAGGGTCAGTTGAAGGTCTAAGCCAGTCTTTGGGGGTAGGGGAGTGACCAGAGTCTCTTTGAATTCCAAGAGTCCCTCTTGTCTTCAGTGGGCAGGTCAGCCTGACTAGTGAATTAAGCTGGAATCATTGTAGAGGAGCAAGGAGAGAAGGGCTGCTATATGAATGGAGGACAGAAGAGTGTCACCCTGGCAGGGAACTGGAGTTTCTAGGACCAAGGGGGTGGAGTGAGGCAGACTCTAAGTGCTGGAGACTTGTGCTCTTCTCCCTTAACAGTGCCCCAAAGGAGGCACCCCTCTGATGGGGTGATGACCAAGAACCATGATTTTGAAGGTTATGGGGAGGTCCTTATCTGAGCCACAGCTCAACTGAACCACTGTGGGGAGCATCTCCCAAAACAGACAGCTGAGGACCATGCCCCTGCTGGCACCAAAATAAGCTCTAGGATTTGATACAGTCCCATGAGATGGGGGAGGCAGCCCAATGATGACAGATACTGCCCATTCCATGGGGTGGGTGCTCAGGGTCAGATTTCATCTGATTTAGACAAATGAAGAAATGTGAAGTTTTTTTGCACCCCAGCACTGTGGAACAAATTCATGCCTGTTTCACAAATAATCTTTGGCGAAGGCAGTCATGCACCTGCAAGTCTTCAAACGTTTATTCAGAGCATGTGAAGCTGAAGGTCCATGGGCCTCTCTATGCATATGGCTGGCTGCAGGCCTTCTCTCCCATAGCCTCCAACCTGAAGCACCAGGACCTGTATGCTTTCCAGATGGATACATCTTCTTGGGAATATACTGAGAACTGAGTCCGCCTACTGCATTTTTGGGGGCTGCACAGCAGTCTAGCAGGACATATAAGGTGCTAGAGCCAAGATTAAGAAGACTTCTAAGGCCAAGTGGTATGGGAAAGAAGAAGACTTAGAAGCAACTCTGAGATATGGTGAAATACCCAGGCAGTTCACTGCACATTGCCTGACACACAGTAAGTACTCGGTGAATACTTGTTGGAGGGATGGAGAGATGGAGGGATGGACAAATGGATGAAAAGATGTGTGGGCAGATAGCATAGAACATTTTGTATCCTGCCCCCCACTGTCACTCCTATAACTCAACGTCCTGGCACGGTAGTAGGCGTAGAGTAGATGCTCAAACAATAATTAAGGCAGCTTAACAATAATTAAGGATGGATGGCTGGATGAATGAATAAATAATTCTGAATCTTCTCCATCCTTTTTGGAAAGAGTGTTTGCTCCAATCAGCTTTGTGGATTAAGTAAAGTAATGCATGGGGGAGAAGAGAAGCCAGCATTTATTGGTATTTACTATATTCCAGTCTGACCGTGTGCATGTGCCATCACACTTAATTCTCAAAAGAAGCCTATAAGGCAGGTTCTATTATTATCTAATCCATTTTACAGTTGATAAACCTGAGACACAGAGAGATTAAGTACCTTGCCCAAGGTCACTTGTTCAAGCTAGTAAATGAAGAGCAAGGATTTGAACCAGAGCTGTCTGACTTGTTGGCAACCGTGCTACACTATAGAATGCTTTCCCCAAATGCAGTGGCGTGGAGAAGTCCAGTTTATGTAACAGATAAGGGAGAAGTAGCTCTGGCTGTTCTGACTTGAGACCCCAGAGCTCTGCTGCACCCCAATACCCTAACCTTGGCTCCTAAGACACCTCTCTGTACCCCCAGAGCTCCCCCTGAAGCATGCTGTGGAAAACCACTGTTCTGTGGGATACTTCAGGGCTCTCTCCTGTGCTAAGCGGCCTCTGAGGCAACAGCCAGAGATCCCCCAAACTTCCCCCAAACTTCCAACCCACAGGGAAAAAGCAGTGGGTGTGACACAGTGAAAGAATCCAGACAGACCTGAGCTTTGTCACCCTACCATTTTGAGCATCAGCTTCCTCAGATGTAAAACAGCAAAATAACATCAACTTCACAAGGGTGATTTAGGGTGAAGTGAGATGACGTGCATGAAGTGCTTAGCTCTGGGCACAGTGCGTAGAATAAATGCTCACTAAAGGTCAGCTGGTGGCAATGGTAGTGGAGGATGCTTCAGAATATCCTAGTTTTCTGAATCCTCATAGATGGCAACTTCTTTTCTTTGTCTCTTTGACAGCAGGGGATGGTAAAAAAGAATTAGATTTGATTTAGAATGCCAATTCTGCTATTCATTAGCTGAGTGATCCTGGGCAAGTTACTTCACCACTCTGGGCTTTCATTTATATTTACTAAAATGGGGAAAATATGTCCTAACTTGGGTTGTGAGAATCAAATCAAATGAAGGATGCCATTCAGAAAAGAGTACACAGCATACTTATTTGTTCCCTATTTCCCAGGGACCTAGAGGCTTGGAGTGAGAACTGGCAGCCCCCACCACAACAAAGTCCACAGGTGTTTCCTTAGGACAAAGAATTCCTAGCTACTTCTCACCCTTGGGTTTACCATTCTCTCCTTCTCACCAGGCTCAAAGACCTGCTGGCTTCAGTTCCTCTGCTGTGTCACAACTCCCTCCTTGTTATTTATTTATCTCAAAACGACAAGGGAAAAAGAGGAGGCTGGCCCTTTCCTTAGGCAGACTATCCTCAGAGATATAAATCGCTCCTCTAGCCAGACCAGACAAAGAAAGATTTGGAGTCCTGGATGAATTGTCTGCAAACTCCTGCCCCACACCCTTGGCCCAGGGGAAGAGAGGGATCACCTAAGTTCTATCATCCAGTTGGTATCATAGAGAAATAGCAGTCCCTGGGATTCCTGGGAAAATGACATGTGAGAGGAGGCTCTTCAGGGCCAGGAAGACAATTTACTAGACTGCTGTACCATCTAAATAATGCCTGGATGTTCTCATGACGCCTCCACCATCTTGTGAAAAGGAGCTCGGAGCAAGGCAGGAGGGCAGAATTCATATTAGTGAGAGGTAATTAGCTGTTACATCTGCCTCTGCCACTGCCCCAGGGGTTTGAGAGTCATGTTCTCTCTCTCTCTCTCCCTTTCTCTCTCCCCCTCCCTCCTCTTTCGGTTTCTCACTCTGGAGTATATATCTGTGTAGGGTGGGGGATGGCAGAGTGTATGAAGCTCTAAGCTTGACATTTAATACACACACAAGAGAAAACAACAATCATGAACAGTATTTCCTGCTCACTAGACTGCCAATTACCCTTCCAAGGCTCTTTGCAAGAAATAACTCATATAATCCTCCAACAACCCTATGAGGTAGATGCTTTATAACATCCATTTACAGATACGGAATCTTAGACACAGGAGGGGCCCCTCCCCCCACCCAGATCACACAGCTGGAAAGAGGCAGAAACTGAATGTGAACCCAGGATGTCAGACTCCAGAGTTGGCACTCTCAATGACTCAGGAGAATGACTTCCAGAACCGCCCACGGAGTCCAAGCTTCCTTAGGTACTAAGACCCTGTTTGACAGGCAAACATTCATTCAATCTACTTGTTGCTTCAACATACATGTCCTGTGTACCAACCATGAGCCTGGCGCTGAGCACAGGTGAGATGGGGAGGAATCCGATTAGGCTCCTGCACAGGAACAGTGCTGAGGGCAGGGTAGATACATGTGCAAGGTGTCCTATGGTAATAATCATTGCGTTGGGCACTGTGTGTTAATTCATTTCGTCGACACCATTGCCTTATGAAGTGGGTACAATTATTATCCTCATTTCACAGGTGAGGAAAGTGAGATACAAAAGTTTAGTGACTTGCCCAAGATCACAGTCAGCAAGGTGCAGACGCAGAAATGAAAACCGGGCAGTGTAGCTGCACAGCCTGCCCCTTACCCCCTTCCTGACACCACCCCATACCACACAGGGCAGAGTGGTAACGCCATATGGACATCAGGATAAAATTCTAACGGCAGCCTACAAAGGGGGCTGGGGAAGGCTTCCCAGGTCCAGCAATGTTTGGGAGGCCCTGAAGGATGGGGTGGATTTGGACAGATGGGAATGAGGGAGAGTAAGGTGAGGGGGTGCTTTGTGCAGAAAGCAATGGAGGGGCTGAGCCCCAAGGCAAGTGATGGACAGGAGGGTGCAGGGACTTACAGATGAATCTGAAATGAGAGGAAGAAAGGGGGGGAGGGAGGAAAGACGGAAGGACAGAGAGAGGGATACAAACCCAAGGAAAAGAAAAAGAGACAGGATTGAAGAAAAGGCAAGCAGTAGACGGAAGAAGGAGGGAAAGATGGAAATGACTTGCCAGAAACGTGAATTCTCTCAGGGTTTTTGCTAAGTATAAGGCTCATACACCTGGTGGCAGGTACAGAATGAAGATGCCATGAGGGGACACCTGGCCATGGGATTAAACAGTGCCAAAGTTTATAGTCAGAAGGGTTCCTCTTCTAAATTCTGACTACATCGAAGAGAAAGCTATAGTTTGGTGCCTCTGATGCTTGCTAGTCTTCCTTTCTAATAGAGTAGGCCTTGGGCTCACAGTCTTTGGTGGGCAATGATAAACAGCCAGCATTTGAGAACACTATTTTGTTTTCATTTTTATTATGGTGACTGGATATGGCAAAACCCACAAAGTTGCCAAATGACCAAAGCACTCGTTTTCCATCCTGGCTGCACTTTAGAATCATCTGGGAGTTTAAAAATACCGATGTCCAGACTACACCACCAGAGATTCTGGTTTGAAAGACCTGAGATGGAGCCAAGGTATCAGTATTTTTTTAAAGTTCTCTAAAGTTTTAGAGAGAAGCCAAGATGGTGGAACAGCATGGAAGTTTTTTGTGTGTCTCGCATCCATGAAATACAGCCAGACCAACACTAAACCATCCTACACACTTAGAAAACTGATTGGAGGATTAACACAACAATCTGCACAACCTGAACCACAGAAATCAGCATGTACGCGACACAGAGAGGTGAATTTGGGGAATGAGAAGCCGTGGAGGGTAGGGAGCTGCTTTTGCTGGCAGAGAGAGGGTGGAGACTGGGGAGGGGGGCAGAATACGGGAAAATCACCCCTCCCCAAAAGCAGCTGGAGAGAAAGTGGAAAATTGGAAACAGGCTCAGGGACTGAACTAAAAAGGGAGAAGGGAGAAAGGAGAAAGGAGAGGGTTTAAATTCCATTAACACTGTAAACAAGGGGAGCGCAAAGGCTGCAACTCCGCAGCTTGATACCTAGTAGTGCTCTGGTGGGAAGGGCGAATCCCCAGGAACAGAGTGGGGTCCGGGAGGTTCTCAGGCCACACGGGGAAAAGCGGTTCCACTGCTGGAAGGACATGTGGTAGAGACTGTTGAAGCCACCTGACCCCAGCAGACCCCAGAAAACGGCCACATTTGCTGGTGCTGGAACAAAGTCCTTAAGGGTGAAGCCTGGTATCAGATGTGTGTTGTGATTTGCGATAGTCCCTGAAATGCTGCTGCTACACTATCTCGCGAACTTTCTCTGGGGTGGGCTGGCATCTGGCCGCAGTCTCGGGACACCGGCAACAGCAGGGTCCAGCGGGCGCTCCTGGGTGCAGCCGACATTCGGCCATTGCTCGGTGAGACCCTCCCTCAGAGAGGTAGAGCGGGTCAAAGCCGCAGTCCTTCGGAAGTAAGGGGCTGGGGAAAACAGCCGCATGTGAGACAAAACTTGGGAGAGAGGTACTGCCTGGGGCCTGGTCACGGAGAGTGGAAAAGCAGGGAGTGGATGAAAGCTGAAAATAGAGGACGGGTGTGCAATTGCTGATCTGGGAGAAGACACTGGGTGGCGCCATTTTCACCGCTCCTGCGCATGCGCATACGCACCTATGAGCACCGCAACAATCCACCCCAGTAGGCTAGCAGCGCCATCTAGTGGAGAGCGGAGCCATTACAATGAGCCCCGCCCAACTGGGCCAACATCTCTCTTCAAGAACTCAAGTCTCACCACTGGCTTAGTTTACGGACTATAAAGCACTACATAGACTTCTAGGGGAAA
This sequence comes from Panthera onca, assembly GCF_046562875.1. Lineage (NCBI taxonomy): Eukaryota > Metazoa > Chordata > Mammalia > Carnivora > Felidae > Panthera > Panthera onca. Next base: position 26,142,642 of record NC_138354.1, read on the forward strand.
ACGAAGTAATTTCAGTCCTACTTCAATCTGTTAGCAGGTCCATCTATTCAATTTTTTTTCTTTCTTTTTTTTCTCTTTTATACTTCTTTTCTTTTTCTTGAATACAGAAAGAGAAAAAAATTCATTTTTATTTTCAATTTTTACTACAAATATTTTTCTTTAATTTTTATTACTACATTTCTTATTTTGTGTAAATTTTTTCAAATTCTATTTTATTTCCAGCATTTTATTTTAGTCTACTTCAGTGTATTCACCTTTTCAAATTTTGAATCTTTTTTCTTTATTTTTCTTTTTTATCTTTTTCACTTTTCTTTTTCTTGAATGCAGAAAGAGAAAAACTTCATTTACTTTCAATTTCTATTAAAATATTTATCTTTAATTTTTTCTACATATTCTTTACTTTTGTGTATGTTTTTTAAAATTCTATTGTACTCCCATCATCTCATTTTAGTCTACTTCAGTGTATTCATTTTTTTCAAATTCTCAAACAATTTCCTTTTTTTTCTTTCCCACCCCCCTTTTTTCCCTCTATTCTGTCAAACCACTTTCAACACCCAGACCAAAACACAACTAGGATCCAGCATCATTTATTCGATTTGTGTGTTTTTAATTTTTTAATTTTAGTATTTTTTAATTTTAATGTTTTAATTTCAATTTTTCTACCTCATTAATTCCTTTTCTTCCTTCAAAATAACAAAACGAATTAATTCACCCCAAAAGAAACAGCACAAAGAAACAACAGCCAGGAATTTAACCAACACAGATATAAGCAAGATGTCTGACCAGAATTTAGAATCATGACAATAAGAACACTAGCTGGAGTTGAAAATAGATTCGAAGTAAAAAATAGCCAAATTGAAATTAAAAATCCTATAACTGAGCTGCAATCACGGATGGAGGCAGCGGCGGCAAGGATGGATGAAGCAGAACAGAGAATCAGTGATATACAGGACAAACTTATAGAGAATAATGAAGCAGAAAAAAAAGAGGGAGATTAAAGCAAAAGAGCACGATTTAAGAATTAGAGAAATCAGTGACTCATTAAAAAGGAACAGCATCAGAATCATAGGGGCCCAAGAAGAGGAAGAGAGACAAATAGGGGTAGAACAGTTATATGAGCAAATCACAGCAGAAAACTTTCCTAACCTGGGAAAAGACACAGACATCAAAACCCAGGAAGCACAGAGGACCCCCATTAGATTCAACTAAAACCGGCCATCAACAAGGCATATCATAGTCAAATTCACAAAATACTCAGGCAAGGAGAGAATCATGAAAGCAGCAAGGGAAAAAAAAGTCTTCCCTAACCTGCAAGGGAAGACAGACCAGGTTTGCAGCAGACCTATCCACAGAAACTTGGCAGGCCAGAAAGGAGTGGTGGGATATATTCAGTGTGCTGAATCAGAAAAATATGCAGCCAAGAATTCTTTATCCAGCAGGGCTGTCATTCAAAATAGAAGGAGAGATAAAAAGTTTCCCAGACAAACAAAAATTAAAGGAGTCTGTGACCACTAAACCAACCCTGCAAGAAATTTTAAGGGGGACTCTCTGAGGGGAGATATATAAATATATACAAATATTTATATAAATTTATAAAAACTTATATAAATATATATAAATACCAAAAGCAACAAAGATTAAAAGGACCAGAGAACACCATCAGAAATTCCAACTCTACAAGCATCATAATGGCAATAAATTCATATCTTTAAGTACTCACTCTAAATGTCAATGGACTCAATGTTCCAATCAAAAGACAAAGGATAACAGGATGGATAAGAAAACAAGACCCATCTATATGCTGTTTACAAGAGACTCACTTTAGACCTAAGGACACCTTCAGATTGAAAGTAAGGGGATCATGCTAATGGTCAACAAAAGAAACCCGGAGTAGCCATATGTATATCCGACAATCTAGACTTTAAAATAAAGATTGTATAAAGAGATGCAGAAGGGCATTATATCATAATCAAGAGGTCTATCCACCAAGAAGACCTAACAATTGTAAACATTTATGCACCAAATGTGGTAACACCCAAATATATAGATCAATTAATCACAAACATAAAGAAACTCATCAAAAGTAATACCATAATAGTAGGAGACTTCAACACCCTACTCACAGCAATGGACAGATCATCTAATCAAAAAATCAACAAGGAAACAACAGCTTTGAATGACACACTGGACCAGATGGACTTAACAGATATATTCAGAACATTTCATCCTAAAGCAGCAGAACGTACATTCTTCTCCAGTGCACATCGAACGTTCTCCAGAATAGACCATATAATGGGATACAAATCAGCCCTAAGTAAATACAAAAAGATCGAAATCATACCATGCATACTTTCAGACCACAATGCAATGAAACTCAAAATCAACCACAAGAAAAAATGTGGAAAGGTAACAAATACTTGGAGACTAAAGAACATCCTACTAAAGAATGAATGGGCTAACCAAGCAGTTAAAGAGGAAATGAAAAAGTATATGGAAACCAATGAAAATAACACCACAACCCAAAACCTCTGGGACGCAGCAAAGGCGGTCATAAGAGGAAATTACATAACAATCCAGGCCTTCATAAAGAAGGAAGAAAGATCTCAGATACACAACCTAACCTTACGCCTTAAGGAGCTAGAAAAAGAACAGCAAATAAAACCCAAAACCAGCAGAAGACAGGAAATAATAAAGATTAAAGCAGAAAGTAATGCTTTAATTTAATAAAGATAAAAGCAGAAATTAATTGAAACCAAAAAAACAGTAACAGATCAATGAAACCAGAAGCTGGTTCTTTCAAAGAATTAACAAAATTGATAAACCACTAGCCAGTTTGATCAAGAAGAAAAAGGAAAGGACCCAAATAAGTAAAATCAAGAATGAAAGAGGAGACATCGCAACCAACACAACAGAAATAAAAACAATAATAAGAGAATATTATGAGCAATTATATGCCAATAAAATGGGCAATCTGGAAGAAATGGACAAATTCCTAGAAACATATACACTACCAAAACTGAAACAGGAAGAAATAGAAAATTTGAACAGACCCATAACCAGTAAGGAAATCGAACGAGTAATCAAAAATCTGCCAAAAAAACAAGAGTCCAGGGCCAGATGGCTTTCCAGGGGAATTCTACCAAACATTTAAGAAAGAGTTAACACCTATTCTCTTGAAGCCGTTCCAAAAAGTAGAAATGGAAGGAAAACTTTCAAACTCTTTCTAGGAAGCCAGCATACCCTTGACTCCAAAACCAGAAAGACTCCAATAAAAAGGAGAACTATAGACCAATTTCCCTGATGAACATGGATGCAAAAATCCTCAACAAGATATTAGCCAACCAGATGCAACAATACATTAAAAAAATTATTCACCACGACCAAGTGGGATTTATACCTGGGATGCAGGGCTGGTTCAATATCCACAAAACAAATAACGTGATTCACCACATCAATAAAAGAAAGGACAAGAACCATACGATCCTCTCAATAGATTCAGAGAACACACTTGACAAAATACAGCATCCTCTCTTGATAAAAACCCTCAAGAAAGTAGGGATAGAAGGAGCATACCTTGAGATCATAAAGCCATATATGAAAGACCCAACTCTAATATCATCCTCAACGGGGAAACACTGAGAGCTTTCCCCCTAAGGTCAGGAACAAGACAGGGATGTCCACTCTCACCACTGTTATTCAACATAGTATTGGAAGTCTTCGCCTCTGCAATCAGACAACACAAAGAAATAAAAGGCATCCAAATTGGCCAGGAGGAGGTCAAACTTTCACTCTTCGCAGATGACATGATACTCTACATGGAAAACCCAAAAGATTCCACCAAAAATGGCTAGAATTAACTCATGAATTCAGCAAAGTTGCAGGATATAAAATCAATGCACAGAAATTGGTTGCATTCCTATACACCAACAATGAAGCAACAGAAAGAGAAATCAAGGAATCCATCCCATTTACAGTTGCACCAAAAACCATAAAAAACCTAGGAATAAATCTAACCAAAGAGGTGAAAAATCTATACACTGAAGACTACAGGAAGCTATGAAAGAAAGTGAAGAAGACACAAAAAAATGGAAAAAGATTCCATGCTCTTGGATAGAAAGAACAAATATTGTTAAAATGTCAATACTACCCAAAGCAATCTACATATTCAAGGCAATCCCTATCAAAATAACACCAACATTCTTCACAGAGCTAGAACAATTAATCCTCAAATTGGTATGGAACCAGAAAAGACCCCGAATAGCCAAAGAGATCTTGAAAAAGAAAACCAAAGCAAGAGGCATCACAATCCCAGACTTCAAGCTATACTATAAAGCTGTAATCATCAAGACAGTATGGTACTGGCACAAAAACAGACGCTCAGATCAATGGAACAGAATAGAGAACCCAGAAATAGACCTACAAACGTATGGCCAACTAATCTTTGACAAAGCAGGAAAGAATATCCAATAGAATAAAGACAGTGTCTTCAGCAAGTGGAGCTGGGAAAACTGGACAGAGACATGCAGAAGAATGAACCTGGACCACTTCTTACACCATACACAAAAATAAACTCAAAATGGATGAAAGACCTCAATGTAAGACAGGAAGCCATCAAAATCCTCTAGGAGAATGCAGGCAAAAACCTCTTTGATCTTGGCCACAGCAACTTCTTACTCAACACGTCTCCGGAGGCAAGGGAAACAAAAGCAAAAATGAACTACTGGGACCTCATCAAAATAAAATGCTTCTGCACAGCGAAGGAAACAATCAGCAAAACTCAAAGGCAACCGACAGAATGGGAGAAGATAGTTGCAAACGACATATCAGATAAAGGGTTAGTATCCAAAATCTATAAAGAACTTCTCAAACTCAACACCCAAAAAACAAATAATCCAGTGAAGAAATGGGCAAAAGACATGAATAGACACTTCTCCAAGGAAGACATCCAGATGCCCAACCGACACATGAAAAAAATGTTCAACATCACTCATCATCAGGGAAATACAAATCAAAACCACAATGAGATACCACCTTACACCTGTCAGATGGCTAACATTAACAATTCAGGCAACAACAGATGGTGGTGAGGATTCAGAGAAAGTGGATCTCTTTTGCATTGTTGGTGGGAATGCAAGCTGGTGCAGCCATTCTGGAAAACAGTATGGAGGTTCCTCAAAAAAACTAAAAACAGAACTACCCTACGACCCAGCAAATGCACTACGAGGCATTTATCCATGGGATACAGGTGTGCTGTTTTGAAGGGACACATGCACCCCTATGTTTATAGCAGCACTATCAACAATAGCCAAAGTATGGAAAGAGCCCAAATGTCCATCGATGGATGAATGGATAAAGAAGATGTGGTATATATATACAGTGGAGTATTACTCGGCAATCAAAAAGAATGAAATCTTGCCATTTGCAACTACGTAGATGGAACTGGAGGGTATTACGCTAAGTGAAATTAGTCAGAGAAAGACAAATATCATATGACTTCACTCATATGAGGACTTTAAGGGATAAAACAGATGAACATAAGGGAAGGGAAACAAAAATAATATAAAAACAGGGAGGGGAACGAAACTGAAGAGACTAATAAATATGGAGAACAAACTGAGGGTTATGAGAGAGGTTGTGGGGGCGGGGGGGGCTAAATGGGTAAGGGGCACTAAGGAATCTACTCCTGAAATCATTGTTGCACTATATACTAACTAATTTGGATGTAAATTTTAAAAAATAAAAAATAAAGTTCTCTAAAGTTTTAAAGTTTAGAATCTGTGGATTCTAAAAAGCAGCCACAGCTGAGAATCACTGACTAGTCTTGAAAATATCTCATTAGCTCATTTAAATCATCACCTGTATGTCATTACTCTGAGTATAGAGACAAAAGTCCTGATCACACGATTGCTGAGGACCAGGGATCTAACCCTATGGGTCGTTCAGATCTGCCCCTTCTCCTATGATCATGCCCCCTCCCCAACCTTCATTCCAACACCCAGGAAGTGAGGCCCAGGCCTAGGATCATAGCACTAAAAAGTCTTGCAAGGTCCTCTAACTTGACCCAAGATTATACCAAAGCTACTTTGTATGAAGGTACATCAGTTTTTCAAAAATATTTTTTAATGTTTATTTATTTTTGAGAGATAGAGCACAAGCGGGGGAGGGACAGAAAGAGAGAGGGTGACACAGAATCTGAAGCAGGCTCCAAGCTGTCAGCGCACAGCCCAATGCAGGGCTTGAACCCAAGAAATGTAAGATCATGGCCTGAGCCAAAGTCAGATGTTTAACCTTCTGAGCCACCCAGGTGCCCCAAAGGTATTCCAGTTTGAAGCTTTTCGCCTATGCCACGCTGCTTTCCAAATGCCTATAGACCCAGCTCTGGCAACATTACAATTCAAGCAGCCTTGCTAAGGAGCCTGGGAAATCCTGTGCCCTCTTCCCAGCCCATCCAGACTCAGTGGAGGGAAGCCAGCATGTAGTGCTCTTTTAATTAAGCCCCATATCAGTGCCAAATGCTCCCAGAGATAAAGGGTGGGAGGAGTCTCTGAAGTATGAGACAAGTTGACAAGGTAGGGGTCATAACAGATCTTTTCCCACTAGGCTCAATTTGCCTCTAATGACTTGTGATATAGCCAGCATCAATCCAGACTAGCAGGGACCTCCATGATGTGTTTGTTTTCTCTGTAAACCAGAACCAAGTTTTCACTCAAAGGAAATCAATTCCTAAAGATGATGTTCCCTGAGACATTGATCCACAAAATAGGAAATCACATCCTTAAGTGCCTACAGGGGCCAAATAAGAAACATAAGCGAATGACACATGGCAGGATGAAAGGCAGTAGGGAGTAGTGGAGACTACAGCAAACTGGAGAACAAATGGTAAGGAAAAAGCAGATATAGAATTCTAGCCACCTGTTGCCCAGGAGGAATTGGTGTCCACTGTAGCCCAGTCTTCTGAATTCTTTAGGAAAGAAGGCTTCCATTTCCCAGAGTAAAAGCCAAAGTCCTGACAATAGCTTATAGGACCTTCATCATCTGTTCCCCTCCACCACTCCCAATATCTCTGTGGCCTCATTCCCTACCACTGCCACCCCACTTGCTCTGCTCCAACCACTGTGGACTACTGCTGATCCTCAAACACACCAGCCACTCTCCCATCTCAGGTCCTTTTCACATGCTGTTCCCTCTGCCTGAAAGTTCTTACCCTAGACCCCTCATGTCTCATTTCCTTACTGCCTTCAAATCTTTGCTCTGATCTCCACCCTCTCAATGAGATCTACTCTAACTACATTCTTAAGTAATGCCATCTGCCATCCTCATACCCTAGCTCTCCAGAACCTTCTTTCCTGCTCTAATTTGTTTCTATAGTTTTGATCACCCATTAGAATATAACCCCCACAAAAGCAGGTTCTCTTTTATTTACCACTATATCTTAAACACTTGGAACCATATAATAAGTACTTAATAAACATTTATTCAACAGATAACTGAAATCTTGTGTCATGAACTGAAATTAGGGTGAAATTCATATGTTGAAGCCCTAACCTCCAAAGTGACCACACTCGGAGATAAGGCTTTTTAAGGAGGTAATTAAGGTTAAAAGGTTAATAAGGTCATAAGGGTGGGGCCCTGATCCAACAGGAGTAATGTCTTTATAAGAGGACAAGACACCAGGAACACACATGCACAGAGAAACGACCACATGAGGACACAGAAAGAAGGCAGTCTTCTGCAAGTCGCGAGAGGCCTCAAGAGAAGACAATGTACCAACATCTCGATCTTGGATTTCTAGCCTCTAGAACTGTGAGAAAAACTATTGTTTCAGCCATACAGTCTGTGGTCTTTTTTTATGGCAGCCCAAGCAGATTAAATAAATCTAGACATTTGGATGTTTATGTGAAATTTCCTCCTTCATATATGCTGTTCACTGTTTCAAAATTTAAAAGTAAACCTAAAAGATCTTTCTGTAGGCCAAATGGGACAGGTCTGTGAACTAAATACCAAACGTGGGTCTCTAGTGTATGATGTCAGGCCTTCTAGAAGTCACACATCCCTAGGAGAGCTTGCATTCCACTTCAGATCACCTGTACTCACCCAGAATCACTCACGTAGGACAGGTTAAGGGTAAGAGTTTTTGTCAGCTTCCTTTCACCCTGCCCCTATGCAACTTACTGGAGGGAAAAGGTTCTTTCTAAAGTGCAAATTTGATTATGCCACCCACTGCTTGAATCTTCCTGTGGCTCCCTAATGCTCTTGCAGTGAAGCCCTATCTCCTTACAGGACCTATTTAGCCCTTCATGATCTGCCCTTTGGTCATCTCTCCACTAACTCTTCCCCACTCTGTGCACCAGCCTCAATGAACCTAACATGTCCCCTGAAGGAAAGGGAAATGTCTTCTCTCTTGTCTGGGCCTTCCTGCATGCATTCCTTCCTTCACTCCCTCTGGGATGGTTGCTTTCTACCCCTCCCTCTTCACCTAGCTACTTCCTACCTAAACTTGAAGCTTAAGTACCACCTCCACCAGAAAGCCCTCCTAGATTTCCTTACCTTGTTTCTGCCCATTCCACATTCCCATGCTTTGGGTAGCAGAGCCATGCTTTCTCTTTGAGGAAGAATTACTTCTTCCCCATTGCACACACTGGAAAAATGGCTGGATATTTCCACCATCTGTTTCCTCTTCCCTGGTACAAAAAAGAGACTATATTTCCAGCCTCCTTTGCTGTGAGGTTGAAACCATATGACTATGTTCTGTGGATGGGAGGAATAAGGGAAATGATGAATGGCACCTCCAGGTATAGCCCCAAACCCTCAAGTGACCACCCACACTCTCTTTTCCCTTATATGGCAGTTACAAAGCTCGGTGTTGAAGATGGCAGGGTCACATGATGGATGGAGTCAGTATCTCCAAGTAACTGCTTACATGAGAGCCACCAGGAGGGCTGCCTGATTTTTACCCAGACTGTGACATGAGTAAAAAATACACCTCTAAGGGTGCCTGGCTTGCTCAGTTGGTGGAGCATGCAACTCCTGATCTCGGGGTTATGAGTTTGAGCCCCACATTAGGTGTGGAGATTAAAAATAAAATCTTTAAAATAAAAAGAAATAAACCTTTATTGTTTAAGCCACTGAGACTTAGAAGTGGACGTGGTCTTGGGTGGTTGTTACTATAGCAAGTCTGGCCTTTCCCGATTAACAGTGCAAATGTCAATCAGAGCAACATGCCTTCTCATTTGATCCAAGCCAGCTGGACTTTCTGAGGATGGAGAGAAATAGAAAACCATTGGTTCTGATTCACAGCAACACTGGCCCTCTAGGTGTGTTCTGGCCACATCAGGAAATCCATGCCTGTATCCAGTCCACGATGCTATGATTCAACATGGCCATAGGGCTCCTTTACATTATCTCCTTTCCAAATTCATTTATGAGTCTTTAAAGGTTACAGGATAGAAATGAACTCATGTAACTCAATGGTTAAGGATTTGGGATCTGGAGTCATATTGCCTCTATTTAAATCCAGTCCCCTAGCAAATGACCTTGATCATAACTCTCAAAACCCCAATTTCCTTATTGGTAACATGGGCCACATGTTGTGCCACATACTAACCATATTTCCCATTTAAGACTGTCATAAATACTATTATACTCTCCTGTGTGCAGAGGAGGAAACTGGGGCTCAGAAAGGTTATGTAACTGGCCCTGGATTAAGCAGCTTGTCAGGGAGGTAGCCAAGATTCCAAGCCATGTCTTTCTGCCCCATCCCTACTTCTTGGCTTCCCCAACACCAGCAGATAAGGGAAGCCAAGGTTTATTAAGCACCTATTAATGTTCCAGGAACCAAGCTTAATGCTTTTGAATATACGGTTCCAATTATCCCCCAACAGCCCTATGAAGTATGTCATATCACCCCCCCAACTTAGTGCATGAAGAAGCTGACTCTCAGCAAGGTTAATTAAATTGCTGAAGGTCACACTGCTAATAAGAGCAATCGGGCTTTGGATCCAGGTCAGTGTGACTCCAAAAGCTCATTCTACTGTGCCTGGCTACCTCTCACTATAATTAAAGCTATTTATTGGCTTGCCTTTATGTCCCAAGCAAAGTATAACTGTCACAGCTCCCTTTGAGGCAGGGCATGTTGTCCTCAGGAAACTGAGGCTTGATGGGCTAAATTCATCCATCACCCAAGTACACAGCTCTACTGAAGTAGCAGAGGCAGGACTGGAACTCAAATCTGCTCCTCCACAGTGTTTGCTCTTTCCTGACACCAAGCTGTGGAGGCTAAAGGCTTCCTGCAATGATGAAACATTTTCTCATCATTTTATTGGCCACATCATAGCTGTGACATATCGGCTCATTGATTTGGAGGCTTTTATTGTAATTCAGAATTCACAATACTTTGACCAAGAGTGAAGTTTCTTTGCATGCTATAAAAAAGGACTGGGCTAGCAAATGAGGGGTGAAAATAAGATATTAGGCTCTTCTTGACATATGCAAGCCGTGTATTCTTACAAAAGCTCACACATCTGAAAACTGCATCCATTTGAGGAAACAGTCCCCCAGAACTATTGGGAAGGACTTCAGGGAGCCAGCTTTGGTAGCTGATTAACGGTCTGAAGCTACTGATATCAGGAGATGGTAAGGCTGGTCAGGCTCTACCCCACAGATGAGAGATGCTGTCAACCCCTCACCCCCTTGTGAGGGTGGCAAAGCTAAGTCCCAGCTTGCCTCCTATCTGCTTCCCTGGGGGAGACCAGTTCCTCACAGCAGTCCCAGTGAGGGTCTTAATGAACTTTTGGGAATGTGATCTTTCCTACATAATAGATTATTTAGAATCCTTTCTGTAAAGAGGCAAGGACAAATCACAAATGGTTAATGAAACAAAAGCAAAATTTGCAGTGAGATAAATCTTCTCTTGGACGTTCCAATTACAAGAGCCAATAACGCCTCTGTCTAGAGAATGGAAACCTAAGGGTGCAGAGGGAAAGGCAGCCTGTGGCACTGCACTGCCTGGCAATGCCCCCTGTACTACAATAACCTTGATATTCCTCACACCGGTGTGCATAAGATCACAAAAGAGCCAAAGAAAAAGCTCCTGCTATTTCGGAATCACATGAGGCAAACATGAGTAAACCAAGAAAGCCTTGATGTTTTGCCTTCTTAAGAGGACATACTGTTTTAATTCGTGTTAGCATATTAATTGCCCTTATGCAGCTGGGTGCTGCTAATTACAAATGAATGGTGTTTATTCATTATAGAAGACCCAGCAGGAAAGTCTCTCTACTTAGCAACACTATGTTAATTTGAGTTTGGCTTTCAAAGGTCATAAAACTGCTTTGAATTAAAAGATTTTTTTTAAATATATGAAATTTATTGTCAAATTGGTATCCATACAACACCCAATGCTCATCCCAAAAGATGCCCTCTTCAATACCCATCACCCACCCTCCCCTCCCTCCCACCCCCCATAAGCCCTCAGTTTGTTCTCATTTTTTAAGAGTCTCTTATGCTTAAAGAGAGAGTTGTTTCTTTCTCAAGGAGTTGTTTCTCTTTCTCTCCTCTCATTGCATGGAACTTCTAGGTGGAGAGCTTCTGGCACTATCCCAGCTCCCTTGCTCCTGTGATCAGTGCAAGCCTGTTTTACTAGTGGGCAGTTAACCCTGTTAAACACCTACTGCAAATGTATGGTGTACCCTCTTTGCCTCCGCGGTTTATTTGCTTTTCAATATCTGCACTTGAATACTGCAAAGCGATCTCTCCCCTTCTGTCTGCATGTAGGAAGCACCCCTCACCATCAACCAGATTTTCTGTTTGTGCTTCCTTGCATGTGCCTGGTTGTACATCTGACCAACTTTACATTGACCGGCTAGCTGTCTTCAAGTTAGGAATTAAGGAAGTAAGAGACCCCATTCTGGGCTTGGAGCTAAGCTGTTTCTCATTCCAGTTTATTACCTGAGAGCCCTGAATCTGGGGGGTGGGGGATGGCAGAGTACTTTTCTATGTAATCAAAGCGTTCTTTCTCATTTGGCTTGATGGCTATTGTACAGGGTCAACTGGACAGAGCATGCAAGAGGCAGCAGAAGGGGTGCCCCCTGAACCACTCTTGTAGTCTATAATATAGATAATTCAAAATTATCTTTATCACGATTAGTCTAAAGTATTAAAAGTTCAAGCCGTATATTTACCTCCCCTGTAGAGTGACTTGAATTCACTGCTATCCAATTCTGCAATAAAAGAGTTGATATTTATTGAAGTACCAATCTTCATCCTAATTTTCTTACATGTATTATCTCATTTTCCTCCTACAACGATCATACAAGACAGTACTATTATTCCCCTTTTTCAGATGAGGAAACGGAGTCACTGAGAGCTCAAACAGCCTGCCCAAAGTCACAGAGCAAAACAATATGAAAGTGGAAACTGATTATGTCTTACTCCAAAGCTCTGAATCACTGCTTTACAGTGAACCATCAGTAACTCAAGGCTTTTCAATATAGAAAAAGACACTGTGCTGGGAAAATTGGGAGAATACAAAGTTCAACTGGATAGCCTGACAGCAAAGTTCTCTTCATAACTTCTGGGGCATAGCTGCAAGCTGTAAGACGCATCACTCCATACCAAGGCATTTTAGAAGTTCAGATTTTAAAAATCAATAAAACGTAACCCATCAAACTATTGAGGAGTTTGGTTACTGACAGGATAAGAAATAAGCCTAGAATTGCTTGTAACTACCATGAGGCAAGACCTTGTTTCTTTGAAAATGCAGACCACATTGAGAAGAGAAGACTGAGATGAGGAGAGAGAGAGAAAAACTAAATGTTAATCTCATGATTCAAGCCCCTGGATCCAGCCATACCTGCATGTTTACTTTTCTAAAATTAGCTGAATGAATTGCTATCCAATTCTTCCATGTCCTGATACTTATAATTAAAAATCAATTTTGAACTCCTCCTAAACTTTTTCAATTACATGAATCTATACATGTTCCCTTCCTTATTCAATTATGAGTTGGATTTTCTGTCATTTGCACATGCAAGAGTCCCGAGTATATACATTAGTTTTATATTGTTGTTATTTTTCTCTTTATTATTAATATCATTATTTTTATAGCACATGGGTAAATCATTTAACTGTGGATTTGGAGGTCCTCAAACTTTACCTCACAACAAACACAAAAATTAATTCCAGATGGGTCATAGACTTAAACATAAATCTAAAACTACAAAAACTTCTGAAACAAAATATAAGATAATATATTTGAAACCTTGGCTTAGACAAAGATTTCTAAGGACAGAAAAAAAATTAACCATAAGAATTTTTAAATAATAGGGGCACCTGGGTGGCTCAGTCAGTTAAATGTCTGAATTTGGCTCAGGTCATTACCTCCTGGTTGGCAAGTTCCAGCCCTCATCGGGCTCTGTGCTGACAGCTCAAAGCCTGGAGCCTGCTTCAGATTCTGTCTCCCTCTCTCTTTGCCCCTCCCCCACTCACTCTCTTTCTCTCTTTCAAAAATAAATAATAGAAACATTAAAAAAAGAATTTAAAATTTTTAAATGATGGATTAAACTTTATCAAAACTAAAAACTTGTGTTCTTCAAAAAATATCATTAGTCACTATATTGTACACCTGAAACTGATAAAACACTGTATGTTACCTAGTTGAATTTTTTTTAAAAAAGGATGTCATTAAGAAAATGAAAAGGAGAGGCATAGACTTGGAGAAAATATTCACAATACATACATCTGACAAAGGATTTGTATCCAGAATACATAAATAAGTCATACAACCCATAATAAAAAATATCTAATGGGCAAAAGACTTAAACAGATATTTCACAAAGCAGATACTCAAATGGCCAATGAGCCATATGAAAAGATGCTGTATATCATTAATCTTCTGGGAAATGCAAATTAAACCCACAATAAGATACTACTTTACACCCCTAGAAAAGCTAAAACTGAAGACTGATAACCCCAAATATTGGAGAGTACATGGACCAGCTGGAACTCTCACACATTGCTAACAGACATGTAAAATGTTAAGAATCACTCTGAAGAAACAGTTTGGCAGTTAGTTAAACACACACCAGGAATGATCCAACAATTTTACCCCCTAAATAGCCAAGAGAAATGAAAATACGTGCCCCCAAAATAACTTTTTGTAAGAATGTTCAGAGCAGCTCTATTAATAATAAGCAAAACCTATAAATAATTCAAATGTTATCAAAAGAAATTTCAATATATTAATACAATGAAATGATATCAATAAAAATAAAGAACAAATATATACAATAACATACATGAATCTCAAATACATTATGATGAGTGAAAGAAGCCCAGAAACAAGAGACTACATATTGTCTGATCCCATTTACATGAAATTTTAGCACAGACAAAACTAAGCTGTGGTGATAGACATCAGATCAGTGGTTGCTTGGGTGGGAGTAGGAGATAATCAAATTAATATTCCTTTCTTCATGAAGAAGTGTAACAGACATGCAGCACTGTAATAGTATATGGTATGAGAGCAGTATACAACAGTATATCAGTATAAGCATGGAGATTTTGGAACTAGAATGCCCAACTCAAATCCTGGCTTGATAACATACCAGATGTATGATCTTAAGCAAATTACTTAACCTCTCTTAATTTTCATTTCCTCATCTGTATTAATTCTACTTACCCCATAGGATTGTTGGAAATTTAAAGGAGATAGTATTTGGTATAGGAGGCTAAATAAGGTCTCCCTAAAAGTTCATTCCAGAACCAGGAATGTGACCCTAGGAATATGACCTTATTTGGAAATAGGGTCTTGGCAGATATAATTACGACAAGGATCAAGATGAGATCATGCTGGGTTGAGCGTGATTGGGGGGGGGGGGGGTGCTAAACCTAATGACAATGACAGAAAAGGACACACAGAGACATAGAGAAGTGATGTGAAGAAGAAAGGAGATGATGTTGGAGCGATGCATCTATAAGCCAAGGAGCACAAAGAATGGCCGGTCACCATCACAAGCTGGGAGACAATCATGGGATGGTTTCTCCCTCAGAGGTTCCAAAAGAAATCAACCCTACCAACACCTTGATTTCAGACTCCTGGCTTCCTAACTGTGAGAGGAGAATTTCTGTTGTTTTTAAACCACCAAGTTTGTGGTAGTGTATTATGGCAGCCCTAGGAAATAAATATATAAGTTAAGGGCCCAGGATCAATAAATGGATTTTTGTATACCTAAATAGTTTTTACAGTTTTTATTTTTTTTTTCAAGTTATTTTATTTTATTTTATTTTTTTTATTTATTTTTTTTAAATATATGAAATTTACTGTCAAATTGGTTTCCATACAACACCCAGTGCTCATCCCAAAAGGTGCCCTCCTCAATACCCATCACCCACCCTGCCCTCCCTCCCACCCCCCATCAACCCTCAGTTTGTTCTCAGTTTTTAACAGTCTCTTATGCTTTGGCTCTCTCCCACTCTAACCTCTTTTTTTTTTTTTTTTTTCCTTCCCCTCCCCCATGGGTTTCTGTTATGTTTCTCAGGATCCACATAAGAGTGAAACCATATGGTATCTGTCTTTCTCTATATGGCTTATTTCACTTAGCATCACACTCTCCAGTTCCATCCATGTTGCTACAAAAGGCCATATTTCATTTTTTCTCATTGCCACGTAGTATTCCATTGTGTATATAAACCACAATTTCTTTATCCATTCATCAGTTGATGGACATTTAGGCTCTTTCCATAATTTGGCTATTGTTGAGAGTGCCGCTATAAACATTGGGGTACAGGTGCCCCTATGCATCAGTACTCCTGTATCCCTTGGATAAATTCCTAGCAGTGCTATTGCTGGGTCATAGGGTAGGTCTATTTTTAATTTTCTGAGGAACCTCCACACTGCTTTCCAGAGCGGCTGCACCAATTTGCATTCCCACCAACAGTGCAAGAGGGTTCCTGTTTCTCCACATCCTCTCCAGCATCTAGAGTCTCCTGATTTCTTCATTTTGGCCACTCTGACTGGCGTGAGGTGGTATCTGAGTGTGGTTTTGATTTGTATTTCCCTGATAAGGAGCGACGTTGAACATCTTTTCATGTGCCTGTTGGCCATCCGGATGTCTTCTTTAGAGAAGTGTCTATTCATGTTTTCTGCCCATTTCTTCACTGGGTTATTTGTTTTTCGGGTGTGGAGTTTGATGAGCTCTTTATAGATTTTGGATACTAGCCCTTTGTCCGATGTGTCATTTGCAAATATCTTTTCCCATTCCGTTGGTTGCCTTTTAGTTTTGTTGGTTGTTTCCTTTGCTGTGCAGAAGCTTTTTATCTTCATAAGGTCCCAGTAATTCACTTTTGCTTTTAATTCCCTTGCCTTTGGGGATGTGCCGAGTAAGAGATTGCTACGGCTGAGGTCAGAGAGGTCTTTTCCTGCTTTCTCCTCTAAGGTTTTGATGGTTTCCTGTCTCACATTCAGGTCCTTTATCCATTTTGAGTTTATTTTTGTGAATGGTGTGAGAAAGTGGTCTAGTTTCAACCTTCTGCATGTTGCTGTCCAGTTCTCCCAGCACCATTTGTTAAAGAGACTGTCTTTTTTTCCATTGGATGTTCTTTCCTGCTTTGTCAAAGATGAGTTGGCCATACGTTTGTGGGTCTAGTTCTGGGGTTTCTATTCTATTCCATTGGTCTATGTGTCTGTTTTTATGCCAATAACATGCTGTCTTGATGATGACAGCTTTGTAGTAGAGGCTAAAGTCTGGGATTGTGATGCTTCCTGCTTTGGTCTTCTTCTTCAAAATTACTTTGGCTATTCGGGGCCTTTTGTGGTTCCATATGAATTTTAGGATTGCTTGTTCTAGTTTCGAGAAGAATGCTGGTGCAATTTTGATTGGGATTGCATTGAATGTGTAGATAGCTTTGGGTAGTATTGACATTTTGACAATATTTATTCTTCCAATCCATGAGCAGGGAATGTCTTTCCATTTCTTTATATCTTCTTCAATTACCTGCATAAGCTTTCTATAGTTTTCAGCATGCAGATCTTTTACATCTTTGGTTAGATTTATTCCTAGGTATTTTATGCTTCTTGGTGCAATTGTGAATGGGATCAGTTTCTTCATTTGTCTTTCTGTTGCTTCATTGTTAGTGTATAAGAATGCAACTGATTTCTGCACATTGATTTTGTATCCTGCAACTTTGCTGAATTCATGTATCAGTTCTAGCAGACTTTTGGTGGAGTCTATCGGATTTTCCATGTATAATATCATGTCATCTGCAAAAAGCGAAAGCTTGACTTCATCTTTGCCAATTTTGATGCCTTTGATTTCCTTTTGTTGTCTGATTGCTGATGCTAGAACTTCCAGCACTATATTAAACAACAGCGGTGACAGTGGGCATCCCTGTCGTGTTCCTGATCTCAGGGAAAAAGCTCTCAGTTTTTCCCCGTTGAGGATGATGTTAGCTGTGGGCTTTTCATAAATGGCCTTTATGATCTTTAAGTATGTTCCTTCTATCCCGACTTTCTCAAGGGTTTTTATTAAGAAAGGGTGCTGGATTTTGTCAAAGGCCTTTTCTGCATCGATTGACAGGATCATATGGTTCTTCTCTTTTTTTTTGTTAATGTGATGTATCACGTTGATCGATTTGCGAATGTTGAACCAGCCCTGCATCCCAGGAATGAATCCCACTTGATCATGGTGAATAATTCTTTTTATATGCTGTTGAATTCGATTTGCTAGTATCTTATTAAGAATTTTTGCATCCATATTCATCAGGGATATTGGCCTGTAGTTCTCTTTTTTTACTGGGTCTCTGTCTGGTTTAGGAATCAAAGTAATACTGGCTTCATAGAATGAGTCTGGAAGTTTTCCTTCCCTTTCTATTTCTTGGAATAGCTTGAGAAGGATAGGTATTATCTCTGCTTTAAATGTCTGGTAGAACTCCCCTGGGAAGCCATCTGGTCCTGGACTCTTATTTGTTGGGAGATTTTTGATAACCGATTCAATTTCTTCACTGGTTATGGGTCTGTTCAAGCTTTCTATTTCCTCCTGATTGAGTTTTGGAAGAGTGTGGGTGTTTAGAAATTTGTCCATTTCTTCCAGGTTGTCCAATTTGTTGGCATATAATTTTTCATAGTATTCCCTGATAATTGTTTGTATCTCTGAGGGATTGGTTGTAATCATTCCATTTTCATTCATGATTTTATCTATTTGGGTCATCTCCCTTTTCTTTTTGAGAAGCCTGGCTAGAGGTTTGTCAATTTTGTTTATTTTTTCAAAGAACCAACTCTTGGTTTCGTTGATCTGCTCTACAGTTTTTTTAGATTCTATATTGTTTATTTCTGCTCTGATCTTTATTATTTCTCTTCTTCTGCTGGGTTTAGGCTGCCTTTGCTGTTCTGCTTCTATTTCCTTTAGGTGTGCTGTTAGATTTTGTATTTGGGATTTTTCTTGTTTCTTGAGATAGGCCTGGATTGCAATGTATTTTCCTCTCAGGACTGCCTTCGCTGCATCCCAAAGCGTTTGGATTGTTGTATTTTCATTTTCGTTTGTTTCCATATATATTTTAATTTCTTCTCTAATTGCCTGGTTGACCCACTCATTCGTTAGTAGGGTGTTCTTTAACCTCCATGCTTTTGGAGGTTTTCCAGACTTTTTCCTGTGGTTGATTTCAAGCTTCATAGCATTGTGGTCTGAAAGTATGCATGGTATAATTTCAATTCTTGTAAACTTATGAAGGGCTGTTTTGTGACCCAGTATATGATCTATCTTGGAGAATGTTCCATGTGCACTCGAGAAGAAAGTATATTCTGTTGCTTTGGGATGCAGAGTTCTAAATACATCTGTCAAGTCCATCTGATCCAATGTATCATTCAGGGCCCTTGTTTCTTTATTGACTGTGTGTCTAGATGATCTATCCATTTCTGTAAGTGGGGTGTTAAAGTCCCCTGCAATGACCACATTCTTATCAATAAGGTTGCTTATGTTTATGAGTAATTGTTTTATATATCTGGGGGCTCGGGTATTTGGCGCATAGACATTTATAATAGTTAGCTCTTCCTGGTGGATAGACCCTGTGATTATTATATAATGCCCTTCTTCATCTCTTGTTACAGCCTTTAATTTAAAGTCTAGTTTGTCTGATATAAGTATGGCTACTCCAGCTTTCTTTTGGCTTCCAGGAGCATGATAAATAGTTCTCCATCCCCTCATTCTCAATCTAAAGGTGTCCTCAGATCTAAAATGAGTCTCTTGTAGACAGCAAATAGATGGGTCTTGTTTTTTTATCCATTCTGATACCCTATGTCTTTTAGTTGGCGCATTTAATCCATTTACATTCAGTGTTATTATAGAAAGATATGGGTTTAGAGTCATTGTGATGTCTGTATGTTTTATGCTTGTAGTGATGTCTCTGGTACTTTGTCTCACAGGATCCCCCTTAGGATCTCTTGTAGGGCTGGTTTCGTGGTGACAAATTCCTTCAGTTTTTGTTTGTTTGGGAAGACCTTTATCTCTCCTTCTATTCTAAATGACAGACTTGCTGGATAAAGGATTCTCGGCTGCATATTTTTTCTGTTTAGCACACTGTAGATATCGTGCCAAGCCTTTCTGGCCTGCCAAGTTTCAAAGGAGAGATCAGTCACGAGTCTTATAGGTCTCCCTTTATATGTGAGGGCACGTTTATCCCTTGCTGCTTTCAGAATTTTCTCTTTATCCTTGTATTTTGCCAGTTTCACTATGATATGTCGTGCAGAAGATCGATTCAAGTTACGTCTGAAGGGAGTTCTCTGTGCCTCTTGGATTTCAATGCCTTTTTCCTTCCCCAGTTCAGGGAAGTTCTCAGCTATAATTTGTTCAAGTACCCCTTCAGCACCTTTCCCTCTCTCTTCCTCCTCTGGGATACCAATTATGCGTATATTATTTTTTTTTAGTGTATCACTTAGTTCTCTAATTTTCCCCTCATACTCCTGGATTTTTTTACCTCTCTTTCTTTCAGCTTCCTCTTTCTCCATAACTTCATCTTCTAGTTCACCTATTCTCTCCTCTGCCTCTTCAAGCCGAGCCATCGTGGTTTCCATTTTGTTTTGCATTTCGTTTAAAGCGTTTTTCAACTCCTCGTGACTGTTCCTTAGTCCCTCGATCTTTGTGGCAAGAGATTCTCTGCTGTCCTGTATACTGTTTTCAAGCCCAGCGATTAATTTTATGACTATTATTCTAAATTCACTTTCTGTTATATTATTTAAATCCTTTTTGATCAGTTCATTAGCTGTTGTTATTTCCTGGAGATTCTTCTGAGGGGAATTCTTCCGTTTGGTCATTTTGGAGAGTCCCTGGCGTGGTGAGGACCTGCAGGGCACTTCCCCTGTGCTGTGGTGTATAACTGGAGTTAGTGGGCGGGGCCGCAGTCTGACCCGATGTCTGCCCCCAGCCCACTGCTGGGGCCACAGTCAGACTGGTGTGTGCCTTCTCTTCCCCTCTCCTAGGGGCGGGATTCACTGTGGGGTGGCATGTCCCGTCTGGGCTACTTGCACACTGCCAGGCTTGTGTTGCTGGGGATATGGCGTATTAGCTGGGGTGGGTAGGCAAGGTGCACGGGGGCTGGAGGGGCAGGCTTAGCTCGCTTCTCCTTAGGTGATCCACTTCAGGAGGGGCCCTGTGGCAGCGGGAGGGAGTCAGATTCGCTGCCGGAGGTTTGGCTCCGCAGAAGCACAGAGTTGGGTGTTTGCGCGGAGCGAGCAAGTTCCCTGGCAGGAACTGGTTCCCTTTGGGATTTTGGCTGGGGGATGGGCGGGGGAGATGGCGCTGGCGCCTTTGTTCCCCGCCAAGCTGAGCTCTGCCGTCGGGGGCTCAGCAGCTCTCCCTCCCTTTGTCCCCCAGCCTTCCCGCTTTCCGAGCAGAGCTGTTAACTTATGACCTCCCAGACGCTAAGTCGCGCTTGCTGTCGGAACACAGTCTGTCCGGCCCCTCCGCTTTTGCCAGCCAGACTCGGGGGCTCTGTTTGGCCGGCGAGCCGCCCCTCCGCCCCGGCTCCCTCCCGCCAGTCCGTGGAGCGCGCACCGCCTCGCCGCCCTTCCTACCCTCTTCCGTGGGCCTCTCGTCTGCGCTTGGCTCCGGAGACTCCGTTCTGCTAATCCTCTGGCGGTTTTCTGGGTTCTTTAGGCAGGTGTAGGTGGAATCTAAGTGATCGGCAGGACGCGCTGTGAGCCCCGCGTCCTCCTACGCCGCCATCTTCCGGAAACCCCCTCAGTTTTTACAGTTTTTAAAGAGCAAGGGCCCTACCCTATGTCCCTGTGAATACCTTGCAGCATCTAGCTAGGATGTTTGTATTCATTTCCTGAGGTTGCCATAATAAAATACCACAGACTGGGTGGCTTCAACTATAGAAATTTATCTTCTCGTCATTCTGGAGGCTAGAGGTCCAAGATCAAAGGTTGGTTTCTTCTGAGACCTTGTTCCTTGGCTTGTGTATGGCTACTTTCTCCCTATAACTTCACATCATGTTTTCTGTACATGTCTGTGCCCAAATTTCCTATTCTTATAAGGACCCCCATTATATTGGATTATGGCCCACCCACTTAGCCTCAATTTATTTATCTCTTCTAAGACCATATCTCCAAATATGGTCCCACTCTGAAATACTGGGAGTTAGGACTTCAACATACGAATTTTGAGAGGATACAACCAAGTCCATAGATAGGGTCTTCTAATTACCAAATAGCCTGGTACATCCTCACCAATAATAAATGCTTATTGTACTACTGGGTCTACAGGTTGCAAAGATGATCCAATTGTACTCAACAAGGATTTGCTGAGGCTTGACGTAGCACCCTTGGAGGAGCTCTGCTCAGATCTTCCTTCAAGAGAACCTACTGCAGGGAGCAGGGCTGGTCTACAGATTCTAGCCATAGCACCTTCATTAACTATTGCAGCATTTCTGACAGGCCATGCTTCCCTGGGCTTCTCCTAGCCCAAGACTGAGCACAGGAGGGAAGTGGGAAGCAGATATGAGCCATTCTTGCCTGCTGTAGGATTCCTCTCATGGGCAGCTTTTGCTCTGTGTCTCCCCATCAGCTTGCGACTTGCCCCAAATCTGACAGAAAACTTTAGAAGAGCCAGAATTCCAATTCAGTCCACCCACCCACATCAAAGCCCCCACCTCTTCTCTCATGCCACACTGCTCCCCAGGCAGCTAGAAGGGCAACCTGCCAACAGGTGGCTAAGGGTACAGTGGAATGAGCCACTAGGACAATTCCTGTCCTTTCTGTATATTGAAGGGGTTGGACTAGCTGATTTTTAGTTCCTTTCCTGTACTGACATTTTATTCTAGGTGGTTTGTTATCTCTTCTTTTGACACTGCCTGAACTATTCGAGACAAGTCCCTGCTTTAAAAATAATGATAAAACTGCCTGTCAGTGGAAATAAGCCCCACACACTATCTCACTAATAGAAGCAGGAGAATTTCTGAGATACCTCCATGAGTTCGTTAGGTATGCAAGATTAAACTCGAATTCATCTCGGCTCAGTCATATGTGCTCTGAAACTGAATTGAAGAGGATGAAATTTTCAGTGTTTTAGCTGGTTCAACACAACCAGCTCTCTGGTCTCTGAGGGAGACCCAGACAAATATGCAGAAATCTGCCCATTGGAAGATAGAGGCTTCTAGTTGCCAACAGCCTGGTACACCCCAACCAATTCAGAGACATAGCAGACAGGGTAAGCACGCAGACTCTGGAGTTAGAATCCCTAGGTTCAACCCCACCACTTGCTAGATGAGTAGCCTTGAGCAAACTTCTTCATCTTGCTGTTCCTCAGTTTCCTCATCTGTAAAATGGGGTGAATGATAGAGGCCACACTATTGGTTATTGTGAAGAATAAATAAACCAATGCATGAAGTTAGTGCAGTCCCTGGTATATATAAAATGCTTAGTAATCTAAGTTGTCATTATTATACAATGCCTTTCCAAAATTGTCTAGAATGTTCTGTTGCTCACTGGACACAGCTCAAACTCAGGATCATACTTGCAAGACCTTTTGCACTTTGACCTCTGATTATCCATCCCTGCAGCCTTGCCTCTTGCTTCTGGCATCCTTCCCAATCCCTACACAATGACTTGCAGTCCCCTGAACGTTCCCTACTCTCTCTTCCCTTCCCCACCACTGTTGTCACATATAAATTCCTGCTCACCCTTCAGAGGTCACCTTCTCCAGAACCCTCTCCTAACTCCTCCAGCAGGCAGGAAGACTGGATTAGGGGGTGCAGGAAGAATCTCCATGCAGCATGAGGCTTGGTCCTGTTGGGGCATGACAGTCCTGGGAAACTGCCCTTCAATTCACCTCACCCTACAGTGAACATATGAGCATGTGCTGGGTGTCACCAGGGACCCACCCTTGATGGGCAGGTAGGCAAAGGGTCAGCTTCTCCCAAAGTGCAAGGAGGGAGCAGGATGTCTATGATGAGGACCAAAGGAAGTTTCTTCTGAGGATCAGACTGGATCCTCTCTCCTCCCGGGCAGTATTATTGGTAACTGGGTGCCTTTGTGAGAACTTGGAAGCTACATATTATGTGTGGGATTTTTCTCATTCAGTAAATATTGTATCCTTTACCCATGACATCTGGCTTCCTCTTCTCCCAACACACCATCATCATCTCCATTACAACACACGGTGCCTCTCTTCCAAGATCCCATGGCACCCTAGTATTTTTTTCTCTTACAGTCCTCCTCATGCTGTATATACTAACATGTTGAAGAGTGTATTCAAGAACCAGACTGCTTGAGCTCCAATTCCTGATTCTCCATTTATCAGCTGTGTGACACAAGGCAACTTACTTAACCTCTCTGCACTTTGGTTTCCACATCTATACAATGGATAATACTAATATTTTTCTCACAGTGTTGTTGTGAGGACTAAGTGAGTTAATAATACAGGTGAGGCTTTCAGAATAACACCTAGTACACAGAACTTGTTCAATAAACTAGTAATCATTACTATGACTGTTAACTTGTGTCTCCCTCCCTGTTCCCCACTGGTTGTGAGGTCCAAAAGACAAGTGGCTATCTGTAGAGTTCATCCTTTGCCCCTAACACAGGATGTAATACAAAGCAGGTACTCAATAAATATGTGTGAAAATCAAAGAAAGACAAAGAGAAGAGGGGAGGGTTGGAGTGGAGAGGAGTGCCTTGCAAGTTGTTTAATTGCAAACTCTCCATTACAAATAGAAAATCAGCTAGAACTGAAGAAAGCCAGATAAATCAATGTCTACCCAAGTGGAACCAATAACACTTTTTTGTCTGCCAAAATCATGTAACTATTCTCAACCACTGAATATATCATAATTCTTTACAAAGAGGTCATTATTTGTTATTTGGAGGAGGGGACTATGACACATGAGCAGTTACTAAAAGGACACACTGGATAGCACAAACTGACTCCCTCCATTAGACCAGAATCCAGCTGTTCCTTCAGAGAGCTTTGCTGCAGGTACATCTCAGTCCCAGCTGCTGCCTGTAGAGGCTGGGCAAAAACCAGTCCATCACCTCAACACTTGCCCTGCAGTCCCTCAGATCAACCTCAGATTTGCAGATGGAATCCCTGATTTTACTAACAAGGGATCTGTTCTCAGCTGCACATTCACATTACCCAAGTTCTCAAGAATAACGTTTAAAACCCCCAAGTTAATCGAGTAGTTGTCAGCACAGAATCCTCAAACAGGTTGGACTTCTCTAACTCCAAGTGACTGGCACTTTCTCTCCCTATCAACAGCCAGGTAACATTCAAAGTTCATGTGATGATTAGATACTCAGAGCTGGAGGAGCTGGAGGAGCTGGAGGAATCAAACGCTCAGCAGCATCAAGATAAGACGCATCAATCTCCTACTAACAGATGGTCTAGCCTCATATTTCTTAAACGTCATTCAGGGACATTCATATGACTTTGTGTTATACCTATTGGTACTATTATTTACTACCTTGATAAGGGAGTCCTGGACAATCCCTTTGTGAGGTGGGGCAAGGAGCCCCCAAACTAACACTTTTTTATGTCAAGAGTTTTTTTTTCTTTTGTCACCAGATAGCTCTCAATATCACCAACGGCTATAGGTATTCTCTAAATATAAAACTGGATTTGCAACTTATTTAATCACATGATGATTGAGGAGAGATACCAGTTGTATATTGAAATGTAAGAATGTGCTTGCCTTTCATAATTGTGTAATGTTAAAGACTGCTGTTTTTATAAGCCTGGTCAGCCCCATTCTGGGAATCTTTGACATCATTAATTAAGTTAGGTCTGCTCACATGGCCAATACTCCAGGGCAGCCAGAAAGAATGGATGCTCACCCAGTTATTTCCATTACTACATAGTGGTTCTCTACTGAGAACTACTGATTGAAATTCTCATCTTCACTGAGTGGACACAGATAAAATTTTATTTATTTTTGAGACAGAATGAGTGCAAGTGGGGAAGGGGCAGAGGCGGGGGGGGTGGATAGAAGATCCAAAATGAGTTCTGCGCTGACAGCAGCAAGCCTAATGTAAGGGTCAAACTCATTAGCCATGAGAGCATGACCTGAGCCGAAGTCATGCTCAACCTACTGAGCCACTCAGGTGCCCCAGTGTTGGAATGGTAAGTTTGAAGATCAAAAAATTATAGCTCTTTACTCCCTTCTTTGACTAGGGATCTCCCCTTCTCCCTACTGGGTTTAGGAAAGTTTGGGTATCATTAAAGTTCACACATATTTAATCTAATCCTTACACATCTGCATTCCTTGTGCAAAGCCCATTCATTTGGTGAGAAAAGAACCTGCTTCCAACTCCTCTGTTGGTACTAGAAAGTTAGTCCTTAATCAAACAGATGAATTTACATGACTTTTTAAAGGTCAACTCTCTTGTATATTACTTAAATACACTTATTTTTTAAATAAAACTTTATCCCTCTAATCTATAATTATTTCACAGATATAAACAAGTGGAATATCACTTGTCAGAAATAGAAGGCAAAATAAATACAAATAAAATAAGGCAATACCATTGAACTCTAAATAGACACCATGGTTTGCTAAAGGCACTGAAACAGAAATCTGCCTTCTTTGTTAAAAAAAAAATCACTTCATGTTAGACAAGTGTTAAAGACATAGTAGCACAAGACTGAGACTTACTTATTGATATAATCAGAGTAAATGAAAAAGAATTTTGTGTGAGAAATAAAATCTTGCCAGTGGAAGAGTGGGATTCGGGTGTTACTTCATGCTACTATAATGTACCTTGTCAAGTCATTTCACATACCATGCATGGACATGTTCCACCCTCCAGGAACTTTACTGTGCCAGTGAAAACAAAATATTCAAATGGCTGTAATTTCTTTACATCCAACCCCACATTAGAGATGGTCTTATCAATATAAAATCCACTGGTCACCTCAACATGATAAAGGCCATTTATGAAAAAGCAATGGCTAACATGAAACTCAATTATGAAAGACAAAAAGCTTTTTCCCTAAGATCAGAAATAAGACAAAGATTCCCTCTTTTAGCACTTCTATTCAAAATAGTATTGGGAATTCTAGCCAGAGCAATTAGGCAAGAAAAAGAAATAAAAGGCATCCAAATTGGAAAAGAAAAAGAAAAATTATTTCTGTTTGCATATGACATAATCTTATTTGTAGAATGCCCTGCAGATTCCAGTACACACAAAAGAAGTTGTTAGAGCTAATAAATTCAGCAAAGTTGTAGGATACAAAGTCAACACACAGAAATCAGTTGCATTTCTATGCACTAGTAATGAACAATCTGAAAAGGAATTCAGAAACAGTGCCACTTACAATAACATCAAAGAGAATAAAATATTTAGGAATAAACTTAACCAAAAAAGGTTTAAAGACTTATACATTGTGTTAAAAAAGAGACAGCAGGCCCCAAACGGAGTCATTGTGCCAAACCCCACATCAGCCAACTAACACATAACACCTAACCTAACTATAGTTTCAACACCCCAGGAATGTAACCTTTAACCAGTCAACATGGAATTACCTGGTCAGCACTGATGAGATAATCTAACCCATTAAGAATGTGACCTCATCTGAAATAACACACTCTTTGGTAATAATTTCTTTTTTTACCCCCTTTCTACCTTTAAAACCCTTTCCTTTTCTACAGCTCAGCAGCACTCCTTTTCTACTTGCTAGATGTGATGCTGCCCAATTCATGAATCATTGAGTAAAGGCACTTGACCTTTAAATTTGCTCAGTTGAATTTTTGTTGTTTAACAGATTTGGTGGTACCAGTGGTACCAAAAGAGACTTTTAAGAGCTTCAGATACAACAAGAAACACAGGTGTGGTACTCCACAAACCCTCTAACTTCACTGTCTTTCTCATTGTGTCCAAGGGCTGTGGGTAGGTTCATACTTGGTTCTGAGCTCTGCTCTCTGTGTCAAGTTCCCAGTCTAATTGGCTTTCCAGTTAGCTTTCCATTTGTCTGAAATCACTAGTTCCATGTTGGAAGCTTCTGGTAGTTCGGACCATAATTCCCCTTTTTATTGGAAGCCCCAGCTCCTGGTTCTGCCCTCAGATTCCTTGTTGGGAACGGCTGGTGGCCACTACAGTTCCTCATTTATTTGAAATCAGCCTGAAGTCCCCATTACATGGGGTTTGCTGGTTCAATTTTTTCCCAAATCTCCAGTTCCACATTGGGACTTGCTGGTGGTACCCACAAGGCCTTTTCTTGGCCAAGACATGGTATCATCTCTTGGCTACTGCTAATACATTACAGTGTACATATTAGTTTGACTTATTTTGTGTGGATAGGCTATTGCTAAAGGGAATCTCGGGGACCAAAGAGCTGCAAAAGTTAGGGGCCACTGGTCAAGCATTTAACAACTGTTAGAGCACTTACCAACAAACCAGAGACTCCAGTGTTGGGATACACTGGTCACAGAACAGGTTAGATTGACACTAGGTCACCAACCAACCTCACACAAGTTTCCATGCAGGTACACTGTAGAATACTGCACAATCCCCAATCTAGTGGCACACCCCTTTTAGGTATTCATTCAGAACCTAAAAACCCAAAGGCTTAGCTAAGGGGATCTTTAAACTAAAAAAAAAAAAAAAAAAAAAAAAAAAAAAAATGAAGCACGCCACCTTGCGGTACACCTTCTTATTTTAGGTCTAAAAACTGTGGCCCTGGAAGCTATAAATATCTATAAAAATGGCTAAACCTTACTAAAAACAACCTAGAATTACAATGGCCATTACGGGGAACATTCCAATTAGACAAGATTGTTCATTTAAGAAGCGCACTTGAAAGTAAGGGTTCCCAAATTAAACAAACAGAATGGGATACCTATTGTAATTAGTATGCAGAAGCTTCCAAAAGGCTTCAAGATTCCAAAATAGCTTCATTAAAAGACTTGTTACAAAAGGCTAATGAAATATTAAAGACACAAGAGGTTCTTAAAACAAAAGATGATAGGACTGACATGACTCCTACTGTTCCCTTTTACCCTTCTCTACCTGAGTACTCGCGTTTCAATAATTCCATCTGAACTGTCTTTCCACTCTGAACAGATTATTAAAGTTACCCTTTATTTTATTTTTTAAAAGTGTTTTTAATGCTTATTTATTTTTGAGAGAGAGAGAGAGAGAGAGAGACAGACACAGAGTGTGAGTGGGGGAGGGGCAGAGAGACAGGGAGATACAGAATCCAAAGCAGGCTCCAGGCTCTAAGCTGTCAGCACAGAGCCTGGAGCAGGGCTCAAACTCAGGAAACATGAGCTCATGACCTGAGCCGAAGTCAGACGCTTAACCAACTCAGCCACCCAGGCACCCCAAACAGTTACCCTTTAAAATAAAACCACCTGAGGTTACAGGCAATCCTCCTCATATATCTTTTATCCTCTGGTCAAAGACCAAACTAAGAGCCACAGTTAAAGAATTTCCTAGGCCCAGGGAGGATTCCCAAAACTTTTCTAAAGAGTTTAGAATCCTTATCAGGGCCTATGATCCCAGGCTGCTAGATCTTCATCAGCTTGTGCACATGCTGGTAGGATCTAGTAAGACCCAAAAAGGGATGCAAGAAGCAGAATGGCATAATCCCAATGATGATATTCAAGACTCTCGATCTCCAACAAGGTCCTCTAATGGACCAGAAAACAATCTTGCTATATAGCAACTAATCTGTTAAAAGCCATTCCTAGAGTCTTTTCTGCCCACACTGTTTGTTCTATTATTCAGGCAAACAAAAGAAAGATGAATCTGTGCAGACCTTAAAACCCATTTGGAAGCTCTCTTCCTACACCATTCCAGATTCCATACAATAAATGCTCTAGCTTCTCTGACTGTAAATGGATAATCTCCTGAGATTAATGGGTTAATAAAAAAAGGCAGAAAATGGAATGGGAGACCACTGATCTAACTCGAACTCTTGACCACAGCTGAGCAATCTGAAAGGACTTTGGAACAAGATCAATAAACAAAGATCTGCCAAACTATTGGCTTTACAGCTACAATAGCTCCAAGGCCAGAGACATGAAATAACACCTGATCGTTTCCCATTTCACCTTGCTAGGGGTCCATCACTAAATGCTGGGCTAAGGATTGACATCTCATTTCTAATCAACTGGGGCACTGGAAAAAAACTGTACTCAAAGGTCCCACAGAAATTCTTTACTACCAACTTGACTGTACCCCAAGGGAGAGCCCATAAAGGAGCCTCTACCAGAAATTATGGGGCTCCCTGGGACCCTCTGGTAAACTGCTACCAACAATAACCTTGAACAGCCAAGAAGAAACTAAAATTAAAATTAATGAGAAATCTTGCCAAATTCTGATAGATACCAGAGCCACACTTACTATTTTGAATCCTGCTCTCATAGGACAACAAATCTCTCAGAGTGAAAAAGTAAAACAAAAAGTCTCCATAGTGGGGGTATCTAATAAAGTTCAAACAATATGCCTATGCTAACCAGTACAAATGACTTTGGGACCTTTTACTGAAAAACATTCTTTTTTGTTATGTGATACAGCCTTGGTCAATCTATGAGGTAGAGATCTCCTTTCTAAATTAAAAGGGCTAATTTGGTTTCCTTCCAGGGGAGACCTCACCTTAAAATTTCCTGACAACCTGAACCTGACCTTTGATGTTCTTTACAATCTGTCTTTGATATAGAAGAGGAATAATTCCAACAAAAATTCCCTGATGTAACTGAGGTGCCTAAAAATCTGCAGGTTCCTTTCTAATACTGATCTTGGGAGAATAAAAAGTACAGGACCTAGAGGCACCTGGGTGGCTCAGTCAGTTAAGTGTCTGACTCTTGATTTTGGCTCAGGTCATGATCTCTCATGGTTCATGAGTTTGAGAACTGAGTCGGGCTCTGCGCTGACAGTGCAGAGCCTGCTTGGGATTCTCATTCTCTCTCTCTCTCTCTCTCTCTCTCTCTCTCTCCCCCTGCTCACATGCGAGCACAAGCGCACATGCGCTCTCTCTCTCTCAAGAATAATTTTTTTAATTTAAAAAATAGTACAGGGCCTATAAAAATTCAGACAAATATAACTAACCCTCAATACCCATTAAAGCCTCAGGCCATACAAGGCCTCACACCAGGAATAGAAGACCTAATCAGGCAGGAGCTAATCATTCCCTGTGCCAGGCCTGGTAAAACATGCAGATCTTGCTGGTCTAGAAACATAATGGGAGGGGATGGCAATTTGTCCAAGACTTGAGAGCCATTAGCAAGATAGTTGTCCCAAACCCAAATACCCTGTGGTCACAAGTTAAACCAGACTCAATGGTTTGCTGTTGTAGACCTCGGTTCAGCCTTTTGCCAGCACTCCTATAGATTTCAACAGTCAATATCTATTTGTTTTTACTTGGAACAATCAGCAACATACCTGGACAGTCATGCCTCAAGGGTTCACTAAGGTCCCTTCTTATTTTCCCAAATGTGCCACCAAGATTTAAGTACCCTCCAGTTCCCCAGGAAATCCACCCTTTTACAATAGTAGACCATCTCTTGCTATGGCCAGTTACCAAGGAGGAGTCTATAAAATATTCCATTTATTTGCTGTACCAGTGAGCTGAAAAGGGACATAAAGTCTCTAAGGAAAGATTACAATTATCTCTAGATACTGTTCATTACCTAAGGCATAATCCAAGCACTGAAGGAACCCAGCTATCTCCAAAAAGGATTAAACTAATCCAAGAATTTCCTAGGCCCACAGCTAAGTGACAGATATATGAATTTCTAGACCTAGCTGGCTACTGCAGACTATGGGTTCCTAATTTTTCCTCTATCAGCGTCCCCACTCAACGAACTTGCTAGAATTTCAGTCCATGAACCCCTTCCTTGGGAAGATAGACATGAGCAGGCTTTTATGAGACTAAAGCCAGCAGTACAAGAACTACCTGTCCTAGGGCTACCTAGCCAAAACCTTTCACCTTATTTGTACGTGAAAGAGATAACCAAGCCCTGAGAATGCTCACACAAGAACATGGCATTACACATCAGTCTACTACCTATATAGAGCACACAACTTGGTTGTTTGTGGCCCCAGATGCCATAAGGCAATAGCTGCAGCTGTGAAGTTAGAAGTCTCAGAGGATTTAAACTTAGGAAGTGACATTTATTTACAAACTCCACAAGTTTGTTTAAAGACTTCTTCATTCTGAACTGACTCACCATTTCTCTGTAAACAGTCTAACCTCCTATGAGATTCTCTTCTCTTCACCACCTAACCTGCATTTTAAATGCTGCAACAATCTTAATGCTGCTTGGTTACTATCAATGCCTGACAAAGCGACCCCCATGACTGAGAGGTTGTAACGTCCCATTTTGTGACATTGTGTCCTGATTTATGAGACACCCTTTGACTAAAACCCTGATCTAATTTTGTCTGTTGATGGGTTGTGCTGTAAAACTAAGAAAAGGAATTTCCAAGCTGGATACGCGTTACTACCTAATACAAACTACTCCAGAGCGGGAGCCTCCCAGAGCTGAATCAGCCCAACAGGCAGAGCTCTGTGCCCTCTACCAGAGCAGGCCAGGTATCAAAGGGACAAATTGCTTTTATATATTTTTTATTTTATTGTATGGAGAGAGAGTGAGAGAGAGCATGCAAGCAGGGGAGAGGGGAGAGAGAGAGAGAGAGAGAGAGAGAGAGAGAGAGAGAGAGAGAGAGAGAATCCCAAGCAGGCTCCATACTGTCAGCACAGAGCCCAACATGGGGCTCCATCCCACAGCCCTGCAATCATGACCTGAGCTGAAATCAACAACCGGTGCTTAACCACCTGAGCCACCCAGGCACCCCAGCATTTATACTGATAGCCCATATGTCTTTGGGGTCCACTGGGACCCCAATAAAAAATGAACAACAAGTAAACAAACTTCTTACTGCCAATCTTTACTTTCTAAAATTGCTGTCATCAAAACTGAGGCTCACACTAAAAAGACTTTACCCTGAATATCAGGGAAATTCCCTAGCTGACTTTCATGCAGAGTCAGTGGCATCAGAATCTGTAAAGATTGTGGCACATGTGAATGAAATTCACTCTCTGCAAAAATTGACCTCTTGTTGCCAGACTTTTGCCATCCTGATGTCCTTGCCAACAAGGCAACAGTCTGCTCCCAAATCAGAGAAATTAAGATGGACACACAGTGGTTGTATTTTCAATAAACAGGGTTATGGGAAAATCAAGACGGTCACTTCGTTCTTCCAGGCTCCCTGGCAAACCCCATTTTTCAGTTTTTGCATTCCTTCATGGTGCATTTAGGATGATTCAAATTATAAACATTGGTGGGGAGACTTCTATAAAATTGCAAAAACAGTTTATCATCAATGTCTGTCTTGTCAGGTCCAAAATCCTGGAAAAACTATGTTTGTTCCAGAGGCTGCAAGCCTCCTCTTTCAGGACCCTTTGAACACCTGCCACTGGACTTCATTCAACTGCCACTTAATATGGGTTATCAATATGTTCTTGTTATTGTATGTGTGTTTTCTGCATGGATTGAAGCCTTTCCCTGCCACAAGGCTGATGCCTTTACAGTAGCAAAGAAAATGTTAGAAAATATGTTTCCCGATTGGGGTATACCTTCCATAATCTTCAGTGATTGAGGCACTGGCTTCACTGGGCAAATCATACAAGTCTTAATGAAAGCCTGGCAATGATCACTGCCCCCATCACCCTGTTATCAGGCAAGGTTGAGAGAACTAATGGGACCCTCAAACTTAAAATCTCTAAACTTGCTGAAAACTACTGGACCCCCTTGGCTTAAGCTGTTGCCTCTGGCCTTGTTGACTATTCACAGTTCCCGCTCTGGAAAACATAAACTTACTCCACATGAAACAGTCACCAGTAAACCGGTGTGCATCAGTATACAACTTTCTGCCGACCCTTTGTCATTCCACGTTAGTATTCCCAGATACTCTAAATCTTTAATGTGTCATGCTAAAGCCTATCATCAACAGGTTAAAAAAAAAGCCTTCCCAGATTCTAATTCAAAGGATTCTGTTGGTCATAGTGTGGTGCCTGGTGATTGGATATTCTAGAAACAGCATCAGAGGAAAATAGCCCTTGAACCCTGTTGGAAAGGATGTCACTAAGTGCCTCTGACCACTGGCACTGATGTAAAACAAGAAGGCATTGCACTCTGGGTACACATTTCACAGCTAAAGAAAGCTACACCTGACATCTTATCCTATATGGATACTGCAGACCTCCAAATAAAACTGAGGAGGAAAAGAAGTAGCTAACTGCTCCTGCCCAAGACTCCGGATCAAGACTTCATACCCTAACTGAGCATGAAAGCTTTTTTCTTCTCTTTCTCTCCTTTATTCTTGCATTGGCCTGGAAAGATAATGCCCTCCTCCATATTCCCAAGCCCTTGCTAAGGTGGGTAATTTTTCAGGCTGCCAGGTTTGTCATCAAAGATTTCAATCTAGGGGTGCCTGGGTGGCTCAGTCAGTTGAGCATCTGACTCTTTTTAAAAAAAAATTTATGTATATATTTGAGAGAGAGAGACAGAGACAGAGACAGAGCATGAGCAGGAAGGGGCAGAGAGAGGAAGACACAGAATCTGAAGCAGGCTCCAGGCTCTGTCAGCACAGAGCTTGTCATGGGGCTCAAACTCATGAACCACGAGATCATGACCTCAGCTACAGTCAGACACTTAATTGACCAGCCAGGTGCCCAAGCATCTGACTCTTGATTTTGGCTCAAGTCATGATTCCAGGGTCATGGGATGGAGTGCCATGTCAGACTCTGTGTTGACATGGAGCCTGCTTGGGATTCTCTCTCCCTCTCTCTCTCTCTCTCTCTCAATCTCTCTCTCTCTCTCCATCTGCCCCTCTCCCCTGCTCATGTGTACTCTCTCTCTAAAAAGAATAATAATAAAAATATTATTATTATTATTATTATTATTATTATTATTATTTTAAAAAAGATTTTGATCTATCCATTATGTTAGAGACTCCCTAGTTCTCCCTGTGACCAATTTCTCTCCTATTCCCAGTGTCACTGTGAATCACAAGAGACACCCCCACACATACACACTTAAAAGTCTTTTACAGAGTTCAACCCTCATGACCAGAACATCCAGTACCTTGTTTCTTCTCTTTCTTCAATTATAACTGCACATATCCAATTAGACAAAAATACCTACATAAATCTTAGTACACTCACACCCCCACATTCCTATGATTATCTAGATCAGATCTGCCCCCACTCACTAAAGATCCTTGCCATCAGCACCCATCCTTTCAAGGTATTTAGAATGACCCTTCATTTTGAGATAGAAGATTTTCTTCCTGAATGCCCTGAAAACCTAACTAACCCCTGGTTTGAAAGGGTAAACACAATAATCCCTATGAATGAATCCACTAACAGTAACACCTTAGTGGGAATTGTTTGTGCCCCAATGGAGTTGTCTTTGTCTGTGGTGGTTATCATTCTCCTTGGGTTCATGAATGTCTAGATGGCTGGTGTACAGTCAGGCAATATCTCTTAGGTTGCCTGTGCCCTTAACTTTCCGTAAACAAAGACATCTCATTGGTTGACTCCCTTGGATTTATATCATTGAGTCAGAAAGGAATTACCACTAGGCATTCATGACTCAGGATTCACTTCCTTTGACAGGGACATACTTCTCTAGTTAGGAGTAAATGCATGAGATTATAATCAGAAACCTCTTCCTAATTCTTGAGGATATTGCAGAATCTGTTGTTAAGACAACGGCTGCCCAACAAAGATCCTTAGACTCCCTGGCCAAAGATGTACACTTTTTTTTTTTTTTTTTTTTTTTTGAGAGAGAGAGAGAGAGAGAGCAAGTGTGAGCAGGGGAGGGGCAGAGGAGGAGGGGGGAGAGAGAAGAGACAGAGAGACAGACTATTAAGCAGGCTCCAACTCAGCACAGAGCCCAATGTGGGGCACAATCCCATGACCCTGGGATCATGACCTGAGCTGAAATCAAGAGCCAGATCTTAACTGACTAAACCACTAAGGTGCCCCAAGTTGTTCTTGATAATAGGATAGCACTTGATTATCTTTTAGTTGAGCAAGGAAGTGTTTGTGCTGTAGCCAACACCACCTGCTACACCTGGATTAACACTTCTGGGGAAGCTAAAACTCAGTGACATAAGATCACTGGGAAAGCCACTTGGATTAACAAGGTGACTCCTTCAGCAAGGTCTTTGACTTACTTGATTTTGATCGGTTTGGGTCTTGGGGACCATGGCTCCAAAGTACACTCCAAACACTGGGAATTACCCTACTTATAATAATCATAGTAGTCTCCCTGGTGCATGGTATTCTCTCAAAAGCATTAAATGCATGTTCATAGCCACTAATCACCAAGAAAATGATTTCCTTAAGACTAGAATATCATAAATGGAATGAAAACAATGACCAACTCAAAAATAATGAACCTGAGGTCATAATATGTGAATATCACAGAGATTAAGCAAAAATGTCATGACCTATGACCACACAAAGGATCAACAAAGGCTCTGAGAACTACACAGAAGTAGTGGAGACTGGTACTAATACCTTAAGTTTTGGTCACATCTCTCACTTAAGCTGAAAGTCTGATCAAAAGGAGGAAATTGTTAAAAAGGAGATAACAGGCCCAAAATGGAGTCACTTGTGCTAAACCTCACTTAATCCCTAATCTAATTGTAGTTTCAAAAGGCCAGGAATGTAATGTTTAACCAGTCAACATGGAATTACCTAGAGTAATCAAATTCATAGAGACAGAAAGTGGAGATTCTCAGAGGCTGGAAGGAGGGGACAATGGGGAGTTATTATTTAAGGGTACAGAGTGTCTGTCTCAAGTGATAAAAATTTCTGGAAGTGGATAGTGGTGATAGTTGCATAACAAGGTAAATGTGCTTAATGCCACTGAACTGTACACTTGAAAATAATTAAAATGGTAACATTTATGTCATATATATTTTACTACAATAAAAAAATCCATTGTTCAATCACAAGCAGTTGAATAGATAAACAAATTGTAGTATTTTCATGCAGTGCAATGCTAGCCAGCAATATAAAGAAAGCACTGATAAGCCCAACAGCATGGGTAAGTCTCAAAGACATTATGTAGTGAGAGAAGGCTCACACAAAAGGATATATACCAGATGGTTCCATTTATGTGAAGTTCCAGAGCAGTCTAAATTATTCCAAAGAGAAAAATATCAGAAGGTGGTTGCTTGGAAGGGAGAAGGGTATTGATTGAAAAGAGGCTTGAGGGAATTTTCTGGGGTGAAGGAAATGTACTATATCTTGCTTTTGGTGGTTGTGTATAATAGTCAAAAATCACTTAATTGAACACTGAAGATTTTAGCATATATAAATTATACCTCGAAGAAAAAGGAAATTTCTATTGGCTAAAATTTCCTTTTAGCTGGACAATGCTAGGCTGAATATGGCAATAGTCCCAAGCTTTCTTGTCTCCATGGCTATGCACTCTCCTACCCATCTCTTTTTGATTGACATGTTCTTTATTTGGCTCTGTTAATACACTCAATCCAAGTACATTAACATTCTACATTCCTGATACCTATTCAGTCTTTTTAAGGTGATTTTTCACATCACCTTTCTCATTCTTTATGAAGTTATATGTCTTCCCCACAATGACCTCTGAAAGGCAAGCCTACCACAATCAAGATTAAGGATATACTTCACTACAGTCCCAATACTAGACTATGATATTATTTCCAATATAAGATCCCAGGGTTAAACAGAACAGTCCAGTATTTTAGTTTACAGTCATGTAACATTATTAAATTGAACCATATTAAATTACCAACATTTCATTTATTTTTACCAAAAAAAAAATGGCAATTACATAGGGCTCAAAAAGTAAAATTTCAAAATTAGATAATCTCACATTTTCCTTAACATAGAGTTACTATAAAGTAAATATGACTGTTTCTTTTAAAATTTTTTAAAAACTTAATAAACAAGCACAAATGACTAAATAACTTAGAAATTATTGAAATAATAATGAACTGATTAATTACATTAAAATTCATTAAATAATTAATCGGTTAAAATGATCAGTTAAGTATGAAAAATATTTTAACTAACTATAAT
Organism: Panthera onca; assembly: GCF_046562875.1. Classification (NCBI taxonomy): domain Eukaryota; kingdom Metazoa; phylum Chordata; class Mammalia; order Carnivora; family Felidae; genus Panthera; species Panthera onca. The sequence goes on from NC_138354.1 coordinate 26,180,207, forward strand.
TCACATACACACATGCTCAAGGTGGCCCGATATTTTGCTGAAGGTCATCTTGCAACCACAGAGCACATTTCCAATGGCCAACAGAGTACCTGAAATATAGTAGGTGCTCAAGAAACATCTGCTAAAATGAGCAAATGAGCATGAATTTTGGCAAATGGACCGTCTCACTCCCAAAATATATATCCCCAAAATCTTTTGCCTATAAAAATAAGGTTCTAGATACTTTCACTGCATCTTTTCCTATGTCCATATCATATCCAAATCAACTTTCCTGCTTCTTTTTTTAAGTTTGTTTGTTCGTTTGTTTGTTTTGAGAGAGAGAGAGCACATGCACACACATGCTCACATGAGCAAGGGAGGGGCAGACAGACAGGGAGAGAGAGAGAATCTCAAGCAGGCATTACCCTGTCAGCACAGACCCCAATGCAGGGCTCAATCCCACGACCACAAGAACATGACCTGAGCCGAAATCAAGAGTCAGACACTTAACCAACTGAGCCACCCAGGCATCCCTCAGCTTTCCTGCTTCTAACCAAGACATACAACTGCACACACCAAAAGGAAAAAAGTGGGAGTACCAATAATCCAAATTTCTTTCAAATCATGTCTTGTTTGTGACTAGAATAAAAACAGACTCAGAGGATTTTAGGTTTGACAATAAGAGAAACTTCCAGGAGAGATATAAAATGCAAGCAGAATATATCTTTTGCCTTCAAATGACTAATTTGCTGAAGTCAGTATGAAAATCTGTTAAGAGCATGAGGCTTATGATTTGGACACAAATATCTCCAAAGCTCAGTTTTTCCCTTTTCTAGACACGACTTTAGCAAGTTACTCTTGAGCACTTACTATACTCCAGGCCTTGAACTAGGTTTGGGATACAACGGTGAACAAAATAGACCAAACTTCCTGACCTCATGGATTTCACATTCTAGAGAGAACAAGAGGCAGCAAATCAGGTAAGTAAATTGTAGAGTGTGTTTGAATATGGGAAGAATTTCATGAGACTAAGATTCTGGGTGGGCTAGGAAGGCAAAAACTAACGAGTCTTGAGTTATTATTGGCAAAGGGATTAATTACATGTACCAATGGGAAGCTTAGAGCCATCACCTAAATAGATTTAAGAGAGTGTAAGCACTACCAGAATAGGTGGGCACTTGGATAGACTAGTATGATGGATAAGCAAAAACAGTGACAAATGCATGAATTAGAGTCAGGCAGACAAAAAGACCTATGCAGATAGACACAAATGGTATCTCAAGGTGCTCTAACAAGAGCATCCCCCGCTGGAATCACTGACTGTTGATCCTATACTTTTGACAAGTGAGGTGGGCATTTGTCTCTCCCTCCCACACGGGGCCCCAGACATCTTTGCAAAATCCTCTCCATCCTTGAGGATAAGCTGGAAGAGGCTGGCCCTCTCTCCAGAGAGTACCTACATAAACCCATGCCAGGCCTTCATAACTTTCTATTGCAGAGGGCTGAGTATGGACTGAGTATTGAAAGCTATTGGAGAATTATTTCTGGTCTTCTGGGTGTGCTAATGGCAATGTAGCACTATAGAGAAAGAAAGGTCTTTGTCTTTTATGTTAGCACTAGAATGATACGGTATCTGGGATTGACTCTGGCAAATTCCAGCCAGGAAAATTAAAAAAAAAAAAAAAGAATCTGGGGATTTAGATGGAACAAGCTTTGGCAACATGCGTATAGTTGTTGCGATTGGGTGTTGGGTTGCATGGGAGGTTATTAGATGATTCTCTCTCTACTATTAAGTGTGCTGGGAAGTCTTCGTAGAGAAAAAAATTAAAATAAAATCTTTCCATTTATTTACAGAAGGGAACAAATACACACAGGAACACATATATGCACTCAGAACATTCTTCCAGCTTTGGGGATTATTCTGTTTGCCAGAGGAAAGCCATTCTGTTAAATGGTTTATGGTATTTAAAGAGCAGTTTGGTTCCATTTAATTGCTACATTAAATTAACTGCTGCCTGAGTCTAGAGAGGTTATCGTTAGGGCCAGGGTGGAGGAAGAGGTGACAGTGGGCTTCCAGTGGGATTGGGTGGTTTCAAATGTGACCAGCTTAGGGAAAATCACCCATCCCCTGAAATTCCCTGATAGAAGGCAAAACTCCCCGAAAACCAGTGATGTCAGTGACTTGTTTTCACTATTTTCAACAATTTGTCCCCATCTAAGTGAGGTTGTTTGAATTCCTTCCCAACTGTTCCCAAACTGAGGGGTTTGGAAATGAAGAGGTTTCTAAATAACTGAGCCTAGCTTTCAACATCCACTCACTATGTATTTATTCAATATCTACTCTACGGCAGGCATTGTGCCAGGATTATGGGATATATGATAGTGGGTATCCCAGAGAAGGGCGCTGCCCTTATGAAGGCAGACATATATGTCAGACATCCTCAAGAACTAAACACACAGTAAATAATGAGTTACTGCCTAAGTGCTATGAGTGAGAAGTACAAACTGCTAGGAGGGTATCTTAGTCCATTTGAGCTGTCATAACAAAATGCCACAGACTTGGTGGCTTATAAACAACAGAAATCTATTTCTCAGAGTTCTGGAGATTGGATGTTCAAGATCAGGGTGCCATCATGGTCGAATGAGAGTGGTCTTGCGAGTCAAAGAGTTCTCACTGTGTCCTCACATGGTGGAAGGGGCTAGGTAGTTCTCTGGGGTCTCTCTTATAAGAACACTAATCACATGCATAAGGGCGCTACCCTCATGACCTAATCACCTCCCAAAGGCCCCACCTCTTGGGGCGCCTGGGCAGCTCAGTCAGTTAAGCATCTGATTTCGGCTCAGATCATAATCTAATGGCTTGTGAATTCTAGCCCCACCCCCACTTCGGGCTCTGTGCTGACAGCTCAGAGCCTGGAGCCTGGTTCACATTCTCTCTCAATCTCTTTCTCTCTCCCCCAAAAAAATAAACATTCAAAAAAGGCCCACCTCTTAACATCATCACATTGGGCATCAAGATTCTAATATGTGAATTTGGGAGGTGGGGTGTGTGGGGGGAGTGGGTAGACACACATTCAATTCAGATCATAGCAGAAGGCTCATAACAGAGGGACTCCATGTAAAATAGGAGCCAGGAAATGCTCCCTGAAGAAATGTCACTGATAAGTAGGGTCCAGCTAAAGAGGTAGGGGAATGCTGTTGGAGGCAGAGGGACCTGCATGTGCAGACTTTCTGCAGTAGGAAAATGCATGGTGCATTCAAGAAAATGAAAGTCTGGTGTAGCTGGTATAAAGGTGAGAGGGGCAGATCACACAAGAAGTTTTTAGCCATTTCAAGGACTTGGAGTTTGTTTGAGCAAGAAAACTGCAGTCCAAAATGATTAAAATTTTCCCCAACTCACTCAAGTCCAGGTGACACTGGAATTCAATAATAATAAAAGCAAACATTTATTAAGCACAAGATACTGGTCTAAATGTTCCACAAGTAGCAACTCATTTAATCCTCCTAACAACCTTCTGAGGTACAATGATACCCCTTCTACAGATGAAGAAACTGAGCCACAAAAAGGATAAATAACTTGACCCAAAATCATCAGACATTAACCAGCAGAACTTTGATTAAAACCCCAGAAGATTTGCTGTTGAGCCTCCCCTCCTAATCACTCTGCTATCTTGCCTCTCAAAGCAAGGCGCTTATTACATCTTTATTGAGGATCCACTGTGTGCCAAGCACTATTCTTGGCCCTGGGATAAAGCAGAAAACAAAGTTCAAAGTTCCTGCTCTCATGGAGCTTTCTTGGGGTTGTGGAGGGAAACAGTGACAAACACCTAAATGTATAATATGCCAGAAGGTTGTGTAGGAATAAACCATAGAAGTAGCTAGAATGTGACTGGGGACTCTTGGATAAGGAGATATTTGAGCAGAGACCTAAATGAAGTCTTGAGGGCATGTGGGAAAAGAATGTGCCAGGAAGAGGCAATAGCATACACGCCCTGAGGCAGGAAAGTTCTTAGGAAATCCAAGGACCTTCCAAGAAGGCACCAAGATCCAAGGAGTGAGAGAGATGTGAGGGGAGCTTCAGTCAGAAGGTATCAGCCTTGTAGGTCAAGGTGGGCACTTGAGATCTTCTTTTGTACAGGTGAGGAGCCTGGGGGCAGTCAGCAGAGGAGTAATGAGAAATGCCATTTTTTTTAAGGGTCATTCTACCTTTAGGAAGTGGAGGTGGAAGCAGGGAGACCCTTTAAAAGGCCACTGTAACAATCTAGGGATTCGTAATGGTGGCTTGGACCAGGCAATGATGATAGGGAAGATGAGAAGTGGTCAGATTCTGGATGTGTTTGAAGGGAAAGCCAATAGGATTTGCTGACAATGAACACAGGTGTGAGATGAGAGTACAAGGTATTTGGCCTGAACATCAATAAGGAAGGAGCTTCCTTGAATTAAGAGACAGAAAGAGAAGGGGAAGGGGAAGGGAGGGGAGGGGAGGGGAGGGGAGGGGAGGGGAGAGGAGAGGAGAGGAGAGGAGAGGAGAGGAGAGGAGAGGAGAGGTTTCTCTCCTGACTCTTGGGGAGGCTTGGCAGGGTGGAGAAAGAATGAATAGGTCTCCTCATCCACTGGAGGTACATATACAATGCATCAGGTCAAGGCCAGATGAAGAATAAGGATTAGGACTGGTCAGAGAGGATGAACAGAGGGTGGTCTGTAGGAATCCTGGAACCAAAGTGCCTGTGGGATCTCTCGCCTGGGTCATTTAAAGAGGCTGAGGTACTGAGTGTTTGGTATTCAGCACTGAAGAATGGGGAAGGCACAGGGAAGCACAGGAGATAACATCCTGGCAAACATGCAGGTAGTGGTGCAGAATGAGGCATGGCCTTGACATGTGGATGACACTGTCAGTGCCACCCGCGATCATCAGGTCAGGTTTCCAGGACCTCATTTTCAGCACTGCCCAGAGAGTAGGCAGGGGGACAAGCAGCACAGAGTCCTTCTCCGGGAGTTTTCCAGGAAGACACATTAAGCCTAATGGAGAAAAACAGATGGTCCAGCAGCAACAACAAGCCACCCTTTCATGGCTTAGCTGTTTGGATTGTAAAATTATTGATGGAGGCTGAGCAAGTGGAATCTGGGGAGACACAATTCAGTTTAGTGATGTCTCAAGAACTTGCACAGACACAGTGATTTTGAGAAAAGAATTGAGACAGTCTCTTCGCTGCGTCTCCCCACATCCCTCACCACTCAGCCTAGCCAGGCCAGACCATAGGTGCTAGAGAAGCTGGGTAGGGGCAGTACAGCCCAGTAGTTAGGAAAGCAGTTCTGCAGCCTCACTACAGGATTTGAAAAGCTGTTCTACTACATCCTAGCTCTGTGACCATGGGCAGGTACTGGGCTTCTCTTTGCCTCATGCTCTGGAATGATGATCATAGTGGCTCCTCACGTGATGCGTGTGAAATGAAGTGAGTTAATCCATATAAAGTGTGTAGAACCACTCTTGCCTGTACTAAGTACTCAGTGAAAGGCCAAAGAGATATACGTACTCCCATGTTTGTTACACAAATGTTCACAATAGCCAAGAAATGGAAATAAACTGGGGCGCCTGAGTGGCTCAGTTGGTCGAGCGTCCAGCTTCAGCTTAGGTCATGATCTCGTGGTTCATGAATTCGAACCCCATGTCAAGCTTTGTGCTGACAGCTCAGAGCCTGGAACCTGCTTCAGACTGTGTGTCTCCCTCTCTCTCTGCCCCTCTCTCCTCTCTCGCGCGTGCTCTCTTTCTCTCTCTCTCTCTCTCTCTCTCTGTCAAAAATAAACGTTAAAAAAAAAAGAAATGGAAACAAACTAAGTGTCTGTCAAAGGATGAGTGAATAAAGATGTAGTAGATAGATACAATGGAATACTGTTCAGCCATGAGAAAGAAGGAAATTTGTAACAACATGGACAGAACTTGAGGACATTATGCTGAGTGAAATAAGTCACACAGAGGAAGACAAACAATGTATGGTACCTCTTATACGTGCAATCTAAAAAAGAAAAAAAAAACCAAAATTATAAAAACAGAGCAAAATGGTGGTTACCAGGGGCTGTGGGGTAGAGAAATGGGAGAGGTGTTGTTTAAGGCACATATTTGTAACTGAGGGATAAGCAAGTCCTGGCAATCTAATGCACAATACGGTAATTATAGACAACAACTATCTTATGAACATTATACTTGCTAAGAGACTAGTTCTTAATTGTTCCCAACTCTAGAAGAAATAATAATTATGTAACAAGATAGAAGTGATAGCTAACATTACAGTGGCAAGTGTACTGCAATATAAATGTATCAGGTCACCTCAAACATACACAATGTTACATGTCAAAAAAACTCAGTAAACATAAATAAATAAACTGTAGTTATTATCACACAATTCTACTTCCACAGAGCTGAGTATATAGCCTCGTCCATGACTGGAGTTCTATAAACATTTATTATAATTTGAGGTGAACACCACCATCACCACCAACATCATCACGGGAGCCCTCATAATGCCCAGTTCTTTGTGAAGCACTTTACAGACCCTTGAGTTTCTTGAGTTGTGATGAAGGAAAAACTCTAAGAACATATGTCCAGCACCAGTTTTTCCCAGAGACTTAGTACTTTAAGAAAAGCAGATTTTGGTCTTGCAGTTGTATATGGACAGTGGTAAAGCAAAGGAGAAAGGAAGAATGAACTGGGAGAGAAGATTTCCCCAAACACAAGGTCTGAGATTTTTGATATGTCAGGAACTGTCTATGTCCAAACTACATCTTTTTCCTTTTACATTGGAGCTAGGCAGTTGTTAGTTAGTCAATACAGCAGTTAGTTTTACCTCAGGGCTGATGGTCCTTCCTTTCTCCCTCCTTCTTTCCTTCCTTCCTTCCTTCCTTCCTTCTTTCCTTCCTTCCTTCCTTTCTTTTTTTCCCCTTCCTGACTCTTTTCTTTCCTTCTTTCCTTCCTTCCAAGGGAGAAAGACCAAGAGTTGATGAGCTATGAGATACAGAACCAGACCAATAGACAAACCAGTACACCAAACACCAATTTAAAAACAACCAATTCCCTGAAAGTCAGTTTGCTAAACTTCCCGTTCAACAACTGAGTTTCCCTAAATTTCCCTAACCCCCTAAGATATAGCTGATGATGGAAAAATAGAGACAAACACAGGCAATGGGGCCCTTGGAGAATGTAAGGCATCAAGCATTGTTTGGAGAGTTGTCTAATATAAGGTACATGTGGCTGAGAAGAAAGTGGGGGTGGGGGGGGGGAATTTGTTCTCAACAGAGCCAAAGGGAAATGGACACTGGAGGCTTTAAATAGGAAGGGCAATAAAGGGAAGAAGAAAGCCTCAAGACCTGGAGACTGGATATCCCCTCAGAAAACACACAAATGTGGCAAGAAGACCAGCATAAATAACTTAGACACACCCCACACAATGAAAGAGGAGACAGGCAGCAACATAGGTGGACTTTCCCCCAGAATGAGGGGTGCAGAGGGTCACAACCTCTACATGGGAGATTTTCCCCAGCTGAGTTTAAATTCGTGTTTCTTTTTTAGATTTATTTACTTTTGAGAGAGAGAGACCGGGGGGGGGGGGGGGGGCGGGGGGAGCACGTACAAGTTGGGGAGGGGCAGGGAGAGAGGGGACAGAAGATCTGAAGCAGGCTCTGCACTGACAGCAGTGAGCTTATTGTGGGAATTGAACTCATGAAACATGAGATCATGACCTGAGCCAAAATCTGATGCTCAACCAACTGAGCCACCCAGGTGCCCCTAAATTCATGTTTCTTAAATTCTACACAACTGGTATAAAGTGACTTAGCATCCTAGCAAAGCATAAGCTATGGAGACTGTCTTTTTTTCCTGTTTTCTGTGTTGCCATCTTCCCCAGATAACACTTAAGTCTTTTAATTGACCCACAGCACAGAGACATGTAGCCTAGTGGTTAAGAATGTGGACTCAAGAGACAACCAATTTGTGCTCTTGGCTAAATCACTTCATCCTTATGTGCCCCAATTTCCTCATCCATAGAATGGGAACAAGGTAATAAGAGACCAACTTCATAGGATGGTTGTGAGAATGAAAGAAATTAACATCTGAAGTTCTTAGAACAGTCTTTGGCTCATATAAAGTGATCGACACGTGAAGCAATGATTATTACTAATAGTAGTAGTGGTAGTAATACTACTAGTACTACTGCTGTAATTATTGCTACTGTTATTCACACAGTCGAATCAAACTACCCAGACTAGGACAAAGCAGTGTTAAAATTGGGAAGAGGAGAATTTCAGATCTTAACTTCTTCGAACTCTATAAGGAGAAAGGGAGTTCCTTCAGAGGAGTTATATGGTTTCCATTTGGGACAGAGTACAATCACAAAAAACGTATGTGGGACAACATCACTGGGTATAATCTGAGGTGGACATTGGAACAGACAGCGCGTTTTCAGCCTCTCCGTGCAGAGAGCCTTCACTGAATGAATGATCCATTTCAGAGAATTCTGGTGGGCAAGGGTTGAACCACCCATTTAACTGATTCCGGGAAAACACCCAGGATGTGTTAGGAGGGAATTCTCCTGAAAGTTAAAGCAGAATTGTCTAGTTCTGCCTCTGCTCCTCCCCCAAGGAGGAGAACTGGACTCGCAATGACCATTGGGTTAGCCTTTAATGCAATAATCGAGAAGAACTAATCTGGACAATGTTTCAAATAAAATTGTGTTTCTTTCTCCCCCGTCTCTGCTCTTATTTCTGGACTCTTTCTCAAGGAAAAAGAGAATTCTTTCCTTCTGTACCCCATCATTTGAATGTCATCCAAATGACATTGGAGATGTTGTTGGATGAAATTGTTAATCTAATATTCACTGGACCAAGCATTGCTGCATGACACTACACTGAAAGGCAAACTTGCCTTCTTCTGTTTTATGCAGTAAATTCAACGGACTGGTCCTAGCACTGCTTTCTTTCCACGTTCTCTTATTCCCTCTGCAAGATGCATAATGGCTCTTACTTGTCAGAGCAGGTTGGATTATACTCTAGCCTCAGTGGAGAGAGGCACAGGCATTCCCTATTCCCCTTCTCATTTTCTTTTTTCCCTGTGCCTCCATACGGCCAGCGACCAGGCAGAAGTCAAAGCCAGCCTCCAAGCCCTATCCCAGCTCTGCCTGCACCCATTGTAGAAGACCAGCCCACAATCCCCATCCCAGCAGCTCTCTGTGACCTCTGCCTCTTCCCTGCCCACCTCTCTCCCTTCCAATTGTCCTTTGGCTCTTGATCATTGTATGTAGAAACACTTTGTTTAGGCCACATGCAGTAAAGTAGAGATGAGGGAGAGCATCTAGTTACTCAGAAAACTTTGCATATACCTAGAGAACAGCTTGTATAATTCTCACTTTATGGATGGGAAAACAGAGCCCCAGGAGATTTAAAGGGCTTGACTATAGAAAGCAGGTGCCAGAGCCAGCGTTCTGACTGGTCTTCAAATTCTAAATCCTCCTACCCTCTATCCATATTCATTATTTTCCATTCATATAACTTGATCAATATCTGTGTGTGCATGTGGTAAAGTAAAAAACATGTATAAAAGAAAAATATAACATATGTATATAATATAAAATAAAATCATATAATCTCCCATCCAGTGTCTAGGTGCTTGGAAGAATTGTGAAAATCAAATTATGTTATCTACCACCTTGACTTATTGGGCTCAGAGCTCCTTCTCTACTTCCTAATTCACAGTAGACTCTCAAGACACCAGCCCTGCTTCCTCTGATTCCTCAGTCTGGCAGGCAGGTTCTGAGCAATGTTCTCATTAGAGCACATTCCACCTTCAATGCCGCACAGCCTTTGGATGAAGGCTCTGTGGAGTTCATGATAATAGACTCTGCCAGCAGTTCCAATCAGGTAGACATGACTTAGATGCCTGCAGTGCTCAGCTCAGACTGTGAGTGGAAGACAACAGAGTTGAACACGGAACCAGCTAGACATAGATAATAGTCGTGCCTTGTACAGACTGGGCAGCCGTAGTTTCCTCCTCCTCCCTGGATCTGGGAGAAGGCAGATGCTGAATGGGGTGTTGAGTAATGGGTGCAATAATGCCAGCAGGATCCCCAGGTGCTCTGGGGTCGAGTCTTCTCAATTAATGAATTAATGCTTGTAACACAGGGACAGCATGTGCACTTTGGTGCCAGGTGAGAGGCAGTGCCCTTCTCTCATTTATCCTGGAAAGGATTTTCTAATCTTCTGGACCTGAGGGCAGGGGTTTGGCAGGTGTCTGAGCTGGAGGCAGCTGCAGTAGAGTAAAAGGAGTCAGAAAAAAGCTTTGGAGTCAGAAACCTGGACTCTAATCCAAAATTTGTTTATGTATGAACTATAGGGCCTTGGGCAAATCGCCTCCTTTTCCTGGAGCACAGCTTTCTCATCCTCATCAATATATAAATACATAAATAATATATAAATACATATACACATATTGTATAATACAAAGCAATATATGTAATACAGTGTATACTATATATTTATATTTATTTATATATTTATATTTTTATATATATTTATATATTTACATATTTGTATAATATGCATTCAATATATTTTATATATATTATGTGACATGCATTAAATACACACAAAATTAAAATATATTTATACAAATATATAAATATTATATACACACATATATACATAATGTATATATTTGACCTTGAGAAAAGTGTCCTCTGAGACTAGATCTCCCCATCTGTAAAACAGGTCTCATATTAGGCTCACATAAGAGGGTTGAGGTGAAGATAAAATGATACTAACTACAAGAGATACGGAGATACTCAATAAGTGGTTACCCGTTTCCCCTCCACAGAACTTAGGTTAATTGTAATATTAGGAAATATTTATCCCATTATGTGTTTCATGTCTGTCGCCTCTGCCAGATGTTGAGCTCAATGAGAGCAGGAACTATCTCTGCCTGTTCATCACTGTCCCCAAGTCCCCACAAGAGTAGGTGCCCAATAAACTGTGCAGCCTGAACAAGTGACTAAAATAAAGACACTAGCTCCTATCTCCAGGAACTGCTGCAGCAGTAAAGGAAATCGCATGCAGTATAGGGTATTATAAGCCATGAAATACCATGAAAACAAGAAAAGTGGTTGTTGCAATACTCTGTGAGGTGCAGAGGGGACCACAGACCCCTGAGTGGGACAGGGGTGAGAAAGAGGAGAGTTACAATGGGGGCAAAGAGCTGGAGGGGATGCCAGGAGGAGCTGTTAGGAGGTGGCCTGAGGGAATGGAAAAAGCCCTAAGCAGGGGCTGAGAATCAATCTATCTATGCCAACCATGAAGCTGAGGTGTTTGGGCATCTTTTCCTCCTGAACACTGACTTTCCTCAGGAAGCTTTTGTTATTCACTTCCCACTAAGTGCACTTACCGAGAACTTACTAATTTCACTTCAAAGTAGCAATGAATAAAATGGACCAAGCTCTCCTGGAACCTATAAGCTAGTGGAGATAGACAAATAGTAAGTAAATAAGCCCCTACAGATATCATGTCCAGGATAAGTGCCATGAAAGAAAATAAAACTGCAGAAAGGTATAGGGAATGATGGAAATTAAGGCTATGTTATTGAGGGTGGTCAAAAAAGACATCTCTGGTAAATATGAGCTGTGAGGAAATGTGACAGAACAGCATTCCAAGCAAAGGGAACAGCAGGTATAAAGGCTCTTGAGTGAGAGAATGGTTAATGGATTTAGCTGGGGTGGAGTGCTCAAGGGAGAAATAGAAAATGGAATCAGAGAGGTGGTAGGGCACCTGATCATGTGGGGCCTCATTCACCATGACAAAGAATAAGAAGATGAGTGCCATTACCTGCCATAGTCTTTTACAGATCACTCTAGCTGCCTTGTGGAGAACAGATGGAGGGCAAGTATGGGAGGAGGAGACCACTGAAGGGAGGGGATTGGTGTTGTGCAGGTGAGGGAGGATAGTTCCTGGGACTAGGGCATCATGGAGGAGGTCCCTGAAATCTAAGACTTTTTTCTATCTAAGGGGGCATTAGATTTGTCTGAGAAATCAGAGATGAAACTAAAAGAGACCTTGAACTTCAGTTGGTCTAAGCACCCACATCTTAGGTCACAGGAGCAGAAACTGGACAGAGACACCTAAGCACAGGCCCCTAGTTCAACACTTTTCCACCAACACTTTCCACCATGTGGCTCCTTTTTGATCATTGTCACTACCCTTTGTGTCTCTGTGGCTTTAGAGAAACAGATCCACAAAGAACTATTGCACTTTAGAGGTTGAGAGTAAAATTAAGAACAACTTGCTTTTCATTTATAATTTATGCATTATACACCACCTACTTCCCAAAAGGATTTGAGACAGCTTACAATAACAATCATCTTTAAACCATCTGCACAGCCACTGAAAAACATGTTTTCAGAGAATCCTTAATGGCACAAGGAAATGTTCAAAACATAACTTTAAATGAAAAAGACATGGCACAACACTTTATTTACTATAATATTGTTACATAATATAAAGATGACTAGAGAGAGGAGAGAGGGAAGAGAAGGATAGGGTGGGAAAAAGGAAGGGAATGGAAATGGGGAAGGGAGGGGAGGGAAAAATAAACTGGAAAGAAACATTAATAGCTGTTATTACCCTTCTTAAAATTACCTGGACAGACCTCATTGTTAACAACATGGTTCCCAGAGACGATGCAACTGACATGATTTTGAAAGGTAGTAACATCTTTTCAATGTTAATAGTTATACAATCAGTCAAATGTGTATTTTTTAAAATACAGCTAACACATCAAAACCATGTGTGCTGGCTCAATCTCATTTGTCCCTCGATATCCATTCTCCACTCCCCTCTGCCCTGCTCTGTATAGAAGAGCCTTCTTTGTTCTCTAGCTTTGGGCTGGTTGGGGTCAACAGGGACTCCAGTGAAAAATCAGAGGGCAGAAGAGACAGACGTGAGAGTATTTTCCCCACTCCCCTAACCTTCTTGCCTTATGCCTGCTCTGGACCCATTGTGTCCCTCAGCTGCCTTCCAGGGCTCCAGCTGTCCTAGTGTCCCACTAATACTGTCTGGTTTCTTCTCTGCTTCTCTGGTTTCCTTTGCTGCTTCTCTTAACCCAGCCCTCAACTCTATAGCAGTCCCTTTATTAAATTCTCTTTAGTACTTCTTAAAGTTTGATGTGCATAAGAATCTGTAGTAACTACAGATTCCTGCTCAACCCCCGACCCCTCAACCCTCACCCCCAATCTGAGATTCTGATTCCATAGGTCTGGATGGGGTCTGAGAAGTTTTTCTTTCATACAACCTCTCAGGAGATACCACACTTTGAATAACAGTCCCTTGGTTACTCAACACTCTTTGAGTGTGTTGTCTACTTCCTGCCTACTAACACTTGAGGAGGGAAGTCAAATAGAAGTTTCTGTGGTGGTGTAAATGCTCTATAATATTCTGCATTCTCCAGCAGGGTAGCCATATATGACTTGTTAAGTACTCATAAGTCATAATGTGACTAGAGCAATTGAGGGAATGGATTTTTAATTTTATTACATTTTGATTAATAAAAATAATTAGTGCTGAGCTAGTAAAAGTAGTTGCCACTTTCAACATTCTACCTGGAAATTTCCTTCACCAGATTGATAGGTTCATTAGGCTCTGCTTCTACCTCCATGTTACTGAAGGGGACATTTTGCTAATTGTTCTGGCAGTTCAATATTCAAGTTCCATTTTCTCCTGCCTCCACTAGCAATTTTCTCACTGTCCTTCCAGCCTCTGTATACAGTCTCCTTGAGGTGCTTCATCAGGCCTCTAGCCGTGGCCTGGTTCCAAGGCCATTGCCACATGTTTTACATTTATGTTACCTCAGCACCCTACATCTAGGTACCAATGTCTCCTTCAGTTATGTATTGATGCATAACAAACCACCCAAGATTTAGTGACTTCAGTCAACAACCATTTGACTATCTCTCCTGATTTTCTGGGTTGACTGGGTTCTGCTGGGTGATTCTTCTGCTCTGTATTGTGTTGGCTGGAGATACAGTTATCTGGGGACTCAATTGGGATGGACCACCCAAGATGGTTTACTCACCTGGTCGGTGGCTGGGGTCAGGTGGATGCTCAGTGGAACTATCAACCAGAGTGCCTCAATTCCTGTCCATTTGTCTTCTCCATGCAGCATGGCAGCTGGGTTCTAAGAGGCAAAAATTGGAAACTGCTCAGAAATCCCAGAACATCATTTCAGTGCATTCTAGTGGCTAAAATCAGTCATGGAACAGTATGGATTTAAGAGACACAAGTTCCACACCTTGATGTGAGACGTAGTGTGTGCACGGGGGGAGGGCATGGGTTGTTGGGGCCATCTTTGGAGACTAGCTGCTACAGTGCCTCTGTCCTTTGTGAGTGTCTTTCACAGCCAGGGTGAACTATGCAGACCACTGCTTCTCAAACGTCAGTGTACCCACAATCCCCTGGAGATTGCATTAAAATGCAGCTCTGATTCAGTAAATGTAAGTGATCATAGAAGCAACGTTTTAACACGTTTCAGGTGATTGCTGATGCTGCTGTTCCAAGATCACACTCTGAGTAACAGAGATACTGCTTATATAGTGGAGGTAGCCGAGGGGTTAGGATCACAGACCTAAATTCAAAACCCATCTCTACCACTTTTTTGCTGTGGATCCTTGGGTAAATTATCTAATACCATCTAGCCTCCATTTCCCCTTCTGTTAAAATGGAATAGTCAAATAAGTGTGAGAACCAATAAGAAGAGGTACAATATAGTACCACTGAGTCTCATATTAGCTATGTGTCTTGGGGCACTTAACTTGCCCTCTCTGAGTATTAGCTTCTTCAATTAAAATTAAAGTGGGAATGGAAATGATAGTACCTACCACATATGATGGTTGTGAATGTTTGGGAAAACCTGAAATTAACATATGAGAAACATGTGAGAAGATGTGGGATACATACTTGTTTTCCTTTTCCCTGTCCTCCTCCTCAACCCCGTCAAACATATCCCAGCAGGTCAGCATTTGCAGCTATTTGGTGGACAGACAGGGTAGAAGGAAGCAAGGGTGGGCTTCTGAGTTAAGCGAAGCTTGAAGCTAATCCATGGTCTGCATCTAACAACAACCTCCTCCATGGAAAGCAGGAGTTTGCATCTCCTTCTCCCCCTAGTGGGTTGGAACCAACGATAATAAAGCAAGAACCATATTTGTCATAGATGCCTGGCAAATAGCCTCACCTCCGTTGTTTGTGATATCAGTGGCTGGTGTGATTAATGATCCCTGCTGGGAAATTCAGCTGCAGAATTCTCACAATGAGGCGAGTCATGAGGCACTGAGTCCCAGAATGCTCCTGAGCTAGTTGCATGTGGGCTGTGCCCCCCCAGGGATCCTTGGACCATTACTGGGAATCGGATGCTCCAGACCAATGAGGAAAGTTCAAGTCCGTTTGGTTATGTATTTGGGCTTTGTTGTATTCACTGAGATCTGTATAGAAAACAAAATAGCTCTCAAGACTTGAGGATTACGTCAAGATGTGAACCAAAACTATCATACCTGAGAATAAGGCCACAAATGACAAGGTGAGAAACAATGGTTAATGTTCATGTTGCACTTACTCCATGCTATGTTCTGAGATAAGTGTATAAATATGTATTATCTCATCTTTACAAAAACCCTAGGAAGACACCATAAAAATCCCCATTTTACCATATAAGGAAACCAAGGACACAGAAATAAGGTGATCTACTCAAGTTCATACAGTGATGTGGCAGCGTGTGGACTTCAATTCAGATATGCCTAATGACAAAAACTGCTGAAATGATTTTTGAGGGCTGATGGAATTTGGTTGGGATAGGAGGCAGGTAACATCTCACAAATAAAAATTAGGCTTCTCTCCTGGTTCAGTGACTAAGATGTTGGTTCCTTGTTCCAACGCATACACACCCCTTGGGAAGAGAGAGCAGTGATAAGAAAGCAGGAGTTTAGGAAGCTAACTCATGTGATTCTATTGACCAAGGCAGAACTCGAAGAATCTGTTGATCTGATCTGAATACACTGATCCATGGGGTGCCTGGGTGACTCAGTCGGTTAAGCGTCTGATTTTGGCTCAGGTCCTGATCTTGCAGTTCATGAGTTTGAGCTCCAAGTCAGGTTCTGTGCTGACAGCTCAGGGCCTGGGGCCTGCTTCAGATTCTGTCTCCCTCTCTCTCTCTGCCCCTCCCCCTCAAAAAATAAATAAACATTAAAAAAAAATGAATACACTGATCCATGCATATGTGACTCAGCACTATATACCTGAGTGACCAGGTGTTCCAGGCTTGATGCTCTGTGTGTTTGAAGTTTGGCACTGTACCGCATCACTTTGCCTCCCCTGCAGGCCTCCCCTTCCCCAGTGAGCTGTCTTCCTTGAGGACCCAGACCTTACCACGTTCTGTGTGAAACCCCTTGCATTGCCTGCCATGGTCCCTGAGACAAGATCTTCCTCCTCTGTGGTCACTCTGTCTCTACTTGAGTCCTCCTCCAGCCTATCCTCCAGAAAGCTCTGAAAACATGTAAGTTAAATGATGTCACTCCTAGTTTAAAAATCCCTCAGGGACTCTGTCTTTTGGGCCAAATCATCCAAAGACCTTCCTAAACTCATCCCCTGCCATTCACTTACCCACACCTGGCTCTCCAGCCAAGCCCAGTTACCCACAGCATCACAGCTGGTTCTTCCCCACTTTTACTCAGGCTGTTTCCTACTCCTGCAATGTCTCTTCCTCAATTTACTAGCCTAACAGTATAGCCTCAGCAAGTCACCTCACCTCTCTGAGATTCAGATGACCCATCATTACAGTAAGACTAATAATTATGCCTCCCTCACAGTGGTTGGACAATTAAGGAAGACAAGATATGCAAAACAGCCAGAACAGTCACAGCCATTAGTTACTCCAATTGACTATGCTGGGAAGGAGGTCTAACCTTGGCCCAGAATCTTCCTCACCAATAGCACCTTAGTCAATTTTATACTTTTCTAAGGAAGCTTATTTCACTAGCCTGTCCTCTACCCTACAGCTTTTTCCCTCCAGAAAACCTAACTCTGAATGATTCACAGGGAATAAAGAAAAGGTATTTTTTTTCCTCCTATGGCCAAGAGAGAAAAGAGAGGGAGAGATGGATAACCCAAGGAAGAGACAACTTTGGAACAGTCACTGGAGTTGGAGAGATTCAGACCCAAGCTTGGGAATGGGGGACAAGAGGATTGATCACTTCCTTTTCTCTTAGAGAATAACTTGAAGTGTAAGGACAGTCTCATTCAAGACCATATACAGCACTTTCTTGGCAAACTACTACCAATTTGTTGCCCTTTGGGAAAAGTATGAGCAGAAGGGGAAAAAATATTAGAAAAGTATTTTACCCTAAAAGCCCCACAGACTTTTGGATGAATTGCCTGCCACGGCTAGAGCCACAGGGAGGTTTCAAGCAGTTACTCGCCCAAGATTCTCATAAATTGTCAGCTTCAACAGTCGGATGCTAAAATGAACTTGAGGGAGAAGAGAAAGACACATAAACATTAAATACAGAATCTTTCAAGTGTGTCCCTTCATTTCCTGACTGTTTCTTCTCCAAAGGGAATCATTTTCTCTTTTCTTTCTCCTTTTTTTTTCCACTTGACATTGCACAGAGGAGTAGAAAGATAATCAGTTAGATTTCTGATTTACCACACTGACAACCAAGCTCTAAGAGAGAGAGTAGTTCAGGAGAAAAGCATAGTGTGGGAGTCCACAGTCTTGGTTGCTGATCCCCACTCTACCACCTTCCAGTGACATGTCTTCTGGTGAGTTGCTTAACCTCTCCAAGCCCCAGTTTCCTCATCTGCAAAATGGGTAAAACCATGCCTACTACTCAGGATTATTGTGAAATTTAAATGGAGGTATACATCTAAAAGCCAGTATGTAGTATGCACTCAACAAATGACTGTTATTGTTGTTCTTATTGCCGTTATTTCACTTGAATATACTTAAAATACTTCCGTAGTCACCTATAAGAGTCCTAGCACCCTACTCTGTGCCTCAGCACTCTTAATTCCCTGCCCTGCTTCATTTTTCTTCCTAGCCCCTATCAGTACCTGATATACAACATGTATTTCCTTGTTTGTAAGTATCTCTTTCCCTCATAAAGAATGTAAGCTTCTTAAAGGCAAAGATCTTGGTCTACTTTGTTTTACTACAAAAAAGCCAACACTTCTCAAATGCTTAGCACATAGTATATGCTTAATAAATATTTGTTAGATGAATGAATTGCTGAGCTGCAATCATCCGAAAGCTCAATTAGGGCCAAAGATGGTTTCAAGATGGAGTACACACATGGCTGGCAGTTGACGCTGGCTTTCAGCTGGGAGCTCAGCTGGGGCTGTCCCCAGGCGTACTGTCCATGGCCTCTCCACCAGTGTAATCTCAGGGTAGTCAGATTTCTCACACAGCAGTTGGCTTCCCCCAGAGCAAGTGCCTCAAGATGACAAGGTAGAAGCTCTGCCTTTTATTGACCTAAAGGCTCCAAAGTCACAGAGTGTCACTTCTCCCATATTTTATTAGTCAAAGCAGTCACAAGCCCACCCAGGTGCAAGAAGAGGGGACACAGACCTTACTTCTTGAAGGGAGTAGTGTTAAAGGATTTGAGCCATGTTTTAAAACCTCCACAGACATGATCTCAGATGCCTAGAGGTACCAGGTATAAGAAGTAAGTGAAAGGGATGTGGATGAGAGATTAATTTAAGAGAGTGGTGGGGAATGTGGAGGATTGAAGCCTTTTGCCCTGTCTGGAAGGATCATCTGTAACTCAGTTCAAGTGAAGTATGGAATTTCCCAATTTTAAAAACACTGTGTAAAGGGCACCTGGGTGGTTCAGTCAGTTAAGCATCCATCCAACTCTTGACCTTAGCTCAAGTCATAATCTCATGGTTTGTAAGATTGAGCCCCACATTCAGCTCTGCACTAAGAGCATGGAGCCTACTCTCTGGGCTAAGAGGGATTCTCTCCCTCTCTCTCTGTCTCTCTGCCCCTCTCTGAAACAGGAAACAATGGGAATCAGATAAAAGACCTCTTTGGTAGAAATGGGTTGTTCTGAGAGCTGGAAAAAAAAACAAATAAATGGAATAAAGTGATACATTTCTTGACACACCTCCCATCATGTACCAGGCATTTTATATCTATCATTGAATCTCATTCTCACCAAAAACTTCATGGAATAGGCAGAATGACTTTCCTGTCACAGATGAGCAAACTGCCCCTCAGGGTGATTAGGTCCTGAGTCACACAGGTAGAAAGGTGGTAGAGTCCAGGTTAGTAGGCCCCAAGAGCCAAACACACAAACCCTCTGCACCAGACCAGATCCTTGGGAGTTACCCCCAGATGGGGTCAACCAAGCATGAGATGGGAACCAAAGGGCCTTGAAATGGGCCAAAAGGTTTACCATCTTCTACCTGGGCATCTCCTGCTTGGTAGTCTTTATACCAGAAAAACTTCCCTATGATAGTATTAACCAAAATGTTTGGTAATAATAAAAATATCACTTATAGAATGCTCCCCGTGTGCCATCTTCTCTTTGTATGTGTGTGTGTATACATATTTTTTTCATTAAACCCTTAAAATAGTCCATTTTACAGGTGAGATAACTGAGGCATAGAGAAGTTAAGTAACTTGTCTGAGAAAACACAGTAGCACATGGTAGAGTTAGGGTTATAATCTAAGGCTATTTGGCTCAAAGCCTGTTCTCTGAAAACCTAGGCTACCCTGTCTATAAATTCTTCCTATATGCCACCTTAATCAATGAAGTTTGAATGGGCTGTGTCCATTAGCATAGGACTCTCCAGGAGAGGATGGCAAGCTGCCTCTCAAGGGGCCCTGCTGGATTCATTCATTCCTTGTGCCTCACATACCTAAGGCCTGAGGATCCTGCAGTCAGTGGTGTTCAGAGAGACTGAGCCACGCTGGCAAAACTCACAAGAGACTGGCACATATACCAGAATGAACTCACAGTAAATGTGTTCACTTACAATGATTATTTGAAGTGCCAAGAATACCAGAATGCCTCTGCTGGCATGAATAGCACATTCTTCCTTGTCTGGAGCCAAACTGCAATAATTTATCCATTAAGCAAATAATTGTGGAACATCTGCACCGGGGTGAGCAAAAAGTAGGCATAGCAAACAGGTAGTTAGGTAAACATGTAATCAGCCAATCTATGCCAAGATTCCTTGGGCTGTAGGTGACAGAAGACCACTTCTACTTGTTTAAGCAGAAAGTTTATTACATAAAAAAAATATGGAGGGGGGGTGTCTCATAGAATCCATGGACAGGAATTAAACTTTGGTCTCAGGAGGGATAGATATTAAGAACACGAAAAACAGAAATCATGGAATCCTCTTTCTCTTTCTCTCAAATATATTATAAATTGTATTATATATATAAATTACATATATATTTTTATATATGGATTTCTCCGAATTCTCTCTCTCTCCTTCCATGGTCTGTCATATCAGCTTTTCTCTATACATCTCCTTCATTCTTTTCTTGTATTAGAATCCTTGGCTTCACAGAAACTGATTCTGGGTGATTCAAACAGAAAAGGAATTTTTTGAAAGGGTTTTAGGAAGCCCAAATAACAAGACAAAATCAATCAATCAATCAATCAATCAATCAATCAATGAAGGGATAAGGAGAGGCTAGACAGCCAGACACAGCCCAAATCGTACTATAGACAGCCTGGTAAGGATGCCACTGCTGTGGACTACTTTTTGAAAACCAAACATCTCAGCTTGTACACCCTCCACAACTGCTGGCACCAGGTGCCATGCGCTGCTGTGCCACTGCTGCCAGAATATAGTCTCTTCTTCACCTGTATCAGGCTTATAAGCTTTTGTCATGGAAATTTATAATTGCATATAATATACATACATACACAAATATATACACACATATATATATACTATATACACATATGAATAGATACATACATACATACACACACATACACCCAACTAGAGAGTATAGTATAAGGAACTCTCATCACTAACTTAAATAATTCTCAACTCATGGCCCATCCCCACATCTTCCATAGTAATTTTGAATCAAATACCTTTATTTTAATGTTTATCTATTTACTTTGGGAAAGAGTGCACACACACATGCATGCACATGAACACAAGCAAGGGAGGGGCAGAGAGAGAGAGAGAGAGAGAGCTGGAAGGAAGGAGGGAGGGAAGGAGAGAGAGAATCCCAAGCAGGCTCCACACTCAGTGCAGAACCTGAAGTGGGGCTTGATCCCACGACCCTGGGATCATGACCTGAGCCAAAATCAAGAGTCAGGCACTCAACCAACTGAGCCACCCAGGTGCTCCAAAGCAAATACCTATGTCCTATCATTTTGTTCATAGTTACTTCAACATGTATCTCCAAAACAGGGTGTCACAACTTTGACATTCCTAACATCTTGGGTCACACCATTCTTTGTTGAGGGAAAGATTATTATTTCCATTATTACCATTATTATGCTGAGCATAATAGGATGCATAGCAGCATCTCCGGTCTCCATATACTAGATGCTGGTAGCTTTCCTCACTCCTAGTTATAACAAACGAATGTGTCTCCAGACATTGCAAAGGTCTCCTAGGGAGCAAAATTGCCCTTGATTCACACACACACACACACACACGTATATATCTACAAACTATCATCACATTTTAACCTTTAAAATAATTTCTGTCATTAAATGTCAAATCAGAGTTTAAATTTATCTGGTTGTCTCATAAATATTTTGACAATATTTATTTATTATTAGAATAAGACCCATACCTTGCAATTGGTAAACAGATCTCACAAGCCTCTTCTAATACTAAGCTTCATTTTCTCCTTTCTCTTTTTTTTTCCCTTGCAGTTTATTATTTTTTTTGAGAGATCAGGTCTTGTAGAGTTTCCCACAGTCTGAATTTTATTGATTATATATGATGGTTGAATTTAACATGCTCCTCCATTCCCTGGATTTCCTGAAAATTAGTAGTTAGATCTAGAGGTTTGATCTGATTCAGGTTCTATTACTAACTGTTTCATGGTTACAAAGCACATCTTCTATAAGAAGATCATGATGCCAGTTTGCCTCTTTTCTTGGGTAGTAACAGACTTGGCAATCACTTCCTAAATCCTTTATTTCATAGGTATTAAAACTGATGAACTTGTATCATCCCCTCTTCATTAATTAGCTGGAAACTTGACTTCTCGTTGTTTGGTTACCTTAACAAACAGTTTGTAAAGGGAAAGTAGAATGTTTGATTTGTTCCCTTTACTTGCAGTTTTCAAAACAATGCAGTGATAAACTAGCATTCTCCAAACAGAACCTGTGAGTTTTATTGTTGTCATAATCTTGAGCTCGTGAATTAAAACCTATTAGAAAATTTTTCCAGTCCATTTCAGTTCATCACAGTTATATTCCTTTTGATGCTCCATTGTTCCATCTGTAGCCAGTGGTAGCTCTTTCAGGTTGGCTCCTGAGTTCTTTGGAAGCCCCCAGTGGTCTTGAGTAGCTTCCTGCTATAAGAGAATATTCTAGGTTTATGGTGTACATTTCCTGCTCATGACCAGAAGTCAGTCATTTCTCCAAGGAGCCCTAGCTCCTTCCTGTGTGTCTCAAATTCCTGGCAACTCTGGCTGCAGACTGATGCCCTAAGCTGCTGAGCACATCTGGCCAAGAATCACTTGCCTCTGCACCAGTGGCCAGGAGAGCTAGGAAACAAAGATTTCATCTTCTGGACATTTGTGACCAGCTTCTTCCTTCCCACCAAGCTGACAGAGGAGGAAACTTCCCAAATATTGAGAGGGGGCTAAGACAGCAGACAGCCCCTCAAATGACAGATGCCTCCATATCCCTCTCCTTCTCTAAAACAGACTTGTTCAATACGTCCTTTAAAACAGACTTGCTCAGTACACGTGGCTGAATGTGGCTGTCTGACAGCTTGTGGGTTCATACATCCTCCCAGCTCAAGCACCAATAGAAACTGAGTCCCACCTCTAAATTTCCAGGAGCTTTGGTCTGATTGTTCCAATCAATCAGCTTTTGCCTAAGGGTAGGGTCATGCAACACAAACTCTGTTATAGGGGCTCTCCACAGAACATGGAAAACAACAAGCCTCAAAAAAAGAGAGACCTGCCTGAGTAGGCACCCCAAAAAGACATCCACTGCTCAGAACCAGCACTGAAAACTAGATAATGACTCAAACTTTGTAGGCTTTGCATTCTGCAAACTTAATGGACCCCTTTCTGGAGTTCCCAGTATGTGAGTTCCAAGCACCACACCCTAAGCCCCCTACAGTCTTACCTAGCCACTTGTCTCAGTGACATCAGTTACCAATCCCTCTTTTTTCAGTAACAACCACAGCATGCATTCACAGAGTCCACATGTGTGCCAGTCACACCTGTTACCCATTGCACATTCCTTGTCTCTGAATTTTCAAAGCCTCCTGTGCTGGGCACTACCACCCTCATCCCTATTTTTCTGATAGACAAACAAAGGTTTGAAGACACAAATTCCTCCAGATTTTATCACTCTACTCATAAGAGGTAAAGACAGGATTTGAACCCAGGTGGTCTGACACAAGAGCCTGTGCTGTTTAACTGGACACCATTTGCCTCACCAGCCTTTAGGGACACTCAAGTCTTTCCCTGTCCTGTAACTGTAGGGTCTCATGAAGGTGATTATTTCTTTAGTTTTGTTAAGTGTCTTCCTCCTGCAGTTATCTTAAGGATCCACCCGACTTTAAAGTCAATACCCACACACAAAAAATAAATAAATAAAAAATAAACTCAATACCCACACAGCAACTACAAAATAAATTCAATAGCCAGACTGCTGTCACAACCAAAAGAAAAAAAAAGTCTCATTATAAAACTTGTACCCATTAGCATAGATAACGTGGGTTTGTATGGACAATCCAAAAAATATAAACTCACTGCTACAGACTGAATGTTTGTGTCCCACCTTCCCCCAAATTCGTATGTTGAAACCTAATCCCCAGTGTGACAGTATTTGGAGGTGGGACCTTTGGAAGATGCTTAAGGCATGAGGGTGGAGCCCCTATGAAGGGGATCAGTGCCCTTATAAAAGGGACTCCAGAGAGCTCCTTTGCCCTTTTGCTATATGAGGACACAGCTAGAAGACAGCTGTCTTTGAGTCAGGGAGTGGGCTCCTGTCAGACACGAATCTGCCAGCACCTTGATTTTGGACTTCCCAGCTTCAGGAACTGTGAGAAATAAACTTCTGTTGTCCATAAGCTACCCCGTTTAATGTGTTTTGTCATAGCAGCTGAATGGACTGATACTCATTCAATCAGCCAAGAAATATTTGTCAATTGCTGTTTTAGACATGAGGGATAGAGTAGTTAATAGAACAGATGAACAGATAAAGTGCTGGAGGTGGTGTGAGATAGTGAGACAGGCAATAAATAAAAGCAAGAAGTATACGATATGTTAGACAATAAGCGATATAGAGGAAAAACTTAAAAGGAAGATAATAAAAAGTATTGAAGGCAAAAATTTAAAATTTTAGATTGGGCAGAAGGAGACCCATGGAATAGTCATTTGAATAAAGTACAAAAGTGAAGTAGTGTGTAGCTAGCTATCTGAGGAAACATTCCAAGCAGGAATATCATGTACAAAGGCCCGGAGGTAGAGCCTTGTTGCAGGTGTATTCAAGGAACAGTGAGAAGGCGAGTGAGGTGGGAGGTGGGGTAAAGGAGAAGCAGAGCAATAAAGGGGAGAGAACACAGAAACAGTCCTACAGACACTCAACAGTCAAGGTGAAGACTGTGGTTTTTACTCTGGGTGAGATGGGAGCCAGTAGAAGAGCAATATGATCTGACTTATGTCTTCACAGCATCACTCTGGCTATTGTGCAGCAAACAGACACCTCAGTGAGGAAACTGGGAAAGCTGAGAGGCTGTTGCAATAATCCGAGTATAAGCTGATACGGTTCAGCCAGGTGGTGGTAATGGAGGTGGATATATTGATCTTCCTTTCTCGCAAAGGTGGAAGTGACAAGATTTATGGTGGATGTGAGGAAAAGAGAGGAGTCCAGGGGACTCCAAGGTGTGGCCTAAGCAAGTTCTTCAACCTTTAGAACATCCAGATGAGACAGAATGCCACTCAAGTCACCTCCAAGTTGACCATGCTAGCAAGCTGAAGATAATTTTTTCCTTTCCCACTGTATTTTTTTTTTCTTTAACAAGGCAGTTTGAAACCTATTTGTTTGTAACTTAAAAACACCAGAGGATCTCTGCAGGTAAAACAAAACAAAACAAAAAACAAAACAACTGCCTCCCTCCCCCTAAAAGACGGCCACTGTATTTTCAGACCACGGGCTACTAGTAACATCTTCTCTCTGCCTGTCCAGCTTCTGCCCCAGACATACAAAGACATTATTTACCTGAGAGCCAAGTTCAAGTAAAAACATATTTTTCTGGCTTACTGTCCCAGGCAAAATTCCAACACACTGCTGAAATACTGTCAGCCAATCAGTCAAGGATGTGTAAACTCACACTACAAACTGGGAGTGCATGAGAATATGTGTGTCTGTGTGTCTTTAATATACACTTTTTTTTCCAGAGCATACTGAAATCTGGAGAAAACTGGAGTAAGAAAAAAACAAAGATGGGGAAAGGAAAGCATAGCCAGGGTGAGGAGGTTAGACCTAGGGATTTAGGATCATAAATCAACAAGCTGTTGGGTACTAAGAAAGAACTACAAACAAAAACATCTATTTCAAGTCTGCTTACACAGACACACACACACACACACACACTGGACACTTGTCTCTAAGAATACATCTTTATATATTAACCCATTCTCCATCAACCTGGAATAGATTTCTCCTCCAGTACCTCTGCAATGCTGTTTTGCAGCATTCTGAATTTTTCTTTGGAACTAAAGCATTTGTAAAGACTTAGGTATGTCCTCTTACAAAACAAACAAACAAACAAACAAACAAACAAACAAACAAACGTGGTTTCTAATCACAGATGACCAAGAATTCTGAGCTTGATGCATAAGATCTCCTATGAACTAACATATTTCCGGGCCAGGAGGAAGCTTAGTGGTGTGGTTGAAATCTCTGAACAGAATTGGGTTCAAATCCCAGCTCTGCCTCTGTAGAAATCTTGCATAAATGACTTAACTTCTCAAAGCCTCATTTCCCTTATCTGTAGAATGGGAATTATTCTATCTGCCTCCTAGAGGAGCTGGGAAAATCGAATCAGGGAAAACATGAACTTTAGCTTAGCACAATGCCTGGCACAGAGGAAGATCTCAAGATATGTTGCTTATAGCAATTTCACTATTAATAAAAAAGGCCTCAGAGTATCAGTGGTAGGTTTTGCTCTGCATGTCCAGATTCACTGACTTAGAGTACCCACCCCTGGTCTGTTGTGACACCCCATCAGTGGGCTGTGAATATTTAATGGAGCACAGAAGCTTATTTCAACAGCATGTTTTCCTTCGTCGGACTGCGATTTCTTAATTGCTGTAAAGCAGATGTACTTGGGTTTGCCAGCCAAGTTGCAGGAGATCAGTTTCAGGGTTTAGGTTTCAAAACATGACATTGGCACTGGGTTGTTTCATGTTTCCAAGACAATCCCTGGGAATGATATGAGCAGGGCTGGGGGCAGGAGTGGGAGATGGTATTTTCTGACTTAATTAGGACAGGCTCTGAACCCTTGGCTTTCAGCAGACCTAGTGACCTCCTTGACACAGACTGCAGGATGGGGGATGGAGGGATATGGTGGCTGCAATGAGCCCCAAATAAAGTGATAGCAGAGGGAGAAACCTCTGGGTGTCATTGAGGCCAGAGGTTGTTAAATGAGCTCCACAGAACTCTGAGAGGGGATCCATAAACCCCATCATGCCACCCCCACCCTCCCTTTTCATAACATTATCATGATAGGAGCCAACATATATTGAAAACTCGCAATATTCCAGGCATACTTCTAATCAGCTTGCACAGGTTGACACGTTACATCCTTACAACAGCTCCCAGAGGTAGGTGCCATTACAAATCCCCTTTCACAGAAAAGGCAACCATGGCTCAGAGAAGTTAGGTAACAGGTCCAAGGTCACTCAGCTTGTAAGAGCAAGGTGAGGACTCTGACCAGGCAGGCGGTATGCAATTGGCACTCAGACTCTTAAACACTCAGTCTTCAACATCATTATTTCTGCAGGTTTCATGGAATATCTCAGTTTGTTGTGTATGCATGCACATACACCCATGGAAATCACTGGTCTAGACTCAAACAAAAGAAATTACTTTAGACAATGTTCCAGGAGTGTTAGGACCTCTTGCTCTCTTAGCTGCTCCTTGCTAGAACTCAATTGTTCTTTCATTCATTCAACAATTATTCATAGAATAGCTTGTCAGGAAAGGAAAGAGATAGAGGGAGGGAGAAGGAGGAAGAAAGAAGAAAAAGCAATAAAACAATAGGAAAGAATCAGAGAACTATGAATGTCAACTGAATATTTGATGATATAAAGGAAAGGGAGTGCAGCTCTGTGGCTCACAGCATAGTTTCTAGGACCCTGGCTATGAACCATTCTTCAGGACACAGACTGACAAGTGGGGAAGAGGTTTGTTGGTCTGTCATGGGGCAGAAGAGGTCTCAGAGCCATCACCACTGAATGCAATGGGGGACTCTCATGGATCTTGATTTGAAAAAACCAGAAGACATGTTTGAGACAGGAAATATGAATACAGATGGATACTAGATGATATTAAGGATTATTGTTAATTTTGTGAGAGTGCTGATGGCATGAAGAATATGTACAATATGACCTTGGTGGCCTTGTTTCTCTAACAAAAAAAAGCAAAGGAAAAAAAAGAGAGAAAGAATCTATAGGTTAAAACAGACTTTAGAGACATTTCAACCAGTTGCAACATATGGACCTTGTTTGTATGCTGATTCAAACAGACTATAAAAAGAAAAAAAGGAAAGAGATGGAGGGAGAAAGACGGAAAGAAAAGAAAAAGCAATAAAACAATATGAAAGAATCAGACAACTATGAATGTCAACTGAATATTTGATGATATAAGGGAAATTACTGTAAAATGTTTAGGGGTGATCATGGCATTATAGCTATGTTTTTATAGCTATATAGCTATAAAAGAGTCCTTATCTTTTATAGATACATGCTGAAATATTTACAGATAAAATGATAAAAATGCCTGAGACTTGCTTCAAAATAATTGGCAGGGGAGAAAAAGTGGAATATAGATGAGAGTCTAATGCACCAAGACCACCCCAGAATTGATAAGTGTCAAAGCTGACGATGCGTGCAAGGGAAGTTATTACATTATTGTCTCTACTTTTGCCTAGGTTTGAAATTTCCACAATAAAGTTTTTCTCATATTCACATAAGTCAG
This sequence comes from Panthera onca, assembly GCF_046562875.1. Classification (NCBI taxonomy): domain Eukaryota; kingdom Metazoa; phylum Chordata; class Mammalia; order Carnivora; family Felidae; genus Panthera; species Panthera onca. Next base: position 26,208,637 of record NC_138354.1, read on the forward strand.
AGATATAAACTGACATATTTGTAAGTGAGAAAACATTATAGCTGGGATTCACTTTAAAATATTCTAAGAGATGAGGTGCCTGGGCGGCTCAGTTAGTGTCTGACTTCAACTCAGGTCATGATTGCACAGTTCATAGGTTCGAGCCCCACATCGGGTTCTGTGCTGACAGCTCAGAGCCTGGAGCCTGCTTCAGATTTCTCATCTCCCTCTCTCTCTGCCCCTCCCCCACTTGCTCACGTGCACCCGCACGCTGTCTCTTTCAAAAATAAAAAAACATTTAAAAATTTTAAATATTCTAGGAGAAACGTTTAAAATGTAGAAAGAGTTAAATAATATGGCCATGACTTAACTGCTGGAGCTGAGTGATAGATCCATGGGTCTGCATTATTCTATTCTCTCTACTTTTGTTTACATTTGGGACTTTCCTTATAAAGAGGAAGGGAAAAAGAGCTTGGTCTCTGGACCTACAGTAGCTCAGTCTGCATATGGCTCTGCCATTAATTAGCTCTGTGGCCATAAGCAAGTGATATATTCCCTACCTTGGCTTCCTCACCTCCAAAATGAGATAAAAAATAAATAAATAAAACCTATATCCATAGCAGCTTTCTTTGTAATAGCCCCAAACTAGAAACAACCAAATGTCCATCAACAGGGGGGCAGATAAATAAATTGTGATGTATCCATACAACGGAATACCTCTCAGTAATTAAAAGGAATGAACATTCATGCATGCAACAAAATGGATGAATCTCAAAATAACTATGCTCTGTGGATTAGCCAGACAAAAAAGAGTTCATACTGCATGATTCCACTTACATAAAATTTTAGAAAATGCAAACGTCTCCACAGTGGTAGAAAGCATAGCATGGTTACTTGGGGAGGGGTTAGCAGGAAAGCAGGGATAGAAGATTTATAAGGGGGCACAGGGAGTACTTGGGGCTGATGGATATGTTCATCATCTTGATTATGTTTTTTCCCATCAGTGTACATATGTCAAAATGTATCAAATTGTACACTTTAAATATGTGTGGTTTATGGAGCGCCTGGGTGGCTCAGTCGGTTAAGCGTCTGACTTCGGCTCAGGTCACGATCTCGCGGTCCGCGGGTTCGAGCCCCGTGTCGGGCTCTGGGCTGATGGCTCAGAGCCTGGAGCCTGCTTCCGATTCTGTTTCCCTCTCTCTCTGCCCCTCCCCCGTTCATGCTGTGTCTCTCTCTGTCTGAAAAATAAATAAACGTGAAATAAAAAAAAAAAATTAAATATGTGTGGTTTATTTTACGTCAATTATATTTCAATAAAGTTGTTAAGAATAAAATAGAACTTATCTCAGAAAGTTGTGTGTATTAAACAAGTCAGTATATGTAAAATATGTAGAATTGTATCAGGCCCCTGGGGGGCTCTCAGGCACCAATTACTGGGTGTCAGATTCTGTGCTGGGTGTTGAGAGTATAAGAAAAAACAAGGCAGATCAGGGTCTTGAACTCTACCCTCACGAAGCTCTCAGACTTCTCAGGGAAGGAGAGAAAAATTTTAAGGCATTGCAATTGGAAAGAACCACAGGGAATGGGGAATGTAAGTCAGTGAAGGCATCCTGGAAGAAGCAAATTATCAGCTGCAGGCTAGAAGGTAAGTAGGAGTTGGCCAGTAAAGAGTGTGAGAGAAGAATGTTCCAGTCAGAAAGAAAGCACATGCAAAGGCCATGAGGCAGGGGAAAGTATGGCATAGTCAGGAAGTACAAGTTGTTCTACTGGGTGGATTGCAGACGGCATAAGGGTCTGGGAGAGGAAGTGGCAGAGAAGAGACTGATGAAGAACAAGAAGGAGGGGCACCTGGGTGGCTCGGTCAGTTAAGTGTCCAACTCTTGATTTCACCTCAGGCCATGATCTCATGGTTAGTCAGACTGAGCCTTGCATCAGGCCCTGCACTGACAGCACAAAGTCAGCTTGGCATTCTCTCTCTCTCTCTCTCTCTCTCTCTCTCTCTCTCTCTCCCCCCCCCCCCCGCCTCCCCAGCTCATGCTTGCTCGTTTTCTCTCTGTCTCAAAAACAAACATTTTTCAAAAAAAGAACAAGAAGAAGGAGGGAAAAAGAGAAGGAGAAGGGGGAAGAACAGGGGTAGAAGAACCAGTAGCATTTGCTATTTACTATGAGCCAGGCTCTGTACTAAGCATTTTCCATTCATGAAGTCATTTACACTTAACAAACCTACAAGGTGGGTACTATTATTCTCTTTTTACATGTGAGGAAACTAATATACAGAGTGGTTAAACCACTTTATCCAAGATCACACAGCTAGTAAGGATGGCAGGGGGATTCAAATGCAAGCCTGAATGATTCTAACTCTCAGCCATAACCTAACACCCTAGCACCCAGGGAAGGATCAGAGTTTTTCAAGTATTAAAGACAGTCTAGTACCAAAATGAGTCCTTCTCCTTAACCTACTGAAAAGGATTAACAGGAAATTGGGAAGGGAACGACTTTCTCTGGAATACCATCTATGGGAAACACTGATGGGGCAAATATTACCATCCTCTATTTAATGGATGAGGAAACTAAGTATCAGAGAAGTCAAGTAATTGGCCCAAAGTCACACAGCTGGTAAGCTTCAGAGTCTGACTCCAAATCCCAGGCAACACCCTTAAAATTACTTCTCCCTGAAGGTAACATGTCACCCCACTCCTCTTTTGTCCCACTCTTAACAGGCTATGCTGCTACAGAGCTCAGGACTTCTATTTTCACTTCATTGTCAGCCTGGTATCCAGCAAAGCTGTCTGAGGAAGGTCATCATGACCACTGTGGACAGAAAGGGACATCAGACTTCCACTTCTTGAAAGTGGGTGTCAGAATCCTATGACACAGCACTCTCAGCCAGCTCCTCTTTCTTATTGAATTAGCACTGCTTGACACAATCTCTCTTTTGCCATTTTAATGTGATAAGTGGCTAATTTGATTGGGTTCAATGAGATGTAAATGATTGGATTCAATAAAGAACCAAGGAGTGTTCCCTCTACCCTGCTGACCTCATTTCTCATTAGAGGTGCAGCTCTCTGCCCAGAAACACCAAGAGAGGAGATAGAAGCCCTTGTTTGCACCTTCTTGATGAGGAAGACTCCAGGCTTCCCTCTCGTCCAGTTCCAGGGATCTTGCTGAATAGGGAAACCTTGATTCTGTAAAATGGAATCACCACATTTGCAGATCATTACCATACCTGATCATTACCATACCTGTGCCTCCATCAGCGGCACCCAACCCAAAGGGCAGCCTCAGGATGTTTTGTCCAGAATGTATTATGCCACTCCCAAAGCACTATCACCCAGTTTGCACTAGAGTGCAGTGATCATAACACTCCCAGGAGGCACAGGTACAGAGTACTTACTAAATTCCCTGAGGACAGTGTGGCATCCAGACAGGGTTACCAGATAAACTACAGAATGCTATTATATACACAATTTTTAGTGTTAAGTATGTCCCAAATACTGCATGGGACATACTTTTGTTAAAAATTACTCATTGTTTATCTGAAATCCAAATGTAACTGGATTCCTATAGTTTTGTTTGCTAAATCTGGCAACCTTAGATCCAAAACAAATATGGACAGATTAACCTCCAGGAGGGGACAGAATACTCCTTCCATTTTAAGAGTAAAAAAATGAATGGTGGTATGACTTGTGACTTGTGCAAGATACTTAACCTAAGATTCATTTCCTCACATGTAAAAAAAAAAAAGAAAAAGAAAAAAAGGAGATGATAAGAGTATCTACCTCCTAGAGTTTGGTGAATTAATACATGTAATGTAATGTATTAAATGGGTTAATGTATATAAATTGCTTGGAAAAGTCCCCAGCATGGGCGCCTGGGTGGCTCAGTCAGTTAAGCGCCCGACTCTTGGTTTTAGCTCAGGTCATGATCTCATGGTTCATGGGTTCAAGCCCTGCATCGGGCTCCGTACTGACCATGTGGAGCCTGCTCAGGACTCTCTCTCTCTCTGCCCCTCCCCCACTTGAGTGCGCATGCACACTTGTGCATGCGCTCTCTCTCAAAATAAATAAACTTAAAAAAAAAAAAAGTCCTTAGCACATAGTAGACACGATGTAAGAAATTGTGATGGTGATATTGATAACAAAGAGAAGAACGAAAAGAATGAAGAGGATGATAAATCTCAAGATGGGTATAACTGCTACTTCCTGTTAAAATAGGAAGTAAAGATAATGCCTACCTGATGGCTTATATTTTCTCTTTGAAACTTCCAAATGTAGGAGCCATAACCCTACCATTTTGTTCACTGCTGATTCTCTAGTGCCTATCAATACACATGCCATGTGCTAGGTGTGATCAGTATTTGGTGAGAGGAAGAAGGACAGCAGGAAAAAAAAAAAAAGGATGGTAGAGAGGGAGATTTAGGACAAGTTAAGAAAGTTGGGAAAGAAAGGCAGCTGAATACAGTAACACGAGGAATTTAGGCTACACTGAGAATAGATCCCTTGAATTGCAGTGGTGCCAATATAGAATACTCCGGGATTTAATCCAGGAGAACTCCCCAGAACAGATGTAGGTGCAGATAGTCAGAAAGATGCATGGGTCCAGGATGGGGGATTCACCAGTGGTATAAGAGAGGGAGAGCGGAGTGAGGCAGTTGAAGACACTGCTAAGAAGTTAGCTCAAATGATGGACTATGATTCCTAGACTTGACAAGGAAAGGAGTGAAGACACGTGGGGGCTGGCAGAAATAAAGAAAATTGAAGGTGCAGTGGCCATCTTTGCGGGGCGGGGGGGGGGGGGGGGGAGGGTAGTAAGTGAATGAAAAGTTCGAAGGACAGGAGAGTGTGACCTGAGTATGAAGTGTCTACATTTAGGATTTCAGTGATGGAGCAGTTCTGGGTGACCATGAAGTTCAGGTTATGGCCAGAGAGAACGGAGTCCAACTTTCTTATTTAAAATGTAATAGCTCAGACTTATTCTGGAACACCTGCTTGTGTTAAGCTCTGTGACAAGCATGTTTTTTACATCCACTATCTTTTCCATCATTACCTCATTTGATTCCCACAACACTCCAGGAAGTAATCTATCCTTGTTTTAACAAAGGAGAAACTGAATAGAGGATTAATAATTGCCCAAGTTCTCAGGACTATTTAGGGGTAGAACCAGGATTTGCACCCAGGTGAGCTCCAGTGCCCATGGTCCTAGCATCCTCACTATACTGCTTAGGTGGAGAGCAAAAAGGGGCTATAACTCACTCAGAGTGAGGAAGTCAGAACATAAACCATTTTTTTTTTTTTTTTACCTTCAAGGAAAGTGCATTTGGTAAAGTACTCTGGCACACAGCACGAATCCACTTCCTGGGATGTTAGTTAGCCTCCAAGATGGCCCTCAAAGAGTCCTGCCTCCTAGTCTCCATACCTTCTTATACTATACCAGCCTTGGTCTGTGTGACCAATAGAATGTGGCAGAAGTAATGATAAGTCACCTCCAAGATTATGTGATAAAAGGTACTATGGCTTTTGTCTGGGTTTACTTAGATCATTTACTCTGCAGGAGTCTAGGTGCCAGAGTGTGAGGACACTCAGGTACCCAATAGAGAAGCCCACATGGCAAGGAGCTGAGGCCTGTAGTCAACAGCCAGCCAGGAAGTGAAGCCACCAACAATCACGTGAGTGAACACGGAAGCAACTGCAACTCCAAGCATCACTTGGACACATTGCTTAAATTCTCTGAGGTTCATTTTCCTATTCTTTAAAATGGGAATAATAATGGCATCTGGGTGGTTCAGTCGGTTAAGCATCCAACTCTTGATTTCAGCTCAAGTCATAATTTCATGGTTTGTGGGACTGAGCCCCACAATGGGTCCTGACAGCATGGAGCCTGCTTGGGATATTCTCTCTCCCTCTCTCTCTCTCTCTCTCTCTCTTTCTCTCTCTCTTTGCCGCTGCCCTGCTCATGTACACATTTCTCTCTCTCTCTCTCTCAAAATAAATAAATATATTTTTAAAAATTAAAAATAAAATGGGGATAATAGTACTCACCTCTGAGAGTTGTTGACAAGGATAATGACTAGCACAACCATATAAAAACCTGACACACAAGTACTTAATAAACATTGGCTATTATAGTATTAATGCTATTATTAGAATTAGTAGTATTAAAGCTGAGTAAGAACGGCAAAAAAAAAAAATGCAAGAATCTCTGTTACCTAAAGTATCTGTTCAGAAACTACACAGAGTTTTGAAATAAGATAAATAAATCTGCCAGTGCAATGGCCTGCAAAGAACACAGACAAGTGTTGATTGTGTAAGGCATGGAAAATCATCCCAAATGGTGCTTCTGGGTATTCCCAACTCAAACACCCAAATGTGTACCCCTGGCATCAGGCCTAGATGCTGGCAGGTGGCTGACTTCCAGGCGCTGCACATTTCATCTGCGCTGGACTCCTCAGGCCATCAAAGAAGTGAGTCAAAGGCTTAGTCACTGTTGGCATGTAGCAGAGGTTAGATTAGGGAAGGAATTGAACTCAGAAGCAGAGCCTTGTCAGGAAAGACCTCAACCATGCCACCTCTCCCTGGCCACTGGAAATCCCTGGTTGCTCCAGAGGTGCCCCCACTTCAGGGGAGCACAGGCAGGGAATGGGAGCCTGAGATGAAATCAATCCTGTATTTAAAGGAATCCTACCTGGCGCCTGGGTGGCTCAGTCGGTTAAGCGTCCGACTTCGGCTCAGGTCACGATCTCACTGTCCGTGAATTAGAGCCCCGCGTCGGGCTCTGGGCTGACTGCTCAGAGCCTGGAGCCTGTTTCAGATTCTGTGTCTCCCTCTCTCTCTGACCCTCCCCCATTCATGCTCTGTCTCTCTCTGTCTCAAACATAAATAAACGTTAAAAAAAAAATGAAAAAATAAAGGAATCCTGCATAGGAGCTTATTTCCAAATCTTAGTGATAAGAACTAGGACTCCAGGGTCAATTCCAGCCCCAGTTCAGCCACATACTAACTAGTTGCATGTCCTTGGGCAAATAACTTTACATATCTGGTCCTTGATTTCTTCACTGTAAAATGGTGAATGTCGCTGCCTCCCTGACAGGGTTTGTGAGGTTAAAGCAAGATAACACATGTAAATCAAGGGACCTAGCACATAGTAGGTCCTCAATTAATGGTATCTAGACATTTACCAGGGTTTGCTCCATGGGGATAATTAAACTGCCTTCAGGTTGTTTCTGTGAGGACTAAACAAGGTGATAGGAGTCACAGGCATGCTCTGCACACAGTGGGTCCCCAACAAGATGAATTCCATTCTTTCCAGTAGTTCCTAAAATCTCTCCTTCTTCAAAGAGTCTTCCCAGGCTAGTCAGAAAAGGAATGGTAAATACCTCAGGCTTCTTGGCCAAATTTGAAGTCCCCTTGACATGATCACTAAGGTAGAGATTGGCTAGTTGGTCACCAAACATGTTCTCTTCTTCTTGGGCATATGACTAAACCACATTTCCCAGCATCTTTTGCAGTTATGTGTGGCCATGTGACTGAATTACAGGCAAAGGATGTGGACAGAAGTGATGGGAGCTGCTTCCATGCCTCACCCTTGAAGATCTCACTTCCCCTTCATGTTCTCTCCCTCATTCTCTGGTTAGATGTAGAAGATTTCAAGGCTCCAGAGGAGGGAGCAGAGCCACAAGATGGAAAAAACCTGGTTCCTGGAATCACAACCACCCCAAAGACCAGAACAACCACAATGACCCACTACATGAGTGAGAAATAAACTTTACAGTATTTGCACTACTGGATCTAGGGATTGGTTTGTTTCAACAGCTGGCATTACAATCAGCATCTGGAGAATCCCACTCCAAATCCCCACTGCAAAGAAGACCAAATGGATTTAATGAACTTGGCTCTCCCAGCGATCTGAGATTCATATATTCCATCTGCAAATATGAATGCTTTTGACTTCAAAACTGTCATAAAAGAATAGCTCATGGGGAATTAATCTAGAAGGTACTACCTACCCATAATAAGATCCATCATTTCTCAGAGTATGCCAGCCACTGTTTCAAGTACTACATATGCTTGATCTCATATACTCCTCACAATAATGATAGGCAATAAATGTTATTAAGCCTATTTTACCATGGAGTGACTGAGGATGAGTGGAATTAAGTCACATCTTCTCATTTCACAACAGAGAACTGCTATTATGGCATGAGACACTGATGGTTCCATTGTATCAGGAGCTACAAGAGGAAGAGGTCTGCCCTGGGGTGTCTGGGAGCTAAGAGGGAACAGGAAAGTTCCTGGGGGGTATGGGGAGATGACAATGCTGTTATTTCCAGATCATGAGAACAGACCAATGCCCAGACATTGATACATTTACCCTAGGTCAGCCCTGCCCAGTGTCACATATTTGATGTAGACATTTCATTTGTCTATTACCAGTATCCACCAGAGGCATATGCACATCTGTGGGTTTGGAAGCTTTCCACTTACCTTTCCACACCAACCATTAAATGGTTCTCTTTTGAATTCTCAGGACATTTTGTCTGTACCTCTCTCTGTGTGAAGTCAGGCAAGTTACTTAATGCCTCTGGGCATTAATGTTTTCATCCACAAAAGAGACAATAACAGTTCCAATTTCCTTGGGTGGTTGTGAAAATTAAATAATATATGTGAAGTGTTTAGTATATACTAAGTGGCAAACAATTGGGCGTATACACATATGTATGTGCATAGACATACTTTCTGTCTGTCTGCCTATCTTCTAAAGATAATATTAACTCCTCTGGTGTCAGGAGAATTTACTAAAATAACATATTTCCAGTCAGCACAGCAGCTATACAAAGAAACATTCAACGAATCCTAGCTGGTGTTATTACTGCAAGCCACCCACCATCAGCATTAGATTGGGATGAAGAAGTCCCTGGTTTGAGTCCTGGGTCTCCCTAAATAGGCAACTTTGGCCAGGGAAATACATCTTTCTATGCCTCAGTCTTTATGTCAACAACATGAAAATAATGATGCTCACCGTGGGGAACTTTTTTTAAAGTATTGAACAGTATATAAAAATATTCTATAGATGGTAATAAACTTTTTAAATGTGTATAATTACAGTTATTTGGGGACGTGCCCTTTATAGTCTTGTTAACAGGAAACAGATTTTGCTTCTTTAGCCCCCCAGCACCCAACACGATGACTGGCACATAGCAGGTGCCCAACAAATGCTAAACAACTGAGTGAATGAACAAATGTATGAATGAAGAGTTTGTATATCTGTTTTTTGAGCTTCCAGGACTCAAGTTTTTTTTTTTGTCTCTGATGTAAATTTCTCTTGGAATAATAAGCTATGTAACCTACCAGTCCAAGGCCTCAAGCTTGATTTTCGATAATAATGATGAGGACTTTCCAAACACTTCCCGATAAGCATAACAATAATAATAATTGAATGCTTTACTTTCAAAGTGCCTTTACATCTGTCATTGCATTTTATTCTGTCAGTGCCCTTATAAAAGTAAGAGTTATTATTTTCATTTTGCAAATGGAAAAAAAATTGAGGCTGAGAAAGAAAATGCAATTTTCCCAACTCTGTGAGCCAATGGCCTCTCTGGAACTTCTAGGAGAAACCTGATTTAAGTTATTCTTTCCCCTCCTAAGAAATCTGAGTGGCCTGATTTAAAGATTTGGAAAAATGCCTTCATTATTGGTATCTTGCAGAGCTCACTCTAGGTTAGCTATTTGCTCAACTGGCTAAATGGCATCATCTTCTACACAATTGGCCAATCTAGAAATTTGGAAATTATCCCAGGTTCCTCCCTGTCTCTTGTGTCCTTCCATTCCATAACCCCACATACCTGCACACTCAGACATATGCATGTACAAACCTGTTTCATCCATTTTCCCTCTAAAACATCTCTACAACCTTACCTATCTCCACTACCTATACACTAGGTGGGGCCACCATCACTTCTCACCTGGATGACTGCAAAACCCCTGAATGACCACTTTGCCTCCATCCTGGCCCCTCTGACCATCCCCCACAACCTGAGTGATCTCTTAAACATACAGATTATATTCCATAGCCTTAAGATGGAACCCAAACTCTTCACTATGACCCAGCCAGCTGTTCAGGATGTGCTCTCTGCTCTCCTGACTTTCTCTCTGGCCACCACTCCATCATACTCACATTCCCACCAGAGGGAAGTCCTTGAAATTCCTAGAATTTCCTGCTCTCTCTGGCCCCTGGTCCTTCACACATATTGTCCCCTCCCTCTTCTGGGAAGACCTGTCTCTCCTCCTTACTTTCTGTTCTCCAGGACATGACCTAAACATCCCAGCCTCAAGGAACCCTCCCTTGTTCTTGCAATCCCCTGTGCTTCCCTTATCAATACACTTTGTCATTTCTGTGGCCCCACTACCAGCTGTGAGAGCTAAGTAAAACTGTATTCAGCCATCATTTTCAAATGAATTCCACTCCTGTCCAAAGTTCTCCCAAAAACTGTGATTGCAGGGCAAGAGAGGAACTTCACAGTCTCCTCTGGCTGACCACATTATGCCTAATGGGAAACTCTAGGCCTTCTCCAGCTTTCACATTAAAAACCACTCTCACCATTACAAAGGGGATTGTTTGACTTTCCTATAATGTTTGGAGGTTCCCAGAACAGTATCAAGATACTTTACAGAAACACATATCCTTCTCCCATTTTGTTGGAACATTCCATTTAGATGCTTCTACCATTCCCCCCTCCATATCTCCTACAAAACAGCTTAGCAAATCCTTGGGGTTTCACTCTCTAAACCAATAAAGTAGCCAAGAGCCACATGGGGGTACTGAGCACTTGAAATGTGACTAGTCCAAATGGAGACCCATCATAACCATAAAATATACACTGAATTTTGAAAACATAGCACAAAAAAAGAATGCCAAATACCTCACCAATAATTTTAATATGATAATATTTAAATATAATAAATAATTTCACTTGTTTCTTTTTAACTTTCAATGTGGCTCCTTGAAAATTTTGAAATTCATATGTAGCTCACACTGTATTACTACTGGACAGCACTGGTCTAAACCACTGAGCTCACATGGGTGAGTTAGGCATGTTTCTTCAGAAGAAATTCCAGTGCCAGGTTTTAAGATGATGTTTAATATCTATTCCTTCATACATCATAGGGTGAAGACACTATAGCTCAGAAGTTCATCTTCTCTTGGTCTGTTTCCCAGTGATAAAATAAGGAGAGAGTTGTTCATTTGACAAATTGTTCTCAAATACCACAAAGCAACTGGCCCTGGGGATACAGATATGAATGAAAGGGCATGGAACCTACCCTCAGGGATAGACCAAGGGGAACTTTATGATCCCTAAAATTTCCACATCACTTCAAATTTCCAATTTTCAGTTGCACAGTCTAGGATTCCTCCACTTGGGGTCTAAACATGAGGAAGTCAGGGTCTTGAAACTTGAAAGGTATTTTTCTACAGAAACGGCATTATAAAACATGTAATATAAGGTCCCAGACTACCTCTGTACAACCTTTTTAATTGATAATTACAGTAATATTTATTCTGTACAAAACATTGTGCACTGTCTCATCTAACTTTCCTATCAACCATGAGAGTTAGACATTAACATATTGCCTTTTCAGAATAAGGACCTGAGGTTCAAAGAAGTTTAGTAGTTGCCTGAGTGCACACAGTTGGAAAATGCTAAAACTGGTATTTCACAAAGATTTGTGTAGGTGTGGAGGAGAGGGGGTTGAAAACCATGGCATGTTTCCTTAAGTGGAGATAAAAGCTCTTCCTACTTTCTCTCTACCAGAGACTCCATTAAATTTTCTTGCTGGCTTTCTTGGAATGTGTTCCAAGCATGAACGCTGGAAGAACCCTGAAATAAATAGAACTTTTTTCAGTTGCAATTTGTAACTTACAAGGGACAGAAAACCCAATATACACAGTTTAAGCCTAACAATGATAGGGATGGAGTCAGAATTATTATTGGCTCAGCAATTTCAAAGTTAAGGGATATTTAGCTTCCAGCACAACTTTCAGGGGCTCAACCCACACCATCAGGACCTGGTATCTATCCACCTCTTTTCATCTTGTTCTCCTGAATTCTCTCCAGGCTTTTTGTTCTCTTGAACTCTAATCTCCTACAATCCCTATCCTTCATAGCAGCAAGATTCTCTTCCCTGGAGGTATCACAAAAAGTTCCATAATTTTCTCTAGTTGGTTTTAAAAGGGTCACATGTCCACCTACAAACCAATCATTGTGGTCAGGGGATGGAATGCTCTGATTGGCCAAAGCTAGGTCACATACTCACTCTTGAACCTGGGGGATATGGCCAATCCCACCCAAACCACCCACCTGAGATGAGTGGAAAGTGTTTTCCCGAAGGAAATTTGCTGTTACCAGAGTAGGCAAAGAAATGGATGATGGACAGGCAAACCCCACAAATATTAACTTTAGCATTTATGGCTAGTGGTATGCAGGTAAACTGGCTCTCAGGAAAAGAAACAAACCTTGGTTTGTAACATTTGAAGATGTCACTGATGTAAATAATCCCACCATGACTAAACCACCACCATCCTTGCAGAGAGGAGGTATTTATAAGAGAAAAGAATTTTTTTAGCCCCTTTGTGTTTTCAATTTTATTAACTGAAAGTCTAAGGCTCTTATAATCTCAGAAGACCTCCTTCCTCACATCCCCAGAGCTAGAGGAGAAGCAAGGGACAACTCCAATGACCTCAGGGTAGCCAGTTACAATTCTTGAGAGAGTGTAGAAAGTTCCATCACTCACTCACCCAGAATCTCTAGCAAAAGCACATATGGCCTAAACTAAAGCTCTTCTTCCTACCTTAGGATTTGTGTTTAATGTTATTATCAAAACACTGATTCAAAGAAATTCTGCCTTCTGTGAACATCTGTTGCCACTGATTAGAAACCACTTAGCACCAAGCCATTTTCCATTTGCCCAATATTAACTGCAAACAGACACCATGGCCAAGTTCTTCCAAATAACTTGTAATAAACTGGGATGTTTCCTTAAATGTACATGCAGATGAAGACTCACCATAGCAACGAGGAGCACCAGGAAGCAAAATGCATTACTGTGAACATGAAGGTAGCTGCATTAGTCTGGGTTCTCATAGAAACAAAACCAATAGGAGATATATACACAGACACAGATATAGAAACAAATGTAGATATTTACTATAAGGAATTGGCCCACATGATAATGGGAGCTAAAAAGTTCAAGATCTGCAGTTGGCAAGCTGGAGATCCAGAAGAGAATCAATGGTGGAAGTTCCAGTCCAAGTCTTTGGGCTGATAGTATAGTTGCAGTCTGAGTCTGAGTTCAGAGGCAGGAAAAGACTGATGTCCCAACTCAAAAATAGTCAGGCAGGGAGAAAAGGTTCTTTCTCACTCAAGTTTTGAGTATATTCATGCCTTCAACAGATTCGCTGAGGCCCACTCACATTAGGGAGGCCACTCTGCTTTCCTCAGTGTAAAGATACAAATGTTAATCTAATCCAGGAACACCCACACAAACACACTCAGAAATGTTTAATCAAACATCTGGGTACCCCAGGCCCAGTCAAGTTGACACATAAAATTAACCATCAGAGTAGCCATTTCCACTATATTCCAAGTGTCCAAAAATGGTGTAATAATCTGAGATCTTATATTACATGTTTTATAATGGAGTGTCCATAGAAAAATATGCTACAAGTCAAAACTTCTGACTTCCTCATATTTGAATATGAAATTAGTGGAGGGAATCCTAGGCCGAGCCACTGAATATTAGAAATTAGAGGTGAGGTAGATGTTTCTCAAGCTACAAGGGATCATAAAATTCCTATTGGTCTAGACTTGTGGGTGGGCATAAGAAAGTGATTAAGAACTCAGCCTGTGGCTTCAGATAGACCTGGTTATACATCACATCACTGTCACTTTCTAGCTGAGTGACCATGAGCATATTTTTTTAACTTCTCTGAGCTTAAGTTTCAATCTCTACACTGAGAATAATAGTGCCTGCTTCCCATATAAAAATGGTTTGTGAAGACACAAAGAGTTTTAGCAATGAGTCTAGGACTCCCAGTTGATAGGCTCCCAAATAGTAACAAATAATTTTTTAATAGATTTTAAATTTCAATATAGTTCCCTAATTCAAAATACCCGCCATGTACAGCAGATTCTAAATTATTGAAGAGAGAAGGGTGAGAAATGGATGAGCTATGTTCAAGTGGTCTAGAAAAAGGGTTGTTTCACAGCCCATTTGCTTGGAAGAATGCAAGACTTCAACACAAGTGAGTTTTGAACTTCCTTTGCTTGTGAAGTACTTCTTTCCATCAGCATTTAGTATAACCTACTGTACTGGTTGCTACAGGGTTCACAAAAAACAAATAAACAAGCAAACAAAAAACAGAAGACCTGGAAGATCAGGAAATGTAGTGACTAGTGTGTGGACAGGGAGAAGACAGCCCTGGATTCAAAGCCCAGGTCTGCCACTTTCTGGCTGTGTGACCTTGGCAGGTTATCTAACCTCAACAGATTGGATGAATGAAAGTTGTCCTTATCTGACAGCATCATTTTGAGGATTCAGTGAGCTAATGACTGCAAAATATCTGGTACCTAGTTAAGAACAGTGTTAGACCCTTCTTCTGCCCACAGGCGGCAGCTGACTTTCTGGGAGAGAAAAGAGGATACACAGAGATGCCATAGCTACCATTTGTGTTATGTTTTCAATGAGCTGAGGATTCACATGTTGATTTGTCAAGTTCTTCACAATGTTATAGGAAACTAAGAAAGAAAGGTAATTTTTCTACTCTCACCAATGCTGGAATAAAGGACCCTTGTTGGGAAAAAAAAAATAGCCCTATCAAGGAATCAAGCTGAAGTTACCTTGAAGAAGGTGGAGGAAGAGAAAATAGAGCAGCAGAAGCAGAGAAAGAGGTACCCTGAGATGGGGAGCCAGTCCCATGAGGAAAAGAACCCTGGACCCTGTTGCTATCCAGGTCCAAGAAGTAAAGATCCAAGTTAGCAAAAACACAATTTCAGGGGTCCATTTCCTTGGGCAAACCTCGGCAGGCTGAGGGAACCCTTGAAAGAATAGGAGCGCCCCCCCCCCCAGAGAGTGGGGGACAAAAGATCAGCTGGGGTACCCACAAAAAGAACAGCAAGGGTGGAGAACTGAGGACCAAGGATGGACCCTTTTTCAGTCTTCTTGAGACCATGAGGTCCTAAATAAGATTCCAATAGGAAGCAGGCTGGAACCCCATCAACTAAGTAAATGACCCCAGAAATCAATTTAATTTGTTTCAGGAAAAAATGATATATTTCTTGAATCTGAATGTCATTCACGGGATTATAAGAGCTTGTTAGGGACTTTCATATTCTGTCTAGCAAGCATTCATCAAGCACCGAATCCTGCAAGCCATCCTATGAGGTAGTCTTCATTAATTCCACTTGACAGAGGAGGAAACTGAGGCAACAAGGCTGGCAACAACTTGGTTTTGGCCACAGTTAGTTAGGATTAATGAAAGAACATTCATAGCACCAACTATAATATCTGGCAAGTAGTAGGTGTTTAACACATATTTGCTGAATTGATGACTGAATAAACAAAATAGGTAATTTCTCAACAAAAGCCAACTGAAAAAGCAAAACTAGGTAAAAATAATAGCTGACAGGTGCCAAAACCCTTTTAGAATTTCCCCACTCATCTAATCCCCACACAACCCTAAGGTGTTTTGTCCTCATTTTACAGATGAACAGACTGAGGTTGGAATGATTTGGACATTTGCTTCCAGTCACATATCTGGAAAGAGGCAGAGCTGACATTTAAACTCAAGATGCCTGGATCCACAGGCCAGGTTTTTAAGTATTAT
This sequence comes from Panthera onca, assembly GCF_046562875.1. Classification (NCBI taxonomy): domain Eukaryota; kingdom Metazoa; phylum Chordata; class Mammalia; order Carnivora; family Felidae; genus Panthera; species Panthera onca. The sequence continues at coordinate 26,224,492 of NC_138354.1, forward strand.
ATTATTCAGTGTGTGGATGGGATGCAGAGTGAAGGAGCAATCCTGGAAGGTGGCACAACAGGGCCTCACTTTTCTCTAAGATTGGGAAACTGGTAACATGAAGCTAGGGAGAGAAAATTAACCTCAAACTCTAGCTCAATTGCTTTCTAACTCTGTGATTTCAGGCAAGTGACTTAGCCTTTCTGAGACACAGTAAGATGGAAATGACAAGAAATTGTGGAGGGGGAGAATGAAATAATAGGCATACAGCCCCCATATCAATGCTCAAGGATGGTGAAATGGAAATAAATGGTAATAAACATAACGATCGCAACAGTAACTAGAATGGCAGCTATAATAAAGACTGGCAGCTATATAATAATCACTGATGACACCATAGATGAAAGAGGAGGAGGAAGAAGTTGGAGAAGGAGGAAGAGGAGGAGCTTCCAGGAAGAAGGGACTTCTAAAATGGGTTTTGAAAACAGGGAGGAACACTGAAATCAGAGCAGAAAATATTCCCCAAATTGGGTGCGGGGTGGGGGCTTGGGGGGACCAGCACATCAAGAGACACAGACATAAAATCTTGAAGCCCACTCTTTCCCAGGCCATGTGGTAGACATCAAGAAGGAGAGGAGAGCCCCCAGACAGATGCACAAAAGAGGCAGCACTTGCCAACACAAGGCCCAGCAGACCAAACCCCTACAGCCACTTTCCAGCAAATCTGAGGTTACAGCCCAGGTGACTTCACTTAGGGACAATGGATGGCACACGCCTCCCTCAAATCACCACAAGATTGAATTTCCAGCCACATCTTCCAGACACATCCATTTTGGCAGAGATACTATTTGCAGGGACCAATCCGAAGCCGTGTCTTAAATGCAATTCACCTAATCGGAGTAACCTCCTCCTGGTGACCTGAGTCACACCCAGACAGACACCACTTGTGTTTGAAAGGTTAGGTTTGCCTGAAGCAGTTGAGCGGAAACCCAAATTCAGAGAACAATTTGCTGCTCATAAGGAGCCATCACTCAGAAATGCACTGACTGGACTCGAAAAATCAGGCCATCACCCATGGCTCCTGTGTTGCTCTACCTATACTGGATGACCTTGAGGTATGAGGCCTCCAAGACTCAGAGTCTGAGGAAAATTTCTCTTATTCAACAAAGACCCCAGAGAAGCCTGAATGAGAAGCAAAATTCTAAGAGAAGACAGACTGAGTCTCAGACTTCTTCCCTCTTCCATTAACAGGGCTTGCACTTGTTGGTTCCTTACAGACCTTGGCCAGGCTACTCAAAGTGTCATCCATGGACCAGCACTGGCAGCATCACCCAGGAGCCTGTTAGAAATGCAAAATCTCAGGCCCCAGCCCAGGCTTGCAAAATCAGAATCTGCATTTTAACAAAATCCCCACATGATTCCTGCACACATTAGTGTAAGAAGTGCTGTTTGAAAAGAATCACAGCTTCTGAACCCATGTAGTTAGAAATCCATCCCTTTGGAGAAAGCAGGAAAAGACCTCTCTGACCTCAGCCGTAGCAATTTCTTACTTGACACATCCCCAAAGGCAAGGGAATTAAAAGAAAAAATGAACTACTGGGACCTTATGAAGATAAAAAGCTTCTGCACAGCAAAGGAAACAACCAACAAAACTAAAAGGCAACCAACGGAATGGGAAAAGATATTTGCAAATGACATATCCGACAAAGGGCTAGTATCCAAAATCTATAAAGAGCTCACCAAACTCCATACCCGAAAAACAAATAACCCAGTGAAGAAATGGGCAGAAAATATGAATAGACACTTCTCTAAAGAAGACCTCCAGATGGCCAACAGGCACATGAAAAGATGCTCAACATCGCTCCTTATCAGGGAAATACAAATCAAAACCACACTCAGATACCACCTCACGCCAGTCAGAGTGGCCAAAATGAACAAATCAGGAGACTATAGATGCCGGTGAGGATGTGGAGAAACGGGAACCCTCTTGCACTGTTGGTGGGAATGCAAACTGGTGCAGCCATTCTGGAAAACAGTGTGGAGGTTCCTCCAAAAATTAAAAATAGACCTACCCTATGACCCAGCAGTAGCACTGCTAGGAATTTACCCAAGGGATACAGGAGTCCTGATGCATAGGGGAACTTGTACCCCAATGTTTATAGCAGCACTCTCAACAATAGCCAAATGATGGAAAGAGCCTAAATGTCCATCAATTGATGAATGGATAAAGAAATTGTGGTTTATATACACAATGGAGTACTACGTGGCAATGAGAAAGAATGAAATATGGTCCTTTGTAGCAACATGGATGGAACTGGAGAGTGTGATGCTAAGTGAAATAAGCCATACAGAGAAAGACAGATACCATATGGTTTCACTCTTATGTGGATCCTGAGAAACTTAACAGAAACCATGGGGGAGGGGAAGGAAAAAAAAAAAAAGAGGTTAGAGTGGAAGAGAGCCAAAGCATAAGAGACTCTTAAAAACTGAGAACAAACTGAGGGTTGATGGGGGGTGGGAGGGAGGCGATGGGTATTGAGGAGGGCACCTTTTGGGATGAGCACTGGGTGTTGTATGGAAACCAATTTGACAATAAACTTCATATATTGAAAAAAAAAGAAAAAGAAAAAGAAATCCATCCCTTTGAATGTCACTAAAGGGAAAGCAGTCAGAAGTCCATGAAAAAGTCAGGATGGCTACCATTTATCAAGTGTCTCTGACATGCCAAGGACTTGCCAGATATCTTCTCATCTGTCCATCTCCCCACTTTACAGATGTTAGCACTGAAATTCAGAGAGGTAAAGCAACTTGTACTAGGTTATCCATCTAGTGAGCAACAGAGCTGGGCCAATTGTGGTTCATCCTTAGAGGCTGGGGATATGGCTCCCCTTCCCAGAGCATATGGCCATAGGCTTTATTGTCAAGGAAGAGAGCAGGATGGCTCTTGTATGGAAGACCAACAGTTTCAGCCATGTCTGGACTAGAAAAGTGGAATTCTTCCATAGAGACTTGAGGCTCAAAAAACTAGAGACAAGTATCTTAAAAGAGAGTAGTCACAGGCTAAGAGAAGAGAAAATCTAAAGCAGGGAATGAGTCCTCTATTAGTGTCAGGACACCCAAATGCTATTTTTAACATATCACTAGTCCTTACAATAGCACAGCAAGAAAGGGATCTAGCCATGAAGGCTACTTGAGCCCCATGACCTGATTTCTTTCACACACAGGCTCTATCATTTACTCATCTATGGAGATGGATAAACTGGTGTGTAGAGATGATATCAACTGCCCCCCAAAAAACTAGTCTCCTATGACACACAAGATGATAAGGTCTTGAACTAAGACAGTGACATAAGGAATAAGAAAGAGGAAATAAATGGAGATTCCACAAAAGAATAATCTGCCAACATGGGTTATTATTCAAATGAGGAAGGCAAAGATGACATTAAAGGTCATTCTGAAATTTAAAGTTGACCACTGTTAAGCATGATCAAAACACTCATTATCCCTACCTAAATAATAAAATGTTTAGGGGTTAATTCCTAAATGTTCGAGAAAGATACTGACCTGTTCCATCATGTGTCATCCTCTTCTTCCATGCCCTTCTCCCGAATGCTTTCAGTAATTTCCAGAGAGAACTAAGTGAGACCAGAGGCAACGAACTCCAAATAAAATAGCTCTTGTCCATGGGGAAGGAGTGCCCATGGAAGCCTGAAACATCTCCCACCCAATGGAGACGCCTGGGATGCCCCCAGATGATTCTGATGTTCACCTGACGTCTACACACACACTTTCCTCCTCTCATCTCCCACCTCTCCTTCTGTCCCCTCATGGAATTGGCCATTCATCTTAAGTCATGAGGGAATGGAGAGCAATTCCTCCCACTTCAACTTCCTACCTCCTCCAAAGATAGAGAATCCTTTGAACCAAATATTTAAAGAAGGGCTTTTCCCTAAGTACGTAAAAGTCTTTAAGCCTAATTTCCAACTGAAAACAAATCCAAATGAATGCTAACATGTCCCCACATAAAGAACCCCAATCAAGGCTGACACATCTACAGAAATACAGAATCTTGGATGTAGAGAACTATGGAGATGACCTTCTAATTGCTCATTCAGTTCCTATTGAATGAAAACTCACATCTACTATTGCCTCATTCAAATCCCTCTTCCACAAATCTCTCAAGAGTGAGATTTTAAAAATCCAAATCTGATTGTCATTTTTCCGCTTAGAACCTTTTAATGGCTTCTCATTGCACGTAAGATAAAATCTGAACCCCTTCATGTGGCCTGTGAGGTTTTACATGATTGGGTCCCTGTCTACTTCTTGCAAATTCTCTGGTGCCTCTTTCATCCTTACTCTGTAAGTCAGTGTCACCCTTAGATCTGAAAAAGAAGGGTCCCCATGCTGGGCCCGCACAAGTCAGACCATCCACATATCACAAACACACAGAAAAATAAACATATTGCAGAACACTAGGACAACTCTTAAGAAAACTTGAGATCTGGCATTAGTACCAGCACAGTGGGTGCTATACCCTAAATAACAACCCTCATGTCTAACATGATTCAACCCACAAGGAAATGCTTCTCTGCATCCTTTGCTCTGTATCTTTAAAACAAAAGGCAACTGTATTCAAATGCCATGAAGTGTCCCTGCTCATCTTGAAACAAAAAGTGCCTTGGAAAGTAGAGATTTTAGCATTGAAAACACTTAGGTAAGAGAAAAAACGAATTAATTAATGTGCCACATCCTTCCTCTCAGATAACACGAATGCAAAATAGTTCTACAAAATGAAGCACTGTTTCCTAGGAATACCAAGCAACCATTTTCTTGCTTCCCTTCATGTTGTAATACATAGGTCCAGAGGCACTCACAAATTAGCACAATATTTGCAATGGATCTGACACGGCAGCTGAGAAATATTTTGCAATATTAATTTATATTACTCTGAAGTTTGTATGTATGTAGGTCTAGATTCCATTCATGACAAGCATGAAGCATGATATCTATTCTTTACATTGACAACTAGCTGAACTTTGAATGCTAAAATTATTTAATGAGTTTAAGTTTAAGTTCTTAGAGCTGAAATAAACTTCAGTTTTATTCAAATAATCTGGATTTGGATTTTGACATTCATGATCACTTAAATTTTACTTTCTACATGTAACAGATAAGAGACATAAAGGATGTGGGTCTCCATTTGTACCCTCAGGCTCTGAATAGGTTGGTATCTGGGCTATTCTTTACTTCCAATCTCACTGGAATTCTTCGCACCTTCTGCTTTCTTACCTTAGGGCCTTTGCACGTGCTACTCCTTTACCTGAGTCATACTTTCCCTGAGCACCTTTCACCTGAATAACTCTTCCTCACACCTCATATCTTCCCTTCAACTTCTCATTTACTAGAAAACCTTCCTTAATTCCCCTGGCCAGCTTAGGTTCCTTTATCATGTGTACCCATCATACTTATTATTCTCTTTTGTATTTTCTTATTTTATCTGCCTTACTAGTAGCCTGTAAGGTCCTTAAAGGTAAAGATTGTGTCTGTCTTATTCATACCTTTCTCTCCAGCACCTGGAAAAGAACCCAGCATATAGTAGATGTTCAATAAATATCAAGTGATTAAATGAATAACTATGTGGAGTGACAGCTCTGATCACACTGAATTGTAATTACTTATTTAGGTCTCTCCAGCTGGACCATGATCCTGAGGCCAAAAACTGGCAACCCATGGGCCATACTTGGCCTACAGTTTGATTAGTTGGCCAGCAGAATATTGTTCCCACCATGCCTTTAAATTTTTTAATTGACTGCCAATATTTAAGAACTGGGAGATTACACTTAAAAATCCAGATTTTCAGATTCTCTTGAAAAAGCCAAAGATTTGGCAATACTCCCCACATGGCAGCAATCCTCTAAACTGAGACACATTTGCTGTTTTCAAAGAGCTCAGTTGTTCTGCCTACCACAGTCCTAATCTGACCCACATCACTCACTTCCACTGGATTCCTATGGCAGAGACTAAGGTCTCTGCAAACTAAGGTTTGCAGTCACCAAACCTTCCTCCTTTTCCTAAGTTCATGGCTAGATTACTTTCCACAGCCCACCTTGCTGCTAGGCATGGCCATGTGACTAAGTTCTAGCCAAGGAGTGATGAGGGCCACTTCTAGTCCTGGCCCATAAAAACCTTCCATGAAAGTTCCTCTCTCTCTTCCCAAATATGCAAAAGCCACCATCGGCCTAGGTTCCTGAATGACTGCATAGAGACCTCCTCACCTACTCTGCCTACGAGGAACAACCACAATGGACTATTATTTCACTAGACAGTAAAAATTCTTACCATGTGAAAGCCACTGAAATGTTGGGTTTTGTTTTTTACAGTAGCTATTACCCTAACACAGCATCTGTAGACATTTGAACTTGGGATCGCTGCATGAGCTCTGGGAAGACAGATGATGTCTTGCTCACACCTTTATCTGCAGTACCCTAGCACAGTACTGGACCCACAGTGGATGCTCAAAACATGTTTGTTGAATGAAGGAATTACAGGACCAGAAAGAATCCATGCAAGCCACAAGCAGAGAGAGCCATGCAGAATAATTCTACACCTCCACCCTCATTAATTCCAGCACCACCCCTGCCCATCACCAACCCTCTGGCCTTTGAAGTGGAGCTTTCTCCTCTGGAGATCCTCCCCAGTTGGCCATAGATTTTCTCTACTACCTTCACTCTCAGGACTCACACTTGTGCTGGGGACAGCAGGAGATGGCCTGTGGAATTGATACAAGGAGGTAAACCATGAAGTTGAAGCAGTTGCTTAGAAAATACATCACATGTAATCACCTGCTATTCCAATTCTAAACTCATCTGGAATCTGCTCTCCCAACCTCTCCTTCTGCTCCTTTTTCTCTTGGAGGCAGAATGCTTTGGAAACAGAGCTCCATTGGATAAGAGGAAGCACAAGAAAAAATTTACCTTCATGATTATACATCACCAAATATTACATGAATAGTTTAGACAATAGTGGATGCTGAGCAATTTCTGTGCACACCTTCTTATCCAGAATATTAGTAACAACTGATATTTTATGTCACATCTTAGAAACTGGCAGACTTTCACTCTCTACGTGCCAGGCACTGTGCTAAGGATTTGACATGCATTATTTCATTCAAACCTCAAAAACAATCTCTGAGGCTATTTCTATTATTATTGTGCCTATTATAATAATGAGAACTCTAAGGCCTAAAAGGATTAAGTGACTTGCTCTGGCCCATGAGTCAGTAAGAGGTAGAGACAGTAATTGAGCCCTGTCTATTTGACTCCAAGATGTTAACCAGCTTGCTATTATACCCATTAGCTCTTGGGTTGTATTTATTATGCATATGTCTGCCTCCTCTAGGAGCTCCTAGGCAAAGAAAAAGCATATATCCATAGCACTCTCCCCAGCTTGCACAGTCCCTCATACTTTGAAGTACATATATGATGAATGAGGAAAAAAAGTAAGAAGGTAAATGACCTATCCATAGCCACATATCTATTAGCAGCTCTCTGATTTGAGACTCAAAGGCAGTTCTTCTGAATACAAAGACTTTTCAACAGTAATAGTAATAGAAACAAAAACATCAGCTCTCATTTATTGAGAACCCATATAAGGCCTTTTTATACATATACTATTTCATTTAATTCTTGAAATAACCCTGCAAAATGGGTGTAATAATACCCTTACTTTGAAACAGAGGCTCAGTAAGATTAAATGATTTGCCTAAGGTCACCCAGCTAATTAATATAAAAGACTAAATTTGTCATGTCTGGGTTATTAATGCTTGCCACCTTCCTTCTCGGAAAATTGATCCCAGTCTCTGTATCTGTCACAAGCTGAATGAATCCTAAACCATGATCCCACCCATCTGACTACAAGAACACCACTGCTCAGACATCCCAACAATGGGGCCCCACCTCTAGAGGAGGCCCCTTACATATAGGAGATACTCTTCCAAGTAATACCAGAGGGACCAGAAGCAAGGCTTCTGCATCACACAGACCAGGCTCCAATGCTCTGCTGCTTTCTAGCTGCATAAATGGTTGAAGGAAATAGAGATGGGACTTACTAGAGATCACTAGTTCTCTGTTAAGTGTAGCTTGGGCTCCCTCACATCTTATGCCCCCATGACATATTTCAGGGTGTTCCATCCATCTATCCACCTATCCACCTATTCTTTATCTATCAATCAATCCATCAATTCTGCATTCTTTCTTGTACCCATCCTTTTACCAATCTACCCTTCCATCATCTTTCCTTCTTCTGTCATTCATTCCTTCCTTTCTTCTTCCAATCCATCTATTCAGCAAACATTTATTTTTTTTTTTAAGTTTACTTATTTATTTTTGAGAGAGACAGTGCACATGTGAGCAGGGGATGGGCACAGAGAAAGGGAGAGAGAGACTCCCAGGCAGGCTATGCGCTATCAGTGCAGAACCCAATGTGGGGCTCAAACTCATGAACGGTGAGATCATGACCTGAGATGAAATCAAGAGTTAGATGCTTAACTGATTGAGTAACTCAGGCACTCCAACAAACATTTATTGACTAGGGGGTTGCCTAGCTGGTTCAGTCAGAACAGCGTGAGACTCTTGATCTCAAAGTCATGAATTTGAGCCCAAGTTGAGTATAGAGATTAAACAACAAAAAAAAAATTTTTTAATTTACATCCTAGTTAGCATAAAGTGCAATAATGATTTCAGTAGAATCGGTGATTCATTCCCTACATATAACACCCAGTGCTCATTCCAACCAGTGTCCTCCTTAATGACCCTTGCCCATTTAGACCATCCCCCCACCCACAATGCCTCCAGTGACCCTCAGTTTGTTCTCTATATTTAAGAGTCTCTTATGTTTTTTCCTCCTTCCAGTTTTTATATTATTTTTGCTTCCCTTATGTTCATGTTTTGTATCTTAAATTCCACATATGAGTGAAGTCATATGATATTTGTCTTTCTCTGACTGACTGATTTCACTTAGCATAGTACCGTCTAGTTCCATCCATGTAGGTGCAAATGGCAAGATTTCATTCTTTCTGATTGCTCAGTAATAGTCCATTGTATATACATGTACCACATCTTCTTTATCCAGTCATCTTTTGATGGACATTTGGGCTCTTTCCATACTTTGGCTATTGTTGATAGTGCTGCTATAAACATTGAGGTGCATGTGCCCCTTCGAAACAGCACACCTATATCCCATGGATAAATACCTAGTAGTGCGATGGCTGGGTCATAGGGTATTTCTATTGTTACTTTTTTGAGGAACCTCCAAACTGTTTTCCAGAGTGGCTGCATCAGTTTGCATTCCCACCAGCAGTACAAAAGGGTTCCTCTTTCTCTGCATGGTCGCCAACATCTGTTGTTGCCTGAGTTGTTCATTTTAGCCATTCTAACTGGTATGACTGGTATGAGGTAGTATCTCATTGTGGTTTTGATTTGTATTTCCCTGATGATGAATGATGTTGAACATTTTTTCATGCGTCTATTAGCCATCTGGATATCCTCTTTAGAAAAGTGTCTATTTGGGGCACGTGGGTGGCTCAGTTGGTTAAGCATCCAACTTCAGCTCAGGTCATCATCTCACAGTTCGTGGGTTGGAGCCCTGTATTGGGGTCTATGCTAACAGTGCAGAGCCTGGAGCCTGCTTTGGATTCTGTATCTCCCTCTCTCCCTACCCCTCCACTGCTCACACTCTGTGCCTCTCTCTCTCTCAAAAAAATAAACACTAAAAAAAAAATTTAAGTGTCTATTCATGTCTTTTGCCCATTTCTGCACTGAATTATTTGTTTTTTGGGTGTTGAGTTTGGTAAGTTCTTTATAGATTTTGGATACTAACCCTTTATGAGATATGTGATTTGCAAATATCCTCTCCCATTCTGTCAGTTGCCTTTTAGTTTTGCTGATTGTTTCCTTCACTGTGCAGAAGCTTTTTATCTTGATAAGATTCCAATAGTTCATTTTTGCTTTTGATTCCCTTGCCTCCAGAAACATGTTGAGTAAGAAGTTGCCACATCTGAGGTCAAAGAAGTTTTTGCCTGCTTTCTTCTCTAGGAGTTTGATGGCGTCCTGTCTTACATTTAGGCCTTTCATCCGTTTTGAGTTTATTTTTGTGTCTGGTGTAAGAAAGTGGTCCAGGTTCATTCTTCTGCATGTCGCTGTCCAGTTTTCCCAGCACCACTTGCTGAAGAGACTGTCTTTATTCCATTGGCTATTCTTTCTTGCTTTGTCAAAGATTAGTTGGCCATACGTTTGTGGGTCTATTTCTGGGTTCTCTATTCTGTCCCTTTGATCTAAGTGTCTGTTTTTGTACTGTCTTGATGGTTACAACTTTATAATACAACTCGAAGTCTGGAATTGTGATGCCTCCAGCTTTGGTATTCTTTTTTCAGGATTGTTTTGGCTATTCAGGGTCTTTTCTGGTTCCAACAAAACAAACAAACTTTAAAAAAAAAACATTTATTGACAAACTACTCTAGCTCCAACACTGCTTTGGGCTCAGGGTATACAAAGATAGAACACAGGATATGCCATAGTACAGTGGCTGGGAATGAAGGTCAACAACAGATAGAACTAAGTTAACAATCTGGGTTCTGTCACTCATACACTGAATACTCTTGGGTAAGTCCCTGAGCATCTGTGAGCCTCAGTTTCCTCCTGTATAAAATGGGCTGGGGAAGCAAATGTAGTATATAACTCACAAAGTTATTTGTAAGAACACAAAATCAAGCACATCGTGACTGCTCAAACAGGCTCAGTTGTCAATGTTATTATTAAACCAGTTCCTGTCTTGAAAGAACTCCGTGTATTTGAAATATATAATTATAAACAAGTTAAGACATGAGATAAGAGCCCAAGAAGCAGGAGGTAACTAAAGTCCACCTGAGGCATCAAGCAAGTCACAGGAAAGGGGAAGATCCCAGCTCATTTTCTCATAAAAAAGGCATCTCTTCTGAGAGAAGACTTATCTCTAATTACTTGATGACTTTGAAGCATTCAAAGGACTTCATGGATAATCACCCTTTCTTCCATTTGACCAAGGTCTTTGGCAAAGTACTTTCAGCTCTTCAGTTCTGCATGAATGTCTTGTGTGTCTGTTTCTGAGTTTAATAGATCTCCATTCTCTCATATATTGCATCTAGGATGTCCTTGGAACATAATATGTCTTCAATTCATCATAAAATTACAGCAGTAAAAAGCACCTTAGGTACCATCTACCCTACACTTCTGCATTCACTGGAAGGGAAGTCCCAGAGAGGTGAAGTCACTTGTCTGAGATGACACAACTAACCTGGTGACCCACCTGGACCAGATCCAAGGTCTTGTGATGTCCACTCCAAGGTGATTTCCAGCCTACCATGCTGCCTACTCCTCTAATTTCTCCTGCCACCTAACACCAGACATCCACCCCCATAGTCCTTTTTTTCTGTATTTCTTTATGTTTTCTTCATTCATAGTGGGGTGGCAAGTTGAGGGCCAACTTGTCATGAGAAAATTACTTTGTCTCACTGAGTCTGTTTTCCCATCTGTAAAATTATGTTAAGACCAACTTCACAGATTTGATGTGAAGATTAAAGGAGAGAATTTAAGTGGAAGTAAGAAATGCTATATATTGTCTTTGATTCTCAGAACAGTTGTATGTGGTGGATTCAGAATTCAGACTTAGCTGGATCTGACTGCAATGAGCATGCACTTTGCACACATTTCTGGCATTTTATAGATGGTTAACAAATAAAAGAAATCAGCTTCCAAAAAGGTTAGGTAGATACTTTCCCTGTTCCTCCCACTAAGTACAACTAAAATCCCTGGGCATTATGTATAAAACAAACATAAGTACAACTCCTACTCCCACCTGAAAGTAACAAGGAAGCATTATTTTCTTCTCCTGCCAGAAAGCAGTGTCAGACACAATCGGCCAAACCAGAACCAGAGCCTCATAATGCAATATAAAAATGTACATACTTCAACTGAAAATCACTTATCATACCAAGAATCAGGAATATCTCAAACTGAATTAAAAAAAAACAATCAATAGATGCCAACAACAAGATCCCAAAGATGTTAAAAATAATCTGACAAGGAATTTAAGTTTTTTTAATGTTTACTTACTTAGAGAGAGGGGGACAGCAGAAGTGGAGGGGAGGGGCAGAGAGAGAGAGAGAGAGAGAGAGAGAGAGAGAGAGAATCCAAAGCAGGCCCCAGGCTCCGAGCTGTCAGCCCAGAGCTGGATGTGGGGCTCAAACCCACAAACCACGACCTGACCTGATCTCAGACACTTAACTGACTCAGCCACTCAACTGCCCCAATCTGACAAGGAATTTAAAGCAGCCATTGTACAAATGCTTTAGCGGGCAATTACAAAAACACTCGAAACAAATGCAAAAATTGAAAACCTCAGGAAATAAATGGAAAGCCTTAGCCAACAAGTAGAAGATATGAAAAAGAACCAAATAAAATTTTAGAACTGAAAAATGCAACAAAAAATTAAAACTCAGTGAACACACTCAACAGTAGAAAGGATGGAAGAAAGGAAATAATCAGTGAACTGGGAGATAGAACTAAAGGAATTATCCAATCTGAACAACAGAGAGAAAATAGACTGAAAAAAGAAAAATGAATAGAGTCTTAAGGACTTGTCAGACTATAAACTTATAGTTTATATAACACTTATGTTATTAGAGTCCCAAAAGGAGAGGAAAAAGAGGGTGAATCTGAAAAAGTACTCAAAGAAATAAGGGCTGAAAATTTCCCAAATTTGGTCAAAGACATAAACCTACAGGTTCAAGAAGCTAAGCAACCCCCAAACCCAAAGATAACCACATGTAATAATTAAACCTCTGGAAACTAATGGCCAATAAAAAGTCCTAAAAACAGCCAGAAGAAAAATATGACACCTTACCAACAGAAAAGAATAATTCAAATGACATGAGATTTATTATCGGAAACTATGGAGGCTAGAAGGAAATGGCACATATTCTCAGGTACAAAAAGAAAAGGACTGCCAATCCAGAATCCTATACACAGTGAAAACATCCTTCAGGAATAAAGAAGAAATCAACATGTTCTCAAGTGAAGGAAAACTAAGAGAATTTGTCACCAGCAGCCTAAAGAATGGCTAAAGCTCTCTAAACAGGAAATAATTTTTTTTAATTTTTTAACATTTTTATTTTTTGAGAGACAGAGACAGACAGAGTGCTAGTTCCCAAAGGAAATAATTTTTAAAAAGGAACCTTGTAGGGGCACTTGAGTGACTCAGTTGGTTAAGTGTCCGACTTTGGCTCAGGTCATGATCTCAGGGTTCGTGGGCTTGAGCCCCGCGGCGGGCTCTGTGCTGACAGCTCAGAGCCTGGAGCCTGCTTTGGATTCTGTGTCTCCCTCTCTCTCTGCCCCTCCCCAACTAGCTCTCTGTCTGTCTCTGTCTCCCAAAAATAAACATTAAAAAAAATTTTTAAAGGAACCTTGTAACATCATGAAGACAGAATACAGTAAACAAAACCCTGATAAAAACAATAAGCTTTCCTTTTCCTCTTGAGTTTTCCAAAATTTGTTTGATGACTGCAGAAAAATAGATAAATCATCACTATAAGAAAAGAAAAATATCTGGAACTTAATTTTTATGATCCTTTCTTTATAAAAAAAACTTTTTTCCTTGACATGTTCATTATTTAGAATCTCCAGGGGTGCATGGGTGGCTCAGTTAGTTACCATCTGACTTTGACTCCGGTCATGATCTCACCACTCATGAGTTCGAGCCCCGCATCTGGCTCCATGCTGACAGGTCAGAGCCCGGAGCCTGCTTTGGACTCTGTCTCTCTCTCCCTCTGTCTCTCTCTCTCTCTCTCTCTGCCCCTCCCCTGCTCACTCTCTCTCTCTCTCAAAAATAAGTAAACATTAAAAAATTATAATTAAAAAATAATAATAATATAAAAAATAAAAAGGTCCAGATCACAAGATCTATCTGACATACATCACTTGTCCTTTGTCAAATCCTGCTCATGTAAGGCACAATGCACCTAGCACCCAAAAAATTCTCCTTTGTCTAAGAACTTCCCTTAAACGTGACTAAATCAGAATTCTTTGATTGCAAGTGACAGATACTCAATTTGAAACAGCTTCTAAGAAATGGCTGGTATCAGTGTCTGCAATGCCATCAAGCCTTCCTTCCATCTCTGTCTCATGCTGGCTTCTTCCTTCTGCACATCAGTTTCATGATCATTTATCTGAGCTTTCTCTGAGTTTATATTCTAACAGTCCTGGGGCTAGAGTAGAAAAAGAATTTTCTCCTTTACCTCCCATTTGGAAAAAAAAAAAAAAAACTCCCAGGGAAGGACTCTGTCATTTGTGGGTCTTTTTTTCCTCTTTGACCAATCTCCTAGACCTGTGTCTAGGGGGTGGGATCTGTTAGCAAAAGAGAGTCTTGTATGCTGAGCAAACAAAACCTGTGACCTGAAACCAAAATAAGGCTTGGCTATTCTCCTCCCACTGAGTTGATCTTCCTTAAATAAGAATCCTTAAGTAATCTGATGATAGCAGAGCAGGGTTTCTCAAGCTCAGTCCTACTAACAACATGGGCCATATCAGACTGTAGGGGCTCTCCTGTGCACTGGAGGATGTTCAGCAGCATCCCAGTTCTTTCTACCCACTAGATGCCAGGAGCAATGGTCCATCTCCCAGCTGTAACGACCAAAAATATCTCCAGACATTGCCAAGACTTCCCTGGGAAGCAAAACTGCTCCCGATTGAGAGCCACTCAAATACAGGAACATGAGATGAGAGAGCAGAGGACATTTTCCCAGAAATTATTATCAATGTGGACATCTTGGGGGATGGAAGAGAGGATAAGGAGAAAGACATGCTATAAGTGAGGGAAGGAGAGAAGGAAGAATGGAGACTGTAGCACTTCCAGCACCTCCTATATCATTTTCCCATTAGCCCCTTGGCACCAATTAATTTATCATATTATCTGTTTGTCAACTCGGAAGAAGAGCTAGGGTCCCAGGGCATGTGAAACAGAATGAGACATATAAATACTTCAGCCTGAGGGCATGAGGAGGGGAGAAGGGACTAAGGTTTCAGACTCCTTGATGGAGGAGGTAGATGGTGATAATTCAGCATCAGTGATAACCTGGGGTCGTTGGATCGTGTTTCCTGTGTCTACTACCAATTGTTATCTTGCTATTGTGTCTACTACCAATATTAGTAAGAGTGATCTCATATAATTTAGAGTTTTCAATGGGTTTTCTCAGACTCAGTCTTATTTGATTCTCTCCCACAAACCCTGTGAAGTGGGCAAGGAAAGATCTTGTTATGCCCATTTACAGATGAGGAAACTGATATCCATAATATGGGAAACAGAAGCACTATCATGTGGGCAGTAAAAGTGTGGGGCTTTTAATACACACAAACCCAGCCTCAATTCTTAGCTGCATCACTTACTAGTTATTTAATCTTGTCAAGTTACTTAACCTCTCATCTGTAAAATGGATTCAATGCCTAGGTAATACAGGTTGTCATGAAAATTAAATTGGCTAATGTAGGTAAAGAATTTATTATGGTACCTGGCACTTAGCAAGCATATACTAAAGGATAACAAGTATTAGTACCATAATTATCACCTATCCTCACTGAAATTCTAAGAAAAATTAAAATTAAGCAATTTAACCAGAGTCTCACTGCCAATAAATGATGATTCTGATCCTTAAATTCATTTTCTGTAATGACTGAGACTGAGTAAGGGGTTGAGACTGAGTGTCCACTAAGGTGTGTGGTACTTTACATAACGGTACTGAACATCCGTATAAAATTGAGAATCAGTCATTGGTATCTCCATTTCACAGATGAAAACATCTGAGACAGAGAAGTAACTTGCCCACTGTCACTCAGGTTGAAGGTGGAGGCAGATTATCAGTTTTATATTATGAAGCCCTCCCACTCATTCTTTTGCAATTCTAGTGACTGGCTGGTGTATGTGATGGCAACATAACTCTGGCTACAAAGACCTGAGAAGTCTCAGGCAGTATGGGAGCTTTTAAGAAAGCTTGTCCTCACTGGAAGAAAAAAAAAAAAAAAAAGATTCACAGGGGGAGAAATGGCCCCTCTTTTGTGTGGTATGCACAAAATAGCTGCCACCATCTTGCAAGCGTGAGAAGAACAAACTGGAGGGGAAAACAGAAACATCAAAGATAACAGAGCAGAAGAAGACAGCAAAAAATCTGAGCCCTTGATCATATTACTCAACCAATTGCTGATTGAACAGCCCTAAGCACCTCTCTCAGGACTTGTTTTCATGTAAGAAAACAAATCTTTTTTGTTTCATCCATTTGAATCAGGCTTTCTGTTACTTGCATACAAATGCACTCTGATACAATCAACACAAATAATAATTCCTTTACTACTGATAAGAATAGGATTCACTGTACACCGACAACATTGGAAATACTGTACTAAGCTCCTTAGATTTCATATTGCATTTAATATTTCATATAGCAAATCATAAAGTAGATACTACTATTAACTCTATTTTACAGATATGTAATAGAGCGGAGTAAAGAAAACTAACATTTGTAGGTTGACAATACATAACCTCTTGGGACACTGGGGAGATGGCTCAGAATGCAGACTCTTGAGTCAGACCATCTTGTTGAAATCCAATGTTATCACTTACTGGCCATGTGACCTTGGGCAATTACTTACCAAGTATTCTCTTGGAGCTTGTTTCTTCACCCTTAAAATGGATAAGAAAATTGCATCTCTAAGTGGTATTAGGATGAAATGAGGTTCATCCAATCAACAAATGTTGTGTGCATGATTTAATGTTCCTCATAGTTCTGCAAGGTTGGGAAATACTACCCCCTTTTACATAAATGAAAAAACTAAGGTTTAAAGAGGTTAAATCAGTTGTCACACACCACACTACTAATAAGCAGGGTGTTGGGATTCAGATCTAACTAGGTTTCTTTTAGTAGCAAAGAACTGGGTGTAGTTACATGACAAAGGCTGTTTGGGGCAGGGGCTAGGACAGAGAGGTGGAAGGACAGATTAAGCCCAGGTTGTGAAAAGCCCTTTGTGCTTTGTCAAGGAACATGGGCAACATGTTGGGTGAACTGTGAGAAGAGGGAGGCTGTGGGGGGCAGGAAAGGTGGGCACTACCAGATGGGTGACCCTCAATCTATAGAAGTGCAGCCAGTCTCTAGGCACACACTCTCCAAGGATGGTTATGGGATCACCAACCCAGGTGGCCCTGTTAATTATGAGATTTGCCTTGTGCACTGTGGTATTGTGATTTATAATAAGAAATCTATGTTAGGTCTTTGCCCCATTCCTGGCACAGAGCTTCTAAAACCCTAGGAATTTCAGAAGTATAGAGAGCTACAGAGGTGTCTTTGTTATGTTAATTTTAAAAGTATAGAGAGCTACAGAGGTGTCTTTGTTATGTTATGTTATGTCTATGTTATGTTAATGCCTTTGGATTGAGCCTATCAATGGGGGCTGGTTCACCAGGAGATCCATCCCCGGATTCGAGGGTTGGAACTTTCAGTTCCTCCCACTACCACTTTAGAGAAGACAGAGGGACTGAAGAATGAGTTCAATCAACAGCAGTCAATGATTTATTCAATCATGTCTATGTAATAAAGCCTCCAGAAAAACTTACCTGGTGTGGGGATTCAGATAGCGGGTTAGTGAACTCAGAGAGGGCATGGAAGCTGCATGCCCCTTTCCCCATACCTCGCCCTATGTATTCCTTCCATCTGGCTGTTCCTGAGAAATATCCTTTTATAATAACCAGTAATCTAGGAAGTGAAACGTTTCTCTGAGTTTTGTGAGCCGCTCTAGCAAATTAATTGAACCCAAAGAAAGGTTCTTGGGAACCTCTGATTTATAGCCAGTCAGTAAAAAGCACATGTAACAATCTGGGCTTGTGACTGGCATCTGAAGTGATTGGGGTGGGGAGGGGAGCAGTTCTGTAAGACTGAGCCCTTAATCTGGGAATATGATGCTATCTCCAGGTACATGGTGTGAGAATTGAGTTGAATCATAGGGACACCCAGTTGGTACTGGACACTTGCTGGTGTAAGGGAAAAAAAAAAACCCACACACTGGCATTCATATCCAAATATTATACACTCTTGTCATCCAAAATCTATGTTGCTGATGGTTACAGTTCAGTCACCTCTCCATCAGCTGACATGGGCATAAACTGACCTCAAGCATTTGGGTAATCAGGGCTCTGAAGTCCGAAACTCCCTTATTCCAAAAAGCAAATGAACTAATAGCTACAGTAGGGCATTTGGGTTAGAATCCTTAGTATCTAGGTGATTGAAGCACAATGCCTAACTCTTGGGAACTCAGTATAATCCTTCTGGAGTCAGACTACATGGGTTTAAATCTTAGGCTGTGCAATCTCAGATAAATTATTTATAAGCTCTCTGAGGCTGTTTCCTCATCTGTAAAATGGGAAAGATAGTTTTACTTACTTGTTAAAATGATGGAGAAGAAATTATGTAAGTCATACATTCAATAATAGTCAATGAAGACTTTCTATATGTTAGTCAGCTCTGGTGGTGACAAGACAGACAATATCCCTGTTCTCATGGAGCTCTCATTGGAGTGGGAGGGAAGAGATGATACACAGATAATTAAAGTAACAAAATAACATCAAGCAGTGATCAAACTATACCTGCTTTGACACAGAAGAGGAAGTTTGAACAGAGAGGTGAATAATGGTTGAGCAGGGGGAACAGCAAGTGCAAAGGACCTGAGGTGAAACAGAGTTTGGCATGACTGTAAAAGAAAATAAAAGGACAGTGTGTCTGGACATACTAAGCAAAGGGTAAAGCAGTGCAAGAGGTAGTCAAGGGCTGGATCCTGGGAAGCCTCTTTACTCTTGCTGGCACTTTGGATTTTACTCAACTTAAAAAGAAAAAGACATTAGTGGAGGTTTTTAAACAGAAGTTCTTACCTAAGTGCCATCTGTTCTAAAATTCATATGCAGGATTTGTTTTAATCAGGTATGGTAAGACACACAGACATGGAAATGACTGTCATAAAGGAAGTTTATACTCACAGATCCTTAGAAATAAAAGGCATGTCATGCAGGGCCACATGAGGAAACACCAGAGGAAGTCAGGAGGCGGAGGTGGGAGAGGGCAAAGCCCAGATCCTGTGTGGGAATTCTCACAGGAAGAAATGGGTCAGGCAGGGTAGGTACAGTAAATAACTTTGGATTGGATAGTTTAAGTAATTTCAATAAGCTCTGGGCTGTAAGAGTGGTCCCTAGTTGTCTAGTACCTGGCCCTGGGGTGATTTAGGGCAGGGGGAACATTGGCTGGTATGTAAAGAGTTTGATAAAGGAGATGGTTGGGAGTGTGGGCTCTGAATTAGTTGGTTTGCCTAGCAAAAGTGTGCCTGAACAGAGTTGTTTGCTGTCTCTAGAAATTAGCAAGCCCTGGGAGGGACAGTCTCTCTAGAATCCAGGCCCCAAGTGCGAGGACATCAAGAATACACAAAATCAAAATAAGAAAATACAATCAACATGCTATCACATAACAAGCTTTCCATAAATGATATCTGTTAGTATTACCTCTAAGATGAGGGCAATGAAAATTTCTGCTAATTATACAGTTATTCAAGGTATACAAGGAACTGAAAATGTAGGAAGTCCTTAAGAGTTTTATTTCTAATAAAAGTGGTGAGAGTGGACATCCTTGTTTTGTTTCTGAGCTTTTCCCCTAAGGTCAAGAACAAGATAATGATGTCCACTCTAACCACTTTTACCTAACTTGGTACTGGAAGTCCTAGCCACAGCAATCAGACAACAAAAAGAAATAAAAGAATCCAAATTGGTAAGAAAGAAGTAAAACTTGCACTATTTGCAGATGGCATGATCCTATTAATAGATAACCCACCAAAAAACTGACAGAACTGATAAACAAATTCAATAAAGTTGCAAGGTACAAAATCAACGTACAGAAATCTACTGCATTTCTATACACCAATTATGAAGCAGCAGAAAGAGAAATTAAGTAATCAGTCTCATTTACAATTGCACCCAAACCCAGGGTGCCTGCGTGGCTCAGTCGGTTGAGCGTCCGACTTCAGCTCAGGTCATGATCTCACAGCCTGTGAGTTCAAGCCCCGCATCGGGCTCTGTGCTGACAGTTCAGAGCCTTGCGCCTGCTTCTGCTTCTGTGTCTCCCTCTCTCTCTGCCCCTAACCCACTCACATTCTGTCTCTGTCTCTCTCAAAAATACATAAACATTAAAGAAAATTTAAAAAAAAATTGCACCCAAACCTGTAAGACATCCAGGAACAGACTTAACCAAAGAGGTGAAAGACCTGTACTGTGAAAACTATAACACACTGATGAAAGAAATTGAAGATGACACAGAGAAATGGAAAGACATTCCAAGCTCATGGATTGGAAGAACAAATATTGTTAAAATGCCTATACTACCCAAAGCAATCTACATATTTAATGTAATCCCTACCAAAATATCAGCAGCATTTTTCATGGAACTAGAACAAATAATACTAAAATTTGTATGGAAACACAAACAACTCCCGAATAGCCAAAACAATCTTGAAAAAGAAAAGCAAAGCTGGAGGCATCACAATTCCAGACTTCAAGTTATAGTACAAAACTGTAGTAATCAAAACAGAATGGTAATAGAACAAAAATAGACACATACATCAATAGAACAGAATAGAAAACCCAGAAATAAACCCATAATTATGTGATCAGCTAATCTTCAAGGAAGAGGGAAAGAATATCCAACAGGAAAAAGACAGTCTCTTCAACAAATGGTGTTGGGAAAACTGGACACCAACATGACAAAGAATGAAACTAAACCACTTTCTTGCACCATACCCAAAAATAAGCTCAAAGATGAAATGGATTAAAGATTATAAATGTGAGGCCTGAAACCATAAAAATCTTAGAAAAGAACACAGGCAGTAACCTTTATGACATGGACTACAGCAATTTCTTTCTCCTGAAGCAAGGGAAACAAAAGCAAAAATAAACTATTAATAAGACTATATCAAAGTAAACAGCTTTTGCACAGCAAAGGAAATAATCAACAAAACTAAAAGGCAACCTACAGAATGGAAGAAGATATTTGCAAATGACATCCAATAAAGGGCTAGTATTCAAAATATATAAAGAACTTATAAAAGTCAACACCCCCAAAAAAACCAAATTATCTGATTTTAAAATAGACAGAAGACATGAACAGACATTTCTCCAAAAAAAAGACATACAGATGGCCAACAGACACAAGATACTCAATATCACTTATCATTAGGGAAATGCAAATCAAAACTACGATGAGAAATCACCTCACACCTGTCAGAATGGTTAAAATCACACAAGAAGCAACTGGTTTTGGTGAAGAGGTGAAGAAAGGGAAACCCTGTTGCAGTGTTGGTGGGAATGCAAACTGGTGCAGCCACTGTAGAAAACAGTATGGAGGCTCCTCAAAAAGTTAAAAATAGAACTACCTTATGATCCAGCAATCGCACTACTGGGTATTTATCCAAACAATATAAGAACACTAATTCAAAGGGATACATTCACTCCTATATTTATAGCACCATTATTTATAATACCCCAGATATGTAAGCAACCCAAGTGGCCATTATTGATGAATGGATAAAGAAGATATAATGAAATATTATTCAGCCATAAAAAAGACTGAAATCTTGCCATTTGCAACAATCTAGATGGAGCTAGAGTATAATGGTAAGTGAAATAAGTCAGTCAGAGAAAGACAAATACCATATGATTTCATTCATATGTGGAATTTAAGAAACAAAACAGAGAAAAAAATAAGAGAGAGAAAGACAGAGAAATCAAGAAACGGACTCTTTAAATACACAGAACAAACTGATGGTTACCAGAGGGGAGATGGGCAGGGAGATGGGTTAATTAGGTGATAGGATTTAAGGAGTGCACTTGTGATGAGCACAGGGTGATAAATTGAAGTGCTGAATCACTATATCACACACCTGAAACTAATATAACACTCTGTTAACCAACTGGAATTAAAATAAAAACTTAAAATTTAAAAAAAGGAAAAAGAAATAAAGCAAACTATATAAAAAAGTTTTATTTCTTTCCCCTTCCTGCTATAACATTTTGACCTCAATGCTACATTTAGACCAGAAAATACCCCATAGCATATGGATTCTTACCTGCATTTTAAACTAGAACAAACTTCCCATCCACCCTCCAAAATGCAAGCCAGCCCTGGCAACTGACGGATTGATTGACTGATTGATTGACTGACTGATTAAATAAATAAATATGTATTCACCATTGGAAATGTTGCCACCATGATTAAACCTCCCAACAGTCACTTTAAAAGCAGCCATGACAAAGAATAAGGGAAAAAGAGTAAATGTATTGCAGGTATCCTATGGACCAAGCACTATGTAAGGCATATACACCACTGCAGTATTTCCCCCAAATATAGTTACAGGAGATGCTATGTCTAAATGCTGTGCACCCCCACCCCCACCCCCACACACACTAAATTCATATATTGAAATCCTAACCCCCAAAGATGATAGTGTTAGGAGGTGGGGCTTTGGGGAGGTGATGAGGTCATGAGGGTGGAGCCTCATGAATGGGATTCATGCCCTGATAAAAGAGACCTCACACAGCTCCCTACCCCTTCTACCATGTGAGGACTCAGTGAGAATACTCTGGCTATAAACCAGGAAGTAACCCTCACCAGCCACTATATTGAATCTGCTACCCACTCTGAGGTATTCTGTTATAGCAGCCTGAACAGACTAGGACAAGAGACCATGGAGAATATAATTTTAAGGGTTCCTAGACCCAGTATTAAATAACATTGGAACACATGGTGAGCAGTTCATCCCTCACCCATCTTTCTAATTACATCAAGGGAAAGTCTCAAGTGGGTGCTAGCATGTCTTTAACACTTCTCTACCACTTGCTAATCTCTCCTTTCAACAAAAAATGAACAAGCCTTAGACTCAGAGCTGTGGCAGGCTACAGTACTAGCTAGAATTTTAGTGACTATTTTTTTTTTTACTCCATGATTCTTTAAATGGTTTCCTTTTTTAAAGAACAAGAGAGAAACTAGTCTGCTTATACATGATAAAAATTAATTTTAAAATAAAGTTTAAATACCTACTTAAAA
Source organism: Panthera onca (assembly GCF_046562875.1). NCBI lineage: Eukaryota > Metazoa > Chordata > Mammalia > Carnivora > Felidae > Panthera > Panthera onca. The sequence continues at coordinate 26,247,677 of NC_138354.1, forward strand.
AGCAGTATCATGTTAATACTAGTACATGTGGCAAAAATCATACACACAGTACTCAAATGGCTAAATTTCAGGAAGTGCTGACTTACTTCTTTTATCCTAATAGCAACCCTGTGAGGTAGATGCCATTTTTATCTCTAGTTTACATGTTGGAGTCTGTGACGCAGATAGGAAAAGTGAGGCAGCCAAAGTCAGATAGGCCTCTTCAACCCAATTCTACCTAGCTGCAAAATTTGAAATCTCACCACGCTGACTGACCATAGTGTTTGTTATCAGAATCAGAAGTTGTCAACTTAGGAAAACCTCCGATGCATCTCTTAAGAAGGCTCCAGGGGTGCCTGGGTGGCTCAGTCAGCTCAGATCAGGAGCTCAAAGTTGTGAGATCAAGCCCCGCATCGGGCTCCACACTGAGCTTAAGATTCTCTCTCTCCCTCTCCCTCTGCCACTCCCCTGTGCATGCATGCACACACACTCTCTCTCTCACTCTCTCAGTAAAAAAATTTAAAAAAATAAAAAGGTCCAGTGAGCGCTGGCTTTAGAAATTAGCTTCCAGGTGTATGGCTAACCCTCACCTGCAAATGCTTGGGCAAGCATTAAATTCTCTCTCCAAATCTCCAGCAGTTTCTCTTCTCACAGCATCAGCTATAGAGAGGCAGAGTGGTACTAGAACCCAATGTTGCACTGTTAATTGGTCTCTTAGGTCAGTAATGTGGAGTCCCCGGGATGACAGTGCTGTTCCAGGGAAGACAGCATCTGGTGCTCAGGTATTCAGGACATTCTGAAACTTTCCTGATCAGGACAGTTCACTCCTCTGCCCCTACCTAGTGTGGCCCAGCCACTAGATTGCCTATCTGCTGGCCTTTCTAGCTGCTCTGCTTCTGTCTTCGTTGCTGCTTGGCAGAACCCGCCTTATCTGTACACTGATGAGTCATGCTTTCTGTACATTTCAATGTTTTATCCCTGCAGGGAAGATTCTGGTAAGTACCTTCACTCTCACTGCTCTTAATACTCCATGCTTCCCTGTTAGGACTATTTCTGAGGCTCTTAAAGAAAATTGAACTTTTCAGCAGTTGGAGTGCAGTGGCTGAAAAAAAAAAAAAAAAAAGCCTCCAGGATGGGGGGAATGTTCTTGTGATAACCTGGCTAGAAAGAATATTCAAACCTTCTCTCATCTACTAGTTTGACAACTTGACTATCTATTCTAGGTGTTATATAGTATATGAGAATTCTTGGCCTCTGAATGTATACAAATCAGAAGAAACTCATATAACCCACAGACAGGATTTCAACAACAAGTTACTGTTCATGCCTCTTCTGGAGCCAGTTGTCAATTATGCTGGGAGTGGCATGAGACTAAGTGTTGTCAAAACTGCCTTTGTGTTCCAGCTGTGATATCAATGCAGTGTGTGACCATGGGCGCCTCACTTAACTTCCCTGGACCTCAATTCTCTCATCTGTAAAATATAGGAATTGGACAGAATCATCTCTGTGGGTATCACAATCCTCAAACACTAGGTAATCATGTGGGCACTGTGCTTGCTGTCTCCAGGCCATGGATTTCCCATGTGTAAAATGAGCTAATTAAGCTCTGACCACTTCACACAGATAATGATGAGGATTAAAATAAAATGGTGTACACAGCTATATTTGTTAAAAGTAAATTTCCATCAGTTTTGAAGTGTTACTGTAATGACAACAAAGATCACTGGTTGATCGACGCATGCCCTTGAGTTGCTAGGAACAAAATCCTTCTCGAACTTAAACAAATGGGAGGGTTTTTTTCTGTTTTCGGTTTTGTTTTTGTTTTTGTTTTTGTTCTCTACAAAGCCTTACCTAGACTATCTTTATGTTTTTTGGATTTTTAAAAATTGTAATAAGAACATTTAACATAAGATCTACCCTTTTAACAAGATTTTAAGTGTGTAATGCAATATTGTTAACTATAGGCATGATGTTAACGGTAAGATTTTGAGAACTTATTCATCTTGCATAACTAAAACTTTATGCCCCTTGAGTAGCAACTCTACATTCCCCCTCCTCCAGCCCCTGGCAATCACCATTCTACTCTCTGCTTCCATGAGTGGGCTATTTTAGATACTTCATGTAAGTAGAATCATGTAGTATTTGTCTTTCTGTGATTGGCTTATATCACTCAGCATATTATCCTCAAGGCTTATCCATGTTGTCACATTAGGCAGAATTTCCTTCTTTTCTAAGGCTGAATAATATTCCATTGTATGTATATACATTTTCTTTGTCCATTCACCCATGATTGGACATTCAGGCTGTGGCCACATCTTAATGATTATGAATAATGCTGCTATGAACTTGGGAGTTACGAGGTACTCAAGGGCTCACAGGGAAACCGGGAGCCATAGATTTGAGAATGGGCAGGAAACAAGAACCACAACAATGGCTCCAGAGCAGTAGAATCCTGCCAGACAGTCCTCATAGGACAAATGAAATCCAAACTCTTCTCCTGCCCTTGTTTCACTCATTCAAGATTCTGACCCCAGAAGACAGAATCTACTGGCCAAGTTTAGAACACCTGCCTTCCCACCCATGACAGTCCTGAGCCAGAGGATCTGGCCCCTTCTGTTTCTGTAAATGAGTAGCAGACACCAGAATTCGCCGAGACCACACCAGGTAGAGAGGATCACTCTCCAAAAGGAAATCAAAACTGCGGGGAAGGGGAATAAGATTCTGCACAGCTCCTGAATATGAAATAACGACCACCCAGAGATTGCTTAAATGCTTAAATAATCACAGTATGTCACCCACCAGTATGACTTTTTTTTTTTACTTTTCAACATTACATGTTCCCCTGCCTGATAGGAGACAGGTAGTTTGGTTAGAGTGGTTTTATTTCTTTCCTCCATACCCTCTCTCTTTCCTCTTCCGCCCCTACCCCCACCCCTGTTCTTTCTGTCCCTCTCCTCCTCTTTTCTCTTCCCCAACTCACTCCTGTCCGGAAGGTGATAGGAGCAAAGGCTTAAAGGATACTTACGAGTCTCCTGGGTCTCTGAACCAAAGAGAAAAGACTGTTTTCCTCATGCTTCAACCTCCTGGTCAATTACCTCTCCTTCAATCTGCCACACAGGTGCGTACACATAAGACACAGATACACGCCCCAACCCTTGCTTCCCTCTTCCTCTCAGGCAGAGGCCCTGTTTCCTTCACCTCATCCTCTGTCATTCCTCACCTCCTGATGAAATTTGCCCACGTGCAATTTGGACCCTTTCTTCCCCCACCAGGCTGCAGGGTTGAGAAAGAGGCATGCAACTGTGGAAATTAATTCTCTTCCTGCTCTGTGGCAATCACTGACCACCTCAACAGGTCAGTGACAAGCAACAAAAGACTTTACCCAAATTCTATCAGAATTGACATGCCCCTCAAAGAACTGTAGTGAATGGTTGTTACAGAGAGCACTGGAATGGATGGATTCTCAGCAGCTCACCAAGACGCCCTCAACCACAAGCCATGCATGTGGAGTAAAACAAACACAGCAGAGAAACGCAATGCTACAGTTCTTATTGGAAAGCAAACAAGAGCCTGCAGACAAAGACAAACCGGTAAAAGCTCTAGTAAAGCTGGCCAAGGTCAGTGGAGAAACAGGAACATCAGGGGAAATGTCAGGTACTATTCTGACAGCCTAACAGCAAGGAAGGAATGGTCTTCTGCAACAACTCCCAAGGCTGAATTTGTCAAGAACTGCAATACCACCAGAAGGTGCTGGTTTTGACAATAGCTTGTAATAACTACATGCCCAAGACAAAGTACACAAGATATTTTTTCCTATATTTTACTATGAAAATTTTCAAGGATACATAAAAACTGAAAGAAGTTTATAGTGAAAACTCATATACCCATGACCTAGATTCTACTATTAATATTTCCCTGGGTTAACACATATTTATCCATTCTTTTATCTACTCATCAGTCCATCTGACTTTTTGATACACTTCACAGTTAGTGGCATGCAATGGTACATGTTACCTCAGAGCTTCAGCATGCAGTATTTGCTTACGGCACATGCAGAAGATATTTCTGATATAAAAAATAAAACACAGGGATTAGGGAGAGGGAAGGATGAATGGATGAGGCACAGAGGACTTTTAGGGCAGTGAAAATACTCTTTATGACACTGTAATAGAGGACCCTTGTTCTTATACATTTGTCCAAACCCACAGAATGTACAATACCAAGAGTAAACCCTATTGTAAATTATGGGCTCTGGGTGATAATGATGTGTACATCCATTGTGACAAATGTACCAGTCTGCTGGGGAACATGGATAATGAGGGGGCCTGTGTATGTGTGTAGCCAGAGGTTTTATGGGAAATCTCTATACTTCCTGCTTGATTTTGCCATTAATCTAAAAATGCTCTTTAAAAAGTCTAGTTTTTCTTTTTATAAATAAAGTCTATTTTTTAATTAAATAGATGATTGAAAATTAAATAAAACCTATGACTTATCTCTAACAGAGGATCGGCAAACTGGCATCCCAAGGGCTGAACTTGGCTTGCAGACATGTGTTGGTTTTCCCTGCCCAGAATCTATTCTCATTCCTCCTGTTACAGAATCCCAAGCTTCTTTTGAATAAATGATCCACCTCCTCTCATAATCCATGTGTTTTGGGAAGAACAGATTGCTTCTCTTGGCTCTATCACCAGGCCCATGAGCCCTACCTGGCCAATCAATGCAGTGCTGATTGGCTACAGAAATCCAATTCAAATGATGAGTTGCGCTGAGATGGGCACATGGATCCCATTGGTCCATTGAGAGCCTTCCCCAAGACCCTCACTGAAATTCTCTTTCAGTTCAGGTTACTAATCCAATAGGATAAATCTAGGGATGCTGGTGTGCTGGTGTCCACCTTTTTAAAGATGTTGTAAGAAGCTGCTTAAAAATGCAGCTAATCCAAAGCAAAGCAGAGCCCATAGGTAGAAAGGTACAGGTAATTTATGCTCCTGGATCCAGCCAGGCCTAAAGTCCAGAAAACCGTATTTTTCAGTTATAAGAGTTAATACATTCCTTTTAAAAAACTAAATAGTTCAGGTCGATTAAACATCTGACTTTGTGGCTCAGATCATGATCTCACAGTTCATGAGTTCGTGCCCTGCACTGGGCTCTCTGCAGTCAGAAAAGAGCCTGCTTTGGATCCTCTGTCCCCTTCTCTTTCTGCCGCTCCCCTGCTCGTTCTCTCTCTCTCTCTCTCTCTCTCTCACTCTCTCTAAAAATAAACAAATAAGCTTTTAAAAAAGAAAAAATAGCTTGAGCTCTTTTTCTATTCATTTCAATAAAAATAATCCTGGCGAATAGTTACTATGGGTTTCACACCCAAGTCTGGGTTCAAGTTCTTGACTGTTAAGTTACGCTACAGTTAGGTCATGCACTGAAAATTCAAAGAGGAGGGAAACTTACCCTGCCCAGTAGGTGATGTGAATCCAGAAAGCACTGGTAACAAGTAACCCTCTAGTGGGAACACAATGTGGTAAGTGGTATAGAAGATAGATCTCAGTGTAAAGGGAGGTGCTGGGGGACTTGGAAAAGCTTGGAGGACAAGGTGACCCTTAAAACGAGCCTTGTAGGGGCCCCTGGGTGGCTCATTCAGTTGAGCATCCGACTTCACCTCAGGTCACGATCTCACACTTCATGGGTTTGAGACCTACATAGGGCTCTGTGCTGATAGCTCAGAGCCTGGACCCTGTTTCAGATTCTGTGTCTCCTTCTCTCTCTGCTCCTCCCCGACTTGTTCATTCTCTCTCTTTCTCTCTCTCTCTCTCTCTCTCAAAAATAAATAAATAAACATTAACATAAAAAATTAAAAAAAAAAAAAAGAGGAGGCTTAAAGTCAGGAGAAAACAGAGCACAAGTTGCACTCTTATGGGAGGTAGGGAACAGAGCAGGTCAGCAGAGTGGTCTTAGGGAGCTCCAAGCCCTTTTCACCAACCTTCTGAACCAAAACAATCTCAGTCATAATCTGTGTGTGTGTCCCTCTATCAATCTGTCTATTCATCTGTCTTCTCTGTGTCTCTCTCCACATCTGTCTCTCTTTTTCTTTTCTTTTTTTAATTTTTTTTAATGTTTACTTATTTTTGAGAGAGACAGAAACAGAGCACAAGAAGGGGAGGGACAGAGAGAGACACACACACAGAATCCAAAGCAGGCTCCAAGCTCCAATCTGTCAGCACAGAGCCCGACGCAGGGCTCGAATTCATGAGCTGTGAGATCATGACCTGAGCCAAAGTCGGATGCCCAACCAACTGAGCCACCCTGGCACCCCTCTTTTTCTTTTCCTGTCTCTCACTGTGTGTCTCTCTCTACGTTTCTCTCTCTGTATCCCTCTCTCTCTCTCCCTCCCCTTCTTTCTCTCTCCTCTCTTCATGCACTCACTCGCCTACCTTCTGGGATGCAGTCCACCCCATCATCAATACCACCCTAGTCTAAGCCACCATCATTTCTCACATGTCCAACTTGGCAGCCTCATAACTTGTCTTCCCACCTCCATTCTTGCCTTGCTTCCATCAATTGTCCACCTCTCTGACAAAGCAAACATTTTAAAATGAAAATCTAATCATGGTACTCGCCTGCTTAAAACCATGGATAAAGAAAGAACTCCTCAACACAGCCTACAAGACCCTTCCCATTCTCCAACCACATCCAGCTCCACGTATCCACCCCACTCACTGCACCCCAGCCTCCCTGGTCTTCCAGTTCTTCAAAGAGTCCTTCTCTATCCCATCCTAGAGCCTTTGAATTTGAAATCTCCTTGAAATGCTCCTCTCACCCTCAGCCCCACATCCCTTTACCTAATTAACACTTACTCGTCTTTCACTTCTTATCTCAGATTCAAATATCACTTCCTAAGAGAAGCCTTCCCTGATTGCCAGACCACATCAGATCTCACTGGTACATGTTCTCTCATTTGTTTAACTTTTTCTTTATAGCACTTATCCAAGTTTAGAAATGTGTGTATGTGTGTGTATTTGATGGATTGATTCATGCCTGTGTCTTGTACTTAAGACCCAGGAAGTCAGAGACCACGTCAACTTCTTAAAATAACTTCATACCCAGAATTCAGTACAGTGGCTAGTGCACACTTCCATTTTGTTACAGTCCCCACTACTCCCTGTTGCATTCCCAACTCCAAGTTGTGTTAGTTACAATTTATGTTGTTTGTGCTACTGTTTCCCTAGAAAAAAGAATTATTCCTTTAGACTACTGCCTCTATTAAAGGGTAGAGAAATGGAGGCTAGACCTAGAGGGCCAAGTGTTTCCAGGAAAATGGGAGACTGCATTTTTCTTTATAGAAGTAGAAAATGTACAATAAATAGTTCTGTCTCACTTATGTTTATTTCCTGTCCAGGCTCGTAGGCATTTGAATTTTCAACACCTTCCCCTAACATCATTCATATATTTCTATTACTTCTTTATTTATTTATTTAAGGTATCTGACTCTTGATCTCAGCTCAGGTCATGATTTTGCAGTTTCGTGAGTTTAAGCCCCACATCAGGCTCTGTGCTGGCAGCATGGAGCCTGCTTGGCATTCTCTCTCTCTCCTCTCTCTCTGCCCCTACCCCACTCATGCTGTCTCTCTTTCTCAAAATAAATAAATATACATTAAAAATTTTAAGATTTATTTCTGAACACCCACCTGGCACTAGGTATGTTCTTGGCACTGAGGATACAGCGGATATGGCAAATGAAGTCCCTGCCCTCAAGTCATAGTGCCTGAATTACAGTGTGACAGTTCCTGTTGTATTTCTGTCCTTCCGCTAGGCAGAAGTGGTTCCAACACCAGCTCTGGAGCCAGACAGCCTTGGACCTAATCCCAGCCAGGTGGCCTTGAGCAACTTACCAAACTTCTCTATACCTTGGTTTCCTCACCTGTAAAATTGAGCTAATAGTGTTATTGTGTGCATGTAATGAGTTAAGACACAGCTGTCTCATCATAAACCCCATATCTTTTATTTCCTACCTCTGTACCTTACGCAGGACTGGCTTCATGGGTATTGTGACCTGTGCAGCCACACAGAGCCCCATACTTAAAAGGGCTCTCCACTTGGTTTAATGCTCTGCTGTTGCTGCCACCCAAATTCTTAATTTTTGAACAAGGGGCCCTGTATTTTTATTTTCGTATCCGGCCCTGCAATGATGCAGCCAGTCCTGATCAATACACATTAAATGCTCAGTAAATGTCTGTTGAGAGAATGAATAAGTGAGTGAATTTAGCCAACCACAGTTGATGCTCAAGAACGCCATTATCTTACAGAGCCAGTCAAGTGGCTCAGCCCCTGAGCAAAATTCAACAAACTTCGTTGTTGACTCATCCTGTCTCTTCCCTGGTACTAAAAGCCTGACCCAGGACCTTAAATTTCTTCTCATCTAACCCACCCATTTCCTGGGAAACTTTGACCTTGACAGGCTGCCAGAGTTCTCAATGGAGCCAGCAGTGAACCCCATCCCATTCTCCATTCTCCAGATCAGAGTCTGCACGGTTTCTACCTCTCTACTCCCTCTCTTCCTGCTCAGCATCCCTGGAATAAGATGCACCAGGTTTCCTTCATCCCATTTTACAGATGGGGAAATAAGAGGCTCAGTAAAAATAAGGTCCATCAAGATTCTCCATGCAGCCCTGCTCCTTTGCCTAGCCAAGTTTCTAGTTTTATAGTTTCTAACAAGATCCCCAGAACCAAATCACACAAATTATTTTTATAGCGGCTAATCGGACATGATAATTATATGCTAAATCTGAGACTGAGCCCCACAACCCTAACAGTATCCCATGTTCTGACACTCTGGCCTGCAAAGACAAGCAAAGATAAACTCATCTCCCCATGCCCTGCCTGCCCTAAGTCAGCAGGTGCTGGGGCCTTTCATTCTCCCAATGTTTAATGAGAATCTGCAACATGCAGGCACCATGTAGAAGCTGGTGATGCAACTGTGAACAAAACAGACAAAAGTCCCTGATTCTCTAAGAGGAGAAACAGATAAGAAACAAACTAATTCAATAAACTGTATATGGTATGACCATGGTACTAAGCACGATGGAGAAAAATTAAGCAGGGGAGGGGCAGAGGAAGTGAGCATTTGGGAGGGTAGGAGTGGAGATTTCAATTTTAAATAGGACTGATTGGGAAAGACTTGAAGAAAGTGAAGAAGCTGCTTAATACAGCTTTCTGGAGAAAGAGCATTGCAGGCAGAAGGAACAGACAGTGCAAAGCCCTGAGGCATTATCCCTGACTCATAATGTTGAGAGATACCTGAATAGACTGGAGCACTTAGCCAAACCATACACACTCCCCCTCCCAGACCCAGCTTCTCATCTCAGTTTTGTTGCCTATAGACAAATCTAATCTATAGGGTTTTGAACCATTAGGTATTGAATTTCTGCAATAGTACTACTTTGTTTATCAACACAGTGGGGTTTTCATTTTGTTTTTGTTTGGGGTAGTCACATTTAAATGAAAGAGTTCACAACAAAATTTCAATATCCAACTTGGCTTGAAATATCAGACCTGTGCTCACTGGGCCCACATGACTCTTTGTAATAATCTGTCCCTTCAGGGGGCATAAGCCCCCTTATTCACCACAAACCCACCCAGAATGCCTCCCTTATGCAGAATGCCTGGCCCTGAATGCATTGTGGTTTACCACCAGCCCCACCCCCAACGCCTGCCTTGGAAAGCCCCTAACAATGATGGAGATTGGACACATGCCCCTTGCTGGGCATGAGAAGCAGGGGTCTCCTCCATCTTGGGAGACTGAAAGAGGCTGGGGAGATCCCTGTCAGTTCCTTCTCCCCAGGAATAGATAGATGTGAGTGGGGAGGGGCTGGGAAGCCAAGAGAGAGGTCTAAGGCTTCTCTGAGCTCATCACATGCTCTTGCATTGATCCCCCTGGAAATGCTTCTCCTCCTATTTCTGCAGAACCTAATTCTCACACATGCTGTCTTGAGCCCTGATTTCTCCCCCTGCCCAAATCTGTTGTGGCCTCTAGAAGAGCTACACTAGGAACTCTCCACCCTCCTACACTCAAGAAAAAGGGGGGTGTCTATGCACCAAAAATTTCCAAGATTACCTAGGTCCCACCTGTTTACCTCTCCTATACTTCACTCAACTTTCAAACTAGACCACCCTCAAATGACACCCACGTGAATTTGTATGTGTTTGAGTTGTCACCTGAGTGTGGTCTTTGTGCATGTTGATTAGGGTGCTCCTGTGTTTTCACGTGTCTTGCTGAGGGATGAGAGGGCCTCCGCGTGCCTGTGAGTGTGTGTGTGTGTGCACCCTCATAACCGGGTATTGTGTGTCTTTGTGTGAGCGCGGGTGAGTCTGTGTGTGAGTGGTTGCAACATCTTTACTCCCGACAGAAGGTCTTTGCGGCACACTTCTCTCAGCCAGCCTGCATCCTCTTCAAAGGCACTCCAGCTCAGGGACAGTCCACCTCTGGCCTTCCCCAAAATCAACACACGCATTGAGACGCACGCACACTTCCTTTCAAGCGCTGTTCCTTTGGCCCAAGAGAACCGACAAACCTTGAGCATCCTTGCTCCGACAGCCTCCTCCCCACCCCCCAACCCCACCCTCCGATGCCCTGGCTGAAGGATCCTCTACATGGAGATGGACTCGGAGCACTGACAACGGGGAAAAAAAGTGACTGGAAGGAGAATCGAGCAAGGCAAACTGAGGACACGCTGAAGGAGTACGGAGCCAGAGCCGCTGCGGGGAAGCAGGTCCCACCCACACCACGCCCCTCCCGCAGAGGGATAGCTTGTTCCCACCCCGGTCTTCCTCTGGGGCTTCCAGGTCTCACTCTTCTCCTCAAACTGGAGCTGTGAGAGGCAGCTGGGACCCCCTCCTCCCATGCATCCCCCTCGCCCCACCATCCGCGTCCAGGCAGCTGCTGATTGGCTGCGGGGAGCAGCGCCCCAGCTCCCCATCTCCGAGGCGGGAGCGGAGCGGGTCCGAGGTGGGAGGCGCACGAACCGGCTCTGGGAGCCCCTCCCAAGTCCCTGTGCCCAGCGCCCTGTGCCCTACGCGACGGCCGTGCCAGGACTACAGGAGGGCAGGTGTAGAGGGAGCAAAGGGGACCACGGCCAAAGGTAGAAGCAAGTCCTGCAGAAAGAAAGGCGCTGCTGCTCCGGCTGCTGCCTCCGCCACTGCCGCCACCACCGAACCAGCGTCCAGAGCGGGGCTGGCAGGCCAGGCGCGGAGACGAGGGGAGCGAGGGGCGAGCTCATGGAGCACACGCACGCCCACCTCGTAGCCAACAGCTCGTTGTCCTGGTCCCCCGGCTCGACCTGCGGCTTGGGCTTCGTGCCCGTGGTTTATTACAGCCTCTTGCTGTGCCTCGGTTTACCAGGTGAGGAGCGTGGGGGAGAGGGAGGAAGCCGGGACCCCCGAATGCGGAGAGACCCTGTCTAGAACCCCCAGGCCTAGACATCTTCGGCGCGTGATCCCTGGCGCCCCTTCTGAAAAAGTTTAAGCCTAAGGGCAACAGCGGACATTTCCAGACTGGGGAGAAAGGAAGTTGCTGTGCCTGTCAGGGACTCGTGTGTGTGTGTGTGTGTGTGTGTGTGTGTGTGTGTGTGCGCGCGCGCGTGCGCGTCTCGAGCGTGCGTGGCAGGTGATGGGCATGGTGAAGGTGTTGGTGTGAGTGTGCGTGTGGACTCGAGTATTTGCATGAGCAACTGAAGCGATGCTCCCTGATCCGCGTCCCTGAAGGTGTCCAGTGGGGGCTGTGTGTGTGACTTGACCGCACTTCCCCACGGCTTTCTGGGGTTTCACTTCTCTTGTGGCCCCCCCACATCCACTCCAGCCTGAGAAAACCTCTGTCCCCTCCCCCACCGCGCGTGTCACCCCTGATTGGAGGTGAAGCCAGAGGTTCTGATGCCCAGCACTCTTTCTCTGGGGCTGCTGGGATGGAGAAAAGGATGAGCCCCTGTGACCCCTAAGCAAGGAAGGGGTCTCCAGGGAGGCTAGGAAGAGTCTGGGTGGGTCTGGGACCATGCCTTGGCCAGGGTAAGGGTCCAGAGACACCCACAGGCTTCAGAAGCCACCACTTCAGGGGGTCACAGTCTCCTTGAGGACATGCCTTGCCCCCTGGCTTTGCTTCCCTGTCCATCCATTCTGGGCAGCTGATGACCACTGCGGATGTCTGGCTGGTCCCATATCTTAACGTCCTCTCCAAAGTGTGACTGAGACTTGTGCTGAATTCCTGAAGAGAGCTGGGCTGCTGGGGGCTGGGGGTGCTTGCTGTTTGTGAGAGAGGGGGAGGGGGTTCCTGGGGCTCCAGCTTGAGATAACCCCTTCTTCCAGATAGTCTCTGAGACGGTCTGTGTGGCAGAAAGATTCCTAAAGATCACTTGCAAGCAGACAAGAGAGGGACAAAAGGAAACAGAAAGAAAAAAATCCAGCATACAGCCTAGAATCACAACATCATCTACCCTGCCATTCCGCATCCTGGGAACTTGGGAGCTGGATTTCTGAAAGCTTTGTTGACATTTCCTTTTCAAAACATTCAACTTGGTGGTCAGGGCCCCTGATAAGGTTGTTTATATAAATTCCCCCTCCCAAATTTTGGAAGGAATGAGAAAGCATAAGTTTACAATCACCAAGCCTCTCTCCCAGCGAGTGATGAGGTTTTTATTACTAACTAATCGTTCTGGCTGCCCTGGGAGAGACGCTCAGCCTCTGATTCACCCTGCTGGGGCAGCAGCACGTGTCCTATAATTACCTTGAGCAGGAATTGATTTGTCCAGTCCCCACCTCTCCATCAGCCCCCCTGAGCCTCTCCCAGAGCTCTCTTTTAGGGAGTGAGTTTTTGAGGAGGTTGGTTATTGGTGACACTTGCTGAACCAGAGAAGTGATAGCCTCCCCTTTTCCCTTCGGCTCTCACATCAGAATGTCTGACCCCTCTGCCTTCAACCCTCCATCTCCTCTGCTGACTAAAGAAGCTACTCTCTCAGGCTTTCCTTCTGAAAACCCTTTAAGGGACAGAGACATAAAGACGGGGAGGCTCCAAGGGCCCAGAGCAGGGATATGAAGATGAGTAGAACAGGGGAAAGCTCAGACCTTCAAACACCTCAAGGTGGAAAACAAGATACCTCACATCTTTACAGCGTAACTCCTATGCCAGACATGGCCTTCCTGACCCATAGCATTGGCACCTATTGTGTGCCAAGCAGTCCTAGGCACAGGCTCATCATGGCTGAGCCCAGGGTTAGGAGACAAAGAGAGAGGGATTAGGATGAAAACTTGGAAGGCACTGATAGGTTCTTATGCTCCACTAAAAGCTGTGACCACCTACTGTGTGTCAAGTGCTAAAGAGGTGCCTACAGGATTCAAGGAGCTCACAAGTGGAGCTTGTGGTGGATGCAGAAGGACCAAGCATTCTGGAAAAGGATGATTGAAGAGGGCAGGCTTGCAGGAAGATGATAGGTTGATAAGTGTTTTGTTAATTGCTTGCAAGGTGGTTCAGAAGGTGAAATCCTTAAGTCATTCTCTTAGAACCATAAGGGCAGGCAAGTATGTCCTAGTGACTAAGAATGCAGACTGTAGAATGAAGCAGAGCTGGTTGTTAACATGTGGACCTTCTGTGTTTCTGTGCCTCAGTTTCCACATCTGTAAAACAGGCATTAGGACAGCAGCCACCTCCCGGAATGATGGCAAGAAGGAAAGACGTTGATGGAGATGATGGTGCAGGTTAAGCGCTCAGCTCAGTGCCTGACACACCACACACTGACTGATTGCTGCTGTGACACTGCAGTTGTGGTCATCATGAAGCTGATCTGGTTGTAAGGAGGGGGACTGCGTGGCATGGGAGTCAGAGAAGGGACTGGGAGCACACAAGAAAAGCACTTAGCTCAGCGCCTGAGCTCACTACAGTATTCCCCTCCCCACCCCCAGCTACCGGCAATTAGCAAACCCTCATTACCCTGCTACTGACCAGGATGCACAGCTATGCTGAGTGTGAAGTAACAGACCACAGAGCTTGGTCATATTGTTGAAAACTGAGATTTTAATTGAATCACTTTTCCTGGCAGTGAACTCACCCCCATTTCCAAATTCTCACAGTGATTGGAAACTGAGGGGTGGATGAGGAGTGGCTGTTTGGCAACAAGGGAGCTAGTGACTAGGAGAAAGCACAGATGTTTCTTACCTCCTTCAGTATCTAAACTAAAAGGAAGAGCTTGGGAAAAGCCATGTGGTCCAATCCCCTGCCTCTAGGAATCACCTCAGTCTAACTTAACTGCTTTGGAGTGGGACCCGGGGGTCCTAATGTGAAGTATGGTAACAGCTCTGCCACTTAAGAATTCTTAACATTTCTGTACCACAAATTACCCCACTTGTAAAATGGGCGTAACAGCACTACCTACTACCCACACAGATAATGTATATTAAATAAGATCATCCATATAAAAATGGCTAAGCACAGTGCCTGGACTGAGGAAAACACTTATTAGTGCTTTCTCTGCACGGGATCTTTTTCTATGCTAAATGCTTAGATTATTGCACTTAATCTTCACCACATCCCTGTGACCTGTACATGTCCCTGAACCCATTTTACAGATGAGCAAACTGAGATTCTGAGAAATGGAGCATCCTGTCCACAGTCACACAATCCAACCAGTATGTAAACACCTGCTCTTTCCATTGTACCACGGTGCCTTCATTATTGCCAGGAAGTTCTTCTAAATAACCCCAGTCCTTTATGCTGTGTACTCAGTGGAGAACATTGGAGTGTCCCAGCTGTTCCTAAAACTATGTCTCTTTTCTCTTCCTTTTAAGTAAGCAAGATGTTTCTAGCTTTTCCAAATGCATACAATAAGCCAGTAAAGCTAACAAGGTGCAGTTGGGGACCCTGATGGGGCCAAATGGGACAAGATAGTCCAAAGCAGAAGGCAGTACAGGAAGAAGAGATGAGCCTGATGCCTGAGGGAAGAGAGTGGCAGGGAGGACGGGTGAGCCTGGCTGATAAGGAAGGAGCAGCACGAAATTAAACTGAGATATGAAAGATATTTTTTTAAATTTTACCTTCTAAAAGGCACCAGGGATGTTACGGGAGACAAGGTAAGGAAGACGATAGCCTGACACCACACACAGCCCAGCAGATAGGAGCATTTCTGTAACTGCCATGTGAGGATGGTAATACCTGCCTGTGAGGATCGGTGCACAATGAAGGAGATGATGAGTCTGTCACCTGTCAGATAGTGCTTTGACACATGGTGGTTACAGTTGCTGCTAACAAGAGGTGAGAAAATGGTGCCTAGCAAGCTGGACTGAGCCCTCAGATGCATTCTCTTTTGAGAACCGGTAAACATCTTTTGAGAAAATATAGTAAACAGGTTAACAGTACAAGGTCTGGAGTTAGACCTCTGGGGTTTGAGTCCTGGCTTTGCTATTTATATGCTGTGTAACCTTAGGCAAGTGACTTTACTCTCTGCCTCAGTTTCCCCATCTGTAAAATTGGATGATGATAATAATGGCACATACCTCATAGAGTTGCTGTGAAAATTCAGTGGGTTATATATTTAACACAATGTCTGCCACACAGTAAGCACTCCATAAGTCATATTTTTCATCATTTAAAAATTAGGAAAATTAGGGGCGCCTGGGTGGCTCAGTCGGTTAAGCGTCTGACTTCAGCTCAGGTCACGATCTCACGGTCGTGAGTTCGAGCCCCGCGTCGGGCTCTGGGCTGATGGCTCAGAGCCTGGAGCCTGCTTCAATTCTGTGTCTCCCTCTCTCTCTGCCCCTCTCCCGTTCATGCTCTGTCTCTCTCTGTCTCAAAAATAAATAAAAACGGTAAAAAAAAAATTAGGAAAATTAAGGAAAAATTCTCAACTTGTTTTATGACACCAGCTTTACACTAATACCAAAGCAGACAAAGATATTACAAGAAAACTACCAATCAATATTCCCCATGAACATAGACACAAAAGATCCTCAACAAAATATTACCAAATCTAACTCAGGAATATATAAGAATGATAACAAATCAAGATAAAGTTGGGTTTATCCCAGGAATGTAAGGCTGGCTCAACATCTGAAAATCATTCAGTGTGATCCACCATAATAAAAAACCTAAAAAAGGAAATCCATATGATCTTCTCAATAGATATAAAAAAGTATTTGACAAAATTCAACATCCATTCATGATAAAAATTCATCACACTAGAGAACTTCTTTAGCCTGATAAAGGTTATCAATAGGTAACCTATAGCTAACATCACATGTGATGATAAAAGATGGAATGTTTCCCCTCTAAGATCTAGAACAAGGCAAGGAGATCTGTTCTTGCTACTCCAATTCAACATCATACTGGAAGTTCTAGCCAGGAAAGAAAACGAAATAAAAGGTACACTGGAAAGGGGCACCTGGGTGGCTCAGTCAACTGAGGGTCTGGTTCTTGATTTCAGCTCAGGTCATGATCGCACAGTTTGTGAGTTTGAGCCCCAAGTTAGGCTCTGCACTGATGGTGCAGAGCCTGCTTGGGATTCTCTCTCTCTGCCCCTCACCCACTTGCACTCTCTCTCAAAATAAATAAACATAAAAAGTTGTTTAAAAAAAGGTATACTAGAAGGAAGAAATTAAACTGTTTCTATTCACAAATGATACAATTACCTTCATAGAAAATCACAAAGACTCCACACAAAAAAAGCTCCTCAGAATAAGTGAGTTCACCATGTTTGCACATGTTGCACCATGTTCACACTGTTAATATGCAAAAACCTACTGTATTTCTATGCATTAGCAATGAACAATTTAAAACTAAAAATTGGAATTAAAAAAATAGATTTCCAAGTTTCCTTGAAAAGCCAGAGGAACTAACATTAGGCACATATTCCCGGAAGGTTGGCTGCAGATGAGGAATGGACTGCTTTCCTATGTAGCTGCTTTTTGGAGAGAGAGAGAGAGAGAGAGAGAGAGAGAGAGAGAGAGAGAGAGAGGGAGACAGAGAGAGAGAGAGAGAGTGCGTGCGCACGCGCCTTAAATAGGCAATGACATTCATATTATTCAAAAACCTAGTAATATAAAAAGGCACACATTGCGAAATCTCCCTCCCATCCATTTCCCCCGCTCACCAATTCCTAAATCCACCCCATCATCACTACTACACAGATAACAAGGGCATCAGTATCTTGGTTTCTTATTTGTTCTTTCAGAATGTTTTAGTTTATATACAAGCAAGTATGAATAGAGGATCTCAACTCTTCATTTTTTTTTTTACTGTTCTCAAAATGAGCACATTATACACACTGTCCTCCATCTTGCTCTTTTTCACTTAATATATTAATCATCCATCATGGTATGTTGAAGCTTTTTCATTCTTTTATGAAGCTGCATAGTATTCCATTGTATATTTGTACCATAATTTAATGGGTGCCCCTTTCAAAATCACATGGGCACTCTTATGTGAAAGTCCCTATATGCGACACCTCACTGTTCTCTGTAACATGTATGGCCCCTCTTTATGCACATTTGGCCCTAGGATCCCTGTTATAACAGTGGGAGAAAGAGCACTGCATGAGGAGTCCTGGATTCCAGGCTATTCTCTAGCAATAACTCACAGTGTGGGTCTGTCAGAGGCCTGAGAGAGCTGGGCTCTGCTTGTATAGCTCAGTTGGAGACATGGCCCATAAATGGGACACAAGCGCTGACCAGTGAAGTAGCTATGCTGGAGGCTGGCCGGGTTGGCCTTGGGCTGGGGTCCAGAACAGTAGCTTTGTTGTCCTTGCCCCTGCACAATTTCTGTCGTGATCCCATGTGTAATTTCTGCTTTTGAGGTTGTGTATAAAATGCATTGCACTGGAACTGAATGGACATGGATTTGGATCCTGTATCCTACCCGTGTTTGTTGTGTGATCTCAGATATGATACTGTACCTCTGAGTCCCAGTTTTCATTTGTAATAAAATAATCAGCCAAGTTCAGCATTTAAGGAAGAGGTCTCTGATGTTAGACTGAATGGGTTTGAATCCTAGCTTCCCTACTTACCAGTCTGTGACCTTGAGCCAATTTCTCACCCTCTATGAGTCGCAGCCTCATCAATGAGGTGGGGCCATACTAATACCTATCTCATAGGGTTGTTGTGAGGATTAAATGAAAATGTAAAAATACTTAGCACCATTCTTGGCACATGTTTGCTCTTGTATAGAGTAAGAGTTCAGTAAGTGTTATTAACCTTCTGTGCCCTGCATTGTTACTGTGGTGATCCAAAATAAAATATGCAAAGGCTTCTCACAATCCCTCAAACATTGTAGGGGCTCAATAAAGAGTACCTGGTGTTGTTTTTATTGTTTAACATGTCAACAAGCCTTGTTGACCAAGGTCTTTCCCATACAATTCCACTCAGAGTGCACCCACCAGGAATGAAACTCCTTGCCCTGGAAAACTAAGAAAGAATTATCCAATGGATTAAACAATCAATTCCATCATAAGCCTAAGGAATTTGTACCTCTCAAAGAGTTGCCTGTGGTTCAGTGAAACCTCCAGAAATACCATCAGTCCAGAACATGAAACCTTCTTCAGCTAAAGTTGATAAAGGGACTGACAAGCACCAGAAGAGTGCCCTGCATGCTGCAGCCAGGATCATAAACAGAAGTGATGCAGGGAGGTGAACACAGATCCTGCCACTGAACCTCCATGTGATCTGAACTGTGTGGGCAATGCTGATAGGGGATGCTAGCCCTGCACAGGGTGCCATGAAACGCTGGGGGCAGGGAAGGGCAGGTGTCTTGAATTCAAATACTTGCTAGAGGCAGTCAGATAGCATAAATAAACAAAGTGGCCCAGTTTTAAGAAATATTTCACTTACCCAAAGAATCATCCTTCCCTGCTGTTTTTCTGAAAACATGTGGCCCTTTTGGTCTCTCTAATCTTCCCTCAGTGATAGAGACGTATGTACCAAAACCACTGCACTCTCTTAACAACTGCTAGCACGTCTGTTGCACTTACTATGTACTAGGGATTCTTCAAAGCATTTTACAGGCACTAGCTCATTTAATTCCCACAACGACCCTTTGAGGTGTGCATACTTATCATGCCCATTTTTCAGAAGAGAATGATGAGATGCCCATGGTCACATAGCTAGAAATCAACAGAGTGATACTCATTACTGCTATCCAGCTTTATGATAGGAAAATGGCAACACACACACAATGACAGCTGACAAGCAACACTTGGACTAGATCACTAGGGACAGGGGTAACAAACAATAGGGAGGAGTGGGGAGGAGTAGGGACTGGAGGAGGTTACAAAGTACCATCACCACTCAGCTCTCTAGCCAATGCAGTGTTGCCAAATTCTTCCAAAAATCTACAAATCTAGATTTTTATATGAAATATCCTAATGTTTCAATGTTGGCAACTAATTCAAAAATTTTAAAAAACACTGTGCGAGCCAGCACTGCATGAGCCAAACCAAACATATCTTCAGGCTTGATACAGCCCACCAGGCTGCCAATTCACAAACTCCAGAGTGGGTAAAGCTTTAAGAGGTACCAAGAAATGCCAACACAGTGCACAGTGTGTGGAGAATAAAAACAAGAAGCTAGGGGGAGGAGTAAGGAATAAAAGAGAGGGAGACCCAAAGAAACACATGACTAAAAAAAAAAAAAACAAGCATGCCAACTCAGGAAACCAGGGGTTTGGCATGACTAGAAGAAAGGGCTCCAAGTAGTACCACAAATTGCATGTTGACAATGTCCTGGAACACAAATCCACCATTTTTTTTTGTAAATGGGAAGAGCCCTTAGAACCTGACAGCACGGTGGATTAGGATGTGGGCTCATGGTCTCCCACTGACCTGGATTCAAGTTCCAGCCTCATGACTTCCTAGTGGCAGGGCTCTGGCAAGTTGCTTAAACCTCTCTGAGCGTCAGTGATCGTCTCTGCAGAATGGGTATAACAGTGCCTTTTTCACAGGGTGTATGTACAGACAAAATGAAGCAATTCATGGCTAGCAGGGGTCCCAATGTCTGCCACTCCATGGCTGCTGTTTTTTAATCAATGTCAGCACCATCATTTTATAACATGAGGAAACTGACACCTTAGCCAATGTCACAGAGCTAGGAATGGCAGAATCTAAACCAGAACTTAACTTTCCCAACTTTAATTTAGTTCCCTTTTTATAAAATCACACTGCTAGTGATTTCTTGAGGAAGCAAAGTGATAGGAGTAAAGGAGAAACAGGCTGTGGAATTTTAGAACTCAGAGTAATCATCTAGATTTGGGGGCATTTTGTTGTTGTTATTGTTGTTTTATGTAGGATTATTTTAGGTGGCACAAGACTGCATCATCATTTAATCCCTTTTCAGTTTTCTCAACCTTTCTGATTCTATCAAAGGGAAAGTCTCATCTTGGTGCTAGTATGTCTTTAACACCTTTTCACGCATGCTAAACCTCCCTTATTAACAGACACAGAGCAGGCCTAGAGCTCGGCCTTGGGAAGCAGCAGTATCTACCTAAAATTTAATGTCACCCTTGCACTGTCATTATATTTATGTTTAAGGCTATCTTCTGTTTACAACAGGGAGGTGGGTTTGGGATTCAGGGTTGCTATATATGCTGTCCAATATAGTAACCACCAGCCTCACATGGCTATTGAGCACTTGACATTTGAGTAGCACAACTGAGGAACTGATTTTTTCATTCAATTTCATTTCAATTCATTTACAATTAAGACCTGATACTTGATTCAGTTATTGGACAATAACTGTATATTGGAACAACTTGGGTATGTGAATCTACTCTGAAATTTTCAACTGTATATTTTATGACATCTAAACAGAAATCAGGATTTCCACTGAAAAATTTAGCATCCTTAGAGAAATGTGCTCAGAATGTAAAATACATGCCAGACTTTGGACATTTAGTATGAAAAAAAATTAAATATCTCATTAATAATTTATATTGATTACATTTTTGGATGAACACAGTTAAATAAAATATATTTTTAAAATTAATTTCACCCGTTTCTTATTTTGTTAATGTGGCTGCTAGAAAAATCAAGATTGCATATGTGGTTCACATTACATTTATATTGGACAGCAGTATTGTATAAAGTATAAATTCAGGGGGAAAAAGACAAGTCACTTTAAAACAAAATGTTAATAGCACAGGGGACACAAGAATATGGCAAAAAATCATAATATTGGTGGCCAATCACTAAAATCTGGGGAGCCCTGATATAGTACAATGCTCTTAATACAAAAACTGAAGCCCTGGAGAGGACAAGAAATTTCCCCAAGGTTACACAGCTAATCAGGTGTGATCTTGACCCCAAATCTTCCAGATTCTGAATCCAGTGTGCTTTGGCCATTGCAACAGCCCTACCATCTGACCCCCACCAAGAGAAATGTAAGGAAAGGGGTTTGGGGCATGGGGAGGATGTGGCTACCTTGAATCCCATTGGTATTCAAACGGAGAGGACTTCTAAGTATGGATAGCCCAGGATCTTTGCTTTTCTATCAAGTGAAGCTGAATGACTTGGGCTCCTCTTGAGTAAAAGTCATGACCAGCTGAACTACAGTGAGAGTTGTGACTTTCAACCCAAATACATGTTTTCATTTTGCCCCATGGCAAAGAAGGATGAGACAAGAAACCAGAAAGCACAATTAGGCAAATGAATCTGCATTTTTTTAAAATTTTTTTTAACATTTATGTATTATTGAGAGACAGAAAGAGACAGAGCATGAGCATGGAGGGGCAGAGAGAGGGGAAAACACAGAATGTGAAGCAGGCTCCAGGCTCCGAGCTGTCAGCACAGAGCCCAACGCGGGGCTCGAACTCACAAACCATGAGATCATGACCTAAGCCGAAGTCAGACACTTAACCGACTGAGCCACCCAGGAGCCCCTGAATCTGCATTTATTGATTCACTTATCCCTCCCTCTCTCCTTCCATCCATCTATCCATGTGCCTGGCACTGCCAAGTAGGCTCATGGCAAGTCTGTGGTAGGCTCAAGGCAAGTCTAAAAAGACCCATTCAATGTCTGCATGTTCGTGTGGGGAAGACCAGCATGACCAGAAGCCTGAATAAATGTAAATAGTCCCATGTGAGAAGAACATGAAGGAGAGACACAGGGTGATAAGAGAGCTTTTTGTGGGGGGACTTGCCCAGTGGGGAAGACCTAGAACCTGAAGACTGAGGAAGGAAAGAATGGAAAGAAGAGGCAAGGGGGACAGGCTTCACGAAGACTCTTAGGCAAGAGAGGACTGGTGCACCATATAGGAACAAAAAGAGGACAAGTCTGGAGTGCCAAAAGGTGGTCTGAGGACAGGAGGAAAACAAGGCATGAGATGTAAGCAGAGGAAACAGGAAATCAGAGCTTTACAGAAACCACACAAAGTGACCCTGAATTGGGAGAACACATTCTACAGTGTTGACTCCTTTTGACTTCTGGTATTAACCAATGATTTCTTTTCTTTCCCCCTTTGTTTACCAGAATATTTGGCAGTTGAAGACCTGGGGCAATTGCTTTTCCACCACAGACATTTCTTATCATTTACAGCTAGGTGCAGGGAAAACTATCTACCACATGACTTCACAGGAGGGACTATCCACAGACCCACACAGAGAGACGTGCGCGCGCGCGCGCACACACACACACACACACACACACACACACACACAGAGATGCATGCATGCGCATGTGCACACACACACACAGATGTGTGCACACAAACATACACAGGCATATACACAGACACCACATAGACACACAGATGCACAGACATGCAAACACACAGACATACACCCACAGGGATACACACACAGAGACATGCATACACATACATACACACACACACACACACACACACACACACACACACACACACTCCTCCCACAGTCAAAGGTATAGAATGGTCTGGTCCTTGCTATAGCCTTTTGCTGTTAGCATTCTGGACCTCACCACCATGGTTTAGCTCCATAGAGCTGCTGACAAGAACCATCATCTGCCTCTTGAACGAAAAGCAGTGGCCTCCCTGGAAGGTAGCAGAATGGAGCAGTAACTGGAGAGAGAACTCAAGAGGGGCTGGTGCTATGAAAAGGGTAGGGATGGGCATTCCTTAAAGGAATCACAGGCCCACATTCTTAATACTCAGAGAGCCTGGCTTCCACATCATGTCCACCCTCCACACCCAGGACCCTTCCAGAACACCACCTGTCCTGGCTGAAAGGCTGAACACCACCTTTCCTATCAGGAAAGTAACACTGGCTTAGGAATTAGGCACACCTGGGGGTTTGAATCCCAGCACTGCAACTTTGCTAACTGTGAGGTCTTGAGCAGGTAATTTACCCTTCTTGGAGCCTCAGTTTCCTCATCTGAGAATGGGGGTGATAACAACTTTATTTATTTGGCATATATGTGGCACTCCTTTCATATGCCAGGCACCTATGTAGGCACTGGAGGAAAAATAAAGAAAGTCTGCACAGGTGTACATTCTACCAGGGAGATAAGTGGTAAACAAATAAACAAATGCATACACAACACTCTTTGAGATATTGATACATGCTATCAAGAAAACAACGTGGTAAGGAGATAGGGAACTATATTAGATAGGGTGGTCAGGAAGGGGCTCTCCAAAGAGTTGATGTCCAGAATGACACTGGAATGATGAGAAGGAGCCAGCCACAGGAAATACAGGGGAAGGACATGCCAGGCAGAGGGACCCCACAGGGTAAAGGCTCAGAGGTGGGAAGGAAGTGGAGTGAGGGCAGACTTGTGTGGCTGGAATACAATGAACAAGAGGGAGAGTGGCAGGAGATGAGGGGAAGAGGCGGACACTGGCTGGATTGTGGGGCCTTTTGGTCCACAGTGAGGAATCTGGATTTGCAAGAAGAGACCAGAGCCTTTTAAGCAGGTGATATGACCTAATTTGAGTTTTTCAAAGGTCTCTCTGGCTGCTGTGAAAAAAACAAATGGAAGGTGGTTTAGGAGGAAAGCTCCTTTTCTTAGGAAAGAAGAGGAAGCTGTTGCAGTGTGAACGATCTCTGGTTTCCAGTAGGAGAGAGTGCGCAATACCTGTAGAGTGGCCAACACAGTGCCTGGCACACAGCAGGAGTGTGGGTCAAGGGTCATGTTCACAGACGCTCCAATCCTACTCCCACCCCATCCACCATCACCTCAGTCTCCAAGTGAAACAGCATCAGACATGTGAAGTGAGCAAACTAACAATGTCCTCAGACATCAAGGACATCTGTGCCTGGCTCTCCAGGCACCATGGCAAAGCGCCCGCAGCACAACAGAGAGCTATCATCTTGGTTGTGGCAGTGGGCAAGTCCTGCTAATGATCCAGCTGTCAATTGCGAGAGTCCTGAACAGAGAGAAAGCAAGTGTCTGGACAAGAAGAAAAGGGTCACCTTCAGCACTGTCATTTGACAAATGAACAGGATTGAGTTCTGGCTGGCATGGTAGAGAGACATTATCATCGTGACTGCATTCAGTTCTAATGACCCAAGGTATTACAGAAAGAAGGGAGTAATGCCCCCAGGATTGAGGTGGAGACTCCAAGGACGTCCTGAAAATGGGAAGAGAATGCTCATGGAAGAGGAAAGAAAATGGTAGTTTGCTTCTTGGATCTTCTCAGCGTTATACCTTCTGGCCAGAAGAGAATGGCTCTAAGAAATAAGAGGATTTTTTTTCCTTAATCACTATCAGTACTGAATAATTTCCTCAAAATGCTATTCAGATACATGCTGGTTAATACCTTTCTCAACCACCCTCATATAACCTCCTGAAGAGGCCTGGACTGGGGGTCATAGCCAGCCAACAGCCAACAACCAACCAGAAACTCAGACCCCTTGGAATGTGAAAGAAGCCTGTGAAAGGTTTTCTTAAAAGGCAGCACCATGCCTATTAACATTCAGAGGCAATCTCTTAAAAATTCAGGTTTCTCATGAGTCTTGGAAAATTTCAAAGGCTGGAAAAACTGAGCTTTCCCTGTCACTAAGTGCCTAGAACCAAGTAGCCACAGCCTTCTTTAGATGGCACTTGTGCTACCCAGTTCATCAGAGTCATGGTGCCCCAGCACAAAGATTTTATACACACACACACATACACACACACACACACACACACACACACACACACACACACACACCTGGCCTGTTTCTCTCACTTCTGTTCCCTACCTTGCTCCTATAGGATTTTAAATTTACTGTCTTACTCTCTAAAGCTTAACACACACGTACATATATCCCATATCCATTTATATCACCACACTTTTAGCCGCATCTATGCTTTCCAACCACACTATATGCTTTCCTGCAAGAAGGGAAGTTGGTGAAAACCTGGGTTTGAGATCCACTGGACTTTCCAGCTGTGTGCAATTAGCTTCCCTGAATGTCTATTTCCATATCTGTAAAATGAGGATAAGTAACAAGGATGCAGCCCTTGTTGAGGGGAATACACAAGACAATGTACCTGGCACATGGTAGGTTTTTAATAGAGGATTTTTTTTCTCAAGACTGACAAGGATTTCCTATCAAATCCTCACCTGGACTCCTTAGGCTATGTTAAAGATCCGGCTCCATTACATGAGGCCAGATTTCTTTTCATTTCATACTTTGTGCCAGGAATTCTAGGGGATAAAGATGAGCGAAAGACAAAGATAAACATGGCATGGCCCTTGCCCTTAAAGAATTCACAGTCTAGATGGGTAGAAAAGCAAGTCAATAATCATAATGTGATATGACAAGTTCTACAACAGGGGTGAGGGTGAAGCATTTAAATTCCTGTGGGACCTCAAACTTATCTTTGCCTAAGGGCATCGAAAAATGCAGACTTAGGCTTTGAACTAACCATGCCAATAGGCATGGGATCTGAGTCATCTCCATGATGCCAGTACCTCTGGGGGGCCTTGGCACATGATAGGGGGCTTAGCAATACTGAATGGATAGGTGGGTGGATGCATCACATGAATAGGTGACTGCCTTCTTTATCCCATTAATGTCATGTCCACACTAACCTTGAAGAGACTGAAGAAAACATCTTGATCACCACTATCATCATCACCACCACCACCCTTTATCAAGCACTTAATCCAAGCCAAGCACTGAATCAAACACATTATTCCACACTGCCTCATTAAACCCCAAAGTAATGCCTGTGAGGTGGTACTTCTATCATCCCCATCTGGTAGATGGGGGAACTGAGGCTTTGAGAAGTAAAATAACCCGCCCAAGGCAATTCAGCTCCTGAGGAGCAGAGCTAAGACAGAGTAGGCCAATGAATACATTGGTATTCAGAGCATCAGAAAAGACAAATGCTGTGTCTACAGACCTCTGTCTTGGTTCACCCTCCCAGCCTGGTCTTTGCAGGCATTTAAAGGAACTATGTCCTCCTTCCTGATTGAAGACTCTCCCAGTGTCCCCGTTGCCCTCTCCCCAAGCAGATGGTTTAATTACTTGAAATTATTTTTGAGCAAGGACAGGCAGGTGAATTCCCTCTCCACCTCATACCTAACCTACAAAATGGAAATTGAGCTGCCTTTTTTTTTTAAGAAGCATATTGTGATGAAACAATTTCTGTGAAAACTCTGTGGTCTTCCAAATCCTTCCAAGGTTTCTGTTATCAGCCATAAATGCGCTTAGTTTCAGTCAAGCACTCAAAATTTCAAATCCAGTTCATGTGGTGAATGTTTATTGACCACCTATCATGTGCCAGGCTCTATTCCTCATGCTTAAAAAGAATCATCGATAACAGCCATTAATGTTAATATAGTGCTGGCCAATATGCAAAATGAATTAAAATTTACAAAGGGCTTTCTCATCCATTATGAAACTGAAGCTCGGAGGAGTTAAATAGCTTTCTCAAGTTACTACTGGTAGGCCAGGCTGAAAAGCAAAGCTAGATCCTATACAAAGCTGTCAGAAGTAGGAATGATCCCCAAAATGGAGCCTCCCCTATGAATTCTGCCAGGACTTTCCATTATTCATTCATTCATTCGCAAATTATGTGTTAGCTATTAGTGACACAAAGACAAACAGATCTGGGTTCCTGCTCTCAGGGAGGACTCAATCTAGCTGAAGAGATGAAGAAGCAACTCACAGCAGCATGAAAATTGGTAAGATATGAGCAAGAGGGAAGCCCATGTACCATGGGACAAAGAAGAAGAAATCAACCCCAGTCTTGGGTTGGGTTGCTGGGAATGCAGCAGGGTCACAGGGCAGACTTTTTTTGCTCCTACTATCTGGAACTCACCTTCCTCTTATCTGGTACCCAATACGCAATGTGAATTCTGACCACAAATCTCTTTCTTCATCATACACATGTATGGAGCATCTCCTTCACATGAGAATCTGTTAAGAACTGGGAATGAGAGAGACGAATGAACTTTGCCCATACTTTTAAGATGTGTACTGTCCAGTGGGCAAAACAAGTAAATTGAAAATTGTAAGGTTGTACTATATGAAATTATCAGCATTTGGCCATTTTTTACCTTTTAAAATGCGTATGTTCATTTTTTACCTTTTAAAATGTATACCTTATAGTGTAATAGTTTGCTGTTCAGAAAAATAAGCTCAGGATGATGTCGAAGCCCCAAACCAGTGATCTGACACCATACTCATGCATCTACCACCGCATCCCCCATGTAGCAGTATCCATGGCTGAAGCTTGGAGAGCACAGTTACTGAAGACCTGATGGTAGAAACTAAACTAACAGCTATTTACCATAATTGTAACTAACATGAATGGAATGCCTATGACCTGTTGGGCACTGTTTCAAGCACTTCCCATGAATTAACTAACTTAATTCTAACCCATGAAGTCGGTATTATTCGATAATACCTAATATTCTATAATACCTAATATTCTATAATAATAATAGCTATTATTACCCCATTCTACATATGGGGTACAAGAAACTGAGACACATGGTAGGTTGTGAGGTGGCTCAAAGTCATGCAGTTAGTGCTATGACAAAGCCAGGCTTCTAACCCAGACATCAGGAGTGATGTCATCTGCTCAGCTGAAGCACTAATTGTGCTTTTGGTCAGAACAGTTCTTTGGTTCCAGGATCATCCAAGTGGGGCTTTCATTAAAGCCATGATCTCTTCCACTGAAATGGATATGGGGAGTTGAGGCACCTAACCTCTGGGATATAGAATTGTAAAGGCTGTCTGTGTTGGAGGTAGAATCAGGTAGGAATCAGGAATCAGGTAGAAAATCTTCCCTGAGGGGATATTGGCAAGATAATTGGGGTGGCATCTAACTCCCCCATCAGGCCAACTGGATTTAAGCCTTATTTTTTATACTGTTAAGAACCAGAGCCAACAGAACAGTCTGGTGAGAGATGCTGAAAGACTTTGGACTCAAGCAGGACTGGTTGGGGATGCAGGAGACAAAGTGCAACCCAAGGTTGAAAAGGAAGCCATTCTCTTCACCTCTGCTAGGAATATATAGCCTCTGAGGGTGTTGGCACTTAGAGGCTTGTGAATGGAATCTTCTTCCCATTCCATTGTGTAAGCAACAATTGCTATTACTTTTGGGCTTTGGTTCTCTTGAGGATTCTCTTGCTGGTTCTAATAACATTCCAGCTAATTCTCTTGAGTTCTCTAAGCATACCATTATACTATCAATAAATAATGATGATGATGCCTTCTTAAATAGTTACATAGTTATCCTCCTTATTTTAGTTTCCCACTTTACCATTTTGGCTACACTGTAGATTTGGATTCTTTGTTAGCAGCTTTAATATTTAATATTAAATTAGTTTTACCAATAATATTTTATCAGAATGAAGAGAATGGATTGAGTTTTGCATCAAATGCAGACAGATTGCTTTGGGAACAGAACTAAGTTCCCTCAGTAACTCAGGTGTAATATGATGACATCTAGGCTCAATGCTGCACTAAACATTTATCAAGTACCCACCATGTACCATCATGTATCAGGTACTGTACTAGTGACTGGGAATATGGCCCAAAATGAGACAGGCCTTCCCAGGGCTCCCAGGATCAGGATGACCAAGGAAAGAGAAAAGACAAGGTGCCTCTAAAGGTATTTGGACCAAGAATTAGCTGATGTGGTTTTTAGATGGGCAACAAAAACATTACTGCAAGTCTCAAAACCTGGCAGTATCATTGATAATAACCAAGAAATTGACTGAATTTTTATTAGCTTCTGAAATCTTTTACAATCTATTCAGCTGAAAAAAGGAGATGAGAGCAGTGACATTAGAATTTTTCATTTATGAATGCTTTTGAGAACGTGGATTCAAGAGAAATTACCAGATATTTTAATTTTCTGCTATCTCGCCCCTGATACCAATCAGGCTACCTGTGAAACAATTTGTGATAATTAACATTTGTCTAACGCTTTTCCAGTTTGCAAAGCCACTTCCCATGTGTTGTCTTCTTCAGTCCCCACAACAACCTTGGGAGTCCGCAGAGCAATTTCACTGAGGTTATCACCCTGGATTCTTGAATTCTTATCCCTCATTTCCCTCTGGTCCACACGCCAGCCAAGCCTGGCATTTTTTACAGTGCTGCAAACAAAGCATGCTTTCACACTTCCTTGATTCTGCACTTGTGGTTCCCTTCTGCCAAGAAAGCAGCCCATCCTTTCCTTGTTCAAACAAGGAGTATCCTATTCATTCTGGGAAACCATGGGCAGGCAGGGAAAGGCCTTTTTTCCCTAGGGCAGCGAGGAAAGCCCAGCATCCTAGAGTATAAAGCACCCAATGATGGTGCCCATGTCAGAGGAGACCAGAAGACCAGTAGGGCACAAGTTGTCCTGCAGGTGATTTAGGTGTCATTGGAAGCATGGCCCTCAGGCTTTCTGCCTTCTTAAAAAGTGTAGCAGTTAACACTTTGCAATTAGACAGACTTGAGTTCAAATCCTGGCTGTGTGACTTACTAGCTGTGTAACCTTGGGCAAATCTCTAAACCTAATTCTAAATTCCCGCCTCTATAGAAAGGATCTAACAATACCCACCTTTAAAATGACGGGAGTAGCAGTAACTAAGTGCAAACCACCCACCACAGTTTCTAACATACAATAAGGGATTGTGAAGTGGAAGCTATTATTCATTAGTAAGACCACTTCCCTTGTGGCAGAAAAAGGCACACATTTATCATCATCATCATCATCATCATCATCATCATCATTACTGCTACTGCTATTATTATTTATATTTCTCTCATTTCTAAAAACCCACTTGCTTTTCCTAGTAACATTCTCCCTGTTCTCTCTTAGAAATGATATTTCTGCTCAGAGGAGAAAGGGAGGCAGTTTGTTTTGTTACAGGCAAGGGGTACAGCAAAGCATAGGGGGTATCAATGTGGGGGCTGGACAAGCTGGCTCATGAAGAGTCAAGAACAAGAGTCATCCAAGACAAAGCGGATGGGGGAAGTGTTATAGAAAAGGGAAACTGCATAGGCAAAGGTCAAAGTCTGGAGAGAATGTGGCTTGTTGGGGGGCTTCACGTGCAGTAGTTCCTCTCAGCTGGGACATCCCCTCAGCAGGGATGATGAGTGAGATGGGATGCAGAGAGGAGCAGAGGGCACAATTCCAGTGGTGTCTACTAGGCAGCCTATATTCTTCTAAGCACTTTCTATGCATTAACTTACTTAGTCCTCACAATCAGATCCATTTTACAGATGAGCAAATATAGGCACAGAGAAGTTAGGTAACCTGCCCAAGGTCACACAGCAAGAACATGTCAGATCTATATCCAGCACCCAGGCTCATCACCAGCATACCAGAAGGCAACGATTCTTTTTCTCTATGACACTCCGGCATGTGTCCCAAAGCCAGAAAAGAAACAGACCCCTCCAAAGTCATGAGAAAGTAAGGCATCCTTCACCTGCTGAACTCAGCTTGGGCAGAGGGGAAGCTACTCTCTCTCTGGCACCTACCAGTGTGCAGAGGTGGGTTTTTAGAAGTTCCCAAACATAAAACCATTTCCATATAATTATGCCTCCTTGACCTACATGTCATTCGGCTGTGTGCATGGGCTTGAAGCACAAAACAATTTCTCCAGCCAAAGAAAATTGCTTCCCGAGGCCCCAGGGTAATTAGACATTGTCTTCTGGGCATGGCCTGTTCCCTGTCCATCCACATCCTCTGACATAGGTGCTGCCACTTCAACCCGGCATCCACTGGGAGAATGCAGGTCCCGTGGTGGAACAGAATGTCCATTAGGACAGCGGCCTTGGAAAGCGTGCAGCAGGGCTGTGTGCATCAGGAAATTTTCCAATGTTCTTGAACATTCAGATCCCGTGGAACTTTCCTCTGTTAGCCCAAGCAGGGAAAGGGGGACACATCACATGGGAAGATGTTACTTCTCAAGCATTTGGTCTATGAGGTCTATGAGGAAGCTACAATACCAATACCCATGTCTGGAAGTTTCAATGAGGTTTATAAAGGACCTTCTGTTCTTTACTCCCCCACCCACCCACCCCATCCCCACCTGGATGTCTGTAGTTTGATACAGAAATAACAACCATCTTTTAAAAAAATTTTTTTTAAGTTTATTTATTTACTTTTGAGAAAGACAGAGACAGTGCAAGTGAGGGAAGGGCAGAGAGAGAAGGAGAGAGAGAATCCTAAGCAGGCTCCATGCTGTGAGCTCACAGCACAGAGCCCAGGGTGGTGCTCAAACTCACGAAACTGTGAAATTATTACCTGAGCCAAAACCAAGAGTCGGATGCTTAACCGACTGAGCCACCCAGGCACCCCACAACTGTCTTACCTAGTAAAACCCCTTAAGGCTGAAAGCCCTTCAATGACTCTCCATTTCCTCAGGACAAATTCAACTCAACCACGACTGCAAAACTGTCTGAATCATTAGAGTCGGGTGCTACTACTTCTCTACCACTTCTCCAACCAGGCCTCTCTCCCAGCTCTCTTTCCAGCAAGGGCAGGCAGATAACATAAATGAGTGAGGTCTGGTGGGGACTGGTTCAGCTGGAGAACACCCCCGCCCCCATGAAAATGTCACCCAGGGTGCCCTCTCCTTCTGATTTTCAAAAGAAGCTCAAATCTTCCATTGGCCATGAAATACGCCAATTTGTAGATATGACAAACTGATTCAGAAATCCTAAAGACACATCTGCAGCCTGGAATCTACCCCACAAGCCTCTGGTCTGTGACCTCCATTCTATGCTGAACTTTCAGCTTCTCCAACAGCCATTCTCTTTTTCTTGTCTCTTGACCTTTGCACATTCTGTTCTCTCTTATTGGCATACTTTACTCCCCACCCAACTGGTTCTTACTCCTCCATGTCACTGCACATACATGCCACTTCCTCCCAGAAGCCTTCCATGATCCTCTAGTTTAGATGGTTACCCACTCTCAAGTGCTCCCAATAACATGCTGTCATCTGCTGTTATGGAGCTTCTTTCTGGGTATCTGGCTTCTGCCAGGCTAGAAGCTCCAGGAAGGAAGAAACCATTTCTTCGGGTTTACTATGACATCCACAGCTGTGGCACAGTGCCTGAACACAGCAGGGAGTCAGTATCGGTGATAGAAGAAAGGGGAGGGAGGCTGGCCTGAGTTGTCTGTGATAATGCAAAATCCTTCTCACTCCAGAATCTCTTGGGTTGGGCTGTGAGCAACAAAAATAACATCTGTTGAGCACTCACTACGTACGAGGTATTCTTCTAAGCATTTGATGTAGTTCCTACAAGAACCCTATGAGACAGGTAATACTATCCTCTTTTTACAGATAAGGAACATTAAGGCACAGAGTTTTTAAGAAACTTAAGATCACAAAACAAGGAACTGGCAAACTTGGGGTCCAAGCCCATGAAGCCTGGTTTCAGAATCAGTGCCCTTAACCTCTCCACCTTTCAACAAGGGAAAGGGTTAGTGCTCTATGGAAGAAACTGTCTATCACACTCGGTGGATAAATGAATAATATTTGAGAACCGACTACATGCAAGGCATGGTATAAATGCTCAGTCTTCTATGGGAAAATGTTATTGTCTGCCTTGCAGAGATGAGAAAACTGAGTTAAGTGCCATGTTCAGGCAAGGAAATGGGGAACTCAGATCCATCATCCATCATAGGAGGTAAGAGAAATAAATTCCTAAGAAGCTACCTAGAGAGACTGGGTTTAGACAGAAAAAAACAGAGGGAAGGGATATGATCAAGTTATCATGTGTGTAATGGAATACCACAAAATTGACAGCAAGCAGATAAATGTTCCACAAAGAATGCCATGGGGAATCCATCCACCCATCCATCCATCCGTCACTCTTATTCTACAAATGTTGATAGAGTACATACTCTTTGACTGCCCTGCAAAACCCTCAAGGTTCAGAGAAAAGAGATACAGTCCCCACCTCCCAGGGCTCTCAGTGAATGGGTAATAAAGATTTTGAAGAAGATCATTACAAAAATGTGTTAAATACTCTAGCCAATGAGATGCTTGACTCAGCATACTGAGATCAGGGAAGGCTTTAAAAATAAAAAATCTACCAGGCAAAGAGCTACAGGCAAGGAAGGCATTCTAGGCAGAAGAAATAGCCCATTCAGTGCTATGAAGGAAAGAAAGAGTGCTGTGCATTTAGGCAAAAGCTCATAAAGTGAAGAGCAAGGTTCATTTGCATGAGTTACAGAAGGGAGCTGATGGTGTGAGAGGTGTCTTGTTGGTCATGCAAAAATCCTGGATTTTGGCTACCGAGCAGAGGTCTCAAACTAGTTGCCCACAGGCCACACTGTGTGTGTGTGTGTGTGTGTGTGTGTGTGTGTGTGTGTGTGTGTTGTTTGAAAGCCTCTCCTAAAGCACTGGAAGACCTGGCCAGTTGGCTGTCATTCCCTCATGGAAAACCACCAGGAAGAACTAAATAGTGGCTGCTCTCTTGAAGGAGGGCATGAACTACTCAGTTCATTAAAGGTCCCTGCATGCCCACCTCACATATTGATATTACCTGCCTGGCCCTGTTGCCATTTGAATTTTCAAACCTTGGCATAGAGCCATTGACAGGAGCAGCAAGTTTGGAATGACTCCTCACGCTGCCTTGGTATGATTGATTCAGTAAGTTCTGAGCACCCTGAGCCCAAGGAATGGGTCTTGTACTCCCAAGAGCCTATTCCAGGCTTGGCACATAGGTGGGCATCACTAAATTTATGTTGAACGAAATTGGATTCACGTGGAAGATTCTGGCACAAATCCTCTTCAGAGAAGAATGATAATCTCTCTCTCACACTGAACACTAAATTAATTTCCAGTTGCCTTTGATCATATCACTTGACTCACTTTCTGCAGTAAACCCTTGGTAAGCTCCCAGTCTACTCAAAATTGTTAACCAGAACTTCTGTGTGTCTGTGATGTTGTGTTAATCTATATTTGTAGTTAGTCATTCATTCAACAGTATTTATTAAGCAGCTACTGCATGTCAGAAACTGTGTAAGAGGTTGGAAATGTATTAGTAATAATAAGCAAAACAGACACACTTCCTGCCCTTCTAGAGTTCTAACCCCTCTAATAGTAATGATGGTGAAATTTATATAGCATGCATGGTACAAGTATGCATCATACTTGTTCTAGGCATCTTCCCTATATTTATTTATTTAATGCTCATAGAAGCCTGTGATAGGTGCCAAATCATCATTCTTTTTATAGATAAGTAAACTGAGGCACATTATTAAGTAAATTGCCCAGGATGACACAGCTAAAAAGTGGCAAAGGCAGATTTGAACCCTAGCAGTCTGGCTCTGGAATCTGTTCTCTGTGCCCTTGTCTTTCTGGAATAACAGTGGGAGCCCCCGAAATGCCTCCTGAATCATCAAACTAGCAGACTTTAAAGTTGTGGTCAGTTCCAGTAGTGTTTATAGCAATGGAACCATAAGTAGACAGATTAATCGTAGCAATGTGCTCTGGAACCTAGTGAATGTTCAAGTTTTTCCTGACATCATGTTACTGCTTTTCTTTTTTCTTTTTTTTTTTAAGTTGGAGACCCTTGATGCAGACCTAATACTGGAAAGCAGCTGGAGGTACAAAGTTGCCAGCTAATTGTCGCCATTTATACACAGTCTTAGCTCCAGGGCAACCAGCTGTCCCTAAGAAGTAGCCCCTTAGAAGAAAAGCCTTCAGGCTAGAAAGACAGCATGGGTCACTGGCTGAAGAATTATTTGTTTAATTTATCTCTTATATCTATTAGATTCTTAGTTCTTGACTGTGCTGCCCACAGGCCTGCCGCCCTAGCTCATACCATTCCTGGATGTTGGAGTGCCCAGTCTCCCCGGTCTCCTCTTTCATGCCTCTGTGTAGCGTTCCCTGGCCCCACTGGGGGGCTTTGTTGCCGCTCTCTCCCCATAGACCTGAGAAAATGCCTGGGGCAGCCTGAGTCACTCTTGCTGCTTGGTCATGCAAACTCTTTGCCAGTCTTGCTAGCAGAGAGATCTACCTCCCCTCATCAGCAGCCTCAGCACTGTGAATGGCACACAGCACATGTCCAGCACATGCCTTTTGAGTGCAAGAAGGCCCAGAGAAATACGTGACTTACCCAAGGCCACAAAGCTAGTAGGTAGCAGAACAGAATTCTACTTGGTCAACATACATTGTAAGCTCTGTGTGGACTTGATCTGCTTGTGTGTTTCCACATTACTGCATCACCCATGTCTGGCAAAGGGCCTAGTAATGGTGGGGCTCAGTAAATGTTTGTTGAATGAATAAGTGAGCACCAACTTCATTTAATTCTTCCTTTTTCCTTGCCTGCACTGAAGAAGACAGGCAACGGAAAACAAGGCTTTTTGTGTTGACTTTGTGTTGACTGTGTTTTGTATGCACAATTGATAAGCTATTTGCCCGAAGCTAAAAATACCTACCCCTGGCAGCCATTGGGAGGCAGATGGATGGTGCTTAGCACAAGATGTTTAATCAAACAGTGACAACCCGAGCAGAGCCACAATTAGCCTCTGACACCCCAGTGAACTCTAGATGAAGAGACCGGAAGCCTCTGACTTCCTGTTGGTCCCCTGGCACCTACTGACCATCACCCTGGGTCCACAAAACAGCACAAACAAATGAGCATCCTGTGTGCAAGGCAGTCACCAGCTGGAAGTCAGAGGATGGGCAGTGTGGGCTGAAACTGAGCACCCGGGACAAATACGAGGGAGAATTAGCCAGTGGGGAGCATCATTCAATATTGGAAAGGGCAATGGAGAGTGCCAGCTGATACACATATTTTTAAAAAAAAAAAAAAAGGAAAGAAAGAGAAAGAACAAACTGGCCTATTTCTATATAATGGTCAGTTCACTAGAGCTAATTACAGAAGCATCTGGACAAGCACGTGCATCAAATGGACTCTAAGTCTAATAAATTGTTTTTGAATCCTAAGTCCAGGACACACTTGATGTCTGTTCGGGCCAGTTTCTTAACCCACTGAGCCTCAGTGTTTTCATCCCTATAATGGGGATATTAATAGTACATATCTCCCAACATCATGTGAGGATTCAATTTAATGTTAAGTAAAACCTCTAACAAGTGAGCCACATGGGGTAAATGTTCTAAAAAGGGAACTGTCATTAATACATGCATTAGTTATTACTAAATGTGCTCAGCTCTAATATAACAGGTATCCATAAACAGGAGAACTGGAAGAGGCATTTGATTCCTTAACAGCCAACTTCTTAACCCTTCAGTCTTTCTTATCAGTAAAGGGATGGAAAGAGTGCCTAGTTTATTCGTAAGGATTAAATGTTAGATATTTAATATTAGATACTATGATATTAGATGACATTTGATCTGAAACGTGCTTCATGTATATGAAGGGATGGGTTTTAGGGCCTAAAACACAGTAAGTGCTCATAACTTCCAGGGGCCCTGAAAAAATGGTAATGGGTCTTCTGTCTCATGCCTCTTTGCCTTGGGACATGGCAGTTCACTCTCCCTGGAGAGTCCTTCCTTGTCTTGTGTACCTGTCAAACTACCACTCACCCTAACTAGATGCAAGCTATGATACTATCTTTATTATTATTGCTTTATTGGTAACTGGCTCATTTTTGCAGCTCTGGAAGCTGAAGCCCTGAGAAGGGAAATGGCTTGTCCACGGGCACACACAGATCTATGTCAGAACCTAATTGAAGCCTGAGGCATCTCCCAACAAAATTGGGATGCCTAGGCACACTTTTTCCCTCATCTTAATGAGATATAATTGACCTACATCGCAGTATAAGTTTAAGGTATAGAGCATAATGGTTTGGCTTACATATATTATGAAATTATGGCCACAAGAAGCTTATCATCCATCACCTCAAACAGCTACAATTAAAAGAGAAAGCAAAGAGAGAAAAGGATTTTTTTTTCCTTACGATGAGAACTCTTAGGGTTTACTCTGCATTAACAACTTGCACATGTATCTCAGACAGTAGTGTTAAGGACACTTTCATTGACCGAGTATAATGAGTCAGAGGTCTTTTCTACAGCCAATTCTCCCATCCTCAAGAAATACAGCAGGAGAATCCCCTGCCTAGACTTGCCAGTGATTCTTCCTCCATGTCAAGCCTTGACCTAGTTCAGATCATCTCCTTCACAGGACTAGTCATCACACTCATGCATACTAACTAATCGTGGCCACTTACTGTCCACTCTGCCCATGCCAGGCTCTGTGCCAAGATCTTTATGCATGTTACCTCCTCTGATTCCCCAACAATCTTCTGGGAAACACATGTCACTGGTTCTCCTACTTTACTGAGAAGGATGCTGAAGCTTCTGGTGTTACTTGTCCAAGAATGACAGCTAGAAAGGAACAGATCTGAGTGCAGTTCATCTATACTCCAAAATATATGCCTGTCATTTTAAGGAGTCTATCCCTTCTGGTAACTCTTACATTCTATGTTTGCTGGAAATACAGCTCAAGCTCTGCCCCTATCTGTGTTTGCAACAAACCCTGGAGCCATAAAAACACAGCTGCATCTATCACTTGACCCAGGATGGTACCACTGAGTGCTTTCAAGATACTTCTTCGACTTACCAGCTGTGCCATGTTGGACAGGTGCCTAACCCTCCTTTCATCAGTTTCCTTCTTTGTAAATGGAGACCAGAGCCTACATTCTCCTTGCACTGTTATGCCCTTACATCTTTCTTTAAATCAACTCATTTTCTTAATAAACTGAACTTATTTTATAAGCATGTTTTTAATCACTACCGTAAATGAAAAAATAACATTCCTCTAATTCCATTTAAACTAAACACATAACTTTTAAAGTAAAATTATTCACTGAGGAGGGCACCTTTTGGGATGAGCACTGGGTGTTGTATGGAAACCAATTTGACAATAAATTTCATATATTGAAAAAAAAAGTAAAATTATTCATCAGTGAATCACATAAAATCACCTCATCTCTACAGAGCCAGCAGGCTCATAGTAGGTGCTCAATGTATAGTAGTCATAAGAAAATAAACTTTGGTACCAAGCAGTATGATTTGGAAACTTTTGAGTCTATTGGCCAACTTGAGACCTAGCAGTTGTCATGGTTACCCCAAGCCGGTGCTCCTGGTCAAAAAGTCAGAAGGAATTTTGCAGTCAAGAGAAGGCCAAATGATTGGCCCAGATGAATGTGATGACCAGTCCAGGTACTAATTCACTTTCCCCATTGTCTTGAGTCAGACTACCCTGGCAACCATCTTAGCTCTTGCCGACTATTCATCTGCAAGGGTCAGCCTTGCTAGATCTCAACTAGTTCTGGTCTACAATGGAAACCGCTGCTTTGTTAGATTCTAGGAAAAGCCAGGAAGACTGCATCCTGTATCCAGGGCTCAAACCCCCAGGGCAAATCCACAGCATTTGTTCCACCACGGCAAATATCACTAACCCAACACAGCACTACTAAACTCAGGCATGGTTTTAGAACAGGGAACATGGTAGCCATTACCAAAAGACTGAAGATGGACCGTGTTTTGCCAATCCTGTCTCAGGCTGTGCAATCACCCTTCACATGAGACTGTAGAAATAGAGGAAATACTACCCTTAGCTTTGAAAATAATCCACTCCAGTGCTAAATGCGGTGACAAATAGGGGTCTCCACAAGAAAATAGAGAAGAACATGATAGTAAAGCTACAAAGAAAATTAAAGAGCTATCAAAATAAAAACTAAAATTTTAAAAGAACAAAGGCTATTTCAGAGAAAGCAAGAGACAACTGAGTCATCGTGTAACAATGCCTCTTCAGGGCCCTAGAAAACAGCCAGCGTTCCTCTCCACCAAGCAGAGAAACAAAGTGAGGAGTAGCCAGTGGAATACCACTGCAGCTAGAGGGATTAAGTTAGAGGCAATAAAGAATTTCAGGATAGGGTGACAGGATTATTAGTGCCTGGAATTATAGCTTAAGGGAAACTAGAATCTTCTCTGGGATTCCTGGAGAGCTCAGACTCTCTCTGACTCATCTCTGCTCCCAGCACAGTGTCTGGCCTCTAGCTCAATAATTGTCTGCTGAACTGCACTTTCCAGGTGTAAAAAGTAACAATAGGTAACATAGGTGTAAAAAGAAACAACAGGTAAAATTTACTGAGGGCTCATTATGTGCCAAAAACTATGCTAAGCATTACACACACGGTATTTCATGTATCTTTATAACAACCAACGGGGGTATGTTTATTATGATGCCCATTTCACAGGTGTAGGAACTGAGGCTCAGAGAGATTAACACTACACTTCACAAACTCTTCCAACTAGGATAGGTTCTTATGTACCTGGATATTTTGGGTGAGGTTAAGCCTGCAAAGAACAACAACAACAAACCCAAATGGCTCTTTAGAGCCCTCCTGGGAATCTGGAAGCCATCCCTCAAGGACTGCCTTTCCCATAGGGTGAGGGTTGGGACCCACTGCCTGTCCTCACTAGTCCACAGTCAGTTTTGTGCCACTAATAACCAAAAGCAAGAAAGACTTTTGCATTCCCAAACTTCTTCCCTGGAGCAAGAGGAACAATGAAGAGACAGGACGGCCACTGGCCAGCTAGTAGTGCCTGCGGTTGGAACCACATGGCAAGACTGTTACCCTCAATTCCTTCCCTGCTCCTCTCCTAGGAGCCCTCAGGGCAGAACCACCTGAAGACCTTCTAGTACCATCCACGGAGGCCAAAAAGACTGAACACCAAGTCATCAGCATCATGCTTTATTCCCTCTTCCTCCCTACCCTCCAAGATCCAGAGTGGAACAGGTAACAGTGAGGAAGATGACAACCTCCAAGAGTCAATGCCCATCACACAATTCAATCTCCACTCCCCAGCTGATCTAAACAAAGGCAGTGCTGACTTCTTGCCTGGGAGGCTTAAACATTGCTTCTCCTAAAAATCTATCCTTGGGGCATCTCCCAGGAACAGCTAAAATAACACCATTGAAATTGCTTACAATGTTAGGGGTCCTTGTACTTCTGTAGGACAACAGGCCTAACTCTTCCAGTGCAAAAAACAGACAACTTTAAGGAGGAGAGATGCATTTAAGTCACCAAGGATGGTGAAATTCACAAGAATATAATTTAGGATGCAGAAAAAGAGGATTTGCAGAAGGGAACCTCAGGAATCAGCCCAGATAAGAAATTCTCTGTCCTTTTCTGAAGACCTCCATGAACCAAGCAACTGTGGTGTCTGGCCTGCTCTCGTTCACATAGCAGCCATTATAATCAAAAAGTTCTTCTTGGTGCCTAATCTAAATCCTTTTGTAGTTTCAACTTGAGTTCTTTTCCTTTTTCCAAATTTTTTTAGCTGCCTTTAGGAAGAAAGAGATATGGAAAGAGGGAGAGAGGGAGGAAGAAGGGGAAAAAACTGTGTTACCCTTTAAACCAGCATTTCTACTTTTGGGAATTTATTCTACAGATAAACAAAAAGATGCTTAATGAAGTTCTACAGTGGCCAAACAAAAAATAAGATAAAATAAATAATGTTCAGCCATAGGTGAATATTTCATGAATATTATTGACATGGGAAAAATCCACGATTTCTAATTTCAAAAAAAATCAATTTGCACAACAGTTTTATTGTATGATCTCCTTGTGTAGCAGTAATTATTACTAATTACATTTATAATTTATAATAACTGCTGTCACTTGGGGTTCCACTGAGCTGGACATCAAAGATGGCACACTCAAATGGCTGACAATTAATGTTGGATTCGGCTA
Organism: Panthera onca; assembly: GCF_046562875.1. Lineage (NCBI taxonomy): Eukaryota > Metazoa > Chordata > Mammalia > Carnivora > Felidae > Panthera > Panthera onca. The sequence goes on from NC_138354.1 coordinate 26,288,756, forward strand.
TGAGATCACCTGGGGCTTTCAACCAGAGTCCTGCACACCTTTCCATCTGACTTGGGCTTCTCATAGCTGGGTTCCAAACTGGAACATCCCAAGACCAAGTATTCAGAAGGCCCACATATTAACTGTACATACAAAGTCACCCCTGTATGTACAGACCCATAGTCTATTGCTCAAAAGTAAATCACAGGACCAGCTCCAATTCAAGGGGAGGAGACTACCCAAAGGCATGAATATTCAGACATGTGGTTCATCAAGGGCTATCTATGAGACTAGGCACTACAATACCTTTGGAAAATGGGATTTGGACAGACTTTCACATTCCAATGTCTAATGTAGTAGTTAAATATATAAACTGGGAGGCAGAAAGCCTGGTTTAATGTCCTAGATCACCACTTGCTTGCTGTGTGACCTCGAACAAGTTTCTTAACCTCTCTTGAGCCTTAATGCTCTCAAATCATAGTTCCAACCTCATAGGTGGTTGTGAAGATTAAATGATATATGGTCTGTTAAGATGCTTACAAGTAAATGCTCAATAAAAATGAGCTAATAATAATATAATTACATGTCAATATAATGTTTAAGTTTTTATAAGTATATGTTTTACTTTTGTAATTGAAAAAACTAATTTTCAATGACGAAAAAAAAAAAAAAAAAAAAAGAAATCCAGCAGAAATGAGAGAGATAAACTCAAAACTCCCAGTCAATGCTCTGTTCCACCTACTTCTTCCAAGGAACCTACAGGAACCATATACTCCTCACAGACACAGAAAATACCTCTGGAAAACCTTGACCCTTTACCTCTGCACCAGTAGGCCATTCGATGGTAGGGTCTGACAGCCAAACCCATGTTGTTCTTTCAGCCACTCCCCAAATCCTCTCAGGTTTGAGCATAGTAAGCTGCAAAGTACAGGAAATTAATTCCCCCAAGAATATAACCAAGAAGCTTTGCAATCACAAAACACGGGCTTTCTATTACCCAGGAGCTTAAAACTGCCCTGTGACACCATTGACAGAAAGGATTTGCTTTTTTGAAGCATTGACATTTTGATTGTGAAGTTCACTGGGGCTTGCTTAGGTTTCCACAACAACAGAGTCTTGGGCTGGTTAGTTTGAGAGAAAACCTGAGAAATAGAATATCAGGCGGTGATGACTTGGGTTTCTTTGGTTGTTTTGTTTGTTTGTTTGTTTGTTTGTTTCACCCATTATAAATATGCACAGACCCTGTCAACACCACTCCTTTTCTTTGGGGGAAAACGTGCCACCAAAGAAATGAAGGGATTTCTTGATGTAATTACAGCAAATGTGAAACCTTAAGAGTTGAAAACTCTACCTTCTCATTTCTTTTTCAGAAAATCAATACACAGGCATCTTTCCATTCCCCTCCAAGTTTCTGTGGCTCACACATGCTCTCTCATCCCAAGGATCTCCTAAGTGTGCTTGATGTTGCCTTGGGGGCAAATCTATCTGTACAAAAGAAACGGGAGACTCAGTGTCTGCGGGTTAGTTTCTCAAGAGAGACAATTACTAGAAACTTAAGGAAATGTCAAATAGGAATACGTAGCAATTTCGTTTGGACTCAATGACTTGCCTGACTTAAAGCATTAATTAGATGGGGCTGAAATATTTTTTAAAGAGCTTGGATATGGAGAATTTTTAGCACCACACTGCAAATAGCATTCATCTGGAGAGTAAGAGACAGTGGTGAAGAGTCATTCCCTGCCGAACATATAGTAAGTTTTTTTTTTTTTTCCCTGGGGAGACCCCAGCATTTATCCATTCCTGCTTCCTTATAGGCTGGCAGGTGGGGCAGGAACATGGGAGAGAAATGACAGCACTTAGTTCTAAATCAGGGGCAACCCAGGAAACAGGAAATCACTTTCCTCCAGCTGAGAACCCTTTCCTGTGATCAAAGATAAACAACACAGAACTTGATATGCCATAAAGTCAGAAAGAACTAGAGTCACTTTCTGGCTCTCCCACTTACTCCGGATGTGGCTTTGGGCAAATAACCTAAAGATCCAATCCTCAGTTTCCTCATCTATAAAATGGGGATGATAATAGGACTGATAAGAGGCCTTCTTTCTGTTCCATGAATACCATATTCATTCCCACCTCAGGGCCTTTGCACTTGGCATTCCCACTGCCTAGAATTCTTTTCCCACAAGTCTTTTCATGGCAGATAACCTTCTTTTCACCCTTAATTAAACTCAAATGTCACTTCCTAACCTAAAGAATAATCTCCCATCAATTTGTCTCATCCCTGGGTTTTATTCTGGATAGTATGCTGTCTGAAATTTTCTTGTACATTTTTATATTTATTTATTGTCTGTCTTCCTCACCATACAATAAAGCAACTTGTGCATTTTGTTAACCCCTGCATCTCCAACACCTCATACAATGCCTGGCACATAGGAAATGCTCTGCTAAAATTTGCTAAAGGAGTGGACTCTCAGTCAATAGCTAACATTCATTGAAAACTTAACCACATGCCACGCACTGTTGTAAACACTTTGTAAAAATTATCTCACTTGATTCTCAAAACAACCCTCTCAAGGAGATATTCTTATTAACCCGATTTTATAAAGAAGGAAACTGAAATGCAGAGAGATTGAATAAATCTGCCCAAAGGCAAAGAGCCAATAAGCAGTAGGGCCAGGGCTAAACTCCAGCAGCCCAGCCCCAGACTCCACACACTTAATCCAGAGTCCTGATGCTCTTTGATACATAACCATCAGACCTGATTTTACAGCTTGAATTTATAAAGCCCTGAGTGTATATGATTAGATCAAAGTAGCCAGACTTTTGACCCACACCTTCCCCCAAATCATTCTATGTGTGTTCACCAATCCCTCTTAAATCACCTGTGTTCTCTCTCATTTATCTTTTTTTTTTAATTTATCTTTATTTATTTTTGAGAGACAGAATGAGACAGAGCATGAGCAGAGGAGGGGCAGAGAGAGGAGACACAGACTCTGAAGCAGGCTCCAAGCTCTGAGCAAGCATTCAACACAGAGCCCGATGTGTAGCTCAAACCCACAAACCGTGAGATCATGACCTGAGCCGAAGTCAGACACCTAACCAACTGAGCCACCCAGGCGCCCCTCTCATTTATCTCTTTAATACTTAGTTACTTGTGGGTTTTTCTATACTTTCTGAGTGGAGACTCTGAATACCAATTTGTTTCTACCATGGGCCCATGCACACAAAAGGTAGATGCTAAATACTTTTTGAAAAGACTTCTAAATGAATAAAACATTTTGGAACATTTTTCAACACAATACAGCAAGAGTGTGTGGGTGCTTGGGTGGCTCAGTCGGTTGAGCATACGACTCTTGATTTCCAGAGTGGTCATGATCCCAGGGTCATTGGATTGAGCCCTGTCGGGCTCCACAGTGAGCATGTGGCTTTCTTGAGACTCTCTCTCTCTCTCTCTCTGTCTCTCCCTCTCTCCCTCTGCCCCTCTCCCCAACTTGCTTTCTCTCTACAATAAAAATAAAATAAAATGTGCATTCTATTAAAAAAAGAGAAGGGACGCCAGGGTGGCTCAGTCAGTTAAGCCTCTGACTTCAGCTCAGGTCATGATTTTGCAGTCTGTGAGTTCGAGCCCCACATCTGGCTCTGGGCTGACGGCTCAGAGCCTGGAGCCTGCTTCAGATTCTGTGTCTCCCTCTCTCTCTGCCCCTCCCCACTCAGGCTCTGTCTCTCTCTCTCTCAAAAATAAATAAACATTAAAAATTTTTAAAAAAGAGAGAGAACAAAAATGTATACAAAGCAAGTAGAAAATTAACATTAGCATTCCTTGCCTTAATAAACCCAACTCTTCATGCTTTTGCCAACTCAGGGCCTTTGCATATGCCGTTTTCCTTGCCTGAAACACACTTTCTACTCTCACCCTTTTTGCCTATTTACTTCCTCCTGGTTCTCCAAATTTCAGCTTGAACATCATTTCCTCAGTAAATCTTTTATCACTCATACCACTTACAGCTTCCAGTTACATATTTTCTACTGTGGCTCTTCAGTTAACTTTTTGGTTTTTTGCCTAAAAGATTCTAAACTCCATGAAGGCAAGACCATCCATGTCTATTTTGGTCAACATCTCCTCCCAGGGCATAGCTCATAATCAATGCACAAAAACACTGTTGAATGCATGAATAAACTTTTGAAATTTCGTGTTTACAAATGCAAAAAAACTTTGCTTTAATGGGACTTTTTTTTTTAATTTTTTTTAATGTTTATTTATTTTTGAGAGAGACCGACAGAGTGCAAGTGGGGGAGGGGCAGAGAGCAAGGGAGACACAGAATCTGAAGCAGGCTCCAGGCTCTGAGCTGTCAGCACAGAGCCTGATGCAGGGCTTGAACTCAAGAACTGTGAGATTATGACCTGAGCCGAAGTCGAAGGCTTAACCAACTGAGCCACCCAGGTCCCCCTAAATGTACATTGTTTTATACGCGCGTGCGCGCGCGCACACACACACACACACACACACACACACACGTATGTCTATATGTGTATATATGCACATATTATGTAGACATACATGTGTGTACATGCCTATACATGCCTATTATACAGAAATATATACAGACATGTGTATATATGTACAGATTTGTCTCTGTACGTATATGCGAATAAGTAAATTACAGTAATTTTATATAATGGAATCCTATATATATGTCATTAAAATGAGTGAATGAGAGCTGCATGTATCAACAATATGGTCTCTAAAACATAATGTTGAGTGGAAACAGAAGCATATAGAATGGATGGTCCAATCTAAAGAAAAGTAAGGGTATGCAAATGTGGCCCTGAAGATTACAGCATGGGGTTTGCCTCTAGAGACAGAGAAAGAAGGAGGGAAGGAAAAGAATGGGCCTGGGACAATTTCAAAGAGGACTTCAATTGTATCTACAGTGTCAGTTCTTTTTTTTTAAGAACTGAAACAAATATGTTAAAATGTTAACATTTATTTAATCTGAGTGAAGAGTGCACCAGGATATGTATATTACAAGCTAATTTTACAAGTGAACTATTGTATAACATTTTAAAAAATGAGATTAAGAGAGATTCAGATGCCAACTCTACCACCAGACTTCAGAAAAGAGACATAAGTTCCCTGATACTCCTGTTTTCAAAATAGGATTAATAGTGTCGACTGAAAATTAATGAGATTCAATGTGCAGAATGACTTATAGATATTATCCACTGGAATATCATTTTAGAATGAGTCCCTAACAACTTTCCAGATGTGTCTTATTCAGAGAGACTTTTTTTTTAACTGATCAGAAATTATATGCATGCATGTCAAGGGGCACCTGGCTGGCTCAGTTGGAAGAGTATGTGACTCTTGATCTCAAAGTCATTCAAGCCCCATGTTAGGTACAGAAATTACTTTAAAAAAAAAAAAACAACTTTAGAAGAAGAAATTATATGCATGCATTTTCAAAACAAATCACACACCAAGAAAAATAATGTATTGCTACTGTTTGTTCAAAAACTATATATATTATAAAGACATATATAAGGATAGACTATTTATTACTGTGATTGCCCTGAGGGAGGGGTATTTGGGTGGCTGGAGAACAAGAAGGGAAATTTACTTCTCCCTGCTATTATTTCTAATTATGTACCCTATTGTAGATTACAGCTCTTCCGTGATAGGATGGCGTTACATCCTGATAAACCCATCATAAAAATTGAAAATGCATGGAATACACCTAATCTACTGAACATCATAGTTTAGCCTAGCCTACCTTAAATATTCTTAGAACATTTACATTAGCCTATGGTTGGGCAAAATCATCTAACACAAAGCTTTTTGAATACTGGACTGAAAGTGAGAAACAGAATGGTTATACAGGTACAGATGGTCGTTAAGTGTGTCAGTTTTAAGACCTCATGATCACGTGATTGACTGGGAGCTCTGACTTACTGCTGTTGCCCAGCATAACAAGAGTCTCATACCGCACATCACTAACCCAGGAAAAGATCCAAATTCAAAATCCCAAGTACAATTTCTACTGAATGCCTATAGCTTTTGCACCATAGTAAAGTCAGAAAATCGTAAGTTGAACCATCATAAATCAGAGACCATCGGCACCTACTCTAAAAATAAATATAATTTATCTTTAAATTAATCTGAAGGTAATGATCTTCTCCACTCCATCAATACTAAACCTACATAAAAAGGAAAGGTCCTAAAATCCAGGTTCCAAAAAGGTTCTTAAGAGGTTAGTCTCCTACCTGAACACATGAAGCAGGGAACACCCCATATTTTCCTGCATGCATGAGGACAAAAGAAAGAACATGGGATTTCGGATTAGGGGATCTAGGCTTGGTTCCTGTCGCCAGCACTTACTAACTGTGTGACTTTAAGTGAATTCCTTAAGCCCTCTGGGCCCCAGTTTCATTTCTGAAGTGAGGATAATGGCAACACCACCTCCAATGATTGTGAGGAATAGTTTATTTATTCCTACAATATTAAATTACGAGTATGTAATTTTGTCAAAATAGTATCCAGATGGCTGCATGAGCTATAATTTTTATTGTAGAGACTGTCTTTCAAAAACACTGGTTTGGTCCCTTTGGCTTCCATGGAAGTACCCATAAACATAAGCCTAGGGCCCTATATTAGCCAATGAAGTCATCTGACTTCAGAGATAAACCAGATTCTCTTCTCTCCACAGCCAATATCCTGACAGTGATCATTCTCTCTCAGCTGGTAGCTAGAAGGCAGAAGTCATCCTACAACTATCTCTTGGCACTTGCTGCTGCTGACATCTTGGTCCTCTTTTTCATTGTGTTTGTGGACTTCCTGTTGGAAGACTTCATCTTGAACATGCAGATGCCTCAGGTGCCCAATAAGATCATAGAAGTGCTGGAATTTTCATCCATCCACACTTCTATTTGGATTACTGTTCCATTAACCATTGATCGGTATATCGCAGTCTGCCACCCACTCAAGTACCACACGGTCTCCTACCCAGCCCGCACCCGGAAAGTCATTGTAAGTGTTTACATCACCTGCTTCCTGACCAGCATCCCCTACTACTGGTGGCCCAACATCTGGACTGAAGACTACATCAGCACCTCCATGCATCACGTCCTTATCTGGATTCACTGCTTCACCGTGTACTTGGTGCCCTGCTCCATTTTCTTCATCTTGAACTCAATCATTGTGTACAAGCTCAGGAGGAAAAGCAATTTTCGCCTCCGTGGCTATTCCACAGGGAAAACTACTGCCATCTTGTTCACCATTACCTCCATCTTTGCCACACTCTGGGCCCCCCGCATCGTCATGATTCTCTACCACCTCTATGGGGCACCTATCCAAAACCGCTGGCTGGTGCACATCATGTCCGACATTGCCAACATGCTGGCCCTTCTGAACACAGCCATCAACTTCTTCCTCTACTGCTTCATCAGCAAGAGGTTCCGCACTATGGCAGCCGCCACGCTCAAGGCCTTCTTCAAGTGCCAAAAGCAACCTGTACAGTTCTACACCAACCATAACTTTTCCATAACAAGTAGCCCCTGGATCTCACCAGCCAACTCACACTGTATCAAGATGCTGGTGTACCAGTATGACAAAAATGGAAAACCTATAAAAGTATCCCCATGACCTCACAGGTTTGGCACCTAGTGCCTCTGTCTAATCTATTTCCAGATGGGAGGGTAGCCCACTTAAAAGTGCTAACCTGATTTCCTATCTCCATAGACTGAGCAACCCTCAGACTGGTAGATGAGAAAAGATGGAAGAGAAGAAAGAAAAGCATCAATCTTGTTTTCATTTGTGCATTTACTTTCACAATGTCACTTGACAGCAGAATTTCTACCAGTTTGAAGATGTCTTTAGAGGTTGTGTCATCATCCTGTGGCCAGAGAGGACACAGGAAAGAAATAGTCTATGACTTTGCCTTGGCACCATCCAGTCATTGGGAACCTCTCATTTATGTGACACACCAAGCCACAATAGCAGGTAGCTGAGTCCACACTCTTCCTCTAAGAGCTGAGGTCAACCATCGCTTCCCTGTGCCATCCCCAGCAGCTAATAATGCTGACCATTGGGATTTGGGATTTTTCCAAGGTGCCCTTTGTCCTAGAGAAGGTTGTGGTCTTGAAGTGGCCCTGGAACCCTAAGTTACAGGATGACACTGTAAGGGGACAAGCAAGTATTAATCCCATCCAAACTCTGGCCAGAGCTTCTTTGGAAAGGCTTCAAACCAACATAACTATGACCCTCAGACTTGGGTCTAAAATGCAGGCTTTCTATTTGTCATTATGTATGGATTTTATCTAACTCCTCCAAAACAAAGACCCCTGCCTGGTGCGTGGGGGGAAAGGAGGATCTCTTGAGCCCAGAAAAACAAAAAAATAAGCCCACTCTTGCCATTGTTCCAATCCATCCCGTGTCAGCTGTGTATGATCCCTTTACTCAAAATAGCTTATTGCGGTGCCACTTAAGCTTCCTGGAGAAGCCTTTTACATGTAGAGTTAACAACCCTGCCTCCTTGCTTGCTGAAGCCCTCACCAAATTGTTTTATCTGAAGTGACTTCCAAACTGGACTTAATTTTCAAGGGTCAGGAACTGTAGCCCTCCAGGTGTGAAAGGAGACATTCTTAGCTCTGCCCCACAGTCTACCTGGTATTACTATTCAGCCACAAATGCAGATAAAATTCACACGGAAAGGTGCCCATGTTGTCTGCTTGTGTGCCCTTTGATGCATATGGCTCAAAAGGGTGGTACCAGTTTTCAGTGAAGCTACTTAATTCAGATCCTTTGCAAAATGATAAAATATGAATTTATTTAGCTGTTCTCCCCTTGCCTGTCCAAGGCAAGAAGAGCTCTCTGATGTAATTAATAGGGGCTTCCCTCGGATTTGCCACTCATGTGTGTACACACACATGCCCACACATGTTTGATTATATTAGGCTTATATGTATCCAGTAATGTATTTTAAAAGGGAAACCATGCTGGAGTTCCACTTATTTAGCTTTTTAAAAATTTCTCTTCCAGATTACCAGTATTTTAAATTATCTGTGTTCTGGAAGAAATCTCCCAAAATGATTTTGGAATTGTATGGTGTTTTTGGTGAGCAAACAAAAAGCAAACAGTCCTCCTGGAACACTTGGTTCCTCAGGCTGGATTCTTACTACATTTTTAATCCTAAATTGGAAGACACGTCTACCCTTTTTAAGGAAATCTGCAATAAAATGAGTATGGTAGAAAAGGCCCCAGTGCAACACAAGCCCTAAACAATTAGTCAATGCCCTCAATACTAATTCAATATAATTTTAGGTCATGGTAGTCCTGATTATTCTAATTCCTACTCCTTTTAAATGACTGCAGTAGAGTCTCATCTTACCCAAAGATTAGATTCTAAAGTCAGTGCAAAAGAAAAAAATCTGGCAAAGCCGAAGTTACTTCTGCAAGGTCCTGAGGAAGGAACCGTATTGGAGACCATATTCTAATCCTTATAAAACCTAACTCAGCTAAGTTCTTCTCCAGCAATAGAACAGATTTCTTATATCAAGGATAAGACAAAGTTGGCATGCATTTAGAGACCTCCCTTCACTGTATGAATCTAATGTATCCAAGAACATTAAGATCGCACTGGTGCAGCAAGATGCTCCCACTAGAAGAGGTTCACAGAAGTTGTATGAGGGACAAACAGGTTAGTAAGTCCCATATCACACTCTCCCCAGCGCATATGTGCATCAAATGGAATGGTGGGCAGACTCCCCCACAACCTTTAAATTGCATTTCTCTTTCAGTTTCTTTTTTGCCAAGCACATGTAGTCCAAATATGTCGTGTTCATTAAGTGTGTGTATGATGCAATTCCACCACACCCCCTTATGAATGAACATTGACCAAAGGCTACCTACACTGAATATATATATATATATATAATTTTTTTTTAAACACATGGCTCAAAAATGCTAGTTTGAGCTATATGTGGATGAGTCACAGTGCAATAGCTCTAAAGATTAAGCAATTCCTCTTTAAGAATGTATGCAAGATGGAAAATATGTGCGTAAATCTCAATGCTCCCTGCTCCACATTTTTAATTACATGTAAAAACTGTTGATGTTTAAAAAGTAAAAAACTGGGTGTGCATTTGGAATGTTTTTCTCATACACTCATTTATTAATTCTCTTACCAGTAGAGGTTGTACCACGTTGTATTGTGATCTTTTTTCCTTCTGGCTATATTTTATATTTTGATAAATAATATTTAAAAGAGGTCTGATTCTTGAAGGCATTCCAATGAGTTGTTATCTTCTGGTTAAAATGCATAAGAGTGCTCACTGGGTTAGGTTAATACATATGTCCTAAAATTTGTTTCAGATAATCTATGGACTTTTAATTTATTATTATTATTTATAGTAATAATTATGGACAATAATGATAAGGTTTTTAAGAAAAAAAAAACTTTTAAACCTTTTCTTTCAGGCCAGTTTTGGAAAGAGCCTTGAATTTTAAAGCCTGTCATGTAAAGAGCTGCTGTTGATGGCACTTAAGCAATTGCCTTATATTAGGTTTTTGTGAAAGACTGTTAACTAGCATTTCTCTTGTGTGATTTGTGTCCCTGGTTGGACATGCAGTGATGCTACACATGTACATGCTGTGTCTTTTTATCAGACAGCTCAAGGACTGAACTGTCTCATGGGGAAAGAAATAAGGAACATGAAAGACAAACCATAAAAGACAGACCATGAGAAGGTATGAACTTCCATTTTGCAAACATTCTGCAACTGGAAGATTACTTTGCACAGTTGGAGCCTACTGGTCCAACATGAGCCTATGTGAAGTGAATCAAAGACTCTAATGTTGGCTATTCCAGTTCAAAGAATGGAATAGAATATTACCAGAGAAGAATAGTAAATGTTCATATTTTCTTAATTAGATAATATATTGTGTTTGGACTTGTTTGTATTATAATAAATTCTAATATGGTGCACACTTGGTGTTTGGAATTTGCATATATGTTCATGCTATGGCAGAACTCTGGCTAAAAATTTTTAAATGAGCTTTTTACTTATCCTTTGTGCTGGTGCTACAATGAGGCCTGAATCCCACCTATCCCTTGGTTAGCCAGATATATTTCAGAATTTAAGACCACTGAACTCTGCTTCCTATAATCCTAATTAGGTAGTTTACTGGGGATAAATCTGAATTCTCTTTTGACTTTATCCTTTACATGTCTTTAAGACAATGCTGGCTATAATCATAAGAGGAAATCTAGCATAATGACAAAGAGCTTGGACTTGTTTTTCCCTCATGACTTATCTATAACTGGAAGATTTTATCTTTTGACTCCCTTCACCCATTTTTCCCACGCCTACCCCCCATCTCTGGCAACCATCAATCTGTTCCCTGTATCTATGAGCTTAGCTTTTTGTCTTGTTTTTTAAATTCCACATATAAATGAGATCATACAGTATTTTCTTTTCTCTCTCTGACTTATTTCACTTAGGATAAAGCCCTCAAGGTCCATCCATATTGTTACAAATGGCAAGATTTTATTCTTTTTATGGCTGAATAGTATTCTGTTGTGTATATATACCACATCTTCTCTGCTCATTCATCTATTAATGGCCACTTAAGTTGTTTCTGTATCTTGTAATAGCTTGGATGTTGAAGCCAGACAGTCATGGTTTCACATCCCAGCCCCACCATTTACTAAATGGGTGGCCTTCAACAATTCTTTGAAGATCTCTGAAAGATGGTCCTCACATAAAAAATGGTACAAAATTTAATTTTTTGGTTGCCTTCAAGGTAAACAGAAGCTCTCAAGGTCAGGAAACCAATATTTGGAGTCAATTTTGGCAGGCTATAACTTTGCAGGCTATTCCACTTCCTACCTGTGTGGCCTTGCACAATGTTCTCAATCTCTCTAAGTCTCAATTTCTTCTCCATAAAATATGGCTACTAGTAATTCCAATATATACCTCATAGGGTGATTATTAATAGTAGAGCTAAAAGGAGTCTCCAAGTGCACATCATTTTACGGGTAAGGATACTGGGTCAAAAGAGGTCAATGACTTTGTCCAAAGTAGTCACTACACACTTCATGCCTCCCACTTTACCTCATTGCCTTCTCTGAAAGATTCTGACTCATGAGTCAGTCATGAGTATATTGCATAGTTTTCCAACCTTTCAAGCCCAGGTCATCCAAGCATGAGATATATTATAACTGCATCGTAATTAAAACATTTTGCTTGACCTTTCCCTCTAAGGTAGATTTTTTTTAAGTTGACTCTCTGGAATCCTAACCACAGCTCTTAAACTAGCTATGCATTTCCCACACAAACCACTATCAATTCTGACAGCCACCCACAAACTATTGTCACAATCTATCTTTGTGTCAACTTGGATAATGAAAGTAACTTACAAGTTGAGAGGGAAGCACAAAAAAGCAAAGAATTTGCTGAGAAGGTTGCAAGCAGAAGCTGTTAGGCATGGCTACAGCATCCTCATTAATTTTGTTCACCAACTCAGGAAGGCAGGATAAAAGTAAGTTGATGAAGGTTGAACTGTTAAATAATAATCCATTTATTAGTGCACTCAGCTAAATGTGATGGTTCAGCTTCTATGGAGGGTATGCAATTAATCCACAAACTTGCCAGACACAACAAGGGGGATAAGAGGCTCATGTCTACTAGGATAAATAGAAACTGTGAATTTCTCAGGTTTATTGGGAGAATGTGTCACTGTAATGCCAGAAAAAGAAAACTTCTCTGATTAAAAAGGAGCAAAAGAGGGCCATAGGGAAGAGATTCCTTCCCATCAACTCCCTGCATGAGGAACTTACTATGTCCATAGAGCTTTGTTACCTAGTGAATGGTAATAATACAATATTTCTCTCTACTGGAGATGGAACAAAAAAGCACGTGAGACTGAAACTCAAGTATGAGAGATCCAGATCAAACCCAAAAGGGAAGTCTTCATAATGATGTCTACTCACTCCACAAATGGAGTTCTCAGAATCTGGGTATATTTTCAAATGGACTGTATATCAGAGTCTTGGAGGAAAACAAATCTCACTCAGACGGTTTCAATAAAAAGCTTTTAACCAAGGAGACCTTTAAAAATGTCCTCATCAAGATTAAGGGAACCAACAAGAGTTATTGAGATTCCTAGAAACTAGAAAAATTAGTGAAAACACTGTTACTGCAGCTCAGTGTGGCTGAACTTTGGAGGTAGGGCCCTCTAGCAAACAAGTGCCACACCATTACCAGAGATGTGAGGCCTGAGAGGAAATGGAAGATCCCCAACCTCTCTTTTCCTTCCCTCTGATAGCATGTCGATGCCCCCACCAGCAGAGCTCAAACAGAAGTCAGCCAAGAAGGGAGAGCTGGTGATGTAGTCCATAGTGGCCAGGCCTCAAGGCACAAACAGTGAAAAATAGATCAAGAGTGAAGTGAGACAAGCAGCAACTGCAGAATAACCAGCAAAGCTTGGATTCTTATTTTCCTATCACTGAATGCTGGAGAGGATCATGGAGGATACTTCACTCAAATAAAGAAGAAAGGAAGGAAGGAAGGAAGGAAGGAAGGAAGGAAGGAAGGAAGGAGAAAGGAAGGAAAGAAAGAGAGAGACAGAAAGGGAAAATTAAGGCCTAAGAGATCGCCTTGCCCGAGGTCATATGACCTAGATGTTGGTAGGTCCGCCTTCTAATGATTTTCTAGCACAATCCCAGGAACATGTACTGTAGACCTTCACAAACTTGCTTTCCAACCATCATACTTAGAATTTTCTTTCATTAATCCTCAGCATCTCCAGTTGCCAACATGAATATGTTTGGGAGAGAAATGAGGAAGCTGGGCACTCATTTAGTAACCATTGTGTCTCAGGCACTCCTACGATCACTCACTTATTTGACTAATATGTGTTGAAACATATGATGTCTATTCATATTCCAAATCTATTGTAGGCATAGTGATTCTCTGGTGAACAAAACACATAGGGCTTCTGACTTTGTGGTACTTACATTCTATCAGGAGAGACAATATGCAAGAAAGCAAATAAGGTAATTTCAAGTAGTGGCAAGACTATGAAGACTTTCCTTTTAGGTAAAGGAAGCATAAAGTACAAACACTTTGAAATGAGAAAAACCCTGAGCACTCATAGTACAAATAGGAGACTAGCATTACCAAAACATAGTAATCCAGGGGAAGAGTGATACAGAACAAGGCATGGAGGGGCTGGCAGGAGCAAAATAATGCAGAGCTCTGTGGGGTCTGGTAAGGAACTTGGTGAAAAGCCAGTGAAGAATTTTAAGAAAGAAATTGATGTGATCTTCTTAAGTTCAATTATTTGTTTTGAGAGAGAAAGAGAGAATGCAAGTTGGGAAGGGGAAGAGAGAAAGGGAGAGAGAATCCCAAGCATGTTCCATGATATCAGTCCAATGCAGGGTCCAATGAAGGGCTCAATCCCATGAACAGTGAGATCACAATCCAAGCCGAAATCAAGAGTCAGACACTCAACTGATTGAGTCACCCACGCACCCCTGATGTGATCTTCTAACCACATCACCTAACCATCATAACAACTCTTGAAGAAGAGTATTGTTACCTCCATTCTTCAGATAAGAAAATGAAGTCTCATGGGGATTCTCACAGGGAAGCCTCAAGGTCACAGTAAGTAATTTATGAGTGGTATTTAAGCCTAGTCCTGTCTGGTTACAAGAGCCATTTCTTCAGGCCACCTTGACACAACTTCCTTCACATCCCATACTCTCTTCTGAATTAGCAGCTTGTTCCCATTAGCCTTTTCATCATCCAAAGCTGATATTTAGACTAAAGCTATCCTCTAATTCCAGTAATGAAGAGTCAGAAATCATCAGGTCATGATAGCATATGGTTCTATTTCATGACCTAATTCATGTGTCTGATGAAATCTGGCAGAGTAGAGAATCAGTCACACAAGTTCATGGAGAAAATAATATAGACTCTACTGGCAGGCAAAGCAAATATATGTATTTATTTATTTACCTAAAAAATATATATATTTATTTATTTATTCATTTATATATTGTGTATTATGTATATGTATATGTGTATATTATATAATTATGTAATATGTATATGTATTGTGTAACATATAATTATATATTATAATATATAATATATAATAAAATATATATTGTTATATTATATATTAAAATTTTTGAAAGCATATATTTTTTAAAACAAACCCCAATAATATTTTCAATGACATTGTTTTGCAAATGCTCTTATACACAGATTTCAATTCTTGGTCCTTCTCCAGCTTAGTGGCTGGCTCTTCAGAGCAAGGGCCTTTGCTTCTGTCCAAGGTGCTGAAATCATTTGACCACGACTTTCATTTGAATAAGAAATGCAAAATCTGCTAAGAAAATTTTATGTATAGGGGTGCCCAGATTGTTCAGTTGGTTAAGAATCCAACTGTTGATTTCGGCTCAGGTCATATCACAGTTCATGAGTTGAAGCTGCAACTCAGACTCTGTGCTGACAGATTCACTCATTCCCTCTCTCTCTCTCTCTCTCTCTCTCTCTCTCTCTCAATAAAAACTTTAAAAAAAAGAAAATTTCACTTTTAAAGATACATATTTGCTCCCTCTCATTAAAAAAGGAATTGGTTCTCCCAAAACAAAACAAAACAAAAAAACAAGAGTCCAGGACCAGATGGCTTTCCATGGGAATTCTACCAAACATCTAAAGAAGAGTTAACACCTATTCTCTTGAAGCTGTTCCAAAAAATAGAAATGGAAGGAAAACTTCCAAACTCTTTCTATGAGGCCAGCATTACCTTGATTCCAAAACCAGACAGAGACCCCAATAAAAAGGAGAACTACAGACCAATTTCCCTGATGAACATGGATGCAAAAATACTCAACAACACGTTAGCCAACCAGATCCAACAATACGTTAAAAAAATTATTCACCACAACCAAGTGGGATTTATACCTGGGATGCAGGGCTGGTTTAATATCC
Organism: Panthera onca; assembly: GCF_046562875.1. Lineage (NCBI taxonomy): Eukaryota > Metazoa > Chordata > Mammalia > Carnivora > Felidae > Panthera > Panthera onca. The sequence goes on from NC_138354.1 coordinate 26,304,732, forward strand.
GCAAAAACAATTAACCTGATTCATCACATCAATAAAAGAAAGGACAAGAACCAAATGATCCTCTCAATAGATGCAGAGAAAGCATTTGACAAAACACAGCATCCTTTCTTGATAAAAACCCTCAAGAAAGTAGGGATAGAAGGATCATACCTCGAGATCATAAAAGCCATATATGAATGACCCAATGCTAATATCATCCTCAATGGGGAAAAACTGAGAGCATTCCCTCTGCGGTCAGGAACAAGACAGGGATGTCCACTCTCACCACTGCTATTCAACATAGTATTGGAAGTCTTCACTTCTGCAATCAGACAACACAAAGAAATAAAAGGCATCCAAATCGGCCAGGAGGAAGTCAAACTTTCACTCTTCACAGATGACATGATACTCCATATGGAAAACCCAAAAGATTCCACCAAAAAACTGCTAGAATTGATTCATGAATTCAGCAAAGTTGCAGGATATAAAATCAACGCACAGAAATCGGTTGCATTCCTATACACCAACAATGAAGCAACAGAAAGAAAAATCAAGGAATCCATCCCATTTACAATTGCACCAAAAACCATAAAATACCTAGGAATAAATCTAACCAAAGAGGTGAAAAATCTATACACTGAAGACTATAGAAAGCTTGTGAAAGAAAGTTAAGAAGACACAAAAAAATGGAAAAAGATTCCATGCACCTGGATAGGAAAAACAAATATTGTTAAAATGTCGATACTACCCAAAGCAATCTACATATTCAATGCAATCCCTATCAAAATAACACCAGCATTCTTCACAGAGCTAGAACAAATAATCCTAAAATTTGTATGGAACCAGAAAAGATACTGAATAGCCAAAGCAATCTTGAAAAAGAAAACCAAAGCAGGAGGCATCACAGTCCCAGACTTCAAGATATACTACAAGGCTGTAATCATCAAGACAGTATGGTACTAGCACAAGAACAGACACTCAGATCAATGGAACAAAACAGAGAACCCAGAAATGGACCCAAAAATGTATGGCCAACTCATCTTTGACAAAGCAGGAAAGAACATCCAATGGAATAAAGACAGTCTCTTCAGCAAGTGGTACTGGGAAAACTGGAGAGCAACATGCAGAAGAATGAACCTGGACCACTTTCTTACACCACACACAAAAATAAACTCAAAATGGATGAAAGACCTCAATGTAAGACAGGAAGCCATCAAAATCCTCGAGGAGAATGCAGGCAAAAACCTCTTTGATCTTGGCCACAGCAATTTCTTACTCAACACGTCTCCAGAGGCAAGGGAAACAAAAGCAAAAATGAACTACTGGGACCTCATCAAAATAAAAAGCTTCTGCACAGCGAAGGAAACAATCAACAAAACTAAAAGGCAACTGACAGAATGGGAGAAGATATTTGCAAATGACATATCAGATAAAGGGTTAGTATCCAAAATCTATAAAGAACTTCTCAAACTCAACACCCAAAAAACAAATAATCCAGTGAAGAAATGGGCAAAAGACATGAATAGACACTTCTCCAAGGAAGACATCCAGATGCCCAACCGACACATGAAAAAAAATGTTCAACATCACTCATCATCAGGGAAATACAAATCAAAACCACAATGAGATACCACCTTACACCTGTCAGAATGGCTCACATTAACAACTCAGGCAACAACAGATGTTGGTGAGGATGCGGAGAAAGAGGATCTGTTTTGAATTGTTGGTGGGAATGCAAGCTGGTGCAGCCACTCTGGAAATCCCTAGGCATTTATCCAAGGGATACAGGTATGCTGTCTTGAAGGGACATATGCACCCCCATGTTTACAGCAACACTATCAACAACAGCCAAAATATGGAAAGAGACCAAATGTCCATCCATGGATGAATGGATAAAGAAAATGTGGTATATATATACAATAGAGTATTACTCGGCAATCAAAAAGAATGAAATCTTGCCATTTGCAACTACATAGATGGAACTGGAGGGTATTATGCTAAGCGAAATTAGTCAGAGAAAGACAAATATCATATGACTTCACTCATGAGGACTTTAAGACACAAAACAGATGAACATAAGGGAAGGGAAACAAAAATAATATAAAAACAGGGAGGGGAACAAAACATAAGAGACTCTTAAATATGGAGAATAAACAGAGGGTAACTGGAGGGGTTTTGGGAGGTGGGATGGGCTAAATGGGTAAGGGGCACTAAGGAATCTACTCCTGAAATCATTGTCGCACTATATGGTAACTAATTTGGATGTAAATTTTAAAAAATAAAATTAAAATAAAAGGAACTGGTACAGCATTATTTACTTTATGAAACTATTTAAGAATTGGATTTCTTAGAACACGAGGTCCACTGGGGCCTTGCTCCTCAAACCATGGTCCACTAATGGCAGCATCACTTCAGTATCACCTGGGAATTTGTAAGAAGTATGGAATCACAGGCTCTACCCCAACGTGCTGAACCAGAATCTGAATTTTAACAAGATCCCAGGTGATTCATACACACATGAAATATTGAGAAGCACTGCACTGTTGGACTTTAAAACAGTGGTTTTACACCCTTGGGAAGCTTTTTGAAAATCCCAGTACCCAACATGAAACCCAGATGACAGTATTTTTTAAAGTTCCTTGGATAATTCTAATGTACAACCAAAATGGAGAACCACTGTTTTTTTTAAAGAAAACTTTAAATCACTATCATAAATGGAAAACCAGAATCACCTGCCATAATAGATAGAACCCATTTTAAAAAGGCCAAAGATTGTTAATAATTCTTACTTTATACAACTGTCTGAAACTAACATCTATTCTCTTTTTGCTAAAAAACAAAAGACAGCATCTTTTGGGATGAGCACTGGGTGTTGTATGGAAACCAATTTGACAATAAATTTCATATATTTAAATAAATAAATAAATAAATAAATAAATAAATAAATAACAAAAGACAGGAATTAAGGGCCTACTACCACCATATTGAGACTTTCTCCTTAACCTAATCAGAAGGATTAATAACAAATTAGAAAGGGAAAAATTTTTTTGCAATGTGCTTCAATGTTACTGAAGCAAAGCCTTTGTCATCTAACTTGATTCACATACCCCTTGTTATAAGCACTGTACTTTAGAAGACATTGACCTATTAAAAAAGGAGCCTTCAGCACCTTCCTTTAGTGATTTCCAGCCTTAACTTAAACCTATGGCCTGACTCTACACCCAAATGAATTAAATCAGAACCAAGGGCAATGGGCTCAAGACATCAAAATTTTCTAAAGCCTTCCCATGTGATTCTGATACAGAGCCAGGCTTGAGAACCACTTGCCTACTTGGTAACACTTGGTTGCCTGTAAGAACTGGCCAATTACAATACAGCTTTCCCAAATAATCTTTCATTTGGCTATTTCCCAATTCAGACTTTCCAGAATTGGTTGAGGTTTCACGGTGTGTGTACTTCTCACCGTTGAAGATTAAGGAAACTGACAAATCACACCCTATACCCCCTTACTCTGAGTGTGGAGCCTGCTGAGAAACAGATTCAAGAAACAGACTAGTGGAGATCAATGATCAGTTCTATTACTAGAAGGGTGGGTTGGAAAACCTGGTTGAATTGAGAGCCAATGGACTTCCTACCCAATCAGTTTATATTTTGGCTCAAACACTCACGAGAGTCTGGAACTGTATAGAAGACAGTTGCAAGCATAATATCTGTCCCCCAAGGAGAGTCCTATCAGTGAGGACAATTACAGACGGACCTCTAGACCCTCCTCTGCAAGCCACACCTGGACCACAACCCAGTTAGGATTCCTGTGTGGAAGGCAGGAGCATGGAAACAATTCCTCCTTTCTGGAGGCCTGAGAAATAGAAAGATAAGGTGGCTTTCTCACATATATGGTGTTCCTTCTTCCTCTGCTACAAATCAGTCAAGGCCTTCCCTCTCCTTTGGGGGCAGAGTGAAAAAGAAGGGTTGAGAAAAGTTACCTTCCAAGTACCTCTGAGAGTAAAATCAACACTTGCTAAACTACGGGTTAAGATAGAACTAACAGATGGAATCTACTCCTGAAATCATTATTGCAAAATATGCTAACGTGGATGTAAATTAAAAAAATAAAAAATAATTAATTGGATTAGGGGAAAAAAAGAACTATTAGAAAGAAAAAATGGGTCTCCCCTATACTCACATCCTCATGACCCAGGGAATTTTACAAATGTGGCTCAGTATTTCACAACCCACAAGGAGAAAAACAGTCAGGTGTGCTGCACTGTTAAAATACTTAGATAAAAGGCAAGAAAAGATCCTTCTAATCCTCCAGAGCCTCATGTCCTCAAATTAGGGCTATTGGGTGCCTCCAAAGGCATAATTCTATCTTCAAGGCCTCAGCCCTGGTCTATCTATCTCTCACTGCTAGCACACAGTTCTCTAAAAGCTCTGAAATCAAAAATAATTTTTTTAGTTTTTTTAATATTTATTTTTGAAAGAGAGATACAGAGTGTGAGCAGGGGAGGGGCAGAGAGAGAGAGAGAGAGAGAGAGAGAGAGAGAGAGAGAGAGAATCTGAAGCAGGCTCCAGGCTCTGAACTGTCAGCACAGAGTCCGGCACGGGGTTCGAACTTGTGAACCATGAGATCGTGACCTGAACCAAAGTCAGATGCTTAACTGACTGAGCCACCCAGGTGCCCCTGACATCAAAAATAATTTTAATTGACTTTGATTAAAATAAGGATGCCAAATAGCACTTTTAGGAGTGAACAAAAGTGGTGCCAGTATCAGACACCTTCACAGCACTGCAACCCTCAAAGGCAGCTTCCTGGTGTGCAAGGATGTGGGTCATGCAGATCTAGGTTCAAATCCTGACTCCACCACTTGCCAGCTACATGACACTGGAAAAGTTACTCCAGTCTCTGAGCTACTGTTACATCATAAGGAAAGTAGGAATAACAATAGTACTGACTTGAAAAGGTGGGTGGTGGGAGTTATTTGCATGATTTTTTTAAGTGTTTGGAACACCCCTGTATTCTGATAAATAGTGCTATGATTATTTAGTTCCCCATGATAGGGACAAGAGAACACTGCATATTCCAGAACTTCTCTGGGAAACTGGGTCACCTTTGCAATGACAAGGCCACTCTTGAGAAGAAAGGTTTAGTTATGTCATGTTCCAGCTTTCTGTCTTTTTCAAAGTGGAGAAAGCACATCATTCATTGCAATCATCTAGTGACAGTCCCTGGAAAAGACAGAGCATCAAGGATTTGGAAGACTAGGGGTAGGCCATCAGTCACTCCACAGTCAATTTCAATACCACAAAATGTGGCCTCCAGTTACACCCTAATTCTTTCTCTCAAACCATATGCATCGAACACTAATTGCTGGAGTGAAACTTCAGCCTTCAGGATGATGTGATGGCGGCTGCATAAAGGCCACTTGCCCATCTCGTTAGGGTTGCTATCATTTCACACCAGTGATGAGAAAAATGGAAATAGTTCCTGCTGGTGGGTGAAGGTTGATACAGGTGACCTGTCCCCAAGATGTCAAGTATGTCTCCAGGGCTCTGAGAGAGGACACAAATATTCCTCAGCTAGAGACAAGGGCTTCTTGTTATTGCAAATTAATCTTATAAATATCTGATTTTTAAGAGGCTGTAAGGAAATGACTCCCTGTGGTTATATGTGTGTCCCTCTTAGTGTATCTGATTTCTGGGGCATGGTGATGTGTTCTGACATCGCTGTCCCTGTGAAGTCTGCAAGGGAAAGGCCACAGCCCTGAGAAGAAAGGACAGGGTTTTCCCCAAGAATGAGGTCATCATAGCATCTGTCATCTGGGGAAGAAGCAGGCCATTGGACAAGGCAAAAGGAATGGGCTTGGAAAAGTAGGAGAAAGAGTTCAGCTTCTTTGTCTTAACTTGGACAATTTATATGTTTACAAGATGTTTCCTGGGAAGAAGATGCTAAATGTGGGGCTTGAAGCCAGAAGAAAGAGAACTGGGATGGTTCATCTTTCCTGAAATTTCTATCAATGAGATAGGTCTACCTAGAGGCAATTCTACTTCAAGTTTGACTGCTTCCTTAAGGTTCTCTTTGCTGGTTTTCTGCTACATCCCATACCTTTAAAATATTCCATCTTATCTTGGTGGAACTGAAATATTAAATGAGGCTATATCTCCAACCAAGTCCAGCACAGCTGTAGGTAGATGTGTAAGCCCCTTCCAAAGAGAAAGGATCATACCTTACAGTGAGAGAGACCCTGCTTAAGGAAACAGCAATACTTTTGGGAGGTTAACCTCTCCCTTTGGTTTATACATGTGCTGCTAAGGTTATAAAAGGATTTAACTGATGCCATATTATCTCAATCAGAAAAGGCTAAATGTGTAATAATGCAAACGTGCCCCTGCCTCACCATCCTGTAGACATACAAAGAGCTACATTAAAAATGTTCTAGGGCACCTGGATGGCTCAGTTGGTTAAGCATCCGACTTCGGCTCAGGTCACGATCTCATGGTTTATGGGTTCGAGTCCCGCAATCAGGCTCTGTGCTGACAGCTTGGAGCCTGGTGCCTGCTTCAGATTCTGTCTCCCTCTCTCTGTGCCCCTCCCCCACTTGCACTCTGTCTCTATCAAAAATGAATAAACGTCAAAAAAATTGTTTTTAAAGTTCTATTAATTATAATCTACCTAAATTTTTCTGTCTTGCCTCTGTGTGTTCCCTTGGGTCCCCCTTTCAATATTTCGAGGAGTCTCTGTGGTCACTTCACATGTCCTCAATCTATTAGCTAGTGTGTCCACATGGAGGCCTCCCTGTTCTTCTTCCTCTGTTGTCCCAGGTTCTTCTTGTTGATGTCTCCCAAACATGAAGAATTTCAGAGGACCTCACTGTTGCCATTACTGACAGAGGCCACCATGAAAAGGCCAACAAAAGCTAGAGCAGGGCCACATTCCAAGCAGAAGTGGGAAATGGTCTCTCTTCCAGATCAAGTCACCTTGGCATATATTTGGGAAAAAATCATGAAGATTCTAACTATGAGTAGGCAGTAAGCAGTTCACAGAAGAGGAAATCTGGAAGGTGAATGAATTAATGAATGAATGATGCATACATACATACATACCATGTCCAACTTCACTAAAAATCAGGACTGTGGACATTAAAACATCAACAATTTTCATACCTATTGGATTGCCAATAATTAAAAGAAACAGCCTCAAGTGTTGGATGGATATGGAAAAGACAAATGCCTATGAAAAGAGAAGAAATGGATATAAGCACTTTGAGGAGAAGCTGGGCAACACAGAGAACAACTGGTGAGCGAGGCATCACCTTACCATCAAATAATTCTATTTCCAGCTGCACACTTCAGGGGAAAAAATCTCATGCATATGCTCAAAGATATGGGTACCAGCATGTGTATGGCAGCATTGTGGCATTAGCAACAACTTGGAAATAGCCTACATGTCCACCAAGAAAATGTTCAAATAAATAGGATGCTACATCACAAAGCAAATGAATGAACTAAAGCTACAGGTGTCAAAAATAAACCTCAAAAGAGAATGTTAAAAACTGACATGTATATAAAATATGATTCCATTTATTTAAGTCTCCTTGGGTACATACATACATTTAGAGAAACAGTAAAAATATGAATGGAGATGCTGAATCCCAAATTTTTGATAGTGAATACTTCTTGGACAAGAGAAAGGAAATCTGAAGGAAACAGACACAAAACAGACTGCAACTGAATGGACTGATGTTTCATTCCTTTAAATAACTCTGAAACAAACAAGGAAAAATGCCAAGATATTATACAGATGAGTATATATACTCTGCATTTACTGTATTTTATAAGAATGTGGAAGGCAAAGTAATCCCCAATGAGTCAAGTCCTTGGAGATATAATCTCCTCTCTATGAGTGCAGACAGAACCTGTGACCTGATTCTAACCTACAGAATATGACAAAGGTGATAGGATATCACTCTCATTATTATGTTACATTACATGAGGCTTTGCCTTAGCAGACTAGTCTTTTTTTTTTTAATTTTTTTTTTTTTTAATATTTATTTATTTTTGAGAGACAGAGTGAGACAAAGTGAGACTGGGGGAGGGGCAGAGAGAGAGGGAGACACAGGATTGGAAACAGGCTCCAGGCTCTGAGCTGTCAGCACAGAGCCTGACGCGGGGCTCGAACCCACAGACTGTGAGATCATGACCTGAGCCGAAGTCGGACGCTCAACCGACTGAGCCACCCAGGCGCCCCATTAGCAGACTAGTCTTGCTGGCTTTGACAAATAAGCTGTCATGTTGTGAGAGAGCCACATGGCAAGGAACTGTGGGTGGCCCTCTAGGACCTAGGCATTGCCCCAAGCTGACACCAAATGAGAAGCATGGCCCTCAGTCATAGAGCCACAAGGAAATGAATTCTAGCAGCAGCTTGATGAGCTTAGGACTGAATTTTCCCTCAGTCAAGACTCTTGATGTAAATGCCTTCTTAGACCCTAGCAGAAGAGCCAGGTAAGCTGTACCTGCACTCTTAACCCTCAGAAACTGAGATCATAAATATGTGTTGTTTTAAGCCACTAAATTTTTGGTAATTTGTTACACATAAGTAGAAAACTAATACAAATAAAATATTCATGAAAAGAAACAGTCAGGAGTTCAAAGGAAAATCATAAAATTGTGATGTCATGATGTTTCAAGAAGAAGGAAGTAATTAGCTAGACAAATGCCCTCAAGGCTAAGTAGGGGACAACCAAGACATTTCCTTACACATAGCAGCTTCAGAGCAGCAGGCAGGTCAGAAGTCAAGGAGAAGGTGAGGAACTGGAGACAGCTGGCCAAGAAGTTTGTCAGGGAGGAAGACGGAGAGGGAGGGGGTTGCTCACTGCATGGAGGCGTGATGCTGAAGGAAACTGGTTGGTTTTATTTTTTATAAACTAGGAGAAATTTAAACATGTTGACCTGGTATCTCACAGGTTTTTTTTAATTCATAATCAGATGGCTGAATGGATACATCAAGTCTGCACATTAGAATCACCTAGGATAGCCCATAGCCAGTGTATATCCATACAACAGAATACTACCCAACAACAGAAAGGAACAAAATACCATTACATTACAAACTGTCCAGTTTCCCAATACCATTTGCGGAAACTTTCTTTTTTCTATTGGATATCCTTCCTTGCTTTGTCAAAGATTAGTTGGCCATACATTTGTGGGTCTATTTCTGGGTTCTCTATTCTGTTCCATTGATGTATGTGTCTGTTTTTGTGTCAGGACAATCCTGTCTTGAGACTACAGCTTTGTAATACAGCGTGAAGTCTGGAATTGTGAGGCCTCCAGCATTGGTTTTCTTTTTCAACATTACTGGTTCCATACAAATTTTAGAATTGTTTGCTCTAGATCTGTGAAGAATGCTGGTGTTATTTTGATAGAGGTTGTACTGAATATGTAGATTGCTTTGGGTAGTATCGGCTACAAAAAATGCCCATAACCACTGTATATCCATGCAACAGAATACTACTCAACAATAGAAAGGAACAAAATACCAATACCTGCTACAACATGGATGTACTTCACAAACATGCTAATAAGTGCAGGAAACCAGACACAAAAGACTACATACTGTGTGATTTCATTTACATAAAATGTTTTTCTAAAGAACAAAGTCTATAGAGAGAGAAAGTAGATTAACGGTTACCTGAGACTGAAGGTAGGAATACAGACTAATTGTAAACTTTTTTTCTTACCACTGTTCCATTAAACAAACTTTCTCATCTTCTATGTCCCAGGTGTTGGCTTCTGGCAGTCCACCCATCTGCTGAAGTAACCTTCTCTCTCCAGATGATCCTCATGGGTGCATACCTTTTAGGATGACCCCTAGCCAGCTCCCTTCCATGGTAAGGTTAAGAGCAACCTTGCCTGTGTGACTCTGGGCAATGCAAAGGCAGCCTTATCTCCTCCTCGACTTCCAGCTTGGCTTGGATTGGAGCTTGTCTTGGATATTTATGCGTACAACAGGTAACAATTACTTTATTCCTTGAGTTTCAGGGGATATTATTCAACCTTTCCAAGCAGATATCTTTAAGTCCACTGCCACCACCCCCTTCTCCCTCATGGTGGGAAGAGGATGCAGAAATTCATCAATAATCTAAAAACTCTCTCTCTAAAGACACTTCCACTCTTTGGTTTATTCACTCTATACTTTCTTCAGCTCCTGGATCAATCTTTAGCCTTCTCCCCATAGTCTGAAGTCTGGGGATGGGCTAATTCTAGAAGATCCAACCTGGGGGCCTGCCAAAGTCCTCTCAAAAGAATTTAACACCTCACTTTAGAATACGGGGATCCCTTGCCCCTCCCTATTCCTATCAGCTTTGAGAACTCACCCAAAACTCTGAGACATGAAGACAAGCTTCAACCATTCATTTCATCTCACACTGGCCAACCACAGGATCCAGAATGTATGACGGCCAAATTGTGATTTGAGTTCATGTGTTTCTTCCAGATAAAAAGCACACATAAATTAATGTGTTACATTGAAGGGAAAGGTGTGCTCAAGGTGTAGACAGATAGCATTAAGGCACTGGATTTTCACCTGGATATCATTCCACATGGCAGTGCTGTGCTTATCATGCTGAATGGATGTGTGCTGTTATGAAATATCATCATTGCCCAGCTTGCTCATCTAAACACACACTACTCCAATGAGACAATGCCCTCACTCACCGAGATCTTTTAGGGCAAGCAAAAATCTAAGAGGTGGATGGATCAAAGTGTGCCACATCCAGTGTGCAATCCAGACCTTGAACCATCACTCTATGGTCTGTTCTGGCCTGTGGCCACATTTCTATTCAGACAATGGTTTTAAACATGTGTCAGTTTTAAGCAGCTCATCATTAATACTTATCTTGAAATATGAACTGGTTCTTCTCTAGCATGGAGTCAGCAAATTTTTTCTGCAAAGGGCCAGATGATAAATAATGCTTTAAAGTAATCTCTACCCTCACCATGGGGCTCAAACTCACAATTCCAAGATCAGAGTCACATGCTTACCGAATGAACCGGCCAAGAACCCCCTTTTTTTCAAGTAAAGGATAATAAATAATATTAACTTTAAGGCCAAACCATCTGTGTCACAGTTACTCAACTCTGCCATTATAGTGCAAAAGCAGACACAGACAATGCATAAACAAATGAACATGCCTATGTTCCAATAACACTTTATTTGTAAAATCAAGCAGAAGCACAGGGCACCTGGGTGGCTCATGCAGTTAAGTGGCAAACTTGCGGTTTCGGCTCAGGTCAGGATCTCACAGTTCATGGGTTCGAGCCCACAGTGGGCTCTGTGCTCACAGGGTGGATCCTGCTTCAGATCCTGTCTCCCTCTCCCTGCCCCTCCTCCTCCTTCTCACTCTCTCAAAAATAAATAAATGTTTTAAAACATTAAAAAAAAAAAAAAACAAGCAGGGCTAGAGGCTATCTATAGTTTGCCAAATGCCTGCTTTACCAGATTGAACCATTTGTCAAAAGACAGGTAATCACTCTCAACAAGTATGGGAGGTATTTTTTTCAAACAATCTTGTTTCCTTGCAGTCTTCCTTATCACCCAATAAACTGTCCATCTGTAGGAAAGAACTTCTGAGATACCCAAACAAATGTTGGTGAGGAGTCACTAGAGGAGAGAAACTGAAAATGCAGAAAAGACTAGGGATAATTGATGGAGTGAAGACCCTGAGAACCCAGGAGGGGATCCAGAGAACAGGTAAGATACCTCTTGAACCATAAAATAAGAAAAGGAGAGGCTGGATTGGAAAGGGGGACCTCCCCTTTGAATTATGGCTTCCATCACCATCTAGTCAGAGGATAGTAGCTGGCAGGAGGCATGGGAATGGAGAAGGTCTGAAATTGCCATTACAGATCCCAAACATGAAAGCTGAGCAGGGACATGGAAGGCCTGGGACCAACCACATTAAGGCCTTGATTAACTCATTAAAAAAATGAAACAATTCCACCTGCCTCACCAGGCAGCAAGAAGTGTTAAAACAGCTGGAGAATCTAGGTATTTAAGAGTCCCAAAATGTCCAAGCAAGAAGGGACCTTAGAAAACAGAGCACCTGGGTGGCTCAGTCGGTCAAGCATCTGACTTTGGCTCAGGTCATGATCTCATGGTTCATGATTTCAAGCCCCACAACAGGCTCTGTGCTGACAGCCCAGAGCCTGGAACCTGCTTCAGATTCTCTCTCTCTCTGCCCCTCCCCTGCTCACACACTCTGTTTCTGAAAAATAAATAAACATTTTTAAAAGATTTTTTTAAAGAAATCATGGAGGTTTTCCAAAATGAGGGGTAATTATCACTCATAAGAGACTGGCTTTTATGTGGTACCCAGACATGAAAGTAAATAACATCAACTTATACAACATTCTATCTTCACTGTTCTCTATCTTTCTAATTACAAGTCTCTATGTGGTGCTGGCACATCTAGAACACCTTTCTAAAACATGCCATATTTCCTATTTAACAAATCATGTCAGGCCCCAAACTCAAAGCTTCTAATGCGCAATAGTATCTGAGCAGAACTTAGTATTGTGGGTTTGTTTTCCCCCTATTTATTTTCATGGTTGTCTCTTATTTATGGAAATTGATTGATAATTGGATTTTCATTCATGATATAAATATAGGACATAAATATTACATAAATTTTCCTTTTAAAGTAAATTTAAGGTAAGTCATTTTAAAGAAAAACAACTAAGTAAGTCTAGAGGTAATACACTGATATGGCAAAACAGTGAAAGTGCTATAAGAATCAGACATCACAGACAGGAAGAGTGATGCCAGAGAAGGAAAGGCACTTCCCTTAGATCACATGGCATGCTACAGGCTGAGCTGGAATCAAACGCCAGGTCTCTCCATTCCCAGTTTTTTAGTCTTTCTGGAAACCAGGACTCACTCTCACCAAATAAGTCCCCTTATATGTACTATATAGCCCAAGCTGAAACCCCATCTGTGACCCTTTTTTCTCCGTCTTCACAGAGGGGCACGTTGTTAATAGTCGCCAGTCAGCATGGTAGGAAGCCTAGTCCATCAGCTCTGGCCTCTTATGCAGAAAAGTGAAGCAGAGTCCTGACATGCCTGAGAAAACAGCCAGTCAGGAGCCAGGGCTCAGGATGCTGTGTACCTGCTCTATCCCAAAACTTCGTGAAGAATCAGGAAGCTCTAGTAGCCACTGGTGATGACGAGAATATGTAAGGAGTCCAGGGAGGATGCTGAGGTTGAGAAGAGGGCAGCAGAACTCTATCCCAGGAGTAGGGGTTTCTGGAGGCCAAGGGGCCAGGTCTTCTCAGAACCAAGATCAGAGCCTGCACTGCCCATACCCTAAATTAAAACTGCTGCTGTGCCATTGGGCATGAGTGGTACTTGTGTTGTTCACTACTATATCCCCATGTGCTGGCACATAGCAGACACTCAATGAAAACATGTTAAATGTCTAATGAAGGTGGGTCTTGACTAACAGAGAAAGGAAAAGGGGGTGTTAGGGGTAGAGGAGAGACAGAAAGAAACACAAAGGGGAGGAGAAGGGGAAAGGAAGAGAAAGACTCATCTCTGTGTAGACAGAGATTGTCTAACATCTTCCCTGATATTTCTTCAACTGGTAAAATAGTACATGGCACATGACAAGACTCTCATGAATACTTTTGAATAAATGAATGAATGGAAGGGAAATATGAAACACTCATAAATAACCATAATATAATTAAAAAGTGGTAACAGTCAAAACCATTCTAATAGTATTTATTGAGCACCTCATCTAAACATTCAATGAATAATAATGATGTTAAACATTGCTACTATCACTAGTCTTGCTGAGAGCTTTACATGGATTATCTTATGTAGTCCTCATTATCCCTCAAGGCAGGACCCTCTTATCAACCTCATTTTACAGGTGAGATACCCGAACCTCAGAGAGGCCAAGTATCTTGTTCAAAATCACTCAGCTAATAAAGAGAATGGTGGAGCCAAGACCATCATCAGGTCTGTGTGTCCCCAAAGTCTGGGATCTGTCCCTTATATGACTATAATTAATAATATGACCTCCCCCAAGACTAAGAGTACACTTATCATGATGAGCACTGAGTAAAGTATACAATTGTTGAATCACTGTACTGTACACTTGAAACTAATATAACATAGTATGTTAACTTTACTGGAATTAATTTTTTAATTATATAATAATAATAATAATAATAATAATAATATGACCCCCAAAAGGCTGGATAGACTTGACAGGTGTTTGAGAAGAGTCCATCAGACACAGAAAGTAGAAGGGGAAGAGAAAGGGAACAGATCATTATGGAGATACTATAGGGATTCATCAAGACCCTGAGGCTCTCTAATCTTTGCAAGCATACACCATCTTAAGGTGAGGCATAGACATATGGTTTTTTGGCCAATGGAATGTGAGCACAAGAGACCTAAACCACTTTGTGGCATTTGAGTGTCACTAAGTGATTGTCTGTGTTTCTTTCCCTGCCAAGAAATTGTTGAAAGAATCTAGGTTAAGCCAATACATGGAGGTCAGCCACCCAAACCCACAGTGAATTTTAAATGAGAAATGAATGTGTGTTAAGTAACTGTATTTTTGTGATGTTTGTTACTGCATTTCACTTTGCCTACCCTGAATAATATAGTGATAACTATGAAAGAGTAACAAACTAGCGGCACCTATAAAAATGAAATGGAGGAAAAATTGTATGCATAAAAGAATCTATTAATGGATGTCAAATCAAAGAGAGATGTTTTCAGTCTGCTTAAAAACAGACAAGCAACATCAACCTTATTGAAAAGGTGATGCAATGTGCTAGATAAGTGGAGTCTGATCAGCCTAGATTTAAATCCTGTCTCAGACTCTCACCACCTGGATGGAGTCAGTCCTTCTACATCTATTTTCTCATTGGTAACATGGGATTAACAGTAACACTAACCTCACAGAGTGGTTAGGAGTTTTAAATGACACTACACACATAATGTGTTTGACACAGTACTCAGCACAGGGTAAGTCATTAAGAAATGTAACTATTATTACTGAAAAAAGAAGCAAGGTTCACTGGCAGAAATGAAAAGCTCCAGTTTCTCCATTCCCAACAATACCCTGTGAATCTTGAAGGGGTTAACCCAAGACACACGTGCATACGGGCACACTCATACACAGTCACACGCACAGGCACCCAAAGCCCACGCACTGCCCTTTGATTCTTCTCCCAAGGCAGGAATGGAGATGAAGTCTGACAACTGTGCAGCCCTAATTGCATTTTCTTCCTGAAAGAGGGTCTGGTGCAGAACACCTGTGGTCCAGCGCTACGTGACAGCAAGGCTGTCGTGCAGGCAGTGGTGGCACAGGCAGCATGCAAATCCGGGGGCTCTGGGACCTGAGACACAGCCAGACCTGGCAGATCCCTGGGTGCCTCTCCCAAGTGCTGCCCTCAACCCCAAAAATGTTGCTTCCTGTGCAAGGAGAGGGACAGTCTGGAATTTGCAATTAATCCCCTCCTCAAAGGCCCCCAGGGACTGGGAGCACAGAAAAGAGGGGTCCAGACATTTTCCTGATGCCCTGGGAGGCAGAATACATAGCATGGTGTTGAGAGCAGAGGGTTTTGAAAAGCAGGAACCAGGCCCAGAATCAAGCTCTGACATCACTAGCTGTGTAACTTAAGCAGGTGCCACACACTCTATGAAAATCAGTTTCCTCAACTATCTAACAGGGTACATCTTCATGAAATAAAAAACAATACCAATATGGTGAGGTAAGTACAACAGTTAAGTACATGTATGGCTACAAATTAGCAAAGAGAAAGGAGCAATAAACTCTATCTGGTCATAAAACTTTCATATAAGACTCCTGGAGGAGAGGACACCCAAGATGGGGTTTGAAGGATGAATAGAAGTTTTTCCTGTTGGATATGGGATGGCTTTATGGGCAAAGAAGGAAAGTCAGCAAAATGGTGTGGTGGAAATCCTAATCTAGAAGAGATTATTGAAGGAAAAAGTTTAAGGAGGGAAAAAGCAAGAACAAACACTAGGAAAATAACATCAAGGCAGATGTTGGAGATCTCAAGCTTAGATTTATCCTACAGTCAATAAGGGGTCATAAAGGATTTGGAGTGGGAGTGAAACATAGTGAGATTTTCATTTTACAAGGACCACCCATGGTAGCTTTGTGCAGGGGGGCATGGAGGTCTGTGAGGCTACTCCTCTATAGGTAAATGGTGATGGGGGCCTGGACTTTAGCTGAGTTAGAGCAGAATTTAAGTGATACCTCTATCACTCTGTGAACAGGAATCAGAACCTACAGCAGTGGCCCAAAGGTAAAGGAAATATTTGGAAACAAAGACCCTGGAATCACACGGAGTGGTCATTCCACCTGCTGTCCTGGCTTGCTGCAGTCCATTGTACCTTCTCTATTTGAAGGACAGAATCATTCCCTAAAACTAACTGTTCCCAACTTCTTTTATTCACTGAGTCATTCACTCATTCACTCATTCCATGAACAGCATCTACTCTTCATGTAGCACCGTCATTGGCATTGGCATTGAGGGTCCACAGCAAACCAGACAGACATGGCTCCTGACCTCCTATCACTCTCAGTCTAGTGGGGACATAGGTACAAAACTATCAAACACTATTAACTAAAAAATTCTGAATTGCCAGAAACTATAAAGGAAATCAGTAGGGCACTAAGGGAGAGAATAGTACCGGTTCAAACCAGGAAACAGGAAAATCCTCCCTGATCTAAACAATGATCAGCAGTTAGCCAGCTATCAGATTAGTGAGCATTAGAGGCAGAAGGAACTGTGTGTGCAAAGAGCCTGAGGTAGGAAAATGCTTGGCATGTACCAGGAACTCCAAGAAGATATGTGTTGCTGAAACAAGTGATCAAGCTGGGGAGAAACACAGAATGCACTGGAGAGAGGGCCATGTAGGCCTTGGTAAAGAGTCTGGATTTCATTCTAAGTGCAAAGGGAAAAGCCATTGAAGTGTCTAGTTAAGAGAATAAATGATCAAGTTCACATTTTATAAAGATCTCTCTGGCTGCTGGATGCCAAATGGCTCACAGTTGTGCAAAAGTGGCCTCAGGCACGCAGTGAAGGAGTGATTACAGTGGTCTGGGCAACAGATGATGTGGACCTGGGCCAGGCTGGTGAACATGGACATAGGCAAGTGGTTGCAATGAAAAATCATTTGGGGAAAGGGAGAATCTACATATTTCTGAAACTCACTTTGAAAGGAGTAAGTTTACAAATGGCACCACCATCTACCCAGTTTCTTAAGCAGCAACTTAAGAGTTATCTTCTTCTAGAGAGGTGGCTCTCCATTCATTAGGAATTAATCACTGCTCATGGTCCCCTGTGGCCCTAATTTCTGATGGAAAAGCAAACAACACTGATCTTCCTTTCCTCTGTAGTGGGTTGAATTGTGTCTCCCCCAAAAAATATGTTCAAGCCCTGAACCCCAGGACCTATGAATGTGACCTTCTTTGGAAATAGGATCTTTGCAGACATAATCAGGATTTAAGTTGAAATGAAGTTAAACTGAATCAGAACAGACTCTAAATCCAATCATGGTGTCCTTCTAAGAGACTCAGACAAAGGGAGATTGCCATATGACTACAGAGGCAGAGATGTACTTACAAGCCAAGGAACACCAAGGATCACCTATAACCACTAGAGGCCAGAAGGGACTTCTCCTTCACTGTTAGTTTGCAAACTGGTTCCTGTATGGGGAGGGCAAGCAGAGACCAAAGAAAGAGGCAGACCACTTCAGATGGGTAGGAGGCAGGGTTAATAAGTGAAGGAATTTACAAAGCTTGTCTTTGGCACCTCAAGGTGAGTAGATCTCTATATACCTGCCAGAATCTTAAAAGTTTATACACAGGCCTTAACAGGGTTCAACGACATTGACCATCCACATGGTCTCAACCACACCTCACTCTCTAAAGGCTGCATCTTTGCAACAGCTCTTAATGGGTAGAACATATATTCGAAGGACAGGGGAGGATGTAAGGAGCCTCCAATTGCCCAATGCCAGCTCTTGAGTCAACCCGCAGTCACATCCTCTAGATGACCTCCTCCAACACTTTCCCAGGGATTCTACATCTTAGCATCCCAATCAAGCTTTGTCACAGCATTTGGACTTTAATCCATGGCAGCCTATACTCTCCCAGCTTTGCAAAATGCTAGGGTCTCCAACTTATCCTGCTCTCCCACCTGAGTCTACCAGCTCCAAAGCCCACAAAATTAGTAGACACTGCTTGTTCCTCTCTAACCTCGGCTTTTCTAACTTTCTCACTTGAGCTTCAGCCTCTAGTTGGGCATCAGTGGCCGTCTGATGTGCCCACAGTAGATGCCAGCCCACTGTGCAGCCACGCTCTTTGCTTCTCTGCCACAGGACACTCTGTGCAGTTCCTCAAACAAGTGCATCAGGCCCGCAGCATTTTCAGCTCATCCCTATACTCACACAATGGTCCACAAGCATGTGACATAAAGGCCCTCTTCACACAGAGGCGATAGCCAACTCATGATATTCCCCATGGATACATCCTTCCCAAAGCTTGTTTCCTCCTTCTCATGGCTGGCTCACCAAGCACTGGTTTGCAAACCAGCCCCTATACCCAGACAGCAAGAAGAGAGGGAAGAAAGAGGCAGGCCAGTCCAGGTGGGTAGGGGGCAGAATTAATAATCAGGGAACTTACTTATGAGGCTTGTTCTGCATAGCATAATCTTAAGAGTTTATAAAGAGGTTTCAACAGGGTTCAGTCACATCTGCCATCTACATGGTCTCAACACCTCACTCTCTCAAGGCCTCCTTGAAATGGCTATGGGAACAGTGGGCAGAGTGTACATTCCAAAGACAGGGGAGGGTGTTAGGAACTTCCAATTGCCCAGAGCTAGCTCATGGGTCAACCTGCAGTCACTTCCTCTCACTGACCTCTTCCTATACCCTTCAGACCTCATAAGGGATATCGCCCACATCTTAAATATTAAGAAACTGAAGCAGAGAAAAGTTATCATTAGACATCTTAATGTCTCTGAAGACACTAGGATATACTATAATAGTTGCTACCAGTAACAGTAAGGGGCTAGCAAACTATAGCCAAATTTGCCTGCCTGTTTTTGTAAACAAAGTTCTATTGGCACATAGCCAGGGGAAATGTTGATACAAACCTGTAACTTGTAGATAAATAAGTTCTGAAGATCTAATGCACAGGATAGTGATTATACTATCCTGTACTGTATTATAAACTTCAAAGTTGCTAAGAGACTAGATCTTAAGTGTTCTCACCACGAAAAAGAAATGATAATTATGTGGTGTGATAGGTGTTAGCTAGTACTATGGTAGTAATAATACTGCAATATATATCAAATCAGCACATTGCATATCTTAACTGACACAATGTTATATATCAATTTTATCTCAATAAAAAGTAAATCTATAAATTTAAAAAATACACAGAAAAGTCCTTATTTTCCCTCTTTCCTGAGAGATAACTGCTATTAAGTTTCTCATAGGACCCAAATTACTTCCTATGCATAAATATCCTTTTACATATACACACACACACACACATGCAAATGGTATCATATCTGCTGACATAAACCTGCATTTTTCACAGAAAATGTTCTGGATATATTTCCTTCTTTAAATTTATTTTTAGTGTTTATTTATTTTGAGACAGAGAGAGAAAGAGAGCACATGAGCAGGGGAGGGGCAGAGAAAGAGACACAGACACAGAATCTGAAGCAGGCTCCAGGCTCTGAGCTGTCAGCACAGAGCCCAATGAGGGGCTTGAACCCACAAACCGCAAGATCATGACCTGAGCCAAAGTCAGATGCTTAACTCACTGAGCCACCCAGCACCCCACCCACCCGGATATATATCTATGTCAGCACATGTGGGGTAATCTCGGTTTGGGGTTTTTTTTTTTAATGTTTATTTACTTATTTTGAGAGACAGTGTGAGTGCGGGAAAAGAAGAGAGAGAGAGATGGAGAGAGAGAATCCTAAGCAGGCTCCATGCTCAGTGCAAAGCCCTATACAGGGCTCAATCTTACAAACCTTGAGATCATGACCTGAACCGAAACCAAGAATCAGATACTTAACCGACTAAGTAACCCTGGCACCCCTAATCTCATTGTTTTTAATCACTATAAAATACTCTCTATATTAAGGAGGTACCATAATTTATTGCTGGGATTTTGGTGGTTTTCAGGATTTTACTCTCCAAATGAATGCTGCAATGAACATCCTTATATATATAAATTTTGATACTTAGGATACACTGGTTTTTTTACATGACCTTCATTCAATGGCATTCAAAAAAGTAACTTACCACTTGATATAAGGTAGGCACTGTGTTAGGTTTATCCAGTGGTGAATAAACCATGGCCCCTATCATCAAAGAGCTCACAGTATCATCTAATGATGATTTTGATGAATTTAATGAGCATCTACTATGGGCCATTCATAGTATGATGATATTTACATGTATTTTCTCACCCAATGTTCACAACAGACGTACCTTATAAGGTAGGTACTATTATTAGCTCCACTTTACAAATGAGATTGGAGCTCAGAGAGGTTAAGTGACTTACCCAAGGTCACACAGCTAGCAGTAGATTGAGCTGGAATTCAATCTCAGACTCTTAAGCACCCTGCCTACACTCAGGAGACAGGATTAAAATTTGTATAAGTGGGAACTCAGAGACGGAAAGAAGGATTCAGCTGGGAGAACAGGGAAGGCTCCGTGAAGAAGTGACAACTGAGTGGCATTGAAAAGAACACGTTTTTTTCCAGATGACAAGGAGGGAGAGGGAATTCCAAGCAAATAGCAGAATGCACAAAGCCATGGGGCCATGAAGGCATGGAATTTCAGGGAACTGGTGTATATACAGCATGATTTGGGTGCAGAGTAAGGGAGATTAGGCTGAAGAAAAGAACAACAGGATCACAGACATTCTAGCTGAGGACTGAACTTTATCCAAAAAGTTATGAGGAGCCATTGAAGAGTTTTTAATGCAGGAAGGTCAAGATCAAAGTTTCATCTTTGAAAAAACATGCTGGCTATAGCGTGGAAGATGGATTCAGGGCTGGGGATGGGTGGTAGGGGTAGGTTCAGGGCAGGGACAAGGAGACAGATTAGGAAGCAGTCACCCAAGCCACACTTGGAAAGTTTGTCTTCTCGAGGCCAGCTTTTGCCATGTAATAAAAGACAGCAGGATGATATCAAGGGCAGGACACGCCAATCCAGTGAAAGCAGGAGTTCAAGGGCTCTGCAAATGCCAAAGGCAGACTCAGTCCCTGCTTTTCCCCAGGATGTGAGAGCTGATGGCTGACTGCCCAGTGAGGGAACCTGACGCAACCCCAGACCACTGCACTCCAAATCCAGAAAGCTTCCGGCAGCTGAGAGATGTCCTCAGGTTGCCCCACCCTGGTGAGGGGAGGACATCTTGAGCAGTGGCCTCTCCCCTTCCACCACCCCCTCAACCGGCACCAAGAGGCTGTGGGCCTGCAGAGAACCAAGCCGCGTGGCCACTGTATCATGAGTCATCCCAGCTGGTTCCGGCTATTTTCCCTGGGAGGCAGAGGAACTGGCGGAAGTGTGTCCTGGAGAGGCCAGGCAGGAGATCAGTAGCCACCCTGCCAGGCATGGCCATGTCCAACAGGCAGAATGGATGCCTACAGCCACCCCTCTGACCTTGTGGAGAGGCAGAGAGCTGCTGGCAGGCCTTGGTCACTTCCAGAAGGCGGAAGAGCTAACAGGTCTGACACCCATTGTCAGAAGACACTGACCAGGGCAGAGTGGCATCAGGCATTAATAAAACACCTATTTACCAAGCCCAGACTCCAGTCCAGGAACTATGCTATATAATTTACCTCATCAATATGTCTGCTAAAATACTTATGGCTGTTATTTTACTGAACCCACTACAATAGAAGTCAGCCAAATTCAGCTTGTGGCTTGTCTTTGTTTGGTCCATGAAGTAAAAATGATTTGTACATTTTTAAAGGGTTTTAGGTGGGGGAAACAAGAAAAAATATGTGATAGAAACCACCCATGGCCCACAAAAATAAAATATTTAACATTTTGCCCTTAACTAAAAAAGTGTGCCAACTCTTACACTAGAATATAAGCTCAAGGAGGGCAAGCAGAGTGAGTGTGTGTGCATGTGTGTGTATTCCACTTCTATATTCCCCAGTGCCTAGCAGTTTTTAGTACATAGTAAATGCTCAATAAATACTTGTCAAGTGAATGAAAGAATGCATGAGTGAATAAAGGAGTGAATGAATTTTCATTTATCACTCAATGAGATACTATCATTAACTCCATTTTACTGATGAGTAAACTCAGGCTCACAGTGCTAAAATGATTTGCTGAAGTCATAAAGCTAAAAAGTAACTGGGCTGTTATTCAAACTAGGGCACTTTGTAATTCAAGGCTTGAGTTTTGGGGGGTTTTGTTAATTTTTTTTAATGTTTATTTATTTTTGAGAGACAGAGCATGAGCAGAGAAGAGGTAGAAAGAAAGGGAGACACAGAATCTGAAGCAGGTTCCAGGCTCTGAGCTGTCAGCACAGAGACCAACACAGGGCTTGAACTCACAAACTGCGAGATCACGACCTGAGCCAAAGTCAGACGCTTAACCAACTGAGCCACCCAGTCTCCCCTCAAAGCTTGAGTTTTTAACTGTAGCAAAAGGGCCCAGGATCCTGGACAAAGCTGGGACTATGCCTTATAGTGTAATGGCTCTCAAACTTTCCTGTGCATAAAAATAATCAAGGACAATTGTTAAAATTTATTATTTCCAGACCCTACACCCTTGGGATTCTGATTCCAGAAATCAGAGTAGGCTGGGAGTTTGTGTAGGGAAGGAAGAGGGAAAATGTGGTGACTACCAGGGGCAAGTAGCCTTGGGAGGAAGAATAGTAGGGAATATAAGTTTGTGATGTGAGGTGTATAATGTAGGTCTCCCTACAACTTCTTCAGTAAACAGTTGGTATTTCACAAGCACCTGGGAGGTTAAACTCTTAGGAATTGGGTGCAAGGTGGTGTATGGCCCTGACAGAAGACATCTGGGTTACAAAATTAACTACTGTAAGGAAGAGATTTGCCAATACCTTGAAAAAAGACTGAAAGCTAGACAGTCAGAGAAGGGAGAACCAATTCCTAGTAGAAGCACAATCATGTTAACATCTGGAAATCGAGGCTGCATCAGGCTAAAAATCAGACTCACCTAAAACAGGAGTTGTGCAGTGTAGATCTAAATCCACTAGGATGCAGAACTTTGCCTTAGAAGGACCTTAGAAGGAAAAAATACTGAGGACCTTAGAAGGAAAAAAACACAATCTGAGCCACACCCCACTTAAAAGCAAGCTGACTTAATTTATTGGGTTTCTTCTTCTTATGTCACTTGATTTTTAAATCACCAATAGACTTTTTTAAGTCATTCAGTCAACATATGAATCATAACAGGTACGCATCTCTTCTTTTTACACCAAAAACAGTGAGGAAAAAGGAAAGGGAATCTGGAGAAGAAAGAAGAGCAAGTTGGGGACAAAGAATATAGAAGCCAACAGATAGAAAAATAAGTCAGCCCACCCATGTAGAGCTGACACACAGGAGAGCAGAGAGGGAAGGAGAAACCAGCAGAATCAGGAAACACAGGCCACACAGACCTGGGTTTTGCCACTGGCCAGCCCTGCGTCCTTGAACGGGGTGCTTGTTTCATTTAGGGCCTCATCAGAGAAGCAGAACCACTAGAAGATCTACAGAAATTAGCGGAGATGTGGATGTGGATATAGAAGGTAGGTACGCATATGGATATTCCATATAGTTAGACAGAGGGGAAGAGACATCTATGTTCAACAAACATTTAATATGCATCTTATATTCCTTCATCCAAACTAGTAGTTATGAAATAACAGAACCATAACTACATATAAACTATTTTAAATGCAGTGGTAAAACTGTGTGCAGCGTGTAATGTGAACAGTGAACAGAATCTCTAACTCACACTTTGGACCATGAGAATAATGAAGGCTTCTGACGGGTGGGGGAGAGAATATGGAGGCCTGCTTATTCTTTTTTTTTTTATTGTTTTATTTACATCCAAATTAGTTAGCATATAGTGCAACAATGATTTCAGGAGTAGATTCCTTAATGCCCCTTACCCATTTACCTCATCCCACCTCCCACAACCCCTCCCATAACCCTCAGTTTGTTCTCCATATTTAAGAGTCTCTTATGTTTTGTCCCCCTCCCTGTTTTTATATTATTTTTGTTTCCCTTCCCTCATGTTCATCTGTTTTGTCTCTTAAAGTCCTCATATGAGTGAAGTCATATGATATTTGTCTTTCTGACTAATTTCGCTTAGCATAATACCCTCTAGTTCCACCCACGTAGTTGCAAATGGCAAGATTTCATTCTTTTTGATTGCCGAGTAATACTCCATTGTATATATGTATCACATCTTCTTTATCCATTCATCCACCGATGGACATTTGGGATCTTTCCATATTTTGGTTATCATTGACAGTGCTACTATAAACATGGGGTGCATATGTCCCTTCAAAACAGCACACCTGTATCCCTTGGATAAACACCTAGTAGTGCCATTGCTGAATTGTAGGGCAGTTCTATTTTTTTTTGAGGAACCTCCATACTGTTTTCCAGAGTGGCTGCACCAGCTTGCATTCCCACCAACACTGCAAAAAAGATGGAGGCCAGCTTATTCTTAAAGGAGGAATAATCACAAAGGAGTCTTTGAACCTGCAAGGACAGCAACTCAAAGTATAACTGTTGGCAAGGAGTCGGGCTTCAGATTTATCTGAAAAGAAACCATGCTTTTCATCACATTGACACAAATAGGAAAGTCAGATGTCAAAGCTTTTTTTTTTTGTCAAAGTATGTTGAATTTGAGATATCAGAGCAATATCCAATAATTAGAAAAGTCTAGCAAGTCCTTTGAAATCAGAAGAACACAACTGCAGGTAGACTTGAGAGGGCAGAAACAGTCTCCTGATTTTCTATCTTTATGATTATTCTTTCTCAATCCATTTCTTATTCTCCTCCTACCTATAAAATGTTTACACCTTTTGAGTTCTTTCCTTCTTTTCTTCTTATGTTAAAAAAAAAAATGAGGATGGGTGGAGTAAAATTAAGAACAGGCTATGGGGCACCTGGATAGTTCAGTCAGTTAAGCATCTGACTTTGACTTAGGTCATGATTTCGCGGTCCATGGTCTTGAGCCCCACATCGGGCTCTGTGCTGACAGCTCAGAGCCTGGAGCCTGCTTCAGATTCTGTGTCTCCCTCTCTCTGTGTTCCTTCTCCTCTCTCTCTCTCTCTCTCTCTCTCTCAAAAATAAACATTAAAAAAAAAAAATTAAACAACAGGCTATAAGCCACAAGCACCTCTATCAGGTCCTATTGCCTGTCACTCTGGTAACCTTACCTTGGAGGTGAACACACACACCTGTCCAGGAAAAGGAAAAAATAAAGGAAGAGCCAGGGAGGGAAGTGGTTGCAGGCTCGAGCATTGCATCACACCAAGAAAGGGAGCCAGAAGATAAGCAGCAATGTGGGCAAGCTGTTTCACTCCTGCCTACCACAACCCCCACAAGAATCTCTTTGGTAGCCCACCCTACCCAGAAATATGGAGGAAAGAGGATTCTGGAAAATGTGGTTCAGTCTAGTCGACACATTACACAGCCACCACAGTCCTTCAAGAAGTTTCTTTTGTTTGGGGAGTTTGGATGAGAAGAGGAAAGTTAAGCTGTGGTTGTTTTCTTTATGAAATGGAAGAAAAATAGCACAAACCATTAAAGGATAATGTTTCTAAAACAGGCAAAATAATGTCTCTCATATAAATATAAACACGTCATAGATTTTATTTAAGTCGTTTGTTAAGCAGTGAACCGTAAATATGCTACAACTGGTTTAAAGGAGAAGACAAAGAACACACACACATAGGTAATCAGGATTCCAGGAAATGAATTTACTTATTGGATGCAAAACTGGTGGACAGGCACAGTATGACAGTCACTTGTATTCTACGAGACAAAATTCATTTGCATTTCTATGGACAAGAATCATTTGCATTATTATCAGTTTTCTGCAACTTATAGAGCTGCAAAATAGCTCAAAGGCCATGAAAGGTAGAGATAAACCTGAGGAGTGTACCGGATAGGATACCCAGTCATCTTTTTTGCCTGCGCAACCCAAGTCTTTCATAATTTCCCTGTCACTAAGAATGGCCAACATTTTTTTAAATGCTTGTTAACTGCTCCAAGCAAATGCAGACATTAACTCATATAAACCTACCAACATGCCATGATTTTGTACAGTCCACAATTTACAAGTGGGAAAACCAAGTACAGAGAGGTGAAGTAACTCACACAAAATCACACAGCTCTTAAACCACAGCTGGGATTGAAACCTGGCTGTCCCACTCCTAATTTAAACATTTTGCTATAACTGCACCCAACATGTGATGGCAGTGGCATGTGGGGAGGGGGAGTAGTTTTTTATCACAGATAGTGTTTAAAATTTCTGGCCAATGCTTGGTGATAATAAAAAGTGTGCCTGCTCCTGGTCAGTTTTAATATTGATTTGAGTTCTCCCTGCAGGCCATGACGTCCTCTCCACCTGCCATTTCCTGCTGGGGCAGACTGTTCCTATTACCCCTCCCCCTTAGTAAATCATCTGCACCTCTACCCCTAACCTCTCTCAGATTAGCTGTAAAGGCCCTCTGTAAAGGGTGGCCTTTACAGCTAATCTCCAGTTTTTGTCCTGCTTAATGGGGGATGCTTAACTGAAGGTGAGAGTGGCATTCCCTGGGATGCCAGAGGGACTTCTGGAGGCTGCAAGGTTGAAATGGAAGAGGGGGGAAGAAGAGAATACAGATGTGGAGAGACAAGTTCCTTGCTGGGAAGAAAACTTGGTGGGCAAAACCACAGTTATCTAACGGGGAATCTGCTTAAGTTTCTATGGAATGGTGTGCAATGTGAACTGCCTTCCCACATCCATGAAGTCTTCAGGAAAAATGGCATCACTGCTAATGCACTGAGGAGTTGAGTCTCTTTGGGGGCCTGCAGAGAGAAAAGACATCCCTCGGAAAGCTCCAGCAAGCCTGGGTCCCCTGCTTTCCAGAGCTGGGGAGAAGAGTCATGAGATTCAACATGTAAAATGGCTAGCCCAGAGCAAGCATTAAGTAAGAAGGGGTACAAGGGAGACTGGAAGACAGAAACAGGAAAACAGACAGAAAGAGAAACAGGAGATGTAGGAGCAAGAAGAACACTCAGAAAGTTATCTGTGCAGGAAAAAAGAGCAAAGTACAACTCCCAAGTGATCCACACCTTGATGAGGGAGCATAAGGCAAGTGGAGGGCAAAGTACAGGAACAGCATACACATAACACACACACACACACACACACACACACACACACACACACACACACACAGGTGGGATGTGTGTGACATTCCTCAGGCACTCCTGGCTGCCAAAGGACAAAGGAAAGGACAGAAAACAAATGATTAAACTGATAGAGTCTCCATCAGTTTACAAATATCTTAGTAAATTGCAAGAAAGAGGCAATCTTATGAATATCCTAATCTCCAGAAGCCTACAGACTCCTTTTCCTGGAGCCCCAACATCACCCTCCCCTTCACAGTGATGTGGTGTTGAACAAAGGCAAGAAGGAAATGGCAGATAAATTGAATTTCCTTATAACCTGCAGCCCACTGACAAATACTTGAGGCAGACAGAGTAAAAGGTTTCTCCAGGAACTCCCTACTGTCTTAATGTTAATGCTTTGCTAGAGGGAAAAAAAAACCCTTAGCTTGATAATAGCTAGGCCTCCAGTAATCTGTGAGTCTTTAGCATATGAAAATCTTTTTGGAAGCTTCCCTTTTGACTTTACCTCCTCCAGCCCCATAGTATATAAGGAGCCACTCTTCACAATCCCAGTGCAGCTCTTTCTGCCCACAGGTCCTGTCCCCGTGCTTTAACAAAATCACTTTTTGCATCAAAGACATCTTCAAGAATTCTTTCTTGGCTATCAGCTCCAAACCCCACTATAACCCCCAAAACTTCATCACTCTGGAGACTCCTTTGGAGCAGGAACCAGCCGGTCTTATGCTGCTCTGAATTTCATCCCAAGACCCACCACAAGGCCTAACCCAGAATGGATACTCAGTGTTTACTTAAATTTTTAAAAAATACATGGCTACTGCTAAAAAACAAAATGCAGCTGAATGATGTGAAGATCTAATCGGCTTTACTCTACAATTCATGAATCAGGCTGCATCCCATCCAGCAGACAGAAAGGAGCTCTGAGGAGCTATGCAAGATGGAAGATTTTTATAAGCAGAAGGAGGCAGGGCAAAGAGTGGATTGTTTCAGACAAAGTCACCTTTCTTTGGGGGAAGGTCTATCAGGCCCATCAGCTCACTAGCGCTGACCAGGTAATTCCAGGAGACTAAAACTGCAATTAGGTTAGATCTTAAATCTTGGTTTGCTGATGTGGAGCATAGCACAAGCATTTGGAGCCCTGTTGTCTTCTTGTTGTAAACACTACCCATTTACAAGAACACATATAAACAAAAGAATATGAACTAGACACATTAGAAATGCTATTAGGTGATGAGGTTTTGGGGTGATGCGGGGTTTGTGGGGTCCAGAGCCACGGGGTTGTGAGGAGTGGCTTGTTATATACTATAAAGTTGGGGAGGTAAAGTCAAAAGGGAGGTCTCCAAAGGGACTTTGATGTGCTAAAGAGGACTCCTAAGGTACTGGAGGCCTTGCTATTGTCAAGCTAAGGTGGTTTTCCCTCTAGCAAGCTGGGAGGGGAGGGGGGTCCTGGAGAAATGTTATACTCTGTATTTGTCTCAAGTATTCCTTCTTGCCTTTGTTTCCCATATCACTATGGAGGGGTGATGATGGGCCCAGGAAACTGAGTCTACAGGTTTCTGGAGATTAGGCTATTGATAAGATTGCTTGTTTCTTGTAATTTACTAGGATATTTGCAAACTGATGGAGACTCATGTCCTGTACAACTGTGATCTCTATGAGTTAGCCATTTGTTTTCTTTCCTTTCCTTTGTCCTTGAGGAGCCAAGAGTGCCTGAGGAATACTGCACATATTCCACAGTGGGGGGGGGGGGGGGGGGGGGGGGGCACTGCTAGCCTGCGCTTTGTCCTCAGCCCGCCCCATGCTCCCTCATCATTAGGAACCTGGAGAAGGTGGAACAAAGGAGAATTAACTAATCAGTAATACAACAATAGGGGGCAAGAAGGAGGATGAATCCTTAGCCTCTGGAATCCAGAAAGAACAAAGGAAAGAAAGAAAGAAAGAAAGAAAGAAAGAAAGAAAGAAAAGAAGGAAGAAGGAAGGAAGGAAGGAAGGAAGGAAGGAAGGGAGGGAGGGAGGGAAGGAGGGAGGGAGGGAGGGAGGGAGGGAAGGAAGGAAGGAAGGAAGGAAGGAAGGAAGGAAGGAAGAAAGAAAGGAAGGAAGGATGGACAAAGGAAGGCTTGTGTATTGGTAAATGAATGACAAAAATGATGGTAGGCTGCAGGGAGGAGGTGGGTTGGGAAATTTTCTCAAAGTCTTGAATTAGGATTAAGAATTAACCAAGGAGGGGCGCCTGGGTGGCTTGGTCGGTTAAGCTTCCGACTTCAGCTCAGGTCATGATCTCTCAGTCTGTGAGTTCGAGCCCCGCGTCGGGCTCTGTGCTGACAGCTCAGAGCCTGGAGCCTGTTTCAGATTCTGTGTTTCCCTCTCTCTCTGCTCCTCCCCCGTTCATGCTCTGTCTCTCTCTGTCTCAAAAATAAAATAAAACGTTAAAAAAAAATTAAAAAAAAAAAAAAAAGAATTAACCAAGGATAGGGGCACCTGGGTGGCTCAGTTGGTTGGGCATCCGACTTTGGCTCCGGCAGGTCATGATCTCACAGCTGGTGAGTTCGAGCCCTACGTCGGCCTCTGTGCTGATAGCTCAGAGCCTGGAGCCTGCCTCCGATTCTGTGTCTCCCTCTCTCTCTCTGCCCCTCCTCCGCTCATGCTCTGTCTCTGTCTCAAAAATAAATGAACATTTAAAAAAAATTTTTTTTTAAGAATTAACCAAGGATAGGGGTGCCTGGCTGGCTCAGTCAGAAGATCATGCAACTCCTAATCTCAGAGTTGTGGGTTTGAGCTCCACATTGGGTATAGAGATTACTTTTAAAAAAAGTATTAAAAAAATAAAATAATTGACCAAGAATAAGACAGGCTGACACCACTTGCCACCTCAAAGGAAAGCAAATGTGTGTCTGGGGGACAGGAGAGAAGGGAAGTTGGTCACTGAAAACCTTTTCATGTCTTTTGAATTTTAAACCAGACAGAAATGTTGCCTATTCAAATACAAAAATGTACATTTTCCTTTAAAGTTGACCAGGTTAATAACTGATAAAGAAGAGAATTTCTAAGCATAAATACATTCCCTCTTTTGCAAACATTTGGGGAACTCTATGTTCTTTCCTTGTGAAGAACTAGAATGCTAGGGTTTGCATCCTTCTCAGACCCAGAAGTAATTAGATGAGGGTTCAATCCTCTCCCAGGAACCTACCTAAGGGCTGCTACATGAAAACATTCCAACTGAACACAGCACTGCCCCAAAGGCTGCCAATCCCATTAGCTATAATATGAATGGGGTGGTCAGTGCCCAACCTGCACAACGTTATACAGTGACACTCTCCTCCTCCCACAGCCTAGACTTCTCTGGGGTATTAAAGTTTCATCAAATTCAAAATCCAAAACAGCTTTCACCAAAAGCATCCTATCTTTCATCTAAGAGGGAGTTTATGAATGTTATTTGTTTCTTGGTTTCCAAAAGTGCAGAGGAAGCATGCAAGGCCTCCTCCTGATGAGCTCACCTTCCCTCTAGCCCAGCACTTGAGTTCCTTGCCCTTGCTAACCATCTCTCACCACAACTGAATTGACTTTGCCCACAACAGCTAACAATGATCCAATAGTTTTGTTTGCCTGCTGTGGGAATTCAATTTGAGAAGTGTATTCATACTAAGGGAACTTGCAGCATCCTGACCGCTCAGGATATGAGGTTACTATTAGGGGGTCAGACTACAGCTGCTTCTCCGGAGGCAAATGGGCAGACAGCACATAGTCCTCCTGCCCTGCCTTCTGTCTCCGGCATAAAAGCCTCATGGACCAAGTCCAGCATGACTCAAATGTGTCACCAAGAAGACTCTTCTCCCTTATAAAATATCTGTCCTAGACTTTGACGTTATAGTGTCTGTAACTCTATGTTTGGAGAGCAATGTCTACTGGTGGCCGTCAATCACAGGGTAAAGCCCAAACCTTGGCAAAGGCTCACAGGGGTGCAGTCCTGCTCCCTCCTTTCAATCCCCCAACACTAAATCAGTTTCAGGTCCAAATACTCTCTTGCCTCTTGGTGTTTGTATATGCTGGTCATTCTTCCAGAAATGTCCTTCCATGATAGGAGACTGTTAAATAAACTCTGATACACTCTCACAGTAGAGTATCAGGAAGCCATTAAAAATGATAATGGAAAAGAGTATCAGGTGTCATAGGGAAATGTTACAACATATTGAGAAAACCTAGTGATGAAATCATAATAGTAACTAATACTTATTAAGGAAATACTCTATACTACTGTTCTACTGTACCCTTAAATGAATTAACTCATTAAATCCTCAAAACAACTTTAGAAAGAAAGTACTGTGATTATCCACCATTTTACTGATAAGGAAACTAAAGTTCAGAGAGATTACATAATGTGTCTAAGATTATAAACCCAGGCAGTAGCAGAGCTGGGACTGGAACCCAGGCCATTTGCCTTTCATTCTTGCATTCTTTTTTATTAAGATAATTGACATAAACGTTGTGTATGCTGTATAAGTTTAATACGGTGTACAACAGGTTTATCTGATATTTTATATGTTGCAATATGATTACCAGCATTAGCTAACACCTTTATCACATCACTTAATTATCATTTCATTTTTGTGGTGGGACTAATTAAGATCTTAGCAACTTTGATGGTTATAACCCAGTATTAATGCCTATAATCACTAGATTTCCAGGACTTCTTTATCACTAGTTGCAAGTTTGTACCCTTAAACAACATATCCCCAACCCCCGACTCCCAGCCCTGGGTAACCACCACTCTACTCTCTGTTTTTGTAAGTCCAGCTTTCGTAAGTAAACATTTGTCCAAAGAAGACATCAAATGGCCAACAAGCACATGAAAAGATGCTCATTATCACTAATCATCAGGGAAATGTAAATCAAACCCACAATGAGAAATCACCTCATATCTTTTAGAAAGACTATCATCAGAAAGGCATAGGTAACAAGTGATGGTGAGGATGTGGAGAAAAGGGAGCCCTGTTTACTACTGATAGGAATGTAAATTGGTGCCGCGAATCTGGAAAACAGTATGGAGATTCCCAAAAAAAATTAAAAATAGAACTACCATATGATCCCGCAGTGCCTGCACTCTTAAGCACTACAGAGTACTATATCAAACAGAAAGAGTTTGTGCATTGTGATCCTGACTTTATAAAAACAAAACAAAAAACTATTACATATAGAAAGAGGGAGAGAGTTTTAAAGCATCACCCTGATATATGCCCAAATGTTCACAGCGGTCATCTCCTGAGGAGATTGATAAGGTGCAATGTCACAGGTACATTCGCCAGGAAGGAGCCTCTGAGATGGAGTTGATCATGAAGGATGTTTATTGAGGAGGGCTCTTGGGATCAACACTTATGGGAGGGAAAAACAGGAAGCAGGAAGTGGGGAGGGGGACAGCTTGAACTTCGATACAGAGAACTCTAGATCTAGACTAGTCCTTCAGAGACTCCCGAGCTGGGCCAAGGTAACCAGACATTTACGCTTCCTACGTCCATCAGTCACTGAGTGTCGGCCACCCTCTGAGGCCAAGGTAGTCCCTGAAAGGGCCAACATACGTCCAAACTCTAGACAACAAGTGTTCCCAGAAGGGGGATATGTGGGGTGTAGCACATGCCCTCACAGGAGATTTTAATTCTCTTCCTTTTGTCTACACGTACTATAGTTAACACATATCATTTGTGCAACAAGGGAAAAAGCTAATAGAAGAAAATAAGTCATCAATCCTCAATTACATTGGAACCAAAGGAAAGCTTGGCTCCACCTTTTGAACAAGACCAAAGTGGAAGATCAAGCCTATGTCACACAGTAAATAACTCATGCCTTCTAAGACTGCTTGGGCATAAATATTAGTTCAAATTATTGCACATGAATTAGCTGGGAGAGCTTCAAACACACAGAATTGCAGAAATTGACAGGTGTATGAGAACTCTGGCCAAGGACCCAGTTGACCAGATTATCTAGCCTTAGGGAAGTATGTAGCAGCTACCTCCTTCTCCCCAAGATACAGGGATGGTAGAATATTCCATGGAGACCCCCAATGAACCACACCTTTTAATTTGTTGATTAACAAATTAAAACTTGACTCTATGGCCTACAATGGCCTACAACGGCCTATGGGATCATATGGCCTACAATGGCCTATGGGACCATAGCACCTATAATGCAAGGAGAGGCTTACTAAGCTTTTGCACACAGGGACTTATCTTCTTAGAATAATCTCTCTTGGAACCCAGCCACCACACTATAAGGAAGTCCTGGGTATCATTCACATAGAGAGATCCTAAAAGATGAAACAACATGTGGTGGAATAAGCCATATATAGAAAAGCCCAGTAGAACTCCTGACTGAACACATCATAAATGGCCCCCGTCAAAACCATGTAGAGCAGAACTACCCAGTCAATTCACAGAATCCTGAAAAATAATAAACTGTGACTGGTTTGAGACACTAAATTTGGGGGTGGTTTTCTATTGCTGTAAAAACTGAAACAGCAGGAGCTGGGCTGTTAAAGGGGTCACTGGATAAGTCCAATGACTTTGGTCTGTCCTGGCCTGGCCCTGCCCATGATCCATGTGCTCAATGTCTACCTTGAAACTAATCCAATCTGCCCTCCTACCACATAGCCACTGACACTAGAAGTCCAAAAAAACAATACCCCAAGGCTATTTACAGCTCTGTCCTTGAGCCCTTCTTCTGTGTTCCAGAGAAGCAGTTAAGACCATGGGCTCTGGAGTAAGTCTGCCTGGGTTCAGATCTCAGTACCCCTGCCTACTAGCTGAGTGACTTCTCTGAATCTCAATATCTTCATATGTAAAATGGGTTAATAATATATCAGGTTGAATTATCATCCCCCTAAAATTCATATACACCCAGAACCTGTGAATGTGACCTTGATTGGAAGCAGGCTATTAGAAGATGTAATCAAGTTAAGATGAGATCATCCTGGATTACGGTGGGCCATAAGTACAATATGACTGGTGTCCTTATGAAAACAGGGAAATTTGAACCCAAATACACACACATACAGAAGAAAAATGACCAAGTAAAGACAGAGGCAGAGATTGGAGTTATGCTACCATCAGCCAAGGAATGCCTAGGG
This sequence comes from Panthera onca, assembly GCF_046562875.1. Lineage (NCBI taxonomy): Eukaryota > Metazoa > Chordata > Mammalia > Carnivora > Felidae > Panthera > Panthera onca. The sequence continues at coordinate 26,339,269 of NC_138354.1, forward strand.
TTGCTGGCAACCTCCAAAAGCTAGGAAAGTAAAGAATAATTCTTCCCTAGAGTCTTCTGAGGAATATGGCCCTGACAACACCTTGATTTCAGACTTCTGGCCTCCAGGACTGTAAGAGAATAAATTTGTTGTTTTAGGCCACGCAGTTTGTGGTCATTTGTTATGGCAGCCCCAGGAAACTAATACAAAGTTCTGCTGTGTGATGACTGAAGGAGTTAATACAGGTAACCCTCTCTACCAGAACTCTTGCTATGAAAACTAAGGAACAAAATAGATTCAGATAGTGGGTACTACCCAGCACCCAGGAATGCAATGGTAACCATTACTAATGGAGACCAACTCCCCTTCCAGTCTTGTCACAGTCTCTGAGCTGAGGGCTCCACGTCCTAAATCAGTGATCCTAATCACCTGGAGGAGCTCACTAAAGTTACAGCTAACTGGGTCACACAACTCTGGATTCTGATTTAGTAGACTGGGTTGGGCTCCAGGAACGGTCATTTTGAAGAAGTACTCCAGGTGCTACAGAGTAAGATGATCCATAGACCATACGTTGAGAAATGCTGCCTTAGGACTCAGGGTTTACCTGTTGGCATGTCCTAAGGGATTCCAATGTGGACTTACCCACTCTGGCGCCAGTCTATCAAAGTAGCATGTCCCACCCTAGCACTAGCTAGATGCCAGGGGTTTGGGCAACTCTTCATTCCCCAACACCATCCACACCCTATCTTAGACATCAAAATTGCTTAGCATTTGGGCAAAAGGTTTGAGGCTGCTAAATAATAATAACAATAACAGTTATCATTTATTGGGCATCTATTGCATGTGAAGGCTTCACATATGGTATTCCTAAATCCCACAATAACTCTGAAAGTTAAGTTTAGTCATTATTGTGCATTTGAAGAAAACTGAAGCTCAGAGATGCAACAGAATTTACTCAGAATCACCTAGCCAATAAACTAAAGATCTGGGACTTAATCTATATCTGACCCTAAGTCCACATCCTTTCCTAGATAATTTCTGCTTACTCGGGTCCTTCTCATTCTTGCCATGACCCTCCTTCTAAAATAGAGAACACCAGGCTGTGATAGTCAGGGTAATTAACACTAGCTACTATAACAAACATCCCCAAAATCTCAGTGACTTAACAAACAAGGGTTCCTATCTTACACACATTATAGTCTGATTAGGGTTGAGAAGATCTCCTGGGAAGAAACTCTCATGGGTCCTAACATATTCCATCTGTGGTACTATAATCTTCAAAATACACACACACACACACACACACACACACACACACACACACACACTCTCTCTCTCTCCCTTCATCTGTCTCCATTTCTTCATCCTTCAGACCCCTTTGTCAACATTATTTCCCCAGTGAAGTCCTCCCATATTCTCAGTCATATATTCCCACATCTCCCTAGTCTTCTCATGTTGTAAGACACTGTTGTTGGGGTGCCTGGGTGGCTCAGTCATTTAAGCATCTGACTCTTGATTTCAGCTCAGGTCATGATCTCATGGTTCATGAGTTCAAGCCCCACATCGGGCTCTTTATTGGCAGTGAGGAGGCTGCTTGGGATTCCTACTTTTCCCTCTCTCTCTGCCCCTCCCCTGCTCCCTTTCTCTCTCACTCTAAAATAAATAATAAATAAATAAACTTAAAAAAATAATTAGAAAAAAGACACTGTTGTCTACCTAACCAGAATCCAAAATCCTCTCTATTATTTCTTCCTAACAAAATCTGATCACATCAGGCATTCACACCTCCCACATGTTATAGGGCAATGGTAATGTATCCCCAGCTATAGCTTAATTAGTCTTAACTGATCAGAGTAATTTATGACCCTGACAATTGTTATTGGTTCCAGAAAGACCATATTATCTAAATTGGCCAGTAAGATTGAAAGGAAGGGATACAGTCTAGGTATAGCATGGAGATTTTTAGCATCTCTCCTGATAGAAGTGAACAATGAAGCATGGAGCCCCGGTTGCCTTTAGATACCATCTTGCACATTGGGAGAACCATGATGAGGCCAGCTCCAGGAAGGCAAAGCAGGGAGAAAGAAAGAATCTGGGTTCTCTTGACATCACTGAGCTGCTGATCATTCCTTGCTTAGAGTCTACCCTATATAGACTTCCAACTCTGCGTGAATAAATTTCTTATTCCTAAGCAAGTTTTAAGCAAGATTTTCTACCATGATAGCTTTAAAAGCCTAAGAGATACAACTATCATAATTTTCAACACACTATTATTTTTGCTTATTTAATTGCCTGCTGCCTCCAGATTTTCTCCACTAGACTATATTCTTTGTAAGGGCACAAACTGTCTTATTTACTATAGACTTCTCAGGGCCTAGTAGTGAGAATAACTCTTAGTAGATACTCAACAAACATCTGGGAATAAATGGATAACTTTAAGAATGAGAAAAAGGAAGTGGGCTCCTAACCAGCTTGGGACATAACCCTCCCCCCATCCCAACGGTGCTTCAAGCATCTACTGAATATTGTTACTAATGTACCTTGTAGCTGCTGAAAAATGCAATGGTGTTTTTACTTAATCCATTATTTTTTTTCTAAATCAATGATTTTTAAATATTATTCAAGAAACATATATATAAGTATGTCATGCAAGGAAAGGCATTTGTCATGTGTGTGGTGGTCAACAAGTTAAAATTCACTAGTATTCCAGCTATGCCTCAATGCACCTCTGCATAAACCTCTCCTATAATCAGGCCTGAGCATTCAGATTTCAGACCAAGAATAATAACCCTATGATCCCAGAAAGGGACATCCACAACTGGAATAGACTTCCCAACTGCTTGTTGTGTAACAAATTACCCACAAACTTAGCAGCTTCACAAATTACCCCCAAACTTAGCAGCTTTAAACAGAAAACATTCATTATTTCACAGTTTCTGAGGGTCAGGAATGTGGAAAGGCTCACTTTTGGTTCTGGCTCAAGGTCTCTCATGAAATTACAGTCAAGCCATTGGTTGCAGCTGCTTCTAAAAGGCTGGAGGATTCATTTCCAAGTTTAATTACATGGCTGTTGGCCATAGAGCTGCTCACAACCTGGCTTTCCCCAGAGTGATCCAGGAGAGAGAAAGCACATGAATCCAAAACAGAAGCTGTAGTCTTTTTATAACCTAATCTTGGAAGTGTCATACTATCACTTCTGCCATATTCTATTCATTAGAAGTTAGGCATTAAAGCCAGCTCACACTCAAAGGGAGGGGCTTAAGCTCTATGTCTTGAGGGGAAGATGTCAAAGAACTTGTGGATGTATTTTCAAAACCACAGTGACACTGAATCTTTTCTTTCCCCACTTAATACTCGTCTTCTGGGATTAACAACATTATGAGTGCTGCATCTTCATCACCACCACCACCATCATCACCACCATCATCAACACAAGAGAATGATATTTTAATTACTACCATTTTCTACTATGTGCCAAGCAATATGAGCCATGTGCCAAGCAAACACTTTATATGCATTTAGTCCCCACAACACAATTAGGTAGGTACTATTATTATTCCCATTATAGTTGAGTGCATGAGGCTTTAGGGCAGTTAAATGATGTACTCAATGTAAAATAGCTAATAAGTGGATAAACCGGGATTTGGAACCCAGATCCATCTAACTGTGGAGTCCATGCTGTTAATATACACACCCTCCCATTGGCCATAAAGGAAACTCCACCTGTCCCAACAATCAAGTCAGGTTCCCAAAGCCAACTGTCCCTATGAGGAAATTTTTTTTTTAGTCAAAACAAACAAACAAAAAACTTTGAAATCAGAGTTACATTAGGTCCAGATCAGAGGATGGAAGGTAGGAAGTTGGAATATATAGAGCACACTCAAGCACAGATCTAAGTGAAGAATCCAAGCACATCCCAAATGAATGCAAATCTATGCAGATTAATGCAAATGAATGCAAGTGGCTATGCCAGTCTATGTAAATGACCATGTCCTGAAAAGCAAAGTGGGTGGGGGAGTCAGCTTTTCAGAGGCAATACCCCCTGGTCTTGTCCTCTCTTGGCACTGGGGTCACCACAGGGCAAAAGGAAAAACCCTCCAGATCAAAGATGGTAAGAAAAGTTGATCTGGTGGTGACATCCAGAGCTTTGCAGGAGTTCAGATACCTGAGTGAAGGGAGGACCCGTTTATCTAGCTCCCAACAAGCTGCCAGATTCAATATATTAGTAAAAATCGGTAAGGAAAAACCCTGTTTGCAAACAAGTGTTCACTTTCTTTTCCCAAAGGTAAATTAGCAAAAGCTGAATTGGAAATCTATGCCTCCACTGCAATAATTCTCAAACCTTGGTGTGCATTAGAATCACCAAGGGTCCTTAAAGTGCATATCCCTGTGCCAGTCCTCAGACCTCCTGAGTCAGTGTTTGGGGGTGGGAATCAGGCCCACTGGAAATCTGCACTTTTAAAACACATCCCAGATGATTCTGAACCAGCAAGTGCGTGGATCCCCTTTTTAGAAAACTGGCATTTAAAAACAAGTGTTTGGGAGCAGACAGACCTGGATTTGAATCTCAGGCCGACATTTACTAGCTGTGGGACCTTGGCTTGTTGACAAGGTGTCACAGTCCCAGTACCCTCATTTGTAAAACGGGGCTAATTTTATTCTTCCTCTCAAAGGATTGCTGTGAGGACTAAACAAGATAATTCATTTAAAGGGCTTGGCACAATGCCTGACACACAGTTAAAACTCAGTAAATATTTGGTACAATTATGAACATTTGCTGACGAAAGGTGGGAACCAGAGTCTCCTCTCAGTGTCCAGTCTGGCTCATAAAATAGGGACTGGAACCATTATTAGGTGAATATTAGGTGAAAGCCTTTACCTTTCTATCACCCTCTCACTGACTCCTCCCACCGTGAGGCAGAGCAAAGATCTGATTGGTTAGTTGACCAGAGTCTGGGTTCCACTGGTCCATTGCTCCCTCCTGGCATCTCTGTCTCCCTCTTCATCCCTTTCTCCAGTCATCCCTCTTCTTTCCCCACTCCAGCCCTTCAGCACCTCTTCTCCCTTCCTTCCCCTCCCTCTTTCTCCCTCTCACTCCCAGCTCTCCCCATAAGAACGTCTCAAGTTCTAGACCAGAGGACCAGAGGGATGATTGGGTCCACACGTCCAAGCCCTGTTCTCCAATTCGAATTAGTCAGCAACAGGATACTTTTATCCCTGTCTTGCTCCTATGTCTGTTAATTTCTCAGTCCAAAACTCAAAAAGCAAAGGGGCAACCATCTGCCTGAAACTCCACAACCTAGTGTGTGCCTCCTAGAAACCTGTCCTCAACCCACAGTGGGTAAGTCCCCTTGATATCCATTGTCTAAGTTGGCAGTTTCCCACTGAGGCCAGCTACTCAGTCACGATTAACCATGGAAACCATACTTATGCACTAATTTCACGGCTGTCAAGATTTCCTCTCATGGAGAATCCTTTATTTGCCTGAATTACGACTTTTGTTTTTCTATCAATGCTTAATCAAGTGGGTTAGTGTGTACAAAATCAACAAGGAGAATAGCCATCATAAACAATACCTCAGAAGGAGCACCCCAGACTCGGCCCAAAAACAATTAATAATCGGGTTTGGAAGAAGCTTTCAAAAGCACGTGATACATGTTTGTAAACAATACCATTGTCGACTAGCTCTCCTGAAAACAGCAGCTGCATGCACGAGGTGCAGGCTACATGAGGGGCATTCTGAGCAGCACTGTATATACATTCACTATCACATTTAATCCAGACAACAATCCCACTAGCAGAGGAGAACATGGAGATCACTGAATGCAGTGCCCAAAACCATTCAACCAGAAGTTGCATGGCCAGGATTCAAATGTAGGTCTCTTGGGGCACCTGAGGGGCTCAGGCAGTTAAGTGTCCAACTTTGGCTCAGGTCATGATCTCACAGTTCATGAGTTTGAGCCCCACGTTGGGCTCTGTGCTGACAGCTCGGAGCCTGGAGCCTGCTTCAAGTTCTATTTCTCCCTCTCTCTGCCCCTCCCTCTCTCACACTCTGCCTGTCTCTCTCTCTCAAAAAATAAACACTAAAAAAACTTTTAAAAAATGCAAGTCTCTTGCCTAAAAAGTCTCTTTCCATTGTACCAGGATGACTCTCTGTAACCCTCTCAACATGTACCACTTGTATTAGATTATGTCAAGACAAATCTCGGGGCAAAATGGCTTGTTTTCACGCTTAAACTTGTAGAATAATTCCCAGATTCAAATCCTGGCACTTCTTGCTGACTGTGTGACTTTAGGCAAATCACTTAAATTCTCTGAGTGACCCCCACCACTTTCTGGTATTCACACCCTACGTAAACTCCTCCCTTTGAGTGTGCTCAGGACCTGTGACTTGCTTCTAATCAATAGAACAAGACAAAAGTAATGGGATGTCACTTCCATGACTAGGTTACATAAGATCGTGACTCCTGTTTTGCTAGCAGACTCTTACCTTTCTCAGCTTGCACATTTTTTTTTTGTTTTTTTTAATTTTTTTAATGTTTTAGTTTTGAGAGCAGAGGAGAGGCAGAGAGAAAGGGACAGAGGATCCAAAGGGGCTCTGCACTGACAGGCTGACAGCACAGGGCCCAATGTGGGACTCGAACTCATGAACTGTGAGATCACGACCTGAGCTGAGGTCAGACGCTCAACCGACTGAGCCACCCAGGTGCCCCTCAGCTTGCATATTTTGATAAAGCTACCATGTTGGAAAGACCCATGTGGCAACAGACAAGAGGAAATGAGGCCCTCACTCCAATACCCATGAGGAATTAAATCCTAGCAACAAAAACGTGAGTTTGAAAGCAAATCCTTCCCCACTGGAACCCTGAGATGCCCAAAGCTCCTGACACCTTGACTGTAGCCTGGGAGAGAACTTGAGCCCCAGGACCCAGCTGAGCTCTGCCTGAATTCCTGACCCATGAAAACTGTGCATTAATAAATGCGTGTTCTTTTAAATCACTAAGTTTTGCAGTAGTTTATTAAGCAACAACAGATAACTAACCATTCAATCATTGATTCATTCAAACATTCATTGAGCCACTACTACATGCCAGGCACAATGCTAGAGTTGGAGATACAGAAAGAGCTAGGGCATGGTCTGTATCCTCAGGTGGCTCAGTCAAATGCAGGATATAAATGAGAGCAAGATACACAGCCCACAAGAAACAATGTATTACCTGTGCACAAGGATGCAGGGTCAATATGCATGGCAATATCATTTGTCAAAATGTAAAACCTATGTGTTAAATTTTTCATTAAAATGTAAAGGTAAAATTTAGGGGGGCCTGGGTGGCTCAGTCGGTTGAGCATCCGACTTCAGCTCAGGTCATGATCTCGCAGTCTGTGAGTTCGAGCCCCACCTCGGGTTCTGTGCTGACAGCTCAGAGCCTGGAGCCTGCTTCAGATTCTGTGTCTCCCTCTCTCTCTGCCCCTCCCCCGCTCAGGCTCTGTCTCTCTCTCTCTGTGTCATAAATAAACATTAAAAAAAATTTTTTTTAATGTAAAGATAAAATTTAGTGTAAAATAAAAGAGAAAGGATAAACTTAAATATGTCCATCAACAGGGAAATGCCAAAAATGAGAAAAAAAAGAAAACCAAAACACAATTATACTTGCAATCCATGAAGTCTATGAAATGCTTAACAGCCATTAAAGATAAAAGGGGTGCCTGGGTGGCTCAATCAGTTAAGCGACTTTGGCTCAGGTCACCATCTCCTAGTCTGTGAGTTTGAGTCCCGAGTTAGGCTCTGTGCTGACAGCTGAGAGCCTAGAGCCTGCTTCATATTCTGTGTCCCCTCTCTCTCTGTTCCTCCCCCACTCATGCTCTCTCTCTGTCTCAAAAATAAATAAACGTTACAAAATTAAAAAAAAAAAAAAAAGATAATGAAGTCTGTATTTATTCACATGGCAAAAATTCCAAGACATTGAAATTACAATTACACTGCTGGTTGAAAAAAATTTTTAAAGCAGGATCAAAAGGATTATTCAATACGATACCATTTGTGTTTTAAAAACAATCCACTCTGGGGGTACCTGGGTGGCTCACTTGGTTAAACATCCAACTTCAGCTCAGGCCATGATCTCTTGTTCGTGGGTTCAAGCCCCACAGCAGGCTCTGTGCTGACGGACACTCAGAGCCTGGAGCCTGCTTTGGATTCTGTGTCTCCCTCTCCCTCTTCCCCTCCCCCACTTGTCCTCTGTCTCTCTCTCTCTCAAAAAATAAACATTCAAAAAAATTATCCACCCTACACACACACACACACACACACACACACACACACACAAACACACAAACACACACACAAATGGCATTTATCTTCAATGGATATAGAAGTCATGTATGCAGAGCATTTTGTGATGAGAAAGGAGGACAAAGGAGTCTTTAGAATGATCTTTAATTTGCAATTTTTTACAAGAGCAATGTTTCAGGTATTGTGTAACCAACAGTCGACATCAGTAAATAAATAGCCAAATACACACAGTGAAGCAGTACAAGTGCTCAAGTATTGTGGGGCACAAAGCTGGAAGTAGTCTTTCCCTCCAAAGGTGTGGATGGCGTCAAGACAGGCTTCGTGGAAAATGCAATTACTCCAAAGTCACCTTCACCTCTCCTACTGACATTTTCCTATATACAATTTCTCTTCTGTCACCTCTCTCTGAACAAGCAGGCCACAAGGCCCTTCTGAAGTCCGTTACAAACTGAAGAAGGTCCTCCTGAGAGGCTGGAGAAGGGGACCTGGGGCTGTTTCCAAAGTTCCCAGGGACCCAGGGGGATGGCTGGGCCTTCCAGACACCCAATGAGCTCTTTGTACCCCACTGAGATGTCCATTCATAAACTCATAATTATGAGCTATCTTCCAATTCAAGGATGCTGCTGCTGATTGCTGCTATGGGGAACCTGTGTCTTGTGAAGGGTAAGGGTAAGGGTAAGGGTAATGGTAATGGTGATGGATGATGGCCTCCCACCACTTTCCCTTCCTCATCTGCCCTAATCTGCCAGGTCTCTGGTCTGACAGTGGCTGGCTGCCAAATGGAGTGAGGAAACCCACTGGAGGACTTCTGATTAGAAAAAACTAAATCCCCCAACACGCTGGGACTCAAACCACAGTTAGGATCCTGTTAACTCCACATCTTAACCAAATGAGCTAAATACCCATAATGAACCAAGTATCTCCTTTCAAAGCAATAAACTCACCCAGGGAAAGCAATTAACTGGACCAATAAAGGTAGAAGGGAACAGAGAAGAAACATTTATCAACAGTCTCCTAAGTACTTACCTATTTTCCCTCTCATTTAATTTCTCTAAAAATCTTTTTCTTATTTATTTATTTTTATTACCCACTAGAATTATAAAGTCTTCATTATTATTATTGACCACTTTATGGATGAGAAAACAGAGGCTCAGAGAGGTTCTGTAACTTTCTCAATACTACACAGCTAAGAAGCTAATGGATTTGGCCCTTAATGTGTCCATTTTACAGATGAGGAAACTGAGGGTTATGATAGAGATTAGGTGGCTTTCTCAGGGAGGGACACGTGGCTGAGAAGTGATATGGTCATTATTTCTGAACTTAAAGGCAGAGTTCTTCCCCCCCAGTTTGATGCCCAGAGACAGAAGCAGCATCTCACCCTCTTTATCACTCACTAGGAAGCTGGATCAGACCTTTCCTGATCTCCCTACATCACACTGCTTCTTGAAAGCTGGCCGGGGATTCATCCACAATTGAATCGAAATGGGGCTCCGCTGAATATGTTATAATGCATATTCCTGGGCCCTGTCCTTGGTCTTTGAGTCTGCATTTGAAAAAACACCCCTGAAAGAATTTTATGCACAGTGAAGCTTGAGACCCACATTACAAGCATCCTGCCTTAACATCTGGCACATACATCTTGATCCATCAAGGACAAAGCAGCTTTTGAAAGAATGCTGTTTTATATAAGTGGGCCAAATTTTTTTAATTCATCATTTTACATTTATGAAATTCATTTTTGCCGCCCTTAATCAGAGGTCTAAAGGTAGCAGCTTTGAGTCATTCTTTGGCCAGATGTTTAGTCTCCCCACCCTGACACCTCACCCAGTGTTTTAAAAAGAATCTAGCTATGGGGGCACCTGGGTGGCTCAGTCAAACATCTGACTTCAGCTCAAGTCATGATTTCACGGTTAGTAAGTTCAAGCCCCATGCCAGGCTCTGTACTAACAGCTGAGAGCCTGAGGCCTGCTTTGGATTCTGTGTCTCCTTCGCTCTCTGTCCCTCCCCTACTCATGCTCTTTTTCTCTCAAAACTAAACATTTAAAATAATTTTTTAATAAAATAAAATAAAATAAAATAAAATAGGGGCACCTGGGTGGCTTGGTCGGTTAAGCGTCCGACTTCAGCTCAGGTCATGATCTCACAGTCCGTGAGTTCGAGCCCCGCATCGGGCTCTGTGCTGACAGCTCAGAGCCTGGAGCCTGTTTCAGATTCTGTGTCTCCCTCTCTCTCTGCCCCTCCCCTGTTCATGCTCTGTCTCTGTCTCAAAAATAAATAAATGTTAAAAAAATAAATAAATAAATAAAGTAAGTAAGTAAAATAAAATAAAATAAAATAATCTGGCCAGAGCCCTAAAGACAGATCCCCTGTGTTCAAATCTTGGTTGCTCCAGCCGCTCTGGAAAACAGTGTGGAGGTTCCTCAAAAAATTTAAAATAGATCTACCCTATAACCGAGGAATAGCACTGCTAGGAATTTACCCAAGGGATACAGGAGTGCTGATGCATAGGGGCACTTGTACCCCAATGTTCATGGCAGCACTTTCAACAATAGCCAAATTATGGAAGGAGCCTAAATGTCCATCAACTGATGAATGGATAAAGAAACTGTGGTTTATATACACAATGGAATACTACGTGGCAATGAGAAAGAATGAAATATGGCCTTTTGTAGCAACATGGATGGAAGTAGAGAGTGTTATGCTAAGTGAAATAAGTCACACAGAGAAAGGCAGATACCGTATGTTTTCACTCTTATGTGGATCCTGAGAAACTTAACAGAAGACCATGGGGGAGGGGAAGGAAAAGAAAAAAAAAGTTAAGTGAGGGAGGGAGCCAAACCATAAGAGACTCTTAAAAACTGAGAATAAACTGAGGGTTGATGGGGGGTGGGAGATAGGTATTGAGGAGGGCACCTATTGGGATGAGCACTGGGTGCTGTATGGAAACCAATTTGACAAAAAATTTCATATTAAAAAAGAAAGAAAGAAAGAAAGAAAGAAAGAAAGAAAGAAAGAAAGAAAGTTCGTTCCCCAGGTACAAAGTCTTTTTCTCTTCTTTAACTTGTACCTCTCCTAATGTTCTCCACATCCACATCCAAAATAGAGCTTGCTAAAAAGTAAGTGCTCAAAAAGGTACAGTGGTATGGTGATTAATTGCTTGGGTGTAGGAATAAAAACTAAGCCCTGAGTTCAAAAAACAAAAAAAAAACACAAAAACAAATCTTGGTTGCTCCAGTCTCCAGCTGTGCCACTTACACACTCTGGATTTCAGTTTCCTCAACCACCAAATGAGGTAATAATAGTCCAAGCCTCATAAGTATGTAAGAGTATTAAACATGCTCATGGATAGAAAGCTTACAGAAGAGTGTCTGGCATAGAATAAATACTCCGTAAAGATTAACTATATTAAAATGTAGACTTCTAGATTTTCTTTTTCCCATGGCAACACTTAGCTGGATTCAGGTGGTGTCTGCCCACTTTGGCCTTGGTGATGCTGTCACCCCACACACAGCACTTAGTCACCTTGCCATCCCTCATGGGATTCTCCAGGTGGTCCCGCAGGCCTTTGTGGCAGTGACACTAAGAACTTAATTAAAAGCACATGCCATCACTGCTGCTCCCAGGAGACAGAGGTTCTAATACTCTCATCCATACACCAGCCCAAACCACACCCAGCCAGGAGGCCACCTCAAGACTCAGCACCCACATTCTTGGGGATGGACGTGGAACAAGAGGCTCCACCAAGCCTTTTAAGATAAAAGCCTGCCTTCCTGCCCAGTCTTATGTCTCACTCTCTCCTCCAGAAGGATTGTTGCAGGTACTCAGTGATCCTGCACCATCCCATGCTCCAGGAAATTACAGGCTTAACAACAGCTCCAGAATGGTCCTTCTAAGATCTTGCCTCCTGGCTAACTCACCCTCTCTCCCAGTTTCAGCTTAAATGTCACTTCCTCTAGAATGCCTCTTCAGCCTGCAGAGGCTGGATTAGCTGCCTCCCTGTGTGTTCCCAGAGTCCCCTGGACCTCCTAATCACAATGGGTTTGAGTTGCCTGTTTGTTGTGTCTCCCCTTACAGACCTGGAGGTCCACAAGGCCAGAGGCTGTGTCTTGTTCACCAATGAATCCTCAGTATCTCACAAAATACTTAGCACATAGTTGATGCCCAATAAATGTTTGCTAAATGGATGACTACAAACAGGGATTCTGCTAAGATTCAGGAAAAGGCACCAGAATTCTGTTTATAAAAGAAGAAAGAGAGAGAGAAAACAGCATTTATTGATCACCTACTATATGTGAAATTTCACAACCACCTTATGAAGTAGGTATTACAAGACCTTTTGGAAATAGGATAACTGAGCTTCAGAAAGGTTAAATGATTTATTCAAGGCTACTGAGCCAGAACAGAGGTCAGCAAGGTTTTTCTGTAAAGAGCCAGTCTGTGGATATTTTAAGCTCATGGGCCATGTTGTCCTTGTACAACTACTCGACTCTGCCACTGTAGTAAGGTACAATATGTAAAAAATGGGCTTGATCATGTTGCAATAAAATTTTATTTACAAAACAACTGATTGGCAGAATTTGATACATTGGCCATAGTTTGTGAGCTCCTGAGCTGGGCACTGATTTAAGGAAGATGTGACCCCATGTTTGTCCACTATTCACTCAAATCTTTCAGACAAAATTTGAAGAGGAACAGCAGAAATGGCAATGACCCAGGAAGGGATGCCTGCTTTGAGAAAGGCTAGAGGAAATTTAGTCCATCTGATCATAGAAACTTATGTCATTTACTACTCAAGTAAACATTCATTGAGAACCTACTATGCACTAGGTCTTTGCTAAAAATTCAGGAGACCCAAGTATGAATAAGGCTACATCCTAGCCTCTGTTAGCCTACAGAGTAGTAAATGAAGTGATATGTATGTACTTTCCTTTAGTCATTAAATACTTAACACCTACTATGTGCCAGAGGTGAGACAACAGCAGTGAACAAATTGAGGCATGGTCCCCTGCTTTTGGTTACAACCCAGATGCAGAAAGGAAAATGAAATAATAATTGCACAGATAAATATTTAATTACAAATTGGGATAAATGCCATGAAGGAAAAGAACATGATGCTATGAGAGAGAATAACAAGAGAAAATGCATCTAAGTTGGGGGGCAAGGGGCGGGTCAGAAAAGAATTCTCTAAAGGAATGATAAATGCCCCAAAACTGCAACAGCAAAGGTAGAGGCAGTTCAGAGAAAGAGTTAAGAGAGGGTTCTAGAAAGCTGTGACATTTGAACTCTACCTGTAAGGATGAGTGGGACTTGGAAGTGCAGGAACAAGGCTGCCATGTGCAGCTGCATAGACTGTGCACTGCACAAGTCCAGGGGACATCATCACATAATCACAGTGGGAATAGCACCTCCTATGGTTGGGAAGTTGTACAACTGTATGCAACAACCTGTGCTGGGATGAGAAGAAAAAGCCTTCCTGAAAGAGGGAAGAGGGAGCAAAGGTGGTGACCAAGAGCAACTTAATTTCACCAGAACCACTAGCAAAGCAACCTGGCTTAAATGCTTCATGTTCTGTATTCTGCCTCCTCCTCCTCCTCGGACTGCAATTGTGCATTGTGGGGCATTCTCCAGCCTACTCAGCAGCTGTGATGAATGTTCTCTCATTGCTTGTATCGATTCCCTCAGTGAGGCTCTTGCCTGGTTCCTCATCAACTCTCCTTCTGGCTGCAGTGTGTTAAGTGGGCACTCAGCCCCATACTTATTAGTGCAATTTAATGAGCTGGTGGCAAAAACTTGCTGATATAAAATTCATATTTATTGAATTTGATTGTCCTGAGCATGCCCCTGCATGTCTAACCTGCTTGTCCTAGTGGCTGGGATCACTCTGAATTACTGTGTTACAGTTTTATTGACAGGCAGCCCATTTGCTCATCTTTGGACAAGCAGTCATAGCACCCCCTCCCCCCACCTGCCTTACCACCAAGCTCTGCTGATTGGGTACAGGTGGGTTCTCTGCCTGGTAACTCTCTCAGCTGAGTACGGGAGAGTTAGAGCAAGGGTCCAAATTCATACGCCTGCCAGGGCCAGGGGAGTATGGCAAATGAAGGCATAGAGCTGGGGGACAAGAGAGGATGATGAAATTGAGGACACAGTTACCATTTAAAGGCAACAGCCCTATTCAGCCCCTATTCATTGTCACCATGTGTAAATGGGACCCCAAGATGACCATATCTTCAATTTTCCAGGTTTGGAGAGACAGGGAGAGAGAGAATCCCAAGCAGGCTCCTCACTGTCAGCACAGAGCCCAATGCAGGGCTCAATGTTACAACCACAAGATTATGACCTGAGCCAAAAATCAAGAGTCAGATGCCCAAACAACTGAACCACCCAGGTGCCCCTAAAAATTCCCAATTTTAAATACCTGCAATTAATCATTAAGAATGTTAACACTGTGCAAAGCCAAAGAAACTAGAAGTCAAATCAAACTCCTGAGCCAATTTCTGAGCTAGGGGAAGCTAAAAATCTGAAAATAAGACAACTTCTCCTGGTGGAATCCACAAGGTGTTTAACCTGAAAGAAACCAACTTTTGCAAAGCTGTAACAGTTAGTAGTTAAGAGAAAGCTTTGAAGTCAGACAGATCTGAACTCAATGCAAGATTCACCCCATTGTGTGACCTTGAGTATGCCCTTCAGCCTGCCAAGCCTCGAATCCATCATTTATAAACTAGAGTGAAGCCCATTTGCTTTGCAGGGTTGCCATGTGGATTTAAGATAACCCTTTGAAATTAGGCACCATATGACCTGCTTTTGACCAAAGAAAAATGAGCACAATCATGTGTCTCACTTTGAGACTGAAACTTTAACAGCCAGTGCACAATTTATTGTATGTCCTTTCCTAAATTGTGA
Source organism: Panthera onca (assembly GCF_046562875.1). NCBI lineage: Eukaryota > Metazoa > Chordata > Mammalia > Carnivora > Felidae > Panthera > Panthera onca. Next base: position 26,354,441 of record NC_138354.1, read on the forward strand.
CCACATGTCAAGATTGGATTCTCCATCATCCTGGGTCCCTTAGTAACAATGAGGAGCAGAGTCTCCTGCTCATCTCCAGCAGACATAAAGCATGAGTGAAAAATAAGTTCCTGACACAAAAACAGCCACTCAGATCAATGGCACAGAATAGAGAACCCAGAAATGGACCCAAACATATGGCCAACTAATCTTTGACAAAGCAGGAAAGAATAACCAATGGAATGAATAAAGACAGTCTCTTCAGCAAGTGGTGCTGGGAAAACTGGACAGCAACATGCAGGAGAATGAACCTGGACCACTTTCTTACACCACACACAAAAATAAACTCAAAATGGATGAAAGACCTCAATGTAAGACAAGAAGCCATCAAAATCCTAAAGGAGAAAGCAGGCAAAAACCTCTTTGATCTTGGCCACAGCAATTTCTTACTCAACCCGTCTCCGGAGGAAAGGGAAACAAAAGCAAAAATGAACTACTGGAACCTCATCAAAATAAAAAGCTTCTGCACAGCGAAGGAAACAATCAACAAAACTAAAAGGCAACCGACGGAATGGGAGAAGATATTTGCAAATGACATATCAGATAAAGGGTTAGTATCCAAAATCCATAGAGAACTTATCAAACTCAACACCCAAAAAACAAATAATCCAGTGAAGAAATGGGCAGAAGACATGAACAGACACTTCTCCAAAGAAGACATCCAGATGGCCAAGCAACACATGAAAAAATGCTCAATATCACTCATCATCAGGGAAATACAAATCAAAACCACAATGAGATACCACCTTACACGTGTCAGAATGGCTAACACTAACAACTCAGGCAACAACAGATGTTGGCGAGGATACGGAGAAAGAGGATCTCTTTTGCATTGCTGGTGGGAACACAAGCGGGTGCAGCCACTCTGGAAAACAGTATGGAGGTTCCTCAAAAAAATTTAAAAAAGAACTACCCTACAACCCAGCAATGGCACTACTAGGTATTTATCCAAGGGACACAGGTATGCTGTTTCAAAGGGACACATGCACCCCAATGTTTATAGTAGCATTATCAACAATAGCCAAACTATGGAAAGAGCCCAAATGTCCATCGAGGGATGAATAAAGAAGATGTGGTACATATATACAATGGAGTATTACTCGGCAATCAAAAAGAATGAAATCTTGCCATTTGCAACAACATGGATGGAACTAGGGGGTATTACACTAAACAAAATTAGTCAGAGAAAGACAAATATCATATGACTTCACGCATATGAGGACTTTAAGAGACAGAACAGGTGAACGTAAGGGAAGGGAAGCAAAAATAATATATAAACAGGTAAGGGGACAAAACATAAGAGACTCTTAAATATGGAGAACAGAGGGTTACTGGAGGGGTTGTGGGAGGAGTGATGGGCTAAATGGGTAGGAGGCACTAAGGAATCTACTCCTGAAATCATTGATGCACTATATGCTAACTAATTTGGATGTAAATGAAAAAAATAAAATAAAATAAGTTCTTGTGGGGCCATTGAGTGTTTTGGAGTTTTTGTTATGGCAGCAAAACTTACATTACCCTGACTAGTATGTGTCTCATAAAGTCATTATAAGAGTTAATCAATAAATAAATACACTACAGAACAGTGTCTAGAACATGGTGAGCCCTTTTACTAATCAGCTTTGTTGTCTGTCAAATAACTCCCTAACTTCAGAGGCTTACAACCACAAAGTTTTCCTCCTTGCTCTCATGATAAAGGGAAATCCCCATCAAGGACAAGCCCTGACATGTGCCATTCTTGTGACAGAAGAACAAGAGAGCTGGCAAAAACAGGCAATAGCTTTAAAGCTTTTGTTCAGACACCCATCATATCCATTCACATGCCATTGACCAAAGCAAGTCACATGGCCAAGCCCAATGTCAATGGGCAAGAATGTTGCTTCTCCTGTTGGGAGGCACTTCAATCACATGGCAATGGGCAGTAATGGATAATCCCCTTATTGGTAAACAAGTAATTGGGGAAAATCACAAAATTTAACATAGCACTTAGTAAAAATTAGCTATTATGCTTTTCATGCATGGCATGGATAGGTTTGGGTTCTTATGGGAAAAGATGGAAGGAAAGCATGGCTTTGAGTCTGTCCCCACCTAGAAACCTTGGGTATCAGGACTACAGGATGCAACCAATGAAGCCAGTTTCAAATTGGGTCTTAGGTGCAGAAATCTAAACACAGTTCTGGGTCCATAGAATTAAATATGATCCTGAGGTACCAGGAAAGATCTTCCCCCCATGTTGTGACCAGGATACAGCAAGAATAGACCCAGATGCAGTGCTATTTCAGCACCTCAAGGATTTATCTTTCTGGGGAGGGGAGACAACAACTCTGTGTCCAGGGTCTGGAATTTTTAGAGGTACTAGCACAGCAGCCACAGTGAACATTCCCTCCACTCATGCCTTCTCAGACAGCCAAGATCAGCCAGAGGACACACAGTGGTGGCCAAGAGGACCGGTTAGGATCATATGGGACACCCCTGGGACTCAGAAATGGTGGGGGAGACTCTGGGAAAGGCCCACCAGGATTCTGCACTATGCAGATAAAGCCAACAAAAGCCAAACTGTCCTAGTCAACAAGACCCCACTGGTCACCAAAGGCTGCTGGAAGCCTATAAAACCAGGTCACTAATAAAACTATACACTAGTAAGGGTAAGATATACACAAATGAAAAAATTGTCTCTAGGCAGAAAAATACAGAGTACATTATTTGACACTCGCAAGGATTTCCTCACTTTGGTAGGTATGAGGAAAGGAGAATGTTGCAAAGAGCGAGGCCAAGGTGGCAGGTGTGCCTGCTGGCTAAGGTCAGATGGGGTAAGGAAAGAAGTAAGGGGATGGTAACTTTTCCCTGCTGGAGCTCCCTGGAGACAGTCCATATTAAGAAAATGAGTAACTATGGTTTGAAAATGAGGGTTAACATTAACGCTATTCAATAACAATTACTACAATCATCTTAAAAGCTCGTTATTCAGTTGAACAGTATGAAATTGCCATCCTTAGGGGTGCCTGGGTGGCTCAGTCAGTTAAGTGTCCAGCTCTTGATTTTGGCTCAGGTCATGAGTTCAAGCCCTGTGTCAGGCTCTCTGCTGACAGTGCAGATTCTGCTTGGGATTCTCTCCCTCCCTCTCTCTCTCTCTCTGCCCCTCCCCAGCTAGCACTCTAAATAAATAAATAAATAAATACATACATACATAAATAAACATTTAAAAAAATAAAGAAATTGCCATCCTTATAGGTCAGAAATGGTCAGATATCAGCAATTTCAAATGGTTCAAACTAACACATGCCAGGCATTGTGCTTAGCAGCTAACATGTATCATCTCATTCAATACTTATTCTAGTTCCCTGAGGTGAGTCCCATTAATATCTCCATTTGACAGAGAAGGAGACAGAAACCAGCAAGGTTAGGTTATTTGCCCAAGGTAAAAAATTACAAATCTAAGATAAAAACCCTGAGGGCTAAATCCAAGGCCAAGGCCCTTAGCCAGTGAACCCTGGCTAGTCAAAGCCAGTGAACCCTGACTAGACCCTGGCTGGTCCAAAAACCAGCAGCAGTAGCATCCTGGGAAAACGCACAGTCTCCTTTGCACACCCATGTTTGTAGCAGCATTATCCACTATAGCCAAAAACTGGAAAGAAACCAAATGTCCATCAATGGATGAATAAACAAAAGTAATGTATCCATAAATGGAATATTATTCAGCCTTAAAAAGGAAGTAATTCTGACACATGCTAATATCTCAATGAACCTTGAAAACATTACACCAAGTGAAGTCAGACACAAAAGGAAAAATACAGGCATACCTGAGAGACACTGCAGATTCTGTTCCATATCACTGCAATCAAAGTGAGTATTGGAATAAAGCAAATAAAATGAATTTTTTGGTTTCACGGTGCATATAAAAGTTATGTTTATGCTATACTATAGTTTATTAAGTGTGAAACAGTATTATATCTAAAGAGAAACAATCATATGCATCTTTTTTTAATGTTTATTTATTTCTGATGGAGAGAGAAACAAAGCGTGAGAAGGGGTGGGGGCGGGGGGTGGGGGGGGGCAGTGACAGAGGGAGACACAGAATCCCAAGCAGGCTCCAGGCTCTGAGCTGTCAGCAAAGAGCCACTCTTGAACCACAAGATCATGACCTGGGCCAAAGTTGGACACTTAACCAATTGAGCCACCCAGGCACCCCAACAATTACACATCCTAATTAAAAAATACATTCTTGCTAAGAAATGCTAACCATCATCTGAGCTTTCAGGGAGTTATTATCACTGATCACAGAGCACCATAACAAATATAATAAAAATGAAACAGCTTGAAATACTGTAAGAATTACCAAAATGTGACACAGAGATACAAAGTGAGCAAATGCTATTGGGAAAATGGTGCCAATAGACTTGCTCAACAAATAGATTGCCACAAACCGTCAATTCGTAAAAAATGCAATATCTGCAAAGCACAATAAAGTACAATAAAATGAGGTATGCCTCTACTGTATGATTCCACTTATAGGAGGTACCTAGAGTGGTCAGATTCATAGAGACAGAAAGTAGCATGGTAGTTACCAGGGGCTGGGGGGAAGGCACAATGAGGAGTTGTGATTTAATGGGTACAGAGCTTGGGAAAACGAAAAAGTTCTAGAGATGGTTGGCGACAACAGTTCCACAACAATGTGAATGTACTTAGAGCCAATGAACTGTATTTTACAAATGGCAAATTTTATGTTACATGTATTTTACCACAGTTTTATAAAATAATAGTAATCCCCCCCCAAAAAAAATGCAGTTTCAGGCCACACCCAAGACTAGCCCAGGCCTTGCCTTTTTTAACAAGATCCTCAGGTACACAAATGCACATTAAAGTTTAAGAAGCACTGCCATTAGAATATTCCGCCACCCACGTGCAAAGAAGCCCTTGCTGGGACAGCTGTGAACAGAGAATGGTACAAGGTCGGCCTCAAGGCAAGAAATAAGGGAGAGGGGGCCCTCAGCACTACCTCATGCTCGCTCCTTAGACCTTCTCCCACCCTCAGGATGAGACTTTGGTCCAGCCTCCTCCCAATCCTGCCCAGTACTGTGGAAGGTGCTTGTAACTAATGGGGTCTTGACATGCTGGCCATCAGCTGAGACAACAGAGCTCACCTCCCCACTATGTTTAGCTTGGCTGTTTGGAGCCCCTTGGCCGCCAACAGAAATCACTGTAGTGCCTCTGAGCTCTGCTACAGATGAAATTAATTCCTTCAGAGCTGAGGAAGTGGGGCAGGCAGGGAGCACTCACAGGGCTGGTGGAGCAAAATGCTTGGGCAGCAGCTGTTCCATTTGGGGAACTAATGAGACTCGAGGAAAAACCTGCCGAGGGATGCCAAATACTCATTTGCTTATGGAGATGATATAGCCTTGGCCAAATTGGACAGCGATGCAAAAATGTCCATCATTTTTTGCTCAATTTTGCAGCTCTGTCTTGCGTTTCAAAAGAAGAAGGATTAAAATCGTATCTGTCCCCAGGCTCCCTCTCAGTTCCACAAAAATTCAGGGAATACAGGCACTTTACAATGTTGGGTATTCCTAAAGATTATTTGTCTGGACCCCCTACTAACTCAGTCACCACTAAGCCTCAACGTTCCCTCTTCCTAAATGTTTGGCTCTGTGCTTTTTGTAGCCAAAGCATATCTCCTGGCAGCTAGTATAACTTTTAAAAGCCACAAACCCAGGTAAGCAAAAATATAATCTTTCTTATTTCCTCATAACTGCATTTTATGATTTTCCCGAGCCCCCAGTCTATCTGGCTGCAGTAAACCTAATCCTGGTCAATTGAGGATAAACATGGACAAGTCAGGAAGGACTTAGCAAATTCAAGGCTTCATTGGTTATGTCATGGTCTATTCCTTTCTGCCTTCTCCTTCAAATTACATCTAATTTTTGGGAGGCTGACATAGCATCATGGCATTGGTGGAAGAACTATCTGGCCCTTGGTTACCCCTTTAGTGTCCACCAAGAAATGTTCTGTCTTATCTTCAATCAAATCACTATTTCTCATTGACATGACAGGGACTTGTTAATGCCTTCTGGTCTCCAGTCAGTGATGGCCATTCCCCCTCATAGTCACTGCAAGACTGGGTGCCCCGACCATGCTGACCTTGGATGACCTTGGGCACAGAGGAATGCATTTTCTCCTCCCTGGGAGATGTTGGGAGGTTGAGGACTCAGTAAGCCTGCTCCTGACCAGTCTGCTCAGACAACACTCCTAGCCACCTCTTACCTGCCATTTCAAGCCAAGCTGGGTAGGAGCTCCTTAGGAGATTTGACAGCTGAAGCTCAGGCCCTCTCTACTCTTGGACCCCTAAACCTACCTAGAATTTAATCAACCCCTTCTCCCTTGAGACTCAGTTTGAGAGGAGGCAGGAGAAAAAGTCCTTCTAAAAAATACTTGTAATGACTGGCCTTCCCAAAGATGGTGGCAACTATGTCTTTCATCCCACATCTCTTCTTACAGTATAACCTTTATACTTCACCACTGAGTAGTGGGATATATGTCCCTTGCCCTTGAACCTGAGCCAAACTTTATGACTGTCTTAACAACAGAGTAAGATAGAAGAGACATTATATGATTAGGTTTGATCATTTAAATGCCATGCATTTCTACCTTTGTCTCTTGGGACACTTGCTCTTGGAGCTCAGACCCATGCTATGAAAAAGTCCAAGCATCCCATGGAGGGGCTCATGTATAGGAACTAAGATCCCTGGCCTTGCCCCAGCTGAGTTCCCCACCAACAGCCACCACCAACCTGCCAACCATATGAATTAACCATCTTGCAAATGGACCTTCCTAATCACCATCAACCCCTACCCCACCAAGCCATTCCAGTTTAGGAGCTTTCTAGGTCAAACCGTGCCAAAATTGCAGAGTAGTGAGCAAAATAAATAAGTGCTATTGTTTTAAGTCACAGAGCTTTGGGGTGATTTGTTATGCAGTAATAAATAACTATTACAATACTTATCAGCACCTAATTCTCTTGTTTCTCCTTGTTCTTCTCTCTTCCAGGGAAGATTTTTATCACTCCTATAATGATAAAACCGCCTCTTCATCTGTCCTTTCCAATTTTTTTTATTATGGAATAAAACCTTACACCCCAAACGGCTCACGACTTAACCTTCTGAAACCATAAAAAACCTGGCTCTCGTAAAGCAAAAGCCTTGGCTTTCAAAATTATTATCAGGTGCCAAGAGTTTCAAAAGCCTGTTTTGAAACTCAAAAGCTGAGCATTGTCTTTTTTCTTCCTCTGTGCATTCCTGCTGTTACAGCCTTCCCCTGAGGGTGATGAGGATGGAATGCTGCAGCCTGAGGTGGGAAAGACAGTGATATAAGGAATATAAGGAGTAGTGAAATGCACCAAATAGTTATTTTACAATCATGTCATTTTCAATAAAGCAGATGCACACTGCCAGTGTACAAGATTATTCCGTTTCTTCATTTTCTTTAAATCAACTCCAACTCTGGGTCCCCATCCTACTGCCCAGTGGGAAAGCAGACCTCAGTGATTTCCAGAACACCTTCCCTGAGCACAGCAGCCCACTACCCCTGAAGGTCATGTGAAAACACCGAGGTCTTAATCAGCCCAAACTCTTCAAGTAGTTGTTTTGGCCTTTTCTATCACTGCTTAAGATATACATTGTCCAAGCCGGTCAGCAAAGACATTTGTGAAAGGTTAGATAGTTGTTAGGATGTCCCTGGAACCACAGTGGAGGGGACGGCCATCTTGCCAGCGCAACCCAACGGAAAGTCCCGAGCTGCGCACCAGAACGAATTGAAAGTCAACCAATCACCGAGCGATAGCACGACCTGTTGCGAAAAAGGCCCACCGGACCTAAACCCGGAACCGCTGCAGCTTAAAAACCCTACCCCACCACACCCGGGGGCGACTTCCCTGACTCCTCTCTCTCTCTCTCTCTCTCTCTCTCTCCCTGAGTCATGGAACCTCGCCCGAGACCTTAGTTCCCAATAAAGCCTTTGACTGCTAAAATTTTTTAGCTTCTGACTCGTATCTTTACCCTACCCTATGCCTGACCTTAACAATAGTAAAAAATTTTTTTAATATTTTAGAGAGAAAGAGAGAGCATGCAAGCACAGGGTAGAGGGGCAGAGGGAGAGAGAGAATCTTAAGCAAGCTCCATGCTCAGTGCAAAGCTTGATACAAGGTTTTCCATCCCACAACCCTGGGATCATGACCTGAGCCAAGAGTCAGATGCTCAACCAACTGAGCCACTCAGTTACCCTGTAAATATTTTTTACTTTGAGGCTCATATAGTCTCTGTCACAACTAATCAGCTCTGCTATCGTGTTGCAAAAGCAGTCATAGGCTGGACAAATGAATGGTCATGGCTGTGTTCCAATTATCATTTTATTTACACAAACAGGCAGCAGGGCATAATTTGCTGACCCTAGGTCCAAGCAGACATAAGTCCCTTGAGTTCTCTGATTCAGCCCCAGAGAGGGGCATAGAAATTTCTGCAAAGGCTGGAAACCCCGATTCCTAGGGTTCAGAATCCCAGCTGAATTGTACTCACTTCTAAGCAAGGTGGCAGTACCAAATGTATTAGTCAGGGTTCTCCAGAAAAACAGAACCAATAGTGTCGTGTGTGTGTGTGTGTGTGTGTGTGTGTGTGTGTGTGTGTGTGTGTGTATAAAGAGATTGGCTCAGGTTTTTGGAGGCTAAGAAGTCCCAAAATCTGCCATCTGCAAGCTGGAACCCCAGGAACCCTTGTGTAATACCAGTCCAAACCTAAAGGCCTGACAACCAAAAGTGCTGATGTCCAAGTACAAGAGAAGATGAATGTCTTAACTCAAGCAGTGAGCAAATTCCACTTCCTCCACCTTTTGGTTCTACTCAAGCCCTCCATGGATTAGATCACGCCCACCTGCACTGGTGAGGGGGATCTTATTACCCAGTCTACCAATTAAAATGCTAATCTCTTCCCAGAACACCATCACAGACACACCCAGATGTAATGTTTTACCAGCTGCCTGGGCCTCCCTTAGCCCAAACTGACATACAGAATTAACCATCACACCAACTAATCAAGTGGCCCACCAACCTTCAACCTTCCCAGACTCTAGGGTTGAGTCCTTTCTCTGACCTTGCCTTCCAGTGCCCTCCCACCATCTCCTCTTCCTCCTTCATCTCTTCAGTGATTCCAGGCATTTTACAAAACACAGGAAGAACTATCGACTTTAAGCAGATTCTTCTTTCGATCTTGTAAATACTCCCAAGGGTTAGGAAATGCAATGCTTAGCAATCTGCTTGAAACGGGAAAAGGGAAACATAAAAGTACAATGAACACAAATTAACATACCAACACATTACCCTGCCAAATATTATATTACACTTATCTAGTTACTTGACTTTCTCTCATATGCCCTGTGAGTTCCTAGAGGGCAGAGACCAAATCTTACTCAATGCTGTCATTTAGCTCCATCCTGGTATACTGTACGCGTTCCATAAATATTTCTTGAAATAAATAAAGTACATACTGAGGAAAATGTGGTGGTGGAATTCCCAGAGTCATTCCCAATAGTTTATTTAACACTACCATAGCTGAAGTCCTCCATTTTATAACTTTTTAAATGGTAGAAAGCAGTTCTGGCAAGTGGTACTAATTCAAATATTAAATAAGAGACAGTCTTAGGTCAGAGGCAAATGTCCTGCATACAGTAGGAAGTGCATCAGTAAGAAGGGCAAAAACCAGGTTTAATTCACACGGCCACAGAGAAATCAAGGAAGGCATTTGTGTAGATTCTGAACAGAACCCTGAGCCCTTTCAATGGCTTTTGAGGTTAAGAGGATGGTTCTCTTTGACACTGCTACTGCCACTTCAAAAATGAGAGATTTTCATCAAACATAGACACAGAGTGTAGAATGGTGGCACCAGGGACAGGGGAGATGCTGGTCACAGCAAAACCTTCCACTGTAAGATGAAGAAGTTCTAAGGAGCTCTGTGAGCTTCATTACAGCATTGTGAATACAGTACAGCATTGTGAGTACAGTTAATAATACTGTGTTATGCACTCAAAATTTGCTGAGAGGGGCACCTGGGTGGCTTAGTTGGTTATGTGGCCAACTCTTGATTTCGGCTCAGGTCATGATCTCACTGTTCCTGGGATCAAGTCCTGTGTCGGGCTCTGTGCTGAGAGCACAGAGCCTGCTTGAGATTCTCTCTCTCCCTCTCCCCAACCCTCTCTCTCTCTCTGCCCCTCCCCCACTCATGTACATGCACGCACACTCTCTCTCTAAATAAACAAATAAACATTAAAAAAATGTGCTAAGAGAGTAGATCTTAAGTACTGCCCCATAAAAGGAAAAAATGGAGGTGCTTGGGTGGCTCAGCCGGTTAAGTGGCCAATTTCAGCTCAGGTCATGCTCTTGAGGTTTGTGGTTTCAAACGTCGGGTTATGTGCTGACAGCTCAGAGCCTGGGGCCTGTTTTGCATTCTGTGTCTCCCTCTCCCTCTGCCCTTCCCCCACTCACACTCTGTCTCTCTCTCTCTCTCTCAAAAATAAACATTAAAAATTTTAAGAGAAAAAAAGTATGTGAGGTGATGGATGTGTTGATTAACCTGATTGCGGTAATCATTTCACAAAGTACACATACATCAAATCATCACATTTTACACTTTAAATATATACAATTTTATTTGTCAATTATATCATTAAAAAAAGCTGAATTTTTATTAAGGAAAAACTAGAGATTTTCCTTCACCTTAATACAGACATATTACCCATACCACTCTGCCACTTAGCAAGCCTGTTTATGACCCTTTAGGGCTTTTACATGAACTGGAAAGAATAAAAGGAAAGAAAGCAAGAGATTTGCCTAACGTCAAAGAGCTAGGCAAGAGATGGAAAAGAAAGTGGTGGTTAAAGGGACATGTATGTGGTATGTGGACCAGCGAAAGGCCCAAAGTAAAACTAAGATTTGTTTCAAAGAGGACAAGACTGCACAAAATTCCCTTGCAGGAGCAAAATGGGAGCCAGTAAGAAAACAAATCTGCTGTCAGGACAGCCACTAGGAAGTGCTATGGGTCTAATACAGCTCGGGTACCATCCAGTTTTACTGGGAACCAAGGGAAAATTATGGTCCATGTTGGAAACTGTCAAGCCACCTGTGTATCACATCTCCACTATCACCTGATGCACCTTCTTGTCTCATTAAATGACCCAGGCCAGGCACATGCTGCATCCCATTGCGCAAATCAGGAAATCTATTAGGAGCCTCCAGCACTGAAGAACAGTCTTTTTTTTTTTTTAAACGTTTATTTTATTTTTGAGACAGAGAGAGACAGCATGAACAGCGGAGGGTCAGAGAGAGGGAGACACAGAATCTGGAACAGGCTCCAGGCTCGGAGCTGTCAGCACAGAGCCCCACGCAGGGCTCGAACTCATGGACCATGGGATCATGACCTGAGCCAAAGTCAGCCGCTTAACCGACTGAGCCACTCAGGCACCCCTGAAGAACAGTCTTAATGTCAGTTGTTATTATTCATGCCCCATGCCTGCTTCTTGGTCTCAGTCCAGATCCAAATTATTCAGGCCCTTACTGAGTACTTGTTCCCTTTGTTGAGGTCTATCTATTCCTACACTGTTGATTTGAGCCCTGGGTCCACCTCTCAGTCCCACCACATGCCTTGCCAAGGTCTTTACCTCCCAATTCCCATTGCTATCATCTCTTGCTTGAGATACTGCAGCAGCCTTTTATTTTTATTTTTTTTAAGTAAGCTCTATGCCCAATGTGGGGCTTGAACTCATGACCCCAAGATCAAGAGTCACATGTTCTACCAACTGAGCCAGCCAGGCACCACTGTTGCAGCCTCTTTATCAGTCTCTCTGCCCTTACTCTTGCCCTCCATTCTCCAAATATCAGCCACAGTGATCCTTCAAAAACCAAAATTAGTTGCTTAAAACCCTCCAGCGACTTCCTGCTGCAATAGAATAAAATTGAACATCTTTACCATGGCCCATGGGGCCCCAGATTATTTGGACCCTGACCACATCTTTGCTACATGGCCATTCTTTCTTTTCTTTGCTTACACTTATTTTCTATCTCAAGATCTCTTCATGAGTCAGGGTTGGTCCTGAAACTTGCTTGACTCCCAGGGGACATACCTTTGGTCCAACAAAATCTATGGCTCTGCTGCCCAATGCTCTCTGTATTAACTTTACCTTGTCAGGATGACCTTGGAGGATGCACTGGGGACTGATCTGGAAACCAATGCCCATGTATCAAGCTGAGTCACTGGTGCCCTCCCTTTGGGTTACTAGACAATTCCAACCACCACACCTCTACCCTCAGCTTTCATGAGACATAAATCAGTGGCCCAAATCCACCACCTTCTCTGGATCTTCTGAGTATACTCATCACATTGGTATGTGTCAAACCTTTCAGCACTACTCACTTAGAAAGGAGAGAAGGCCAGAAATTGGACAGTGGGGACAAGGGGCAGCAGTAAATCAAGAAAAGATGAAATTACTCATGCTGTCTGCACAGTTCTTTCTCCTGAGCTCCAGGAATGGTCTATGACCTTGTCCTGCCAATCTCTGTTCCTTTGCCACCTGGGAACAAACATTTTCCAAGGAAGGGGCTAAAGTGAAGGGATGAGAGAGAGAGAAAGAGAGAGACAGAGAGGGAGGGAGAGATCCTTGCAATAAAGGTCCAGCCAATGGGACGCCTGGGTGGCTCACTCAGTTAAGCATCCGACTTTGGCTCAGGTCATGATCTCACAGTTCGTGAGCTCGAGCCCCGTGTCGGGCTCTGTGCTGAGAGCTCGGAGCCCGGAGCCTGCTTCGGATTCTGTGTCTCCCTCTCTCTCTGCCCCTCTTCTGCTCTCTCTCTCTCAAAAATAAATAAACATTAAAAAAAAAATGTTTAAGGTCCAGCCAATGCACTACTATTTGACCTTTGCTCTTTAGATGACCTCTACTGCTCATTCATGAGCCAATGGAAATAAACATTGACTGCTGTCTGCCAAGGCCTCTCTCTTCTTTCAGAAACCATGACCTCACCTTTTAAAAAAAAAATTCTCCTTCCTATTGTGAAAACTAGACAACGGACCCAAAATGGAGTCACTTATGCTAAGCCCTATGTCACCAAATTGAGACTTTTTTACAGCTTTGGCTCTCCCAGAAATGGAATCTCAAGCCTGTCAATCAGGCATTGCTTGATCAGCATTAGTTGACTAATGTGCCTGATAGACCCTTACCATCTTCTAAGGAAAGTGACCTTGCAATAACAGTCCATTTTTTTGCCCAGTGTAACTTCTTCATTCCTCCTCTTTTCTACCTATAATAACCTTTCATTTGTACAGTTCCTTGGAGCTCCTTTCTTTCTGCTGGATGGGATGCTCCCAATTCATGAATTGTTGAATAAAGCCAATTAAGATCCTTAAAATTTACATGGTTGAACTTTTTAATACTGTGAAACTCATTCCTTTCATAAGAACCTATGCCACGGTCTCCAGACTTCTGTACTGCACACCCCATTAATAAAATGTTGTTGAGCATGCACTCCCACTATCTACATACATGTATATACAGATTATTTGCATGTCCTATTGTATGGATACATCAGATGATTATAAAACATCCCCAGAGGTGGGGTGGGGAATTTTTAAGAATGAAATGAAAAACAAAGAGAGAAGTCTAATTTTTTTCTCATAGCCCAAGAAATGTCTCTATTTAGAAGTCCAGTGCCCTGAACAGTGAAGGTTCCTGCCCCCCCCAAAAAAAAACTCAATATAAATCATTTATGCAAATATATATTCCTTTTTTTTAATGTTTATTTATTTTTGAGAGAGAGAGAGAGAGAGAGGATCCAAAGCAGGTTCTGTGCTGAGAGGGCAAAGCCCAATGAGGGGCTCGAACTCACAAACCATGAGATCATGACCTGATCGGATCTTGGATGCTTAACCAACTGAGCCACCCAGGTACCCTTATAAATAAATATTCCTCAAGGGGATTCATAATTACCTAGCAAACCTATGCAAATCACCATCTCCTTAAATCTCTAACTCCCAATAAACCACTTAGACAAACTAACATATTCTTTTTTTTTTTTTTTTAACGTTTATTTATTTTTGGGACAGAGATAGACAGAGCATGAATGGGGGAGGGGCAGAGAGAGAGGGAGACACAGAATCGGAAGCAGGCTCCAGGCTCTGAGCCATCAGCCCAGAGCCTGACGCGGGGCTCAAACTCATGAACCGCTAGATCGTGACCTGAGCTGAAGTCGGACGCTTAACCGACTGAGCCACCCAGGCGCCCCCAAACTAACACATTCCTAAAGACCCAACAGTTTAGCAGCTGCAGTTCCTTCAGTGTGGTCCATGGACCAGCAATGCGAGGATCACCTGAGAACACATCAGAAATGCACAATCTTAAGCCCAACCTCAGACCTGCTGAATCAGCATCTGCAAGTGACTAAGATATCCAGGTGAGTCTTGACAAGCATTAATCTAAAATATTGTTTCCCAAAATCCCCCATTATAAGAACCACCTGTGATATGTGAACACTACATCCTCCATTCCCACTCCAGACTTCTTGAACCGGAACCTTCTGTGGCAGGCCCTGGGAAACTGTATTTTTGTAATCCTTGTAACTCTCAGATCAGGCAAGTTGGAAACAGTTGCCTTTAAGGGGCTCCTAGCTATGTCAAAGCCTCTTCATTTTTCGGAATAAAGAGTCTGTAAGGGGCAGGTGCACAAGAGAATTAAGTATGAAGCCAGAGAGGCAACAACCAGTCTCCTACCTATGCACCCATCTGGCAGAACTCAAGGCTACAAGTTGGGAAAGGATGGCAGGGGATGGACACCCTCCAACCTCAGCATTCACTGCAGGCAGATTGTGACTCACTTTAGTGAACACCTTCACTTCCATAGGGGAGCAAAGGTTGTTTTTTCTGTAATCAGTGATTAACAGAACTTAAGATGTATATGACATAAGTTTTATGTAAAGCATCTATAATGAAATCACAAATATGGGCTTGAAAGGGAAATAGAATAAATTATTCACAAGGGAAGCCTCAGCTTTGGAAGTCTGAATTGGGGTCTGTCATCTAGTGGGCAAGATCAGTGAGTGTGTGTTCACTTGCTCTAACTGAATATATCAGATATCCCCCGAATACACTGCTATTTAGACCAAAATAATTTAAGTGGATAAAATAAAATCCAAGAAAGCCAGTATCTGAAATGGCATCCAACTGCTACTGTGTCAAAGAACTTCAAGATTTACAAATAATGAGCTTTGAGGTATGGGGAATGTTTCCTCTAAAGACTTTCTTTACCTGGTTTATTGTCTCAATTTTACTGTGCAATAGCATGCCATTTCACAAAAAGAAAAATGGTTAACCATCTAGCAATCATAGCAGTTACCATTTATTGAGTGCCTACTATGTGCCAGGCATTGCGCTAAGTCTTGCATGAGGAAGATAGTATTATTACCACCACCATCCCCATTTTGACCTCTGAGGCTCAGTGAGGTTAAGTAATTTGCCCAAGGTCATGCAGCTGGTCAGGGGCAGAGCCAGTACTGGAATGCACATTTCCTGATTCTAAAGTTTGGGTTTTCAATCCCTATGTTATGTTGCCTGCTTTTCCCAAAACTCACACACCAGGGGATACCAAACTCTGTCCTCACGTGATGATAACTATCTGGAAGCCCTGTCTTTGATCGGCAAAGATGTATTGAGTGTTTACTACATGCTATGTACAATGCCAACTGCTAGGAACCCCATAACCTCCACCCTCAAGTGTTCATGGGTAGATGCAGAGATATATAAGCACCTAAATAAACTGTACAGGCACATAAGTATAAGTTAAATGTTGACGCACAAAAAGAAAGCAGATAACTCTCTCTGGATTGGAGGGACTGAGACAAATTTGTGGAAGAGACCTACCTGAAAAATAAGAGAGTGAGTGCTAGACAGAGCACAGACTACATTTGGGGATCAACTATGCCAAAGTCGGGGCCTCACAAGGGTCTAAAAAGCAATTTGTGCTGCAATATCTGGGTAGAAGGAACAGCAAGAAGTGTGACAGATAAACCCATTGTAGACTATCTACTGTTTTGTCTTCCCCATAACTTTCTTCCTCTGGTAATTGGTCCTTTCCCAGCTCTGTCTGTAACATTTCCATAAGAGCTGCCAAGTTCTTTGCCCTCAAGCCACAATTGATTGGTTAGATGGGCACTTGACCCAAGTTGGGTCAATCAGAGGCCACAAGGTGGCCTCTCTCTAGTTGGTACAATCATGATTTGAAAGTCAACACCTGTGGCCACCATGCTTCCTACTACATGGAGTAAACTCATCCATCATGAGAGAATTAAGCTAACAGGTGGACAGGAACAGAAACAAGAAAACAATAGTCCTGCTTCATGAGGCCCAACTGCCTCACACCCTGCCTGTGGCTATTCAAAAGATCCCTATTGGTCTAGGAAACTTTGAGTTGTGTTTCTGTCACTTCCAATCAAACCACTATATATGTGTTATGTAGTTTCCAAAAGATGAATCAATTATTACCAATTCTTGATTCATCTATTCCCTATGAACTCAATTTCATTCTAAAATATCTGTTGAGCACCTAGCATGTGTCAGACCAAGCTGTAACTAGGATGAGGTGATTGAAATTTGCTCCAAGGCACCAAAACTTAGGTTTGAATATCAATGGATTGAGAGGGCTTCGGAAAAATGGGTGAAGCTCTCAAACCTTAAAAAAAAATACTCTTTATGATGGTGTTATCAGTCAAATGTGAAGAGAAAGATGTCATATTGTACTGTCACTTAATTTTGGTAGAGAAATATGTGTAAAAAAAGGTGATGAATTTTTTGTTTAACCTAAGATTTAGTAGAGAGTTGTCAGTAGAACCAAAATCATATTCAATACATCAAACATAATATAAAACTTAGCTTTCCCAATTCTATATCTCCATCTTTCCATTTTTTCATTGTTGTTAGTCATTTTTCCCCCACCGTCTATAATGAAATCTTGGTCCCCTTTTAAAGGAGATTCACTTTCAGTGGGCTGACCCAAGCACAAATTATCTTTGGATAACAAGGACCTCCTATAGTTAAATTAATAAGTTACCAGATGGTGCATGATGGGAACACATCCTGCTTCTCAGGATAACAAATGACAAGTTCAGCCAGTACTAATGGATCCTATGGATCCAGAGTCCCTGCCCTCATGGAGCTTTCAGTCTAGCTAGAAAACTGAAACCCCTTCCACTTAAATTACTCTTTTGGTGCTGAAGCTATTGAAAGAGAGGACGTTTGCCCAAGACTTCCACTGTGTCACATCCTTTCTCCACCCTCCCCCATGAGTCCCCAGACCTAGCAGACTCCCTGGGGGCTCCTAGCCTGCCCTTTTATATAAGGAGGCATTTTTACCATGGATACCTTTCTCTAGAGCAGGACTTTTTCTGCAAACTCTTTCTGCAAAGGGACAGGTAGCAAATATTTTAGACTTTGCAAGCCATATAGTCTTTGTCGCAACTGCTCAACTCTGCTGATGCCGCACAAACGCAGCCATAAGCAAACAATATATAAATACATAGTGTCTGTATGCCAATAAAACTTTATTTACAAAAATAGGTGGTGGGCCAGATTTGGCCCTCAGGCCATAGTTTACTGACCCTTCCTCTAGGTCATTTAGGGAACAGAGATGTGCTAGTCCTAGGCCTGTTTCTCAGAGACACTCCCCCTACTCCCAGCAGTGCTGACCCCTGCAGGCTATTTCCCAGGCTCCTGAATCAGTTAGAAGTTGACCACAGTTGGCAGGACAATGGATGGTGGGAGGAAGCACAACGCCAGGATATCTCTCCTTCCCTGCACTCTGGATTCAGTCACCTTCTCCAGCAGCAGCTCTGACATCTCTGAGGCTTCAGCCCGCAGAAGACATATGTGCCACTGTTCTTCTAGAAGCTTCTTCCATTGTTCTTCTCGTAGAAGCTTCTTCTAGAAGAGCCCAGCCTTGGGCTCTGCCAACCCTACTCCCTACCTTTGTCCTTCCAGCCCTGCTGATGGAGGTAGCTTCCTGCTTTGGGTTGCATCACAGTGCTCTGCTTGGCTCCCAGCTCTTCCTTCTCATGTGTTACATACTCCCTGAGTATATAAATTCCCTCAGTTTAAAAAAAAACCTGGAGTAGTTTCTTTCTGTCTCCCCCCCATGATTTGGACCCTGGCTGATCCAGGAAGCAATGATTATTATGCCTTTGCTCTCCAAAAGCAAACAGTGCTAAGAAACATTGCTGGCTGGGCCTGAGCAGGTTTTAAAGATGATATCCTTTCCTGGCTCTGTTGGAAGAAATAATGAGTTTAGCAGAGAAAGCACTTTGCTTTGAGAGCAAATCTTTCAGCAGTGCTTGACCTGAGCTGATGGATGGGTGTGTGCACGGAAAGCTGCACCATTCGGCTACTGAGGAAGGATCACAGAAAGCAGGTGGAGAAGTGAAAGGAGGGCTGAGTGAAAGTACCCTGTCCACAGGAGACCGCCTGAACACTTCCCACAGCCAGTTTCTGTTTGATGCAAAAAACAGTGACTGTGACAACGCTGTGTGTTATGCACTATAATTATTAAAATGAAAATAAATATACAGAAAGCTAAGAGTTTTGCATACTTATCTTGGTATTTCCCAAACTTGCTTATTAAAATTACCCATTCCTGCACCCCACCTCAGTTTTATTGACTCCACAGATAAAGCTGACAAGCTGAGTTTTAATAAACAGCTAAGTGATCCAGGGACCAGGTAAGTTAGGGGCAAAAGGTATCATGTCATTTCATTTTACATCATATGTGTGAATTAAATTACTCTTATCTTCAATTTACAGATGGTGAAAATAAAGCTCAGAGAGGCAAGGAGGCTTCAAAAGGACCACACACCTAGGAAATGGTAGGGCTTGATTCAAATCCAGTTTTGTTTGGCTCCAAATCCCAGAGTACATGTTCCAGGTAGTTCACTGGCTACCTCCAATGAGCTATATGCTTGTCATGCATCTTTATCTTCACCATAACCATGTGGAGTAGGTATTACTAACCTAAGAATAACTAGGAGGTAAAATGGGGATTTGAACCCAGTTCCATCCAGCCTCTTGCCCATGTCCTCCTACACCTTCCTTTTGGCCCCAGCTTTTTACCTACAGTTGTGGCTTCTCTGCACTTTCAGGGATATGCCCAATGTCAACTGGAACAAGGGGCAGGTATCTGTCTATCTGCCTGTCTATCTATCTTTCCATCCATCCATCCATCCATCCATCCATCCATCCACCTCAGGCAGGAGATGAAGCCAACACAAAGGAGAGGACTGTATGTCAGGTGCTAACCTTTTCCCCACTACATGCATGATCATATCAGTCCTCACAAGCCCATGAAGGAAGTGCTATCAGGAGTCTCATGTCACAGGTGAAGAAAAAGAGGCATAATTTTTTAAGTCACTCAACCCAAAGTCACACAGCTGGAATTGAAGCCAGACAGACCAGCACCCAAGCCCACTCTATGGTATGATGCCTTGGGGACAGGATGTGTGAGCAGGCCAAGGGTCAGAGAATGTGATGCTGAAATAAGGGAAGCCACAGTCAGTCTTCAAGCTCCCTCCATGTCTCTGTCTTTATGGTGGTTCCCAAGCCTTTCATAAAATGTGTCCCAAACAGTCCAGCCTGACATCAGCCACACTACGGAGGGCATCAAAAATAGGGTCTCCTTGGTAGGCACTCAAAAGAAATGAAAACAGGGGCTTCTGGGGGTGGCTCAGTAGGTTAAGCATCTGATTGTTTATTTTTGGCTCAGGTCATGATCTCCCAGTTTATGAGTTCGAGCCACGTGTCAAGCTCAGTGCTGACAGCACACAACCAGCTTGGGATTCTCTCTCTCCCTCTCTCTTCCATGTTCTCAATCTCTCTCTCTCTCTCTCTCTCTCTCTCTCTCCAATAGATAAATTTTTTTAATGAAAATATTTCCACACAAAGACTTCACATGAATGTTACAGAGCAGTGTTATTCATAATGACCAAGAAGCAGATGTGATGTAAATACTGATCAAGTGGTAAACAGATAAACTGGGGTACACACACAATGGGAAACTACTCATCAATAAAAAGGAACAAACTTACTAACACACACTACAACATAGATGAATCCCAAAAACATTATGCCACGTGAAAGACAGATGCAGAAAATACACATGTCGTATCATTTCATTTATATGAAATTTCCAGAAAGGGCAGATCTACAGGGAAGGAAAATACATTAGTGGCAGCTGGGGCTGGAGGTAAGAATAAGGATTAGCTGGAAATGAAGGATCTTTGGGGGATAATAAAAATGATGTAAAACTGGGGTGCCTAGCTGTTGGTAGAGCATGTGACTCTTAATCTCAGGGTTGTATGTTCAGGCCCCATGTTGGTTGTGGAACCTACTTAATTAAAAAAAAATCTAAAACTAAATTGTAATGATAAGTATTAACTAAAAAAATCATTGAACTGTATACTTAAAATGGGTGATCTTATATAAGTGATACCTCAATAAAGCTGCTTTTACAAATAAGAATAGGTCAAAGGCCATAAAGAGGACCATTGTCACCCTTGAATCAAACCATGTAGCTGCAGCCTCCAGAAGCCATCCAGGGCAAGACAAATCTCCCAGAACAAAAGTTGGGGAAACAAAGGCTGATCCTCCCCACTGAGACTCTCTCTCCAACAGGGGTTCCAGACTGTCTTTTCTTTTTTTCTTTTTTTATATTTATTTATTTTTGAGGGAGAGAGATAGAGCATGAGCAAGGATGGGGCAGAGAGAGAGGGAGGCACAGCATCCAAAGGAGGCTCCGGGCTCTGAGCTGTCAGCACAGAGACCAAAGCAGGGCTTGAAATCACAAACCACAGGATTATGACCTGAGCCAAAGTGTGACACTTAACCAAATGAGCCACCCAGGTGTCCCATTCTTTTTTTTTTTTTTTAATGTTTATTTATTTATTTTGAGAGAGAAAGAGAAAGAGCATGCGCATGAGCAGGGGAGAGGCAGAAAGAAAGAATCCCAAGCAGGCTCCGCACCGTCAGCACAGATCCCAACGTGGGGCTTGATCTCATGAATCGTGAGATCATGACCTGAGCTGAAATCAAGAGTCAGATGCTTAACCAATTGGGCCACCCAGGCATTATTTTCTTAAGAAAGGTAATATGCCCTCCCTCCCTCTCTGGTCTCTCTCCCTTGGGAAATTCCCCAGTGTCCCAACTGAGCAATATTTTAGAAATCTCTCTCCAGATGAATCAGCTTATCCCTCAGACAGCAAGTACCCAGCAAGTGTTTGCAATGTGTGTCCAGACGTCTTTCTCCTCATTGTGGGGGCAGGTGGCCAGCCAGGTGGTAGAGGAAAGCCAAGGGCTCTGGGCTGGAGAGGCAGGCCTCTCATGCAAATCAAGCAGAATACAGACTGAAAAGTGTCCACTGGACTTCAGGCACTGAGGTTACTGGCAAATTTAATGAGAGTATAGAGCTTACATTCTAGGAAAGGAGTATATTAGTTATCTATTGCCATGCATTAAATGACCAACAAAACTTAGCAGCTTAAACATCTCACACTTAATAGCTCATAGTTGCTGTGGGTCAGAGAGTCCAGGCACATTCAGCTAGCTCCTCTGCTGTAACTGGTCCCTCACAAGCTATAACTGAGGTGTCAGCCGGGCCAGAGTCTCCTCTGAAGACTCAAATGGGGAAGAATCCACTTCCAACCTCACATGGTTGTTGGCAGAATCCCATTACTTGCTAGTTGTTGGACTGAGGGCCTCGGTTCCCCTTGCTGGATGTTGCCTGGAGGCTGGTAATTTCCTTGCCACCAGAGACTTTCCATGTGGCTTCTCGCTTCATCAGAACAAGCCAGGTGAGAAGGCAGTAGAGAGAGTTGGCTACCAAGTTGGAAGTCACAAACTAATCATAGAACTGACATCCCCTCAATGTTGGTGCAATCTATTGTCTAGAAGCAAGTTAATCAATCTCAGGGGATTACACAAGGGCATGAATACCAGGAAGTGGGGACCACTGGGGGCTTTCACAGAGGCTACCTGCCACAGAAAACAAGACAATAAGCAAGAGAAACAAGTGAACTAGATTATATACTGGGGATCCTGTGGATAGGGGAAAATATAGCAAGGAATAGGGATGGGCAACATGGGGGTATAATGTTAAATAGAGATGTTAGTCAAGTCCTTGCTGAAAAGGCAGGACTTTCAGGAAAGAGTGGGAGGAAGTGATGGTACCAGCCTGGCTAAAATCTGGGGACATAGCCTTCTGAGCACAGAGGACAGCAAGCGCAAAGACCTTGGGGTGAGTATAGGGTTGGAGTGTTGAGGACCAGCAAAGAGGCTGGATCGGAGTGAGGAGAGGATAACAAGAGATGGTTCCAGAGAGGTAAGGCCAGATAATATAGGTCTCACAATGAGACAGTAGCTGCTGCATGGCTTTGAGAAGGGCAGCAGGTGGGTGCTGGGTGATGCACCTATCACAGGGAACCCCTGAGTTCTCCTGTTCTACCTCCCACTGTCACTGGAAAGCATGGCAGGTAAGGCTGGCCAAGGTCCAGAAAACCAGCTGCAAGCAGGCAAACAGGAGCCATGGAGGACCAGGCTCCAGAGGTGGCCTCAGTTGCCTTGGTAACAGGAGCTTCCAAAAACCTCCCCAGGGACTCCTCAGGGCAACAGCAGGCCTGGCTCATTTCTTGTAATCCAGCAGCATAAGGACATAAAGAAATCAATTTATTGGCACAAACAGTCCTTCAGGCTCCTGTTCTTACTCTCCCTAGAATTCCATTCAGTGCAGAACTCATTGGATCTCAGTGTGCAGTGAAATGGTGAGCATTATTACTCTTGGTGGGAATGGGCCTCTCATGAAAGCGACAGGGTGGTCTCCCTGAACTTCACGGACTAAAGGGCCAAGGCTATGTGTGATGGCTCTGCATTTCAATCCCCTCTCTGCCATCTGCTAGCTGTATGACCTCGAGCAAGTCACTTAACCTCCCTGAACTCCATGCTTCTCAGTCCAGTGTTTATGAGAATTAAAGAAGCTGATGCATGTCTTGTGCCCACCTCCTCCCATCATATATGACCAAGGCCCCTATGTGTCCCAGATCCTGACCCCTCCCACTTACTCTCTTTTTTCTGAATCATCTTCATCTCCGTCAAGTCTTTTCTCAAATGTAACCTCCTCAGTGAGGCTCACCCCTCATTCCCTATTTTAAACTGCAGCATCTGCAATATCCAAATGACCTATCAAATATGGAGAAGGGGCTCAACTTAATTGTGATCAGGAAAATGCAAATTTTGTTTTGTTTTTGTTTTTTCAGGAAAATGCAAATTAAAACCACAAGGCACACAGCCCCTTACAACCAAGCTTCCCCAAAAAAGGAATTTACACGTATTTCTATTTTCTACCCTCTTATCCATTCTTCAGTCCCCTGCAATCCCACCTCAGTCTCTAAAGGAACCCTTCATAAAGACTGTCAATAACCCTAAGGTTGCCCAAAGTTACTGATCTAGATTTGAACCCACCTTAGATCCTCCTTGTACAGTGGAGTGAGATATAAACTCTACAAATGCTTCACAAGGAATCTCTTCCCAAGGCCTAAGTGAAAGTCATGTGAAGGTCTCATTTGAGAGCATTCAAAATCTTTCTCCTGTTCATGTGCCTACCACCCACACCCACACACCCACACACCCACACACACACACACACACACACACACCCTGCTCCCTGGCCCTACATGAAACTAAATGTCTCTAAGTGGGGGAGACACCCCAGACGTCCTCTAGCTGGGCTCACCCTTAATCAGACACCTCTGGTTGAGCTTCATAAACTGCCGCTGCTGCTGTCTGGTTAGATTTTTGTCAGACAGCTCCCCATTAACGCTCATAGACAGTGAGACAGTGCACCACAACATTCCCACGGGGGCTCTCTGCCCCCAGGCCCCACCTTCCTCACTGTGTGCTCCCCTCAAAACCCTGCTCTTTCCTCCCAGCTTCTCATAACAGATGAACAGACTACACATTATCCCAGAACTGAAGGCAACCTTTTATTCAGCAAACAGTTCTACCCAACAGACCCAGGATGGATATTGGGACTCCAGAAATGGATCAGACACAGGCCTTAGTTTCTCTATATGGCAGTGGAACTTATGACAGCACCCGCCTTATAGGGTCGCAGTAAAGATTAAATGAGATAATGCACTTAGCACAATGCCCTACACATAACAGGTGCTCAATAAACTGAAGTTCTAGTGTGCATCTATAGAGGGGCAGGTTGGCACCATTAAGGCTAATGGCACACATGAGCAGTAGAGCCCACCGTCTGCAAAAAGAACTCCTACCAGGTTCAAATGTAATACTATATACAAAATGCATCACACACGGCTTGGCACTAGTCATTGTTTTATTACTATTACTATGATTTTTAACTAGTATTTCTTAGGCACAGTTACCCAACACTGTTCCAATCACTTTATATATATTAACCCACTTAATTCTCAAACAATCCTATGAGATGAGCATTATTATTACTTTATTTTTTTTTGTTATTATCATAATCTTCCCCATTTACAGGTATGGAAGTGAAAACACAAAGAGGTTAATTCATCTACGGTAACTCAGAGAGTAAGTGACAGAGCTAGGGTTTGAACCCAGGCAGTCTGATTCCCAAACTCTCAGTCTTAACTGTCATGCTCTGCTATTATGATTAGTCTTATAACCCCTGCCTACTTCACCAGATTGGACAAGGATCAAATAAGACACAGTAAAGTCCAAAATCACATGGAGACTCAGTAGAAATGTTGAAAAATCAGTATTTAAGGCAAACTCATATATAATCTAAAATTTTCCTTGAAAGATATAGGATCCATAAAGTAAGCATGGTTCTGAGTATTACTGTAATATCTCCCTGAGCCAATTTTTCCTCTAGCAACAAAACAGAATGCTGATCCTTCAGTTAAACACACACACACACACACACACACACACACACACACACACAAATCCGATTGGGGGTTGTTTTGCTGAGTGAAATTTTGGCCAAGCTTGCATGGTTTAATTCCCACTAAGTAAAATGGGTGTTTAATGTGATGTGTTTCCACTGTACTGTGTATGGATATGCTGCATAAACTGTACAACATAGTAACAATACTAGCTAACACCTATTGTCATGTGTCAGGCACCACTCTGCATGTTTTACATGTATGGATCCACTTAATCCTCCTAACAGCCCTAGGAGGTAAGTACTATTGTCATCATCCTCATCTTACAGGTGGGGAAACTGAGGCAAAGAGTTTCAAGCATTTGCCTTGACATCACCTAACTGGATTTGACCCCAGACACTCTGACTCCAAGGGCCATGTGCCATGCCATCTCTCCAAGGATCCCAAGATGAAGTGTATTTATGACTGTCCCTCCCCCTTTTCCATGCCCCCAGCCAGCTTCCTCCATGATCCAGCTGCCTCCGAAGAGCCTGTTGGTCTCTGGGAAGAAACAGTCCTGTTGAATCCTCTCTGAAAGCTAATTCGGCCATTTACTCTCAATTTGTAGCGGATGCTGTCGTCTCTCAGATTTCAAAGAAGATGAATGCATGGGTCAAATTGAATTAAAAAATTTAATTGAATAAGACAGAACCAGACAGCTTGATGGAAGACTTTGATCTGATAAAGGGAGAGGAGAAATGCGTGCTCCTAAGGCTGGGGTGTGATGGGGAGCTGTCTGGACCTTGTCTAGCCTCTTCTCATCTGCAGGAAAGCCGGTTATGCCAATTATGGGTGTGATTGCCCTGAGGTGGTGTGGGGAAGACTGTTCCAAGGCATTTACCAGATTACCATGTCCCTAAACAGGCTGAGAGGTCGCCCACCTTCCTGTCTATCCCTGCCTCCAGAACATACAGCTCTGAGCCCCTGAAAGTCAGGGAGTTTGTCACAGACCTCACAAGACCTCTGTGTCCTGGCCAAAACAGGAACCCTACAAAAGAGATATTTAAAGAGAGATACACAGAGAGAGACAGAGAGAATTAAACCAGTAGCCCACAGGGAGACCAGCACACAGACTTGTTTTAGCATACCCAATGGTTTGTTTTCTAATTAGGAGATTTCCCACTTTAAAATCCCTATTTGTAGCTTCTCTTTAAACACTGCTACTCAAAGTGAGGCCACGGACCAGTAGCACTGGCACCAACTGGGAACTTTTCAGAAATGCAGAATTTTAGGTCCCATCTCAGACATTGTAAATCAGAATTCACATTTTAACATTAAAGTTTGAGAAGGACTTGCTTTTGAACAGTGGTTCACACCCCTGGCTAAATATTATAATGACCTGAAGAGCTTTTTAAAAATCTAGATACTCGGGCCACTTTCCACCCTTTTCATTCAGAATCTCTAGGGGTAGGACCCAGGCATCAGCATTTTTTTACATCTTCCAGGTGATTCCAATGGGTGGCCAAGGTTGAGAACCAATAGATTAAAATCAGAATATGTGGAAACACTTGGTTTCCTATTCCCATGTGACAGAGTGGCTGAGGCTGAGGAGCCATTCCCCAATCCCACCTGGCCTCAACATGTATTTTCATACATGCAGGTGCCACATGCCTATGATCCATGACTTATTTATATGCTTAAGGTCCTTGAACCTCCTCTGCTCCGAGAACTCTCTCCCTACATTCCCCATCTCCCCTCTTTTAGGAGGGCCATTAGCAAGAAGCAGCCAAGCGGTTTCTAATAAAGCAAATATGCATGCAGCAATTCCACTTCTAGGTTTACAGCCAACAGAAATGAATGCACATGCCCACAAAAAGACTTATACAAGAACATTCATGTAACTTTATGAACAATAGCCAAAACTGGAAACAACCCAAATAACCATCAACAAAAGAAAGGATAAACAAGCTGTGGTACATCCATTCAATGGAACACATTTTGGCAATAAAAGGGAACAAACTATTGGTTCATGCATAACATGGATTAATCTCAAAAACCCTATGGTGAAGAAAGAAGCCAAACACAGAAGTGTACATGCTGTATATGATTTCATTTATATGAAATTCTCTTAAAATGCAAAACAGGGCTCCTGGGTGGCTCAGTCCATTAAGTGTCCAACCCTTGATTTTGACTCACATCATGATCCCAGGGTCCTGGGACTGAGCCTCACATTGGGCTCTGCGCTGAGCATGGAGCCTGCTTAAGCTTCTCTCTCTCCCTCTGCTCCTATCTCCCACCTGCACTCTCTCTCTCTCTAAAAAATAAAAAATTTAAATTAAAAAAAATTTTAATGAATAAAATGAACAGGTGTAGCTGATGCCATCTTTCCCTCTCCCCCTTTTTTGCTTTGAAAACAGATATGATGCCTGGAGCAGGGAAGCTTTCTTTTGAACATGAGGCAATACACAGTTAGAAAAAGCCAAGGGAACTCTGAGAAACCAGTCCTGACATTGCTGAGGTGCTAAGTCAAGGTCAACAGCTAGCTGCCTACATCCAGGCTTCTTCTTCCATGACATAAACAACCCCCTGTTTATTTAGACCACTGTAAGTCAGGTTCTAAATTCCTTGTAGCCAAAAGCATCCCTAACTACCCATCATCAATGACTTCCAGGAGAAGTAAGTGAAATAATCTTTATGAAATAAAAAAACCATGTATCAGACAACATTCATGTTCAGTACATACAAGCTCTCTCCTCCCAAACCTCCTTGCAGAAATCTGGACTGCTTAAAGTGAAAATAGTATAATGAGTTAAGGTGGATTTGTTTTTTTCCCTAATTAGTGAACAGGTTAATATAGGCATGTGTGATAGCCAGAATAATGGGGTCCGGGCCATGATGTCCACATCCTACTCCCCAGAATCTGCAAATACATTTCATGGCAAGGGAGGATTAAAACTGCAATTGTGGGGGGACACCTGGGTGGCTCAGTCAGTTAAGCATCCAATTCTTGATTTCAGCTCAAGTAATGTTCTCTCAGTGTTCCTGAAATCAAGCCCTGTGACAGGCTCTGCACTGACAGAGAGGAGCCTGCTTGGGATTCTCTCTCTCCCTCTATCTCTGTTCCTCCCCTGCTCATGTTTTCTCTCTCTCTCTCAAAATAAACAAACACTAAAAAAAAAAAAAAAAAAAAAAAAAGACTGCAGGGATGCCTGGGTGGCTCAGTCGGTTGGGCATCTGATTTTGGTTCAGGTCATGATTTCACAGTGGGTGAGTTCAAGCCCTGTGTCGGATTCTGTGCTGACAGCTCAGAGCCTATAGCCTGCTTCAGATTCTGTCTCCCTCTCTGCCCCTCCTCTGCTTGTGCTCTCTCTCAAAAATAAATAAATAAACATTAAAAAAAAAAAAAAAAAAAAAAAAGACTGCAGATGGGATTAAGTTTGCTAAACAGCTGACCCTGAAATGGGGAGATTATCCTGGATTATCTGGGTGGGCCAACCTTAATCACAATGGTCTTTAAGCATAAAAGAGGGAGGCAAAAAGCATGAGTGTCAGAGGGATGCAATGTAACAGAGTCAACTGGCACCAATTGTCTGAAGATGCAGGAGCCATGAGCTAAGGAATGGCTCTAGAATCTCTAGAAGCTGAAAAAGCAAAGGAAACAAATTCTCTCCTGGAGTCTCCACAAGGAACACAGCCCGGCTGCCACCTTAATTTTAGCTCAGTGAGACCCACTTCATACTTCTGACCTCCAGAACTGTAAGATAATAACTTTGTGTTGTTTTTTTTATTTTTTTAATGCTTATTTATTTTTGAGAGAGACAGAGCATGAGCAGGGGAAGGGCAGAGAGAGAGGGAGACACAGAATCAGAAGCAGGCTCCAGCCTCTGAGCTGTCAGCACAGAGCCCGAAGTGGGGCTTGAACCCAGGAACCATGAGATCATAAGCTAACCCGAAGTCAGACCCTTAACCCACTGAGCCAACCTAGGCGGCCCCTAACTTTGCATTGTTTTATGCCACTACATTTGTTCTCATGTGTTACAGCAGCCATAGGAAACTAAGGCAGTGAGATTTGGAGGCTGAAGTAAGCAAAACAACCAAGGTCTTCTCTCAGGAGGATGAAAGAAATTCAAACGTTCTAGCCAGATAAACATGCCAAATCTTGATTTGGCTGGTGGTGTACACACATGTAAACATATGTAAATTTTGTTTACCATGTATTATACATCAACTAAAAACTCAAAAAGGCAGTGAATGACATAAGCATACTTTTCCAGAAAAATCCCCCTAAATCCAGCAACTGAGTCAGCAGGCTGGAAGGGGGCAGAGTACAATTTACAGAGGAATGGCCAAGTCCCACGATCAGGTGGTAGGGACTTGAGGCAGAAGCCAGCTCAATCAAGAATTTTCCACCCTCTGACTGCCCTCTCTTGCCTGACACACCTGTCAGTCTTGCTTTCATACCACCTTTGACATCATCTTTCCACAAGCATGTTGCCACCCTTACCTAGGAGGATCCTCCAACTCTGTTTGCCCAGTAAAATCTTTATTGGCAACTGTTGTCCTAGTGCAATTAACAGTGTGACCAGGTTAGGATGATAAATCGTACAGCCACCTACCTTAAACAAATTGTTGAAAAAGTGTCATCTGGGGAGAACAAACCCAGGGGAAGAAATCACTGCCCCTATTATACCCCGTCGCAATGCTTCTGAGTTATGGCAAAATAAAGAGGAACAAGAAACCTCACTCACTGTTTGGGTCTGACCATGCTGATACCCTCTGTCCTACTGACCACACCAGCCTCAACATCACAAGGATGAGCTCAGAAGAGGCGAAGATATGGATCTATAAAACCTCACTCACGTCCTGCCCCTGGCCCAAACCAAAATGCCCACTCCATCCTCCCTGGGCAAAAGCCATGTGCTTAAAAGCATCACGTGGGACCCATTCAAGGTAATTAACAACCTGTTAGATGTCATAAACCAGTCCCACTCCCCGGATCTTTCTCCAACCTTGGGACTTAGATGAAAGGCAGACAAATTTGGTTTCCACTTATCTTTGGGCTGAACTTTTTTTTCTTGAACTGACTAAATGACATCCTGCCTTCTCAGGATCAGAAAACACAGTCTATTTTGTGTTCAATGACTCTGGAGTCCCTGTGAAAGTCACCTTGCAGGAGTGGTCTGGCAAATTCAGCCCAGTGAGGGCTGGCTTCCTAGTAGTGTGAGGATGATTACACTCTGGTCTGTGCCTCACACACTTCCTGAGGCTAGAGACACACAACAGTGCCATTAAGCTCACCTGACAGCCAGCATCAACAACCAAACATGTGGGTGGATGAGTCTTCAGATGATTCTAGTCCCCAGCTATGAAGTCTTCCAGCTGATAACACAGTCATCCTAGAACAGGGACAATCCATCCCACTGTGCCTGTCTGAAGTTCTGACCTGCAGAAACTGTAAGAGATAATAAGTAACGTTATTATTTAAACCACCATATTCTACAGTAATTTGTTACATAGCCATTTATAACAAATACAGAAAGAACCTGAATCTTGCCATCTCGTGTAGCGTGCAGACATAAAATCCTATGGAAGGACAGGGATTGGTACTTTTTGAGGCATATAACCACCTCTGGACCAATCACTGAGTCCAGGAGAAAGCCACACTCTGACTGGCCCACCTGGCCAAAATGGGACACCATGATAGACAACTCCACTTGCAAAGCAAGTAGGAGGAGAGGGGTCCTCTCAAGGAAAGGATGCTGACAGACAAAAGCAATGTCAAATACAATGACCTCATTGCTTATCTCTTTTCCACTCCTGCCTTTTCTGCTCCTGTTAACTGTAGTGATGTCTTCTGCTGATCACAAAACTGTCAGCCCATTCTTATTAAAGATATCTCTACTGATGATTCCCACAGATAACTGTGCTAGGGCCATGGATGCCAATGCCATTGTCAAGGTCAGTCTCTCATTGAAGCTGGAACTCTCAACCCACTGATGCCTTGAGCTGTATTTTTACCTTTTTATGGTCATATTATTGTATTCTTTGTCTTAGGAATCAAGTGTTATTCTGAACTGAACTATACCATCAAACCACTAAATTTCGGTTCCAGTTACTGTGTTGGAATCCAGCACATGCTCCTCAGTGATCCTTTTACTTAAAGAAGTGATTCTCAACCTTGGATGCATATTAAAATTACCTGAGGAGCTTTTCAAAATAATACAAATGTCCAGGCCTCACTCCAAGCCAATTATATTAGATTCCTAAGGGGAGAGACTGAGCATTTGTATTTATTAATGCTCCTACAGAAGATTCTAGAGTTACAGCC